>NC_085928.1:207309166-207932083 GCF_028885655.2 Pongo abelii | reverse complement strand
TCAAGCAGCGACATGTCCTGTCTTCTTATGATGTTATAGGCTGAAGTAAGTACTCTTTCAAACTTGATGTTATCTTGGAACCACATCCATTTGCTAGATATCTTTTTGGTTTGTTTGTTTGTTTTTTGAGACAGAGTCTTGCTCTGTCACCCAGGCTGGAGTACAGTGGTATGATTTTGGCTCGCTGCAACCTCCACCTCCCAGGTTCAAGTGATTCTCTTGCCTCAGCCTCCCGAGTAGCTGGGATTACAGCAGGCCACCATGCCTGGTTACTTCTTGTATTTTTAGTAGAGATGGAGTTTCACTATGTTGGCCAGGCTGGTCTCGAACTCCTGACCTCAAGTGATCTGCCCACCTCGGCCTCCCACGGTGCTGGAATTACAGGCGTGAGCCACTGCACCCGGCCTAGATATCAATTTTTAAGAGTTCTGAAGACACCCCAATTATTTGGTGTCACTAGTAGTCGTAACCCTAGACCATATTTTAAGGAACTCTTAGATAAAGAAAGACCAAATACTTGATAAAGATATGTAATGCAGTGGCAAATTTATGTACAACTGCTCAGAGGTGAAAAGAGTACGTGGGGGTTGTTCTGTGACTGGCCTAATCTTTCTCGTGAGTCCTCTCCCTGTTTTACAGTGCAAGTAAAGATCATGAGCACTTGACAATCAACAGTAAATCATTCAACTTCAGTTTTGAGAGACTCACTGGGGCAAATGCTCAGAAGTGCTGATTTCTCTCCTGTCCCCCTGTTCTGCCCCAAGATGGCCGCAGGGTGGATGGGGAGTAGCCTTGGAGTTCTTGCTTGTCCTGTGCCGGCCTCTGGGTCTTTGTGGGTTCCTGTTGCTGGCCAGGTATTTGATTGGTTTATGATTTCCACAGTGGACCTTGTGGTTCAGTCAGCGCCTAGCGCACCCCCTTGCTGACTCAACACCTTCTGAGTCTCAGCTACATACCCCTCCAGCCTAAGACCACCCTATTCCTCATCGTGGATCCCCCATGTGAGGCCCATTGGCTTTTGCTTCAGTGACCATCTCTGTGTCCCAAGGGGTACATAGGAACCTCTGGGCTCTTCCATAGGGAACCTATGCTCCCTTGTGGGAGCATTGACACAGGCCTCTCCCTGCCTCACCACCGTATGTGACCATTTTTCACTCTTGATATGGCTGCCCCCTCTTAGTGGTGGGGCCCTGCAAGCTGATCTCACAAATGCCACTGTGGAATGGAAGGCGTGTTAAAAAAAAAAAAAAAGTATTTGCTTTTGGCTTTCCCCCAAGACTATCTAACAACCCCTAATCCTAATCCACAGTCTTGGATTTCAAGCTTGGGGGTGGGGCTGGGGGGCCAAAAATCTCAGGTCTGTTTCCTCCCCCTATTTCTATCTCTTTTCTTTCTCGTGGTGCCCACTAGAGCAAGAAGGGGAGGCTCTCACCTCTTTGTTTTGTGTTATGTCTTCCATCTTCCATAGGGCAGTGACCCTCATGGCCTGGCCACCACAAGAAAAACAGGGATCTTCTCTAAACTATGGAAGAAATCATGAGGTGGGGCCCCCAGTCTTTTGGTATGGGAGATGCCAAACAAACAGGATATAAAGACACAATTGCACTGCTTTACTATCTCCCAAATAGCTCCATTATGTTTTACATTTATGTATGATCACTAGTCTTTCTCCAGATGAGTATTGTTGTCTAGGAAGACATAAATGTTAGGCAGATAATATATATTTTTAATTTCTACTCTATGCAATTCACTATACTGGGGAAGGGGAAAACAAATGATGAGACATGGTCTCAGCCCCCGAGAAACTAACATTCTATGAACTGTGATAAATGCAAACCAGGAACGGAACTGCAGCAGGAATTGTAAATGCTTGCACGGTGCGGTGCAACAGCTGACGCAAGAGGACTTGGTGTGCTTTGAATGAGATGCAAATTGAACGGGGATTGATGAAGTCACAGATGACTAAAATGACTACGATTTCAAGACTGGATGTCAGGAATATGGAGGTTTTGGGGTGATCTGGTTTGGTTTTGTATGCTCTGCTGCTAGAATTGTAGCTCTAATTGCTCACCACACACCAGGCCTTGTTCCTGGCTGCTCCCCAGAGTTCAGTGCACATGAGGCTGATGCGTGGATTTGCCCCCTACATGCCTGACTGGTTTTTAAAGAGAAAACAAGTCTATAGCAAAACTTGACTCTTTCAGGGTTTGCCAAAAAGACAAAAATGGCTTTTGAAAACCCAGAGGTTACCTCCCCTTTTCCCAGCTAGCTACCTTCATCATTGACAGCAGCAGCAACAGCTACAGCTACAGCTTAAGATGCAGCTATAGCTAAAACAGCCCCAGTCATGGATTATGGAGAGCCAACAGGGCTCCACTCTAAAGAGAGTAAGGAAGATGGAAGATACTCTCTTTAGGAGCTGGTGGTGAAGCTAGGAGGCCCGGCACTCAGCGGTGCATTAATGCAACAAGTATTTATTGAGTGCCTACTATATACTAGGCTCTGTTCTAGGCATTGAGAATACAGTGGTGAGAGAGACAGAAAAGGACTACATTCTAGTAGAAAACATAAACAATAAATAAGTAAAAAACAAATATAAACATGAACTATAAAAATATCAGAGTGGTAAGAGCTATGCAAAAAATTAAAATAGAGTGATGGGTTAGAGAGAAGTTGAGTGGCCCCTTTGGAGGAGTTGGTCAGTGAAGTTCGGCAAAAAATATAATACTTCTTGTGGGCTTCTGAGTTGAGCATAAGTAACTCTATACTTATTATTGAAGTAAATTGTATTACTTGTCCCCACATGCCTTAGAGATTTTGTGTGTAGTTTTTTCTGACATTTACAGTTTGTAAAGTATTTAGCAATAATTTAATAACAGGCCACACTTGTTTTCTCTTAAGCTTCTATTATATTGGATTAAGATAGTCCAGTCTACTTCCAGTAGAAGTGGATGGAGTGAAAGACGTTGCTTCTTTGGCTCAAACTGCAAATAAGTCTGATAACTTTGCATAGAGAGCAATTTCCATGAAGAAAAATGGGGGAAGCAATCAATTCATTAAAGGAGGAATCAGAGGAAAGGAAATGAGGGCATTAGATATAGGAAACAGGGACCACAAGTTGGGAGCAATCTTCTCATTCTACTTGATGGGCACATTATACCTCCTTTCTTGTCTGTCATTTAATAGAGCTAATACTGAGCCATGGGTCATTTCCCCGTAAAACAACCTCTTGTTTTCTCTGAAAAGATCCTCTCAGGAATACACAATGCTTAATAGCCTTGCTCAGACACTCAGTCTAATGGTGACACCCTAAAACAACAAGCATATTGGCAATTGCAAACTAAGGTTTCTGAGCCTTTACAGAAAGAATCACCAATAAGAGAGTAACAAGCCCAAGGAAAGGTCAGCTCATGCCAGTTTGGAGGCTGGCCTAGTCCCGCCGAGTAGGCAGATGCAGCCATCTCCTCCCCCAGGGAGGACAACTAATGAGCTCAGCTCTGTGATTTAAAGAGCTATCGATTTGTCCATGACATTCAAGTATTTCTGAAGAACAGGATTTGAAATATGCTGTTTCATAGCATTTTACCCCAGAAGGCCACATCGAATAGAGATTGGAATAATATATAGAAATGAAAGGAGCCGTATTCCCTTAAACCTCGTTATCCTTTTGATTAGCCAGTTCACATTCTGTTCAACATTCTGCTTAATTTGCTTTTTTTGTATGGTGAGATCAATAACTTTAAGTGTTGTTTCTCGAAGTTCCTATTACCGGTGGGAGACTCAACAAGATAACAGTCACCACGTGTAAAATCAGTAGCTTCAGTGCACAATACCTAGCTGGGCATGGAGGCGCGTGCCTGTAATCCCAGCTACTTGGGAGGCTGAGGCAGGAGAATTGCTTGAACCTGGGAGGCAGAGGTTGCAGTGAGCTGAGATCACACCACTGCACTCCAGCCTGCACGACAGAGCGAGACTCCATTAAAAAAACAACAACAAAAAAAGTACAATACCAAATGGGAGGGATCTGAAGTGATTCTTCCTTTTGTCTTCCCTGTGAGAGGGACAATTTGCTGACTTCTGAGGGGAAAATCTAGGGGAGGATTTGTAAAAGTCATCTTCTAGTATAAAGAGATACTTGTGTTTTGGCTTCTCAGAGGACTAGAGCCCTCAGTTCCAAGCGGAGACAGGAGACTATGTGGAGAGAGGAGACTGGTTAAGTGGAGAGAGTTATGTGGAGAGAGGAGACTAGTTATGTGGAGAGAGGAGACTAGTTATGTGGAGAGAGGAGACTAGTTATGTGGAGAGAGGAGACTAGTTATGTGGAGAGAGGAGACTAGTTATGTGGAGGGAGGAGATTAGTTATGTGGAGAGAGGAGACTAGTTATGTGGAGAGAGTTATGTGGAGAGAGGAGACTAGTTATGTGGAGAGAAGAGACTAGTTATGTGGAGAGAGTTAGGTGGAGAGAGGAGACTAGTTATGTGGAGAGAGTTATGTGGAGAGAGGAGTGCTCCTTGGCTAAAGGAAGACAACTTCTTCATGCCGTTTGGGTCAGTCAATAATAGAAAGAGTTTCTGCTTAGCAGGGAGCTAAAGCTGAGGTTTGACATAGCAGAGCTGCCGTATGTGAAAATGGAGGTGAGAGTAGTGGCAGGCAAGCCCTCTTCCCAGCCCAGCCCACAGCCCCTTCTCAGAGAATCAACTCCCTGTCTCCCTGCTGAGTCCCCTCAGCACTCACTCCCTTAACCGTCTGCCACAGCTGATTAGATCATGAGTAGGCATGTAACTCCAGCTGGTCCAGTCAGACACGTTCTGACCTAGGAATGTAAAATTGGGTCTCGGAAACTTAGATTTTTTTTTTTTTTTTTTTTGAGACGGAGTCTCGCTCTGTCGTCCAGGCTGAAGTGCAGTGGCACAATCTTGGCTCTGCTCACCGCAATCTCCGTCTCCCAGGTTCAAGTCATTCTCCTGCCTCAGCCTCCTGAGTAGCTGGGATTGCAGGCAAGCACCACCACACCTGGCTAATTTTTGTATTTTGAGTAGAGACAGGGTTTCACCATGTTGGCCAGGCTGGTCTTGAACTCCTGACCTCGTGATCCACCAGCCTTGGCCTCACAAAGTGCTGGGATTACAGGCATGAGCCACCGTGCCCAGCTGGAAACTTAGGTTTCTGATAAGCACTTGAACTATGGGTTGGTTATTGCTATGGTTTGAATGTACGTGTACCTCCAAAACTCAACTGTTGAGATCTAATACCCAACGTGATCGTATTAAGAGGTAGGGTCTTTTGGGAAGTGATTAAGTCATAAGTATTCTACTCTCATGAATGGGATTAATGCTCTTATCAAAGAGGTTGAAGAGGTCACTCTAATCCCTTTTTGCCCCTCCATCTCTTCTGCCATATAAGAACACAGTTCATCGCTTCTGCTGCCTTCCTCCACGCAACAAGGCTTCATCTTGGAAGCAGAGAGCGAGCCCTTGCCTGACACTAAGTCTGCTGACATCTTGATCTTGAACTTCCCAGCCTCCAGAACTGTGAGAAACAAATTTCTATTATTTACACTTTACCCAGCCTAAGATATTTTGTCACAGCTGCACAAACAGACTAAGACAGATTAAAAGCTAGTATCAAGGCACCCATGTTCAGACATGGTTAAGTGAGCAAAGAAAGATAATAATGAAAGCAAACGCTTGCAGTGTGCCCAGCACTGTTCAAAGAACTTTACATATATTGATTCAATCTCACAACAATCTTATGAGGTAAAAGTACCATTGTTATCTTTATTCCCACTTTACAAATGAGGAAACTGAAGAACAGAAGCTTAAGGAACTTGCCCAGAGTCACCAATAACTAAGTCGTGGGGCTGGCATTTAGCACCCTGGCTTGGAGACTGCCCTTAATCACATACCACATGCTAAACTGTTCTCTGGACAGAGAGAGAGAGATTGAGAAGGCATGTGCCTTAGAGAGCCAGAAATAAAAGACAATATAGCTCTAGAGAGAAAGAGATTTGGAGAGACAAGCCAGTCTGGCTCTTGTCAGCTTTTCAGTTTCTGGCATTAATTCCTATGAAGCCTGGCCTCATTTCCTGTCTTGGGGCTCCACCAGATCCCTCTATTTCTAATTAATGTTCTTTTTTGCTTATGTTAGCTTGAATGAGTTCTGTTCATTGCTACTAAATGCTCTCTGACTCAAGAAGTTGGAAAATGAAGGAACATTTTCCAGTAGGGGGTCTGCTAGAATTGTGTTATGTTAATCAGCTACAGAAGTATGTGAGAGATGTTTTAATTTTGCTCTTTTAAAAGTTCACACAGTATACTAAGCAAGGATAATCTAATTGCTTTTATAGCTAAGAGTAAGTGATTCTAATTTGTCCTGTCTCTGTCCAATGACTGGGACCAATGCAATCATGGCCTGCCCTTCCATCTGGTGGAATTGGAACTGAATTACAGGGATAAAGTTTTGGAATGGGAGTAAATTAAGAACCAATCAATCAGAAGAAGGGTATAGATGATGTATTCTTAATGAGTCTTAATTTTTATTTCTTAGTTAATGGGTTTTAATTATTGCATGAGTTCTCCATTGCTGCATTACAAATCATCTCAAAAAACTCAGTGGCTTAAAAAAATCATTTTATTATCTTTCATGGTTTCTGTGGATCAGGAATTCAGACAGGCCAGTGCAGAGATGGCTTGTCTTTGCCCCACAATATCTGGGACCTCAGTTGGGTGTGGCTAGGGGCTGGAATAATCTGGGGGCCACCTTCCGCTCATATGTCTCGCTCTGGTTGTGACTGTTCGCTGGGACCTCGCTTGGGCCGTCATCCAGAACACCTACATTTGACTTCTTCATGTAATTACTCACATGACCTAATGGGTCTTCCCCATAGCATGGCTGCTGGGTTCTAAGAACAAGCATCCACATAAAGGGCCAGATAGAATCTGCATCACTTTTCATGATCCAGGCTTGAAAGTTGCATAGCATCCCTTCTGCCACAGTCACAAGCCTGCCCACCCTAGGAGGTGGGAGTGTAGATCCCACATTTTGATGGAGAAATGTCAGAGTCACATAGTTAGAAGATAACATTGGATGGGAGTTGTTGTTGCAGACGTCTTTGGAAACTAGCATCAAGGCAAAATACAATGACAAACGTTGACTTAAAAAAAAATACATTGTATGAAAGCCTATAAGCCTCCTATTTCTTTAAAAAGCAGAGCATTTGGTAAAGTTTTAAGTAGCCTGATTATAATTTTCATCACTTGAAAGAAACAAGTAACAGTAAGAGGACCAGCAAAGAACTGTGTGATGTGAGAATAATAAGAGCTTGGGCCAGTGTCCATCCTATTAAAGCAGGATGTGTGTCTTCAGACTTACAGACTTGAGGAAAGCAGATTTCAAAACATTCAAAAGAGATGATCTCATAGTGAGAACCTCTGAAAGGGAGTATGGCTAAAAAAGGATGGCTCTAAAAATAAAATTCAGAACCTAAAATTGCAAATGATCCTAATGAGGAAGAAAAGAGACATCCAAAGAAAACAACATTTCTGCTGATGAGCGCCAATTTGAAGAGAACACACACAAAGATGGAAGGAGCGGCACAAAATCAAGGGTGTATACAGAAGAATGTCACAAACTCTTACGAATCTCAGAGGAAATCAAAAGCATAGAGAAGGTTGACGTTTCAAGGGTTGAGGGAAGCTAAAGATAAATCATCAAAAAGACCCGTTTGACTGTGTGTAGAAGAACAGGGAAAGAACAGGCACAATCCACTTTCAAACCATAATATCATCTGTTAAAACAACTAGTTAGCCTACTAGATGATGACACAATACGTCTGGAAGAAAGAAAAGCTTCAATGCAAACACAGTTTTGTAACATTTCCTACAAGTGACAGACAGAAAGTCAAATGAGTTCCCTAGCAGCCCCAGAGGGACCAAACCCTCTAGGAGCCAAATTTCCTTTGTGGGGCAACGTATGTGGAGACCTAAGGCAGCAACTGGGGTAGCAGAGGGCCTTCTTTTTTTTTTTTTTTTTTTTTTTTTGAGACAGAGTTGTGCTCTGTCACCCAGGCTGGAGTGCAGTGACACAATCTTGGCTCACTGCAATCTCCGCCTCCCAGGTTCAAGAGATTCTCCTGCCTCAGCCTCCCAAGTAGCTGGGATTACAGGCGCTTGCCACCACACCTCACTAATTTTTTTGTGTATTTTTAGTAGAGATGGGGTTTCACCGTGTTGGCCAGGAGAGTTTCGATCTCCTGACCTCGTGATCTGCTCGCCTCGGCCTCCCAAAGTGCTGGGATGACAGGCGTGAGCTACCGCGCCCGGCCACGGAGGTCCTGCTGAGTCAGGGTATCTGGCTTCAGGATGTGGCTTGAGCAGGTGACTCTGGGTGAACTGGGATTGTGCTGCTTCTCTGTTTAAGATTCCTTTATACCACAGTGGGAGAGTCTTAGATAATTTTTCAAGTCCCTTCAAAGGAGAAGATGCCAGGATCTGGGGAGCTTGTGTGTTTCATCTCTGTGAACACCCCTGTCATGGAGGGTCTGCACTAGCCAGTGTGCTGGGTCCATGCTGAATAGAAGAGGGAAGTAGGCCTGGAGATTCTCAGAGTAACGGCAGCTTCCTGGTGCTCCTGCTCCTACCTAACTCTTCGTGTCTCCTTTCAGGACTAGGTGGGGAGTCTCTGGGGACTGAGGCACTTCCAGCCCTCGAATAAGTATTCCCAGGAAATGTACCTTCACCCCCAAGTCCTAAGCAGATCCCAGCATCTCCAGGCAAAAGTAGGGGGTGGTATTGAGAACAAATGAACAAATGGATGAGGCTGTGACCCGAATCGATGCCACATACCTTGCAGCTTCTTCCCGCCTCCCTCAGCTCCCTGATGTCTCAGACTTAAGAGTTTAGGGGGAGCTTCTGATGCTCTGGATGGGGACTATTGCTTAGGTGGGAGGGAAGGGAAGGTTTATTGATACAGAAACATGATCCTAGCAACTTGTAGATGTTAACTAAAACTGTGCACGGAAAATCAGAGAATTTCTCTTTTGAAGGCTGGAGGGAAGAGAGAGCAAGTTTGTCTCCTCTGCCGCCAGAACAGAGCGGGGCACCCTGAGTCTATCCCATCTTTGTCCTGGTCTGTTCTTGTTGACAAGAGAGGCTCCAGGTATCACCCCCTTCCCCCCCAGGGAGGAGGGTAAGCCCACTACACTGGGGTTTCTAATTCCGGGGGTAATCCCTTCCTTCCATGCCAAGCAGGGGGTGAGGAGACCCCTCTATCCAAGTCTTTGATCTGGGTTGGAGCAAAAGAGAAGGACTTCTATAAAACTGTCAGGGAGATGGGAAGGGGGCTTGAAAGAGAGGTTGTAAATGGGCACAGTTCACCTTTGATCACCCGCCCCAGATCCTTTTTATAGCCCAGGATTATGGGTTTAGAAGTGCCCTTCGTGTGTCCCCAAAGGAATTGTATGACTTAAGAACAATTACATTGTTCTGAAAGTTCAGAGAGACTGTACACAAAGGACTTTCGTCTTCATTAAAAAAGGAGAAAGAAAAAAGAAAAAGAAAACATCAGCCCAAACCATGCGGTGATCCCTAAGTTAGTAATAAACTGGAAACCCAGTCTGTTTCTTTCCATGTAATAGGATACTTTCTGGCCTGGTAATTCCACTAAAATCTATTAACTGATGAAGGTACAAGATATATTTTTATTCCCCATTCCCCTGCCACCCAGACAAAAGAAGGAATTTGCTGTCTATTATTGCTAGATTTTTATTTCCTGCTGTTAAAACGTCAGAGAAACAGAAGCTTAATGGTCTGACTTTTGTCACTTGGGTATAAAGAGATAGTAGAGCTGACTGCTAATTTCCAATTCGTTTAATGTGTGTGGTCAAATACTTCGTAGACAAACTGATTCATCATCACTGTATCTCTCTGTGTTTCCACAAATGTCTCTATCCCCTCCCACCCCCATCACCACTCAAAGAGAAGGAAAGTTTGCAATCTGTTGTTTGTCTTAAACTCTGCTCAGTCTTTCGCTGGGAAATATAAACAGCTTCATGCCAGTGTTGAGGGAAAGTTTGTGATTTAGGAGAAGGAAGCGACTTTTCAATGTGGCTGGTTGTAGCCACCGCCCTTCTCCTTGCTCAGTGAGCCCTGCTCTCTCAAACAGCATAGCTGTGAACAGCCCTGTCCCCCAGCCACACTGGTTGCCACACCCTGGGAACGCCCTTTTTCCTGCCACAGCCCTGGCTTCCCCTGCGTGTGCATCAGCTGGAAGGCTAAGTCAGATCCCCGTGAAGCTGGAAGGCTTGCCTGGCATCCGTCACATCTCAGCTGCCACCCAGGCCCAATCCAAGCCCACTGGAGTCACGTGGAGCAATCTCTTCCTTGTCTAATAAGCACCTTTGTTCTATGATTCTTGGTACCTACCTCCTTCTCCAGCGTCTTTGGCCCTCACTAAGGTGGAAGCAGAATCCACTACTCCCTTCTCCAACACTGAGCCGTGGGGCCCAGATAGTGGGTCAGCAGCAGGTCTAGCCCCAATTACAGAATTACCCAGTCCATCATTGTCTCCTAGTGGGGACAACCAGCATCTGCTGAACAGTTAGGACATTCTTTCTTGCGGTGAGATGGCGACAGAATCAAATTCCTGCACAAGGCCCTGACAGCCATATGCGAGGGTCCCAGGGCTGGGAAAGCGGGCAGCAACCTCTTGAGAACTGGAGGGCCCATTTAAACTCACAGCAGGCTCCTGAAGACTGATATTGACAGCAAGGGATGGGGACCTGCTCACAGGAGCTATCAGGGGAGTCTTCATAAAGACAAATATTGAACACTTGAGATTTTTTTTACATTACAGAATCATTGTCTCGTTTTTCCTGTCCTCAGCTACACACGATCATACACATATACCACAAGTTCATCTTTTTCTGTGATTATCAACAAGCACCAGAGATTTTCTTCCATTCTCTGCCTAGCGGTGCACAGCCTCCCAGGGGACAAATCACAAGGGAATTAGTGCTCCAGGTGTTTGCATATGTGTTTAAATATTCAATGCCTGGGTGTTTATGATTCTAAAATATCTGGTTGGGGTAGTTAAAACCTCAGGCAATTTGAGACAAATGAGTCTAAGTATTCATGTATTTATTGATCATCTAACAAATAAATACCGAGTGTCTTGCATGAGCCAGGAAGTGTCCCGGGAACACAGAGGGGAACAAGGCACAGACCATCGCTGTTTGTTGATGCATAGATAAGCCCTTGGTGGATTAATCAGACCTCTCACATGCTTGCTGTTGCTCTGGCTTTTTAAAGAGCCTCCTTCTGTGTTCTCGGATCTGTGTCAGCTATCTCCGGCAGTCCGCTCGTGTCTGGCACACACGCACTCTGGGCTGCTTGGAAATAGGGCATCATCTCCACTCACTCTCATCATGATGGGATCTGTGTGCATGTTGTAGCTTTACATTCTTTCTGCTGGAGGTTGCTCATCATCTTAAGACTGTGGCTGGAAAAGCAGGTTCCAGAATGGCAGGTTCTCAAAGGGCTGGTGGTGGTGAATGACAGTGGGAAGGCCAGTGGGCCCAGTCCTGTGCGGAAGAGAATGGGAGGATATATTAGAAAAAGAGACTTCTAGCTGGGCATGGTGACTCACGCCTGTAATCCCAGCACTTTGGGAGGTTGAGACGGGTGGATCGCCTGAGGTCAGGAGTTTGAGACCAGCCTGGTCAACATAGTGAACACCTCTCTCTACTAAAAATACAAAAAATTAGCTGGGCGTGGTGGCAAGTGCCTGTAATCCCAGCTGCTAGGGAGGCTGAGGCAGGAGAATTACTTGAACCTGAGAGGCGGAGGTTGCAGTGAGCCAAGATCGCGCCATTGCACTCCGGCCTGGGCAACAAGAGTGAAACTCTGTCTCAAAAAAAAAAAAAAAAAAGAAAAAAAGAAAAAAGAAAAACGGACTTCTTTTTAGAGGCTATTATTTCTGCTGTGGCCAGATTCCTCTGAGCTTAACAGAAGTGGATCCTGGAGCCATGCCAGTTCTGCCTTAGGTGGAGGTATTTTGCTAGACATCCAGGAAGTGGATTATGACAGGGTGGAGGTACTGGGAATGGGAGGTGCTCTGAGCCCCATTCCAGAGGGTGCAGACTTCCCAGGTGGCGGAGGCAAAGCTGAGTCTAAACCAGAGGGTGAAGCTGGACAAGGGAGACAGAACCAAAGGCCTCCCATCCAATAGATCCCTCAAGGCCCAACGGGACTGGCTTCTCAGGTTCTTACGCAGGAATGCTTCAAAGACCCTGAACTGTGGTTGGCAATTTCTCAGTCGCCCTGGCTTGGAAACTTGGACTCCCCACCCAGGGATCATTCCACAGCTCTTCACTGTTACCAGTTCCTCAGATCCGTACACTCTTCTGCAGCTGCTCAAGGATCGTCACTAGGGGAGTGGGGAATACAAAGGGAACCCAGGGTCCCTTATCCTTATCCATGGAAAACAGAACATGGAAACTCCGTCTTCCTCCATAAATTCAAGAGAAATGCTGTATTCGTGACAGGATTCACAAGACTAATTATTAAATCTTTATGATTTATGGATTCAATTTTTATTGGGCGTGGGCCAAGAAATATTTGCTGAGCTTCTGCCTACTGGACTAGGGGAATAAATCTCCTCTAATTCTCTTCCTCCTTCTTAGGACTTTCTTTCAGTCCCTGTTTTTTTTTTTTTTCTCGGCTCTCCACTTGTAAGAGAAGCCTTCTCAACCCCTCCCTAGTCCTTATACCATCAAATGGAGCTCTTCCCTGTTGCTGTCCTTTACTGTGCTGGAGACTTGGAAATGTGTTCATTGGTTTGCTTCTCCACTAGGCTATCACCCCTCTGGAGGTGAAAACCCTAACTTATTTTTCTTTCATCTCCTTCAGTGCCTAGCACTATGCTCAGCACAGAGCGAGGAGCTCCGTAAACATTTGTCAGACAAGTGAACGAATGAGGGAATGAACGAAGGAGTCTGGAGATGCATCTGATGTGGATGCGGGTGACGGGGCAGACAGCAACAGCCAGGTGGGCATGAACGTGCCGGGTGCCCACTTGTGCCAGGCACAGTGCTGGAAGGACATCACTGCTGCACCTGCACCTTCCTTCCAGCCAGAAAGACTTGTTTGCACCCTGGGGCTTGCTTCTGGTAGGATACCGGGGTCCTCTGCATTTCCAGAGTCTTGATAAGCACAGAATGAACGCTCTTTCAGATGGCATCCTCGTCAGTTTACACTCCAATTGCCTTCTCCCAAAAAATTAAATTGCCTTTTCTTCCTCAGGAGGTATAATAATCCCCGCAACAGATTGTTTCCTGTTCTATAAAACGACTCCCTTCTGCTCGCCACATCCCCGCCGCAGCATTACCTTCTCTCAATGTTTTCTATGCCCCCCTCTTAGGCTCCTTCTTCCTTTGCAAATAAGCCTCCTTGTCCCTGAGCACAGGTCCCCCAACTGACCCTTAAACCCTGACCTGGTCTTTGGTGGATCTCAGCCCCAACTCAGCACCCCCTTGCCTTTTATGTAGACGACAAGAGTCTGTGCAATCTTCCTTCTCCCTGCCACTTTCGGGCCCTTGGCTCCAGGAGTGTGTAGCCTGGGGAGTTTTTTCATCTAATTTTCCAGCAAACTTAAACTAGACAATTGAAGATTCAATTAGGGAGTGGAGTTCTGCGTGCTCTCCCAGGGGAGTGCACTTAGCTCTGGAAATCTTAGCTTACAGAGGTCACTCCCATCTTTTCCAGATTCCCCCTTTTCGTAGACTAACGATTTTTTTGGAGGGTACCAGGCACTTGTGGTTAGCCAGCAAGGAGTCGGGTGGAGTGGGTGGGAGGTGTGGGACTCATCTCAATAAAGCAGAGGCTGAGGACAGTGGAAATGAGGGCAGGATTCAAAGGAACCAGCCCATCGAAGGCACTGTGGATGAGCTCTACAAGGCTAGAGGCACAGAGACCCGGGGGGCTCACACCCACCGCTAAGACTGAAGGAAGCGTATTCTGATAGGGACTGAGAGTATAATACTCGTCCGTGTGCATGTGTGTGTGCAGACACACCCCATCAGATAGTGCCCTCTGAATCTACCTCAGGCTAGAAACCCAGACAGGATAGAGGCATTGGGTGGGGTGTTCGGTAAATTGCGCCCACTCGGTCACCGTAGGGACTAAGACTTGTTACATTAACAAGGAAATAGGGCAATTAGGCTATGACTTAGGGCAATGCTGCAAGAAAAAAGTGCAGAAGTGCGACAGCTCTTTGTTTTTTTTTTTGTTTTTTGAGATGGAGCCTTGCTCTGTCGCCCAGGCTGGAGTGCAGTGGCTCGATCTTGGCTCACTGCAACCTCCACCTCCAGGGTTCAAGTGATTCTCCTGCCCCAGCGTCCCAAGTAGCTGGGATTACAGGCGCGCGCCACCATGCCTGGCTAATTTTTGTGATGGGGTTTCACTCTTGTCGCCCAGGCTGGAGTGCCATGGCACGATCTCGGCTCACTGCAACCTCCGCCTCCCGGGTTCAAGCGATTCTCCTGCCTAAGCCTCCCGACACCTGGCTAATTTTTGTATGTTTAGTAGAGATGGGTTTTCGATGTGTTGTCCAGGCTGGTCACAGTCAGCTCTTTGCCTCTCTAGATTCACCCCATCCTCCCACTCCCACCTCCGGCCACCTCCATTGCCTCCTGCACTGAAAGAGGACTAGGGCAACAGGGACTCCATCTCCTCCGGCTTCTGACTGGATTCAGCCAATGAAGAGCCTTAGCAAATCAGGGGGAAGGAGAAAAGGGACTCCAGGGTGCTTATTTCCCTGGCTGCATTCCTATGCCCGTGCCCTGGGCTGGTCGTTTTCTTCCTTTAAGTGCACCCCAACTCCACACAGCTGCCTCTCTTTCCTGGTTCTGGGAGCCCATCCCTCCTTGGGTCCTAAGCACAGCTGCCTCTCACTCCTGGTTCTGGGAGCCCATCCTCCTCGGGTCCTTTAGGACTTAGGGATAGTCATAGGTCTGCTGCCGCCGGCCCTGGGGTTCTGAGCTATTTTTTTCGTTCTCCTACACTCCAACCTTAAGTTTATTAGTAGTTAGCTTTTTATAAATAAAACCTCCCTGAGTTACCGTAATTTGACAGTGCCATTTGTCTCCTGTTGGGATCCTGACTGATACAGATATAATTGTATTTCAATATGATTACTGTTTTGTTTTTAAAAATACTGTTGGGAGGGCTGGGTGCTGTGGCTCACGCCTGTAATCCCAGCACTTTGGGAGGATGAGGCAGGCTGATCACTTGAGGTCAGGAGTTCAAGACCAGCCTGGCCAATATGGCAAAATTCCATCTCTACTAAAGGTACAAAAATTAGCTGGGCGTGGTGGCAGGTGCCTGTAACCCCAGCTACTCAGGAGGCTGACGCAGGAGAATCACTTGAACCTGGGAGGTGGAGGTTGCAGTGAGCCAAGATGGAGCCATTGCCCTCCAGCCTGGGCAACAGAGTGAGACTCTGCCCACCTCCCCCCAAAAAAATTTTTAAAATACTGTTGGGAGTTCAGCTAAGCTGGGAGAGAGAGCTGAGCTGTCAGGTGTCAGAGTAGCCCATCACAGCAAGAATGAGCCAAAAAAAAAAAAAAGTAACAGTGCAGCCTTTAATCACTTACTATAACAGTATTAATATAAACAGGGGGCTAAAGCCAGAGAAGCCACTGGCTCTCCTGTTTCATTTTCCCCATGAAACAGTGCACCGTTCAAGGGTCAGGTGGATCAGTGCAGATGTGGTGGACGTCGCACTGTTGAGGGAGCCACCAACCAAAGGCTCCAACAGTTTTATGGACCCTGGGGTGGGGGTGTGGGGTAGAGTGGAAAAATCCTGGGTGCTGATTCAGAGTGGGGAAGCACGTTTTCAGGGTTCTCCCTCCTCCGCCTGGTAAGGAGGCCTCAGAAGAGGCGCCTGAAAAAAACCTCAGCCCAAGGCCTTAGAGAAAGAGACTTAGGAATGAAGACACTGGGCTAGGAATGCAAATATGTGAAGAGCATAGCATAGCAGGGTTGAGTCCTTAACTCCCCTCAGAGCCTCCTGTGTGCTGGCTGGGCACCAGGTCTGGTGTGGGGAGGGGAGCTTCCCCGGGAGGGCTGCCAGGTCAAGCCTCTGCCATTGCTTGCAGTCAGACCTGAAAAATCACACATAAGTGTTTAACCAGGAGGCAGACTCTTCAAATATATATACCCCACAATGGAGCAGGTGCACCAGAATGTTATCAGTGGTTTCTCTTGGTCAGGCCTGTCCAACAGACATGTGATGTGAGTCATATATATGATTTTACGGTTTTTAGTAGCTTCTAAAAACAGTAAAAAGAAATAGGTCAAATTAATTTTAATAATATATTTGTTGGCTGGATGGGTGCAGTGACTCACACCTGTAATCCCAGCACTTTGGGAGGCTGAGGATGGGTGGATCACCTGCGGTCAGGAGTTTGAGACCAGCATGGCCAACATGGCGAAACCCCATCTCTACTAAAGATACAAAAATTAGCTGGGCGTGGTGGCGGATGCCTGTAATCCCAGCTACTCGGGAGTCTGAGGTAGGAGAATCGCTTGAACCTGGGAGGCAGAGGTTGCAGTGAGCCAAGATCATGCCACTGCACTCTAAAAAAAAAAAAAATTATATATATATAATCCAAAGATCCAGAATGTTATCATCTCAGGCATGTAATGAGTATTTTTGAAAGTATTAATGAAATATTTTACATTTTTTGATACTAAATCTTCCAACTCCGGTGTATATTTTATACTTGCAGTGCATCTCTGTTTAGATCAGCCGCATTTCAAATGCTCAGGAGCAGCAGGTGCTTACTTGCTACCATGTTAGAGGCAGCACAGGGCTAGGTGATGGGTGGGCTTATGGATTCTTAAAATATATATTTCCAAGTTTTCTACCATAAATATGCATTTTACATTTTATTTAGAAAATTATAGTCTATAAATATGATCTTATCTAGGTTTTGTTTATTTTCTATTTTATTTTAGTAGAAATTTCCTCTTTAAAATCCAGGCTTTGTCTGCATCTGTGGTGGTCTAAGAATAAAAGGGGCTACTTCCTTTTTGAGAGAGTCAGCCCAGAAAGCATTGACTGGGCAAGGACTGCACTCGGCTCAACTTTGGAACCTCAGGAAGAGGTCCTCATGGTGGCAGACAGAGGGGGCTGCGCCAGGGTGGGCACCTGGGTGGGCCGAGGCCTCCTCTCTGCCTGGTGCAGCTTCCTGCATAGGTCTGACCACCACTCAGACCGAAGCCACCCCGCCCCAGAACTGGGGTCTGACCAGACATCTCTCACTGGCCCCCACTTACAAATATGCAACTCTTTCTTAGCAGCTGCATGTTTTCAAGGAATGATGGGACACTATGTTTAAGCTCCAGAAATCGAAGCAGGACTCAAAGAAGCAGGCCAGTTCTGCTCTGCCCCTGAAGGTGAGTGCTTACTGTTTACTGTTGCATTTTGGAACAGCAAAAAAATAATCGTTTACAGCAGAGCATCAGAGAATGCACAGTCCGAGGCTTATAGGAAATACTTGCAGGTTGGTTAGCTGGTTGGCTAGTTGGTTGGTTGGGAAACATCTGCCGTGGGAAGGTAGAAGAGAATTGGCCCTGTGGCTAGAGACAGCTTGGAAATGGAAAGAACCCTGAACTGGGTTCAGGACCCGGTCCGCTGACCTCTGTATGTGACATTGAGCAATGCACTTCCCTACCTGGGATGTCATGTTCCTCCACAGACAGGGGATTAAATAGGTATCACGAGATAACTTCTGAGACCCATTGCGGTGAAAGCATTTTGGGATTTTTGCCTCTGGAGGAAGCATTGAAAAGTCAGACAGTCCAAAGATGAATTTTAAAATGACTTCCAAGTCTGATTCCTGGGACAGTTGGGGCCAGAAGAGGAGAACAACCTGCATTTACCATTAGGACCAACATGAAGTGGAAAAGAACTGCCCCAGAGCCAGGGACCTGAGTAGGCACGACTCGATGAGAACCACCTGGGCAGACAGCATTAGCAGACACAATACTGCTGATTTTTTTTTTCCCCCAATGGAAAAGTCCTTTTTGTCTGAGGCAATGTTTTCCACAGCTCTAGGGGACTATGGTCATTTCCTAACAAGATTTTTCCTATTTTGTGTAGCTGTGGTCTGGCATTGGAAACACTGAGTGTTTTCAGGCTGAAACTCACTTAGGTCCTCCAGGGCCAAAGGCTGCTAGGTAAATTCAGGGTTTGGTGCAATCTGTGCTATAGTCTCTGCCCCTCAAACCATGGGCACTGCCCTTTTCTTTAATACTTTGGAATTATAGCATTAGATGCATAAAATTACAAAATATCAGAGCTGTAAAGACTTTGAGAGGCCACCTAGTCTAATCTTCTTCTTCTATAGAAGGGGAAACTGAAGCCCAGAAAAGGAGAGGAACTGACTCCAAGCCACACGTTCAATTAGAGAGAAGCCCACCCTCCTGACTCTTGATCCAGGTCCTCTGGACTCTCAGCCAACACCTGTCCACTGCGCTTCCTCCTTTGGGGATGTGGGGAGTGAGGTGACTAGGAGAAGAGAAACTAACTGGCTATGAATGATTTCATATGTTTCAACCTTACGCCTCTACCTCCTGGTTACCTGATGATACCTCTCTCTCTGTTTCCTGATTACTCCATCCTTGTTCTTTGGCTTTCAGTGTTTATTAGAGATAATAGATGGACTACATGCACACACAGGTTCATTCCATTGACGTTCACCAAGAGCCTTCCACTGCTGAGGATGCAAGATGAGTAAGTTACAGGTCCACTGTAGCCTGGGAGAGTCACTTTCCCTGTCCGAAGCAGTGAGCATAGCAGAGTCCAACGAAAGCACGGCTCAGGAGGCACAGAGAAGGGGTTTGCTCTGTCTAGCGCAGATCGGGAATTGCAGAAGAAGATTGGCAAATAGAGATCTAACTACACATAATCGATGCCGATATTTTGCTTATCTGGTAAAGGAATTGAAATCAATTTCTAGCGTATGGGTAGGTGTTTGTATTTAATTTATCATGACCATCAGGCAAGGGCCATGAGAAACAGGGCCTCCCCTGGATTCAGCCTCATATGGTTCTGCCTCAGGTGGCAATTTTGCAGCCCCTTTCTCTACTTCATCTTTTCTGGTATTCAGCTTACACTGCTGACTAAATGCACCTGGCCTGCTCATAGCCTAAAGCCTCTGCCAAAGTCTTTCTCATCCCATTGAAGACACAGCCCTCGGGAAGGGACAGCAAGCTAAGCCAAGCTGAGCCTGTGCCTGTGCCTTTGTCACATTCAGGAGCCACAATGGGACTGGGGATTCCCTTTCCACCAGGAGGCTGGGAGAGACTACGATGGGAGTCAATCTTCCAGGTCTCTTTGGAAAGAAAGTCAGTTTGAAAATGTCCAACACCTGGCTCAGTTAGACCTTTCTCCAGGTTGTCATTTACTTAGAAAAGGAGCACTATTCAAGCCTTAAATGTCAGCTTCTTGCATCTAAAACTGTGGGATCGGGTAAACCCCTGGGCACTTCAGCCTGTACTCCTATACCAAGGGCTGGGCTCCCTGGCTGTTAGTGGAGGGCAGCAGACACCCTGCCCAGGAGTCAGCCCCAGGGAAATGTCCAGTAGGTACCAAAGATTTTGGGATTTTGGTTTGTCTGTGAGTTTCATGCCTCTCATTCCTGAGGGCAGTTCCTAAATCTTTACCCTTGTATATTTGAAAGTTGACAACTCTTTAAAAACACGACTAGACCTGAGCTTTAAGTCCCAAGCTTGGGTCCCTTTACCTGGCAGCTCTTCTTATATCCAGCCAGCCGCCTTCCGTGAGCTAATCCCTGTCTTGGCTCCTGCCTGTGCACTGCCTTCCCCATCCCTGTGAGGCACCATATGCTTAATGATATCCTCTAAAGAGGACGAATCTCCTTTAGCTGTCCTCTAACATTTGGAATGTACTGTCCCCTCTACAGTGTTAAAAAAACACAACAAAACAAAACAAATTAAGCTCTAATGCAGCTGGAGAGCTAATGGACCTCTCTTTCCCAAGAAAAGGAAAACAAAGATTCCAACCATTTGCAGCTCCTGAAAAATCCCGTTGACAGATGATCAGCCTCATTCCAGGCTAACTGCTAACGAGCTTGACTTCGCCTATTCAGGGAATGTCCTTTGTTCACTTCTCTGCTACCTGAATTGTCTTCCCACTCTGCCTTCAGACACACTGAGCCAGAAGTTCAGCTCGGGGGCAAGAGACAGCAAAATGTGAGCCTCGAATCATCAGAGATCACCACAGTGATGTCTTGAAATCCAAGGCAATATGAGTGTGTTACTGGGCTTAGAATCAGCTGGTATTACAAGAAACACTGGGGCATGTCCTGAAATTCAAGGCAATACGAGTGTGTTACTGGGCTTAGAATCAGCTGGTATTACGAGAAACACTGGGGCATGTCCTGAAATTCAAGGCAATACGAGTGTGTTACTGGGCTTAGTATCAGCTGGTATTACGAGAAACACTGGGGCATTTCCAGTGCAGATTATTTTATATGGGAGAGTTCTTTTTTACTGTCATTTCTCCATTCTGGTCATGGAATGATTATTGAATATTATTGGGCCCTAACCATATTCACAAAACGTGGCTTTCACCCAGTATTTCCACATTATTGCTCTAGATTGCTTTAAATGGAATATACATACAGTAATGAGTCAGTTTTAGCAGAAGAGGCTTATCCTCAAACCTTACATAACTGTACTGTAATCTTGACTTTGTTCCTATCCAGCTACTGGGCTGAAGACGGACAAAACAAGTCAGTTAATTCAGTTTAACATCTCCTTTGACCGTGCCTCCCCTTGCCCCGACACACGCCAAATTAACACTCTTCTCAGGCATCATTCAGAACAATGGCTCTCAATTCTGGCTGCAATTAGAATCATCAGGGAACTTTTTAAAAACAGGAAAAAAAAAATCAATACCCAGGCCCTACTCCAAATCAATTAAAATAGATTTTGGGGGGATGGGCCTCAGGCATGGGAATTTTTATAAAGCTGCCGTGTTTATGCCGATGTGCGCCATAAATGGGAATCTCTGTTTTAAACTTGACCAAAATTAATGATTAGAGGTTTTGCTTGCACACCAAGCAGGCAAATTTAATATTTAATATTTATATAAAACTTAAGATCATCATTCTTGGAATCAAATAAAACCAACAGAAAGGTACATCTATATAGTGCAACCAAGTTGCACAGGAAGAGAACAAAAATAGAGATACTTGCTCTTTTTTTTTTTTTTTTGAGATGGAGTCTTGCTCTGTCACCAGGCTGGAGTGCAGTGACGCGATCTTGGCTCACTGCAACCTCTGCCTGCCAGGTTCAAGCCATTCTCCTGCCTCTGCTTCTCTAGTAGCTGGGACTACAGGTACGCACCACCACACCTGGCTAATTTTTGTATTTTTAGTAGAGACAGGGTTTCATTATGTTGGCCAGGCTGGTCTCGATCTCCTGACCTCATGATCTGCCAGCCTCAGCCTCCCAAAGTGCTGGGATTACAGGCCTGAGCCACCACATCCAGCCAAGATACTTGTTCTAATGCCACCTAACTTGGCTAGATCTTTGGAGGCCCTAAAACAATAACATAGACAAACAACATTGGACAAGTAAGTTTCCACCGAGTATGCACAGATTAAGACTTAACTCAGGGACGAGGGAAATCACAATAATGAGCAGGATCCCAAGGTGTCTGGCTTGGGCAGCCAGTTCTCCCCAGACTGGGTCTTGCTTCATATGTGCCCTTTAGATAAGAGGGCCTAACAGGCTAATGGGAGCCTAATGGTAAGTGGGGCTAGACTCAGACTAGAAATTTGGCAGGACAATGCCCTGGGACCTAGGCTGTTCCATTACTATTCCCAAAAGGGGAACAATGCTGAACAGAGATCTGAAGTAGAATCAGCTTGTCCCTGGGACAGGGTAAGGGGAGAGGTGGGGAGTGAGAAGGCTCAAGACAAATGACAATACACCTTGTTCAGATCTCCTTTTCAAGGCCTCTGCAGACAGAAAAGTGCCATTCTCAGCAGCCCCCGGGACAGTTCCATGTCAGGCTCATCCCTCCCTGCACCCACCGTGGCCTAAAATGCAGGTTTGACTGTACTAGGAACCAGGGATGTTTGCACTCAGCTACAGTGTATCTCCACAGCCATGTGTCAGTGACTTCAGCGTTCCAAAAACCTGGAAAGAAATCTGCTGTCCAAACAAATCTGAAATATTTGCAAGTCAAAAAACAAAAAAACAAAAAAAACACCTGGGTCTGTTTTCTGTAGGAGAGAAAGGGAGCTGTAAATGTAATTAGAAGGAGATAGCTCCTGCATTCTTTTTTTTTTAAATTTTATTATTATTATACTTTAAGTTTTGGGGTACATGTGCACAACATGCAGGTTAGATACATATGTATACATGTGCCATGCTGGTATGCTGCACCCACTAACTCATCATTTAGCATTAGGTATATCTGCCAATGCTATCCCTCCCCTCTCCCCCCGACCCCACAACAGTCCCCAGAGTGTGATGTTCCCCTTCTGTGTCCATGTGTTCTCATTGTTCAATTCCCACCTATGAGTGAGAACATGCGGTGTTTGGTTTTTTGTCCTTGCAATAGTTTGCTGAAAATGATGGTTTCCAGTTTCATCCATGTCCCTACAAAGGACATGAACACATCATTTTTCATGGCTGCATAGTATTCCATGGTGTATATGTGCCACATTTTCTTAATCCAGTCTATCATTGTTGGACATTTGGGTTGGTTCCAAGTCTTTGCTATTGTGAATAGTGCCGCTATAAACATACGTGTGCATGTGTCTTTTTAGCAGCATGATTTATAATCCTTTGGGTATATACCCAGTAATGGGATGGCTGGGTCAAATGGTATTTCTAGTTCTAGATCCCTGAGGAATCGCCACACTGACTTCCACAATGGTTGAACTAGTTTACAGTCCCACCAACAGTGTAAAAGTGTTCCTATTTCTCCACATCCTCTCCAGCACCTGTTGTTTCCTGACATTTTAATGATCGCCATTCTAACTGGTGTGAGATGGTATCTCATTGTGGTTTTGATTTGCATTTCTCTGATGACCAGTGATGATGAGCATTTTTTCATGTGTTTCTTGGCTGCATAAATGTCTTCTTTTGAGAAGTGTCTGTTCATATCCTTTGCCCACTTTTTGATGGGGTTGTTTGTTTTTTTCTTGTAAATTTGTTGGAGTTCATTGTAGATTCTGGATATTAGCCCTTTGTCAGATGAGTAGGTTGTGAAAATTTTCTCCCATTCTGTAGGTTGCCTGTTCACTCTGATGGTAGTTTCCTTTGCTGTGCAGAAGCTCTTTAGTTTAATTAGATCCCATTTGTCAATTTTGGCTTTTGTTGCCATTGCTTTTGGTGTTTTAGACATGAAGTCCTTGCCCATGCCTATGTCCTGAATGGTCTTGCCTAGGTTTTCTTCTAGGGTTTTTATAGTTTTAGGTCTAACATTTAAGTCTTTAATCCATCTTGAATTAATTTTTGTATAAGATGTAAGGAAGGGATCCAGTTTCAGCTTTCTACATATGGCTAGCCAGATTTCCCAGTACCATTTATTAAATAGGGAATCCTTTCCCCATTGCTTGTTTTTGTCAGGTTTGTCAAAGATCAGATAGTTGTAGATATGCGGCATTATTTCTGAGGGCTCTGTTCTGTTCCATTGGTCTATATCTCTGTTTTGGTACCAGTACCATGCTGTTCTGGTTACTGTAGCCTTGTAGTATAGTTTGAAGTCAGGTAGCATGATGCCTCCAGCTTTGTTCTTTTGGATTAGGATTGACTTGGCGATGCAGGCTCTTTTTTGGTTCCATATGAACTTTAAAGTAGTTTTTTCCAATTCTGTGTGAGGAAAGTCATTGGTAGCTTGATGGGGATGGCATTGAATCTATAAATTACCTTGGGCAGTATGGCCATTTTCACGATGTTGATTCTTCCTACCCATGAGCATGGAATGTTCTTCCATTTGTTTGTATCCTCTTTTATTTCCTTGAGCAGTGGTTTGTAGTTCTCCTTGAAGAGGTCCTTCACATCCCTTGTAAGTTGGATTCCTAGGTATTTTATTCTCTTTGAAGCAATTGTGAATGGGAGTTCACTCATGATTTGGTCTGTTTGTCTGTTATTGGTGTATAAGAATGCTTGTGATTTTTTTACATTGATTTTGTATCCTGAGACTTTGCTGAAGTTGTTTATCAGCTTGAGGAGATTTTGGGCTGAGACGATGGGGTTTTCTAGATATGAAATCATGTCATCTGCAAACAGGGACAATTTGACTTCCTCTTTTCCTAATTGAATACCCTTTATTTCCTTCTCCTGCCTGATTGCCCTGGCCAGAACTTCCAACACTATGTTGAATAGGAGTGGTGAGAGAGGGCATCCCTGTCTTGTGCTCGTTTTCAAAGGGAATGCTTCCAGTTTTTGCCCATTCAGTATGATATTGGCTGTGGGTTTGTCATAGATAGCTCTTATTATTTTGAGATACGTCCCATCAATACCTAATTTATTGAGAGTTTTTAGCATGAAGCATTGTTGAATTTTGTCAAAGGCCTTTTCTGCATCTATTGAGATAATCATGTGGTTTTTGTCTTTGGTTCTGTTTATATGCTGGATTACATTTATTGATTTGCGTACATTGAACCAGCCTTGCATCCCAGGGATGAAGCCCACTTGATCACGGTGGATAAGCTTTTTGACGTGCTGCTGGATTCGGTTTGCCAGTATTTTATTGAGGATTTTTGCATCGATGTTCATCAAGGATATTGGTCTAAAATTCTCTTTTTTGGTTGTGTCTCTGCCAGGCTTTGTTATCAGGATGATGCTGGCCTCATAAAATGAGTTAGGGAGGATTCCCTCTTTTTCTATTGATTGGAATAGTTTCAGAAGGAATGGTACCAGCTCCTGTTTGTACCTCTGGTAGAATTCGGCTGTGAATCCATCTGGTCCTGGACTTTTTTTGGTTGGTAAGCTATTGATTATTGCCTCAATTTCAGAGCCTGTTATTGGTCTATTCAGAGATTCAACTTCTTCCTGGTTTAGTCTTAGGAGGATGTATGTGTTGAGGATTTTATCCATTTCTTCTAGATTTTCTAATTTATTTGCGTAGAGGTGTTTATAATATTCTCTGATGGTAGTTTGTATTTCTGTGGGATCAGTGGTGATATCCCCTTTATCATTTTTTATTGCGTCTATTTGATTCTTCTCTCTTTTCTTCTTTATTAGTCTTGCTAGCAGTCTATCAATTTTGTTGCTCTTTCACTAATTGAAAGATCAATTAATGAAACTGGATTCATTAATTTTTTGAAGGGTTTTTTGTGTCTCTATTTCCTTCAGTTCTGCTCTGATCTTAGTTATTTCTTGCCTTCTGCTAGCTTTTGAATGTGTTTGCTCTTGCTTTTCTAGTTCTTTTAATTGTGATGTTAGGGTGTCAATTTTAGATCTTTCCTGCTTTCTCTTGCGGGCATTTAGTGCTATAAATTTCCCTCTACACACTGCTTTGAATGTGTCCCATAGATTCTGGTATGTTGTGTCTTTGTTCTCGTTGGTTTCAAAGAACATCTTTATTTCCGCCTTCATTTCATTATTTACCCAGTAGTCATTCAGGAGCAGGTTGTTCAGTTTCCATTTAGTTGAGCGGTTTTGAGTGAGTTTCTTAATCCTGAGTTCTAGTTTGATTGCACTGTGGTCTGAGAGACAGTTTGTTATAATTTCTGTTCTTTTACATTTGCTGAGGAGACCTTTACTTCCAACTATGTGGTCAATTTTGGAGTAGGTGTGGTGTGGTGCTGAAAAGAATGTATATTCTGTTGATTTGGGGTGGAGAGTTCTATAGATGTCTATTAGGTCTGTTTCGTGCAGAGCTGAGTTCAATTCCTGGGTATCCTTTTAACTTTCTGTCTCGTTGATCTGTCTAATGTTGACAGTGGGGTGTTAAAGTCTCCCATTATTATTGTGTGGGAGTCTAAGTCTCTTTGTAGGTCACTAAGGACTTGCTTTATGAATCTGGGTGCTCCTGTATTGGGTGCATATATATTTAGGATAGTTAGCTCTTCTTGTTGAATTGATCCCTTTACCATTATGTAATGGCCTTCTTTGTGTCTTTTGATCTTTGCTGGTTTAAAGTCTGTTTTATCAGAGACTAGGATTTCAACCTCTGCCTTTTTTTGTTTTCCATTTGCTTGGTAGATCTTCCTCCATCACTTTATTTTGAGCCTATGTGTGTCCCTGCAGGTGAGATGGGTTTCTTGAATACAGCACACTGATGGGTCTTGATTCTTTATCCAATTTGCCATCTGTGTCTTTTAATTGGAGCATTTAGCCCATTTACATTTAAAGTTAATATTGTTATGTGTGAATTTGATCCTGTCTTTATGATGTTAGCTGGTTATTTTGCTTGTTAGTTGATGCAGTTTCTTCCTAGACTTGATGGTCTTTACAATTTGGCATGTTTTTGCAGTGGCTTGTTCCTTTCCATGTTTAGTGCTTCCTTCAGGAGCTCTTTTAGGGCAGGCCTGGTAGTGACAAAATCTCTCAGCATTTGCTTGTCTGTAAAGTATTTTATTTCTCCTTCACTTATGAAGCTTAGTTTGGCTGGATGTGAAATTCTGGGTTGAAAATTCTTTTCTTTAAGAATGTTGAATATTGGTCCCCACTCTCTTCTGGCTTGTAGAGTTTCTGCCGAGAGATCAGCTGTTAGTCTGATGGGCTTCCCTTTGTGGGTAACCCAACCTTTCTCTCTGGCTGCCCTTAACATTTTTGCCTTCATTTCAACTTTGGTGAATCTGAAAATTATGTGTCTTGGAGTTGCTCTTCTCGAGGAATATCTTTGTGGCGTTCTCTGTATTTCCTGAATTTGAATGTTGGCCTGCCTTGCTAGATTGGGGAAGTTCTCCTGGATAATATCCTGCAGAGTGTTTTCCAACTTGGTTCCATTCTCCCCGTCACTTTCAGGTACACCAATCAGACGTAGATTTGGTCTTTTCACATAGTCCCATATTTCTTGGTGGCTTTGTTCGTTTCTTTTTATTCTTTTTTCTCTAAACTTCCCTTCTCACTTCATTTCATTCATTTCATCTTCCATCGCTGATACCCTTTCTTCCAGTTGATTGCATCAGCTACTGAGGCTTCTGCATTTGTCACGTAGCTCTCGTGCCTTGGTTTTCAGCTCCATCAGGTCCTTTAAGGACTTCTCTGCATTGGTCATTCTAGTTATCCATTCGTCTAATTTTTTTTCAAAGCTTTTAACTTCTTTGCCATTGGTTCGAATTTCCTCCTGTAGCTCGGAGTACTTTGATCATCTGAAGCCTTCTTCTCTCGACTCGTCAAAGTCATTCTCCGTCCAGCTTTGTTCCATTGCTGGTGAGGAGCTGCGTTCTTTTGGAGGAGGAGAGGAGCTCTGATTTTTAGAGTTTCCGGTTTTTCTGTTCTGTTTTTTCCCCATCTTTGTGGTTTTATCTACCTTTGGTCTTTGATGATGGTGACGTACAGATGGGGTTTTGATGTGGATGTCCTTTCTGTTTGTTAGTTTTCCTTCTAACAGTCAGGACCCTCAGCTGCAGGTCTGTTGGAGTTTGCTAGAGGTCCACTCCAGACCCTGTTTGCCTGGGTATCAGCAGTGGTGGCTGCAGAACAGCAGATTTTGGTGAACCACAAATGCTGCTGCCTGATCGTTCCTCTGGAAGTTTTGTCTCAGAGGAGTACCCGGCCGTGTGAGGTGTCAATCCGCCCCTTCTGGAGGGTGCCTCCCAGTTAGGCTACTTGGGGGTCAGGGACCCACTTGAGGAGGCAGTCTGCCCGTTCTCAGATCTCCAGCTGCGTGCTGGGAGAACCACTACTCTCTTCAAAGCTGTCAGAGAGGGACATTTAAGTCTGCAGAGGTTACTGCTGTCTTTTTGTTTGTCTGTGCCCTGCCCCCAGTGGTGGAGCCTACAGAGGCAGGCAGGCCTCCTTGAGCTGTGGTGGGCTCCACCCTGTTTGAGCTTCCTGGCTGCTTTGTTTACCTAATCAAAGCCTCGCTGCCGCCTGGCAGTTTGATCTCGGACTGCTGTGCTAGCAATGAGCGAGGCTCCGTGACGTAGGACCCTCGGAGCAAGGTGTGGGATATAATCTCCTGGTGTGCCATTTTTTAAGCCCATTGGAAAAGCGCAGTATTAGGGTGGGAGTGACCTGATTTTCCAGGCGCCGTCTGTCACCCCTTTCTTTGACTAGGAAAGGGAATTCCCTGACCCCTTGCGCTTCCCGGGTGAGGTGATGCCTCACCCTGCTTCGGCTTGCACACGGTGCGCGGGACCCACTGTCCTGCACCTACTGTCTGGCACTTCCCAGTGAGATGAACCTGGTACCTCAGTTGGAAATGCAGAAATCACCCATCTTCTGCGTCGCTCACGCTGGGAGCTGTAGACCGGAGCTGTTCCTATTCAGCCATCCCCGCATTCTTTTAAAGCAATGAAGGTGTTGTAAGGATTGCAAATCGGACGTCTCTATAAGAAGGACCATCTGGGGACACATGAATTTGGCAAACAAATTCAGGAAAGAAGGCTCCGCCTCAGCAGGGAAGGTGCAGACCTGCGGCAGCCAGGATGTCTCTTCTGGAGCACAGTTGGTGGGTCATGTCCAGTTACTATGCAGCCCTCAGGATTGGCCTAAGGTGTGAGTTTGGGAGGCAAGGGATATGGTGCGGTAGGATGAGATTTTTGAGATGGATGCTTCAGGTTGTCATGGAATCCTCAAGAACAAGATGCCACAGTCTCCTGTGGTCTCAATATCAGTGTGAGGAGGTTATGTCCTGGGCCTAATCTCAGCTGTCCCCATCCCGAGTACTGTCATTAAACCATTGGCTTTTATTTCGGGTGCCCTCAATGGAGAGAATGAAGAATGGGTCATGACCAGCTCCCACGTTCCAACAGCCTTAGCTCCACCAGAAACATGCCAAACTGGAAACTGGTTTGTCATGAGAATTGACAAAATGCTGATCAAACCCACAAGAGATGGCAAGATTATTCAATATAGACACTAGAGTGTTAGCATTGGAAGGAGTCGCTGGCCTTATAGAGGGGACCATGAGCCAAGGGAAGTGACTTTCTCCATGTCACACACTAGTTAATGCCAAAAGTAGAATGAGAACCCAGAAACCCCAACTCTCAAATCAGTGCGCTTTCTACCACCCTTTGCAGTCAAATCTCAATGAGAACTAGAATGTGTGTA
Organism: Pongo abelii; assembly: GCF_028885655.2. Taxonomy (NCBI): domain Eukaryota; kingdom Metazoa; phylum Chordata; class Mammalia; order Primates; family Hominidae; genus Pongo; species Pongo abelii. Next base: position 207,902,809 of record NC_085928.1, on the reverse strand, counting down.
TAAGACGTTCAATATATTCTCTTTTCAGAAAAGAAGGCTACTTGGGGAAATAACATCATTAATAGAAAGTTTTTGGAATGTGTAGAGGGCCAGTCCAGGGTATGTGCTGGAGAGAAATAGATGAAGCTAAAATCAGAGTTGCAAGGAGCCACGCTGGGAAATCAACCCAGAGAGACACTTTGCTCCTCACAGTGGGAGTAAGGAAGATTAGAACAGCTGGGACAGTCAATAGCTCCATGGACGGTCAAGGAAGGAAAGAAGTGGGGCTCTGAGAGGAACCTATGCCCCTGAGTTAGACGTGGAACTCTTCTGAGAAAGGACAGAGAAACCAACAGAGGGAAAAGTTAATCCCTGCTTAACTGTTCTTTGTTCCTGGACACAAGCTGAAGCAAGTAAGGAGAATTTCCATCCCAGAACCCCCAGTGAGAAAGGGCCGGTCAGTTGATTCATTTAACCTACTGCCATCCTGGAGAGGAGACCTGCAGGGAATTAAAGGGACACTACCATTTTACGGGGGAAAAAGCCCAGCTGCCAGAATGAAGCTGCAATTGTGTGGGTTCCCAGGTCAGTCCTGTGCCACTGTTGGGAGGAAAGATTCCCTTGATGCCAGACGTGAGGCAGAGTTCCCAGGGGCGGTGGGTAGGATATGGCTGCTCCCTCCCCGACTCTCTGGAAAAATATAAGCAGGGAAACTTGAACTTGGGTCTTGAGTACCCTCATTTTGTGTATCAGTGTAACCTGAGCACCTAGCAACCGCCAGGGCTTGGTGTCTGGTGACTTCCCCTTCAGCAGCTCTGCAGACTGCCAGAAAGAGCTGACTGCTCCGAGCCCAAGCCAAGCTTCCCTCTAGTTTAAATCAAAGAAAAAATGGAGGGTGCCGAGAATGTAATGGGATAAAAGTCAACCCCAGGGCACAGCCCTCCACTCAACACGAGAACCAGTCATGTTTGACGAAATTCCCAAAAGACATTCTTCAGAACAAAGAAAATGAGCTAAGAAGGATATTTCTTAGAAAATGATGAGTTTTATGTCAAAACAAGGGTGAGACCAGGTGCAGTGGCTCACACCTATAATCCCAGCACTTTGGGAGGCCAAGGCGGGTGGATCACCTGAGGTCAGGAGTTTGAAACCAACCTGGCCAACATGGTGAAACGCTGTCTCTCCTGAAAATACAAAAATTAGCTGGGCTTGGTGGGGCACACCTGTAATTCCAGCTACTCAGGGGCAGAGGCAGGAGAATCGCTTGAACCCAGGAGGCAGAGCTTGCAGTGAGCCAAGATCATGCTAGTGCACTGCAGCCTCGGCGACAGAGTGAGACTGTCTCAAAAAAAAAGGAAAGAGAAAAAAACAAGAGTGAGCTAGAGGTTACTGAAATGGAGCACCAGGGAGCTGCCCAGGAGCCAAACAGTGCCCAGAGCCTGGGGAGCCATCTGCCCCCACAGAGGGAGTGTGGGTCAACTCCCTGGTGACATCCTCCACTGAGGTTCCTTTCCCACCTCTTCATAGGGCAGGCTTCGGGCCCATTAGTTGCATTATAGAGACCAGGAATGGAAAACCTAATCTCTCCCTGTATCCTTCGTTCTGGCCTCTGTGCTGGGAAAAGCTCTTCCCACAACACCCTCAGTTCATTCCCAGACCCTGAACAACACAGCTGCGAAGCAAGATTATGAAAAGGCACAGTTACCTACTCACGGACTATCTGAGGCTGGACTTGAGCATCTCGAGGCCCACACAAAGAGAGGACTAGCAAATAAAAGGACACGGTGTTGGCACGCCCACTGCTGAGGAAGCAGTAGGAGGCACCAGTTTCTTTCCAAACACATCCTGGGTTGGAGAGGACTTGGTGGTGGCCAAAGCCGTGAAGCTGTGCCCAAGGAGCTCCCAGAGCCCTCTAGGGATCGCGCCTCGCTACCCGTCAGTGTCATGTATTGAGTATCCGCTCTGTGCCTCCACAGGCAGGCCTCTGGAGGAAGCACAGTCCACGGGTAAAGAATTACCTTCTCACAGGAAAATAGATAGTCAGTCAAAAATTACAGGTGTTGTGAAGGAGGCGCGAGGGAACAATGGGGGCAGCTCATGGAGCCTTGAGGGTCTGGAAAGGCCTCCCCAAGGAAGCGACATAAACCCGAGACCTGAGGATGTAAGGGAATTAGACAAACAAATCGGGGAGATCGTGCGGACTTTGAATTGTCCCTCAAAGTCCATCTCCTCGGGCCAGGCATGGTGGCTCAAGCCTGTAATCCCAGCACTTTGGGAGGCCGAGGCGGGTGAATCACCTGAGGGCAGGAGTTGGAGACCAGCCTGGCCAACATGGTGAAACCCCGTCTCTACTACAAATACAAAAATTAGCCAGGCGTGATGGCAGTCGCCTGTAATCCCAGCTACTTGGGAGGCTGAGGCAGAAGAATCACTTGAACCCGGGAGGCAGAGGTTGCAGTGAGCTGAGATCGCGCCACTGAGCTCCAGCCTGGGCGACAGAGTGAGACTCCATCTAAAAAAAAAAGTCCATCTCGTCTTCTTTCATAATCACAGAATTTTTAGTTGAGTATAGGCTTCCCAGAAAACAACTGCATTTCCCAGCCTCTCTTAGAGGTGGATGTGACACTGGACGCTAACAGGAAGAGGGAGGAAGCGTGTAGACAGTGCTGGGTTATGCAGACAGGGCTTGCCCTCCCTCGGCCCCCCTGCCCCTTCTGCTGGCTGGCACGTGGTCCTGGCAGGGAGCCATCTTGGAGCAGGCTAAGGAAGCCAATAAGACAGAAGGTGCAGGGCTCTGAAGACCTCACAGGCCAGAGCAGCCACACCAGCATGGGGCTTTATGTGAGAGAAAAATAAATTCTATTTCGTTTAAGCCATTATTATTTTGGTCTCTGTTACAGAAACCAAAGCAGTGTCCTGACTAATACACAGTCTGAGGGAACAGCAAAGTGCTTCTGCAAATCTTCTTAACTGCATTTCATCTTCCCAAGAACCCAGTACGTAGGAATTATTATCATTATTCTAGTGTTACAGAAACTGATGCTGAGAGGGATCGTTGTCTTGTCCAAGGTCACACAGTGGCAGAACCCGGGACTCAGAACTCAAGGCTTCTTCGTGCTAATCCAGGAACATCCATGATGCTACGCTGCCTCCATTTCTCTAGGCTGGGTTTAGTTGCTTCCTCCATTAGTGAGGTGAGTTTTTACCAAACCATCCACACCCTTTTTTTTTTTTTTGAGACGGCGTTTTGCTCTTGTTGCCCAGGCTGGAGTAGTGCAGTGGCGTGATCTTGGCTCACCACAACCTCCGCCTCCCGAGTTCAAGAAATTCTCCCGCCTCACCTTCCTGAGTAGCTGGGATTACAGGCATGCACCACCACACCCGGCTAATTTTGTATTTTTAGTAGAGATGAGGTTTCTCCATGTTGCTCAGGCTGGTCTTGAACTCCCAACCTCAGGTGATCCGCCCGCCTCAGCCTCCCAAAGTGCTGGGATCACAGGCGTGAGCGACCGCGCCCAGCCCCCATCCACACTCTGAACTTGATCTGCCACCCCCATGCCAGTCCACTCAGTGACACATGGTCCTAATGGCACCAAGGGCAGGAGGCTCATTTCCTGCATGAAGTGATGATTTAGGGGCAGGGATACAAGACTACTGCCACTTTCTTAGAAAATATCTTACTTTTTTTTTTTTTGAGCGAAGTCTCGCTCTCGTCCCCCAGGCTGGAGCGCAATAGCGCGATGGTGCAATCTCGGCTCACTGCAACCTCTGCCTCCTGGGTTCAAATGATTCTCCTGCCTCAGCCTCCCAAGTAGCTGGGATTATAGGTGCCCGCCACCACACCCAGCTAATTTTTGTATTTTTAGTAGAGACGGGGTTTCACCATGTTGGCCAGGCTTATCTGGAACTCCTGACCTCAGTTGATCCACCCACCTCGGCCTCCCAAAGCGCTAGGATTACAGGTGAGAGCCACCCCGCCCGGCCAATATTTTACATTTTATTCTAAAGGTAGTGTTTGGAAGAGTCCCATTCTCCCCCATTCCCACCCCACCCCTGCCACTTTACCAGCCCCACTTTGTGCAAAGGATGCAGGAATTCTTGAAGACACCAGCACTCAGAGATCCCTGGGGGCCGCAGCTCCTTCATTAGTGCAAGTTTCTTCTCTCCTTATTATGAGTCTAGGCTTCTTAGCAGGAGCTGCCTGGCTCCTCTGGGATCTCCCTGGGAAGCTGTGTAAGAACAGTTCTGTGATTTTATCTTTTGTCAGCCCTTTGACTGATTGCATATGGGAAATTGCAGGCTAAGCCATGTTCACACAAATCCTTAGCCCGTGTTCTCCTACTGAGGCGCTCCTCAAGTTATGAATCACCTCTGGGGTATAGCATTTGAAAAATTAAGGTCTTAAAATATTGATTTTATTCCTCACAGCCAGGAGATAGCTTTACACATGATTTGGTTGATTGGCCCATTGTGTGGCTCAGGTGCTTGTAACTTGCAAATTGAACAGAGCCTTTTGTCTGCAGAAGACTGAAGCAGCCAGGGAGACAGGGCTGCTCACACCTGGAATCCAAGCACTTGGGGAGGCCGACTAGCCTCAAGTGATCCTCCCACCTCAGCCTCCCAAAGTGCTGGAATTACAGGTGTGAGCCACCAACCATGCAAGCCTAATCCATTTTCTAAACTGCTGTAAGAACAATCTCCTAAAATGCAAATCTGATTATCCTGGGATTTTGGAACTCTTTCAATGGCTTCTTCGTGGCCTCATCACGGTCAAGTCCAAATCCCTTAGCAGCCCTATAAGGCCCTTCCTGATCTGGCCCCACCTGCACAGCACCCTTGTCACCCTGTCAGAGTCACCCGCGGCCTCGTGATTTCCATATGCATCTCCTCGTCTAGTCGGGGAGCACCTTCAAGGCAGGAGCTGTGTCTCATTTGTCTTGCCCTAGAGTCTGGCAGCACACCTGGCACAGAGTAGCTGCTCATTCAACGTTGGTTGAAACAGTGAGGCCCTGTGGAGCCCTAGGTGTCATGGTCATTTCCTCCCAAGATTGCTGTCACTTCTACTTCACTAAGTTTTTGTATTGGTAAAACATCAGGCAAGACTAATTTAATCCCATGAAAGCAGTTACTTCATTTTTTTTCCGTGGAAGTGTTAATATATTAATTCATTTAGCCATCCATTAATCAGTCAGTCACTTCATTTAACGAATATGGGCCGGGTGTGGTGGCTCACGCCTGTAATCCCAGCACTCTGGGAGGCTGAGGTGGGCAGATCACTTGAGGTCAGGAGTTGGAGACCAGCCTGGCCAACGTGGTGAAACCCTGTCTCCACTAAAAAATACAAAAATTAGCCAGGCATATGGTGGGCACCTGTAATCTCAGCTACTCGGGAGGCTGAGGCAGGAGAATCGCTTGAACCCAGGAGGCAGAGGTTGCAGTGAGCCAAGATCATGCCACTGCACTCCAGCCTGGGCAACAAGAGCGAATAAATAAATAAAATAAATCTAAGTAAATAAATAAATAAGAAATGCATCCTCTAGGCCAGACCTTGTGCTAAGCATTAGGGTTATAAAGCTAAATAAAACTCAGTCCCTGTCCTCAAAGAGCTGACAGTTCGTTGGGAAACACAGACACGCAGACATACCATGACGGAATGATGTGATTGACATCACAGTGTATGAGGGAGGTGGTGGAGAAGGGAAGGGAAGGAATGCTGGGTTAGGGGCCTGTCCTTCGAGGTTCTGCTACTCACATTGTCTTATGGCTACTAGATTAGAATTGCCTATAGTTCTGTTCCCCCACTCCCATTACACTAAGAGTTCCTTGAGGACAGAGACTATGTTATCCACCTTTGTATTCATTCATTTATTCAACAAGTATGTATTAAATGCCTACTGCACAGAAAGCCTTTTTAGGTGCTGCGGTTACCACACGAAGCAAGTTAGACTGACCTCTCTGCCTTCGTGGAGTTTACAAGATGCCCGTCTCCGTGCTGGAAACACGGCCGGCTCTAGAGAGATATTTGTTACATGAATGAACAGTGGACTCAGAGGGATGTGAGCGTGGTCCTCAATCATCTGGAGAACAGTGTGGGAAGAGGAACACACATGTTCAAGGATGTTTTAAAGGGCAGAGCGGGGCCAGTGCGGGGACATTGCATGGTGACTGGTCTGGGGAAATGAGGAAGAATTTCGGTTAGTAAAAGCTGTTCAATGTTATGATATAGTGACAGTAAATGATAACACAAGCCAGGCATGGTGGCTCATGCCTGTAATCCCAGACTTTGGGAGGCCAAGGTGGGCAGATCACCTGAGGTCAGGAGTTCGAGACCAGCCTGACCAACATGGAGAAATCCCGTCTCTACTAAAAATACAAAATTAGCCGGGTGTGGTGGCGCATGCCTGTAATCCCAGCTACTCAGGAGGCTGAGGCAGGAGAATAGCTTGAACCTGGGGGGAGGAGTTTATGGTGAGCTGAGATTGCGCCACTGCACTCCAGCCTGGGTAACAAGAGCGAAACTCCATCTCAGAAAAAAAAAAAAAAAAGATAACACAGAGGCTTGTAGAAGAAATTTCTACAGTGAGTTCAAGGAGGTTAAGCCAAATGACCTTCAGGTCCTTTCCAAATCTGGAATTTTATTATTGAAAACACTGAAGTTTGTCCAAAATGTTCAGCCATCAAGATACATGGCAAACTGGCTATTGACTTTGGAACTTTTCTCCAGTAAGGGAAACAAGCAAACACTGTCACCCATAACAGTTTCACAGCAATTTTGCCGCGGACGTTTGGATACGTGGAAACTTCTCTATCTTACTTGTCACCTGAATCACAGCTCCTGGCCAAGTCAGACTCTCAGGAGAAACTCAAGGGGCAAGAGGATGAGTGAGTGTTCACAAAAAAAAAAAAAAAAGACAGAGAAACTTCAAAATCTTCCTGGACTGAATTGTACGCCCATTTCACAAAATATTATTTAGCTGTTATAGAGAATAAATAGATTTATATATATGTATAAAAGATATATTACTAAGATTAAAATAACAAGTTAGAGAATACTATTTAGGATATGACCAATTTTGTATACTTTTTAAAAACAGAGCATGTCAATATATATGCATAATTTTTCTGGATGGAATGATAAGAAACTGTTAATAGTTTACTTTTGGGAGGTAGTTACTACAGAAAGTGGGAATGGGAGAAGGTAACTCCTCAATTTTCATTTAGTATGTTTCCATGTTGATGCTATTTTTTTTTTTTTTTTTTTTTTTTTTTGAGATGGAGACTCACTGTGTCGCCCAGGCTGGAGTGCAGTGGCGTGATCTCAGCTCACTGCAACCTCCACCTCCCGGGTTCAAGCGATTCTCCTGTTTCAGCCTCATGAATAGCTGTGACTGCAGGCACAAGCCACACGCCCGGCTAATTTTTGTATTTTTAGTAGAGGCAGGTTTCACCATGTTGGCCAGGCTGGTCTCAAACCCCTGGCCTCAGGTGATCCACCCACCTTGGCCTCCCAAAGTGCTGGGATTACAGGCGTGAGCCACCACGCCTTGCCCTTGATTCTATTTTCTAATCACATGCCTCCTCCCCATCTTTTAATGCCAATACATCTTATCTGGATCATGGTTAATTATAGCTTCTTTTTATAGTTTTCTATTTAAAAAATTAAAATTTAATATTTTTCATTTTCCAAACGCTAGAAAAAAGGGAGTGGGGACCAAGCTGGGTACCACCAAGATAGGTGATACTAGCTCCGTTTCTAAACATGAGGAACTAGTCAGCGAAACAGAAGGCTGCAGGGAGGGAGAGCCTCTTGCTTAAGACCAGGCTGTAAAAAGACACCTGAGCCAAGACCAGAGGCCAGATCTCCTGGGTTCCAGCATGACTCCTCAGCAAAAACAACGCGGGAGAAGGAAAATGGGGGTAGGGAAGGGAGCTAACATTTGGAGAAGGCCTACTGCGCACAGGCATTTTACACCATCACCGACCAACTGCTGTCCTTAGAATGCCTTTCAGCAGCAAGACCCCATCTTACCCTGAGCTTTCCAGGATGAAGTATTAAGGCAGGCACAGAAATTGACTTTCTGGACCCAGAAGGAAAACATGGTTTAAAGATTCTACCTACACAAACTCCATTACCATGGATCCTGGGACTCTCCTTTTTCCTAGGGATCCTGTTTATTACAGACTTGCTTGTGGAATGCAATGCTGGTGTCCTAGAAGAGACCCTTTATATAGTAATAACTGTATAGTCATCACTATGATAGTGAGGAAAAGTGAGAGCTGGCCTGGGAGTCAGGGCCTGGTGCTGGCCAGGGGGTTCGCAGCACTATTATGACCACTTGACTTTCTGTTTCCATCTGTGAACCCCAAATATCTGAGACAGGTCTCGGTCAATTTAGAAAGTTTATTTTGCCAAGGTTAAGGACGTGCCTGTGACACAGCCTCAGGAAGTCCTTATGTGCCCCAGGTGGTCGGGGATACCGTTTTCTTTTCTTTTATTTTCTTTTCTTTTTTTTTTTTTTTTTTGAGACAGAGTTTCACTCTTATTGCCCAGGCTGGAGTGCAATGGCATGATCTCGGCTCACCGCAACCTCTGCCTCCCAGGTTCAAGCGATTCTCCATTACAGGCATGCACCACCACGCCCAGCTAATTTTGTATTTTTAGTAGAGACAGGGTTTTTCCATGTTGGCCAGGCTGGTCTCGAACTCCCGACAAATGGTGATCCGCCCGCCTCGGCCTCCCAAAGTGCTGAGATGACAGGCGTGAGCCACTGTACTTGGCCTTATAGTTTGATTCTATACGTTTTAGGGAGACATGCGACATCAATCAATGTGTGTAAGATGTACATTGGTTCAATGTTGTAAGGCAGGACAACTGGAAATGAGGGCTTCCAGGTAGGAAGTAGATAAGAGACAAAAGGTTGCATTCTTTTGAGTCCTTGATCAGCCTTCCACTGAATACACAATTTAGTCTGGCTCAGTGAATCTGCATTTTTACATAAACAGTAGGGCAAAGGCAGCCATCAGATGTGCATTTGTGTCTGGTGGGCCTCGGAGGGAGACTTGGAACTCTGCCTGGCCTTCGTCCACAAGGAATTTCCCCATAGGCCAATTGTGAGGGAGGTCTGTAGCTTCTTGTCTTTGTAGCTATCTTATCTAGCAGTAGAATGGGAGGCAGGTTTGCCTGACAGTTCCCAGCTGGACTTTTCTCTTGGCTTAGTGATTTTTAGGTCCCGAGATTTATTTTCCTTTTACACATTTATGAGCCTGAGTGGCAGGGCCTCCCTCACTCCTCCCAGCCCAGCTCTCCTCTGCATCCCTGGATCTCAATCTCTGTGTTCCTCACTTTGAACTGGTAACCTGGCCTTGGTTCTCAATTGCTTGTGGGATAGGGTTGGGGATGTCAGAGGTAGCAGTTGGGGGGTGGAATAGCCACAGTGGGAAATGGGACCCAAGAACAACTGATAAGCCTCATGATTTTTCCAGCTCTCTCAGGGCCTCCAGGGTTTCTGGGACTGAGAGGTCAGGCAGGATAGATTTCATAAGAGGGTTCAAGCTCATTCTCCATCAGCCCAGAGAACTTGTCAGGACAGTGTCAGGCCAGATGTCACCTCACTGTTTTGGGCCCTCTCCCAGGTGGGCAAAATTGGTTTTTTGTGTGTTTTTTTTTGGAGATGGAGTTTCGCTCTTGTGGCCCAGGCTGGAGTGCAGTGGCACGATCTCCACTCACCATAACCTCCGCCTCCCAGGTTCAAGCAATTCTCCTGCCTCAGCCTCCCAAGTAGCTGGGATTACAGGCATGTGCACCACACCCAACTAATTTTTTTGTATTTTTAGTAGAGACGGGGTTTCTCCATGTTGGTCAGGCTGATCTCGAACTCCCGACCTCAGGTGAGCCGCCCACCTTGGCCTCCCAAAGTGCTGGGATTACAGGCATGAGCCACCGTGCCTGGCCCAGGTGGGCAAGATCTAAGACATCGCTCTGAGTTGGTTGTGTTTCCTCCGTCTGTCATGAGGGTCTTGATCAAAGGGAAGCATTGAGCTTATGCCTATCGCATTTCAGTTTGGTTGGTGACTTGTTTGGAATCAAAGGTGGGAGAGTTGGTGGGAAAGAGAATGGAAAGCACCCTTCCCTGCAGCAAAGTCAATTCCGCCTCGAGGGGCACGAACCTCCATGCAGGTGCCAACCTCTTTAGCCCACTGGAGATCAGAGGTGGGTGTTATTTCATTTATACGTAAGAGCAGGGAGTGATGTGGGGCAGGGCTCTGCAATTTTCCAGTGACTCAGCCTGTGACCTTTGAGGGGAGATCTCAGAGAAAGAGAAAGTACAGAACCTGAGCTTGCTTTCTTGGGGCTCAAATGGTGGTGGTTGCTGCTGCTAGTCTTAGAAGTCAGATGTAGAGAGTTGAGTTACTCCTACTCCTTGGCTCCTGGATGTCAGCATCGTTGGTCCCTGGGAAACCCCCTCATGAATTATTTACTTCTTTATTCCTTTTACTCCCCATCCTGCAATTCCATTTCCTTCTCTCACTGCACATGATTCCTAGGTGTTTCACGTGTATCTTTTTGTTCGCATATTTTCATACAAATAGCATTTGCAGTATTTTAAATTTATGTACACATTCTATCTCATTATTTCTAATGCTTTTTCATGCCTTTCCCCCATTTTTCACCGTTCTTAAGATCCGTCTATGCTGCTATGTGTACATCTATTATTTTGCCTCAGTCCTGTTGCATCGTACTCCCTGGCGTGCATTCACCGTATTTTATTTCTCCATCTCAGTGATGGAAACTCAGGTAGTCTCCAGCTCCCACCACTAATTCCTGTGCAGGCGACATTTGCATGCACCTCTCCTTACAGAATTGTGTAAGAGCGGCCTGGGATGTGTACCTCGTGGAGGCATTGCTAGCATGTTATAACGAATGTGACTAACAATGTCTGCGTGTGCCCCGGAACACTGCCAATGCCGACTCCTCTCAATCTGTCCTCTTGCCAGCAGGGTGCAGGAGTGGCTATGTCCCACATCCCTGCCAATACTTGGCACTATCTCTATTTCTATATTTTGCCAATATAAAAGGCATACAGTGACATCCCACTGTTGTTTTAATTTTCATTTTTTATGTTACTAAAACTTTTGAGTCTCTCTTCATGGTAGTTGCATGGTATACCGCTGCGGTTCCTGCTTCAGGACTAAAACCTATGCCTCCTCTTACCTCTCTCCGCCCCTCCCTGCCAGAGTGCTGGCTGTGAATGGCTCACAGGTGAGACCCTCCCCGGGAATCGCCCTTAGCCCAAGTAAGCAGCTTCACCCACACTTATGAGCTCTCCGTGGGGGCAGTGTCCATCCAGAGGCTAGTCAATGCAGGGGTACAAAGCCCCAGTCCCTTGCCTACATTCAGGACATCTCTGAAAAGACATGCCAGCATCAGCGTTCCCCCATGGGATCAGCCAAGGCCTGTGCTGTACCCACATCACAGTTCAGATTCTCGCTCTGCCCAGTCCTATCCTGATTTCCTCACTCCCTCACCGCGTTGCTACTGAGACCACTCCCACATAGACCTCCTGCTCACAACTCCCTAGCTCCGAGTCTGCTTCAGCACAACTGACCTATGCCACCTTGTTAGCTTTTTGGAATTTCATCTTCTGTATAAATCTGTTTATATCCTTTCCACAATTTCTTTTCCTTTCTTTCTTTTTTTTTTTTTTTTTTTGTGGGGGATGGAGATGCACTCTGTCACTCAGGCTGGAGTGCAGTGGCACGATCTTGGCTCACTGCAACCTCCGCCTCCCAGGTTCAAGTGATTCTCCTGCCTCAGCCTCCTGAGTAGCTGGGATTACAGGCAAATGCCACCACACCTGGCTAATTTTTGTATTTTTAGTAGAGTCAGGTTTCACCATATTGCTCAGGCTGGCCCTGAACTCCTGAACTCATAAACTGCCTGCCTCGGCCTCCCAAAGTGCTGGAATTACAGGCGTGAGCCGCGCCCGGACCTTTTCCCCATTTTTAATTAGAGTCATAAGTGTTCAAGATCCTTCCATATTCTTCATATCAATCCCTCATTGATTTAGATGTTACAAATATCTACCCCTGTTCTGTTGACAGTCTCCTAACTTTGTCCATGGGGACTTTTGTTAATTAGAAACCCCTAATTTTAATTTAATCATATTCGTAAAAATTTGCCTTATGCTTTTGAAATTTTGTTCTGCAGAGGCTCAGTCACAAAGATATGTTCTGCACTCTCTTCTGCTGTTTTATTTCCATGATTTTTCCTTAACCTTTTATACTTAGGTCTTTAAAGCATGCAGAGTCCTCTTTTGTATTTAGTGTTAAGTAGGGGTCCAGTTTTATTTTTCTCTACAATGAACCTGTTTCCCAAATGCCATTTACTAAATAATCTGTCCTTCCCCCAGTGATGTGTGGGACCACCTGCATCCTATATGTTATTATTATTATTATTATTTTTGCAATGGAATCTTGCTCTGTCGCCCAGGCTGGAGTGCAGTGGCGCGATCTTGGCTCACTGCAACCTCCGCCTCCCGAGTTCAAGCAATTCTCTGTCTCAGCCTCCTGAATAGCTGATTACAGGCGTCTGTCACCATGCCTGGCTAATTTTTATATTTTTAGTAGAGACGGGGTTTCACAATCTTGGCCAGGCTGGTCTTGAACTCCTGACCTCGTGATCCACCCGCCTGGGCCTCCCAAAGTGCTGGGATTACAGGCGTGAACTACCGCGCCTGGCCTCACCTTCATCCTACATTAAGTTCTGACGTATACAAGGGTCTGAATTGGAGCTCTCTATTCTGTTCTGGTGATCTATTAGTATGGTTTTTAAATTACCGTTTTTATTATGATGGCTTTATAATATGTCTTTTTTTGTTGTTGTTGGGACAGGTTCCCACTCTGTCACCCAGGTTGGGGAGTGCAGTGGTGCAGCCACAGCTCACTGCAGCCTCAACCTCCTGGGCTCAAGAAATTCTCCCGTCTAAGTCTCCTGAGTTGCTTGGACTTACAGGCACGTGCCACCATGACCAGCTAATTATTTTTTTCTATTTTTTGTAGAGATAAGGTCTCACTGTGTTGCCCAGGTTAGTCTTGAACTTCTGGCCTCAAGTGATCCTCCTGCCTCAGCCTCCCCAAGTGTTGGGATTCCAGGCGTGAGCCACCACACCTGGTTATAATATGTCTTTCTATCAGATAGAGTAAAAGCTCCTCTTCACTCTCCTATTTTATTTCATTTTATTTTTTTGAGAGAGGGTTTCACTCCTGTCCCCCAAGCTGGAGTGCAATGGCACAAGAAGCTCACTGCAACCTCTGTACCCCTGGCTCAAGCAATTCTCCTGCCTCAGCCTCCCAAGTAGCTGGGACCACAGGTGCACGCCACCGTGCCTGGCTAACTTTTTTTTTTTTTTTTTTGGTAGACATGGAGTTTTGCCATGTTGCCCAAGCTGGTCTCGAACTCCTGAGCCCAAGTGATCCGCCCACCTTGGCCTCCCAAAGCGCTGGGATTACAGGCATGAGCCACTGCGCCCAGCCCACTCTCCTTTTTTAAAGGTTGCCTTAGCTGTGGTTCTTTGTGTCTAACCCGAGTGTCTTTCTTTGTCCTGTACTGCCATAGTTTTTAGAGTAAGTTTAGCTCAAGTGCTTTGGACTTTATGTGCGGGCTTTGTCTGGGTCAGAAGCCCTTGTTTCAGCGGGCAGCCATGGGCCTGAATGGTGACTTGTATTCTTGGCAGTGAGCACAGAGAAGCACAGGGAGAAACTTCAGGAAGAAGTGAAGCCAAGAGATGCTATCTGGCCTGCACTGGACACTTGGAAGCCCTGACAATTCTCTGCACAGTAGAATCCAATCTGATCCAAGAGAAACAGTGAATGGCACACAGATTTTAATGAGCCTGGGAACCTAATCACAGGCCGTAATGAATGAGATTACATGCCGCCCTGCCAAGGAGAGCACTCTCTCTGGATCTGTGGTCACTTGGCCCCTGGTCCCGAGGACTGCGAGGGCCTGTCAAAAACTTAGCTCATTGCCACCTGCATCTCCATTCCTTCCGCAGCTCTTCTCATCCTGTTCCCAAAACCTCAGCTTTCAGGCATGTAGCATTTTCATTCTGTGATAATTAGGAGACTGTGAGCAGGCCGTGGTTAGTCATCCATGGTGTGAAGATGACGGGTGCTCCAGCTCGGGAGGTGCGTGCGGGTTCAGACACGTCAGTGCTATGGCTAAAGACAGAAGCTGGTGAGGGGGAACGAGGTGACTCATCACTGAAACCTTGAGAACCAGGTTCAAGGAGAGGGCCTAGGCTTTCCAAATGCAGAATCTGCTTTCTTTGATGGTGCTGAGGCTCCACCCAGGCACGGTGTGTGCCATTAACTTCTGTTCTCTCCTCACCGAGGATCTTAAGGTCAAGATAATCAGCTCCCGTGCAGTCTGAACAGCTCTCCGAGCACCGGCCCATTCTGCTGTGGGCTTCTGGCTGCCTGCGCCTCCCCCTTCTCCATGCCATTCTCATCCTCTCCATGCCATTCTCATCCTCTCCATGCCATTCTCATCCTCTCCATGCCATTCTCATCCTCTCCGTGCCGTTCTCATCCTCTCCTGCCGTTCTCATCCTCTCCATGCCGTTCTCATCCTCTCCGTGCCGTTCTCATCCTCTCCTGCCGTGGCATGCTCAGGTTGCTTCTTTCTGTTTCTTCAAGGCTCTTACTTCTTTCTCAGTTAGTAGTTTTCAAAAATAGACTTTTTTTTTTTTTTTCAGACGGAGTTTCACTCTTGTGGCCCAGGCTGGAGTGCAGTGGTGCAACCTCAGCTCACTGCAAACTCCGCCGCCCAGGTTCAAGCGATTCTCTTGCCTCAGCCTCCTGAGTAGCTGGGATTACAGGCGTTGACCACCACGCCTGGCTAATTTTTGTGTTTTTAGTAGAGACGGGGTTTCACCACGTTGGCCAGGCTGGTCTTGAACTCCTGACCTCAGGTGATCCGCCTCCTCGGCCTCCCAAAGTGCTGGGATTACAGGTGTGAGCCACCGCGCCCGGCCAAGAATAGATATTTTTGATTGATTTGTGTGGATGGTGTTTTTACTGCCAAATGACTCTACAAAATGCTGGTTGTTGGCTTCCCACATTTACCTCAAGAGTGGTAAACAAGTCTGATTGCTTGGTAATGTGGCTTTCCCTGCCTATCCTGAGTGTCTGTCCCCATCCTGCACCCATGCTGGCTCCCACGCTGGTACAAGGAGGCCCGTGTCATCTGCTCCCTTTGGAGAAGAGTCACATCTTGATTGGGGCCCCAGCGGCCTGGGCAGTACCCTTGTTTGACCTGTCTCTCTGCTGAACCCCAGAAGGCCTTATTGCCTTACCTCTCTGCACCGACGCAACAGGCCACATAGAATCACTCCAGGGGAGAGGCCTTAATCTCAGCATCATTCTCCTCTTTCTTTTGTGCCAGGCAAATGTCGGGAGATAAAGAAGTGTACCAACTACCCTTCTGTTTCCTTTAGCTCATCTTTAAATGTACTGGCCGGCATCAGAGCCTCTAGAGGCTGCTTCAGAGACCAGCCACTGTGTCTTAAACAAGAGCAGGCAGAAGGCCTTGGAGTAGACTTTTGAGATTTTTATGCTGAAGGATATAGGGGACTTTATCCAGTGTTATCCTGCCTGGAGTCAGGGTGGATACGAAAGGGACTGGGAGCAGCTCCATTTTTCAGAATCAGTGAGGAAAGGAAGCAGACTGTGCTGTTTTAAGATGCTCATTGTGGTTGTCTAGGAAGACCCCTTTCAGAAGCCTTGAGACCTAGCAGGTGGGTAGGGAAAATATTCACAAAAGGAGCTACCTCAGCGGTGGGGATCAAGTTGTTGACTGATCCAATACTCTCTTGGAAAATTAGATCATCCATTCTTTACCCCCACCCTATTTCCTTATGAATTCCAGACTTTCAAAGGAAACAAGGATTACAGTGCAGCCCTCGGTCAGGCCACTGGACAGGATGCTGGGCTGACTGAGAG
Organism: Pongo abelii; assembly: GCF_028885655.2. Lineage (NCBI taxonomy): Eukaryota > Metazoa > Chordata > Mammalia > Primates > Hominidae > Pongo > Pongo abelii. The sequence continues at coordinate 207,886,828 of NC_085928.1, read as the reverse complement.
GGTCACAGAGTGTGCTCTGGTGCCAGTCAGGAGCCAACCATATCTAGCAGGATGCCAATGACCTTGTTTAGGGCTGTTGAAGATCCTGGAATGTTCCTCTGACTCTTAAACCCTCTGCTTGTCCACGTGTCTAATTATAAGACTAGAGAATCCATAGTCCAACTCTTAAAGGGCTAACAGTTTACTGAACACATAGGCAGAGAAGCTTCTTATGAAAAAATAATTGTATCCCACAAACTGGCTTTCCTGTATTTGGTCTCTCCTGGGGTATTAAATATAACTTTTTACATGCTGCAGGCTTCAAGGCACACCACATGACCAATAGACTTCCTTGTGTGGGCTCTAAATTTGGCCTACCAGTCCTGAGGGGACCCTGAAAGTTAGGTTACACTAAGCCACTCCAAACACTTGTACTTGGGTGAGGAAAGGTGGGCAAAGATAGAGATGGGCCTGTGAAGCTAGCTATGAGGGTTCCCTCTCTGGCCCATCATTTCTGCTCCCTGAGCCACCTCTTTCTCCCAGGAGCTTCTGAGGAGCTCAGTTCAGCTATTGGCAACTTGGCAGATCAAACACCCAGGAAGGGCTGTTTTCCTGGGACACTTTGGAGCCACTCAGCTTTACCTTCTTATAAGCCATGGGGTCCCTGAATGAGGAGAAACTAGTGTGGAAAGGTACCTACACCCTTTTGTGATTCAGGGGCTCTGATTTTGGCTTGCAAAGCAGAGAAAAGAGACCCTACGACAAGTAATCCAAGCTAGTGTGCAAAAGAACTACAGATAGTAAACTATCCCAAATGCGCTGCAGAGAGTAAACTATTGCAAATATACTATGGATAGTAAACTATCCCAAATGCGCTGCAGATAGTAAACTATCGCAAATACACTACGGATGGTAAACTATCACAAATGTGCTGCAGAGAGTAAACTATCCCAAATGCAAGGCAGACAGTAAACTATCCCAAATGTGCTGCAGATAGTAAACTATCCCAAATGCATGGCAGACAGTAAACTATCCCAAATGCACTGCAGATGGTAAACTATCCCAAATGCAAGGCAGATAGTAAACTATCCCAAATGTGCTACAGATAGTAAACTATCCCAAATGCACTGCAGATAGTAAACTTTCCCAAATACAAGGCAGATGGTAAACTATCCCAAATACACTGCGGATAGTAAACTACCCCAAATGTGCTGTGGATAGTAAACTATCCCAAATGCGAGGCAGATAGTAAACTATCCCAAATGCACTGTGGATGGTAAACTATCCCAAATGCGAGGCAGATAGTAAACTATCCCAAATGTGCCGCAGATAGTAAACTATCCCAAATGTGCTACAGATGGTACACTATCCCAAATATAAAACAGATAGTAAACTATCCCAAATGTGCTGCAGATAGTAAACTATCCCAAATTCACTACAGATGGTAAACTATCCCAAATAGAGTGCAGATAGTAAACTATCCCAAATATGCTGCAGATAGTAAACTATCCCAAATGTACTACAGATAGTAAACATTCCAAAATGCACTACAGATAGTAAACTATCCCGAATGTGCTGCAGATAGGAAACTATCCCAAATGTGCTGCAGATACTAAACTATCCAAAATGTGCTACAGATAGTAAACTATCCAAAATGTGCTACAGATAGTAAACTATCCAAAATGTGCTACAGATAGTAAACTATCCAAAATGTGCTACAGATAGTAAACTATCCAAAATGTGCTGCAGATAGTAAACTATCCCAAATGTGCTACAGATAGTAAACTATCCCAAATGTGCTACAGATAGTAAACTATCCCAAATGTGCTGCAGATAGTAAACTATCCCAAATGTGCTGCAGATAGTAAACTATCCCAAATGTGCTACAGATAGTAAACTATCCCAAAAGTGCTGCAGATAGTAAACTATCCCAAATGTGCTACAGATAGTAAACTATCCCAAATTCACTACAGACGGTAAACTATCCCAAATGTGCTACAGATAGTAATTATCCCAAATGTGCTGCAGATAGTAAACTATCCCAAATGTGCTACAGATAGTAAACTATCCCAAATGTGCTACGGATAGTAAACTATCCCAAATGTGCTACAGACAGTAAACTATCCCAAATGTGCTACAGATAGTAAACTATCCCAAATGTGCTGCAGATAGTAAACTATCCCAAATGTGCTACAGATAGTAAACTATCCCAAATTCACTACACATGGTAAACTATCCCAAATAGAGTGCAGAGAGTAAACTATCCCAAATGTGCTACAGATAGTAAACTATCCCAAATGTGCTACAGATAGTAAACTATCCCAAATGTGCTACAGATAGTAAACTATCCCGAATGTGCTGCGATAGTGAACTATCCCAAATGTGCTACAGATAGTAAACTATCCCAAATGTGCTGCAGATAGTAAACTATCCCAAATGTGCTGCAGATAGTAAACTATCCCAAATGTGCTACAGATAGTAAACTATCCCAAATTCACTACAGACGGTAAACTGTCTCAAATGTGCTACAGATAGTAAAGTATCCCAAATGTGCTACAGATAGTAAACTATCCCAAATGTGCTACAGATAGTAAACTATCCCGAATGTGCTGCGATAGTGAACTATCCCAAATGTGCTACAGATAGTAAACTATCCCAAATGTGCTGCAGATAGTAAACTATCCCAAATGTGCTGCAGATAGTAAACTATCCCAAATGTGCTACAGATAGTAAACTATCCCAAATTCACTACAGACGGTAAACTGTCTCAAATGTGCTACAGATAGTAATTATCTCAAATGTGCTGCAGACAGTAAACTATCCAAAATGTGCTACGGACAGTAAACTATCCAAAATGTGCTACAGACAGCAAACTATCCAAAATGTGCTACAGATAGCAAACTATCCAAAATGTGCTACAGATAGCAAACTATCCCAAATGTGCTGCAGATAGTAAACTATCCCAAATGTGCTGCAGATAGTAAACTATCCCAAATGTGCTACAGATAGTAAACTATCCCAAATGTGCTACAGATAGTAAACTATCCCAAATGTGCTGCAGATAGTAAACTATCCCAAATGTGCTGCAGATAGTAAACTATCCCAAATGTGCTGCAGATAGTAAACTATCCCAAATGTGCTGCAGATAGTAAACTATCCCAAATGTGCTACAGATAGTAAACTATCCAAAATGTGCTACAGATAGTAAACTATCCAAAATGTGCTACAGATAGTAAACTATCCCAAATGTGCTGCAGATAGTAAACTATCCCAAATTCACTACAGATGGTAAACTATCCCAAATAGAGTGCAGATAGTAAACTATCCCAAATGTACTACAGATAGTAAACTCTCCCAAATGCACTACAGATAGTAAACTATCCCAAATGCGCTACAGATAGTAAACTATCCCAAATGCGCTGCAGATAGTAAACTATTCCAAATGTGCTGCAGATAGTAAACTATTCCAAATGCGCTGCAGATAGTAAACTATTGCAAATACACTACAGATAGCAAACTATCCCAAATGTGCTGCACATAGTAAACTATCCCAAATGCGCTGCAGATAGTAAACTATCACAAATACACTACAGATACTAAACTATTCCAAATGCGCTGCAGATAGTAAACTATCGCAAATACATTACGGATGGTAAACTATCCCAAATGTGCTGCAGATAGTAAACTATCCCAAATGTGCTACAGATAGTAAACTATCCCAAATGTGATGCAGATAGTAAACTATCCTAAATGCAAGGCAGATGGTAAACTATCCTAAATGCGCTACAGATAGTAAACTATCCCCAATATGCTGCAGATAGTAAACTATCCCAAATGCACTGCAGATAGTAAACTATCCCAAATGTGGTGCAGATGGTAAACTATCCCAAATGTGCTGCAGATAGTAAACAATCCCAAATTCACTATAGATGGTAAACTATCCCAAATAGAGTGCAGATAGTAAACTGTCCCAAATGCGGTGCAGATGGTAAACTATCCCAAATACGCTGCAGATAGTAAACTATCCCAAATGCGCTACAGATAGTAAACTATCCCAAATGTGCTGCAGATAGTAAACTATCCCAAATGTGCTACAGATAGTAAACTATCCAAAATGTGCTGCAGATAGTAAACTATTCCAAATGCGCTGCAGATAGTAAACTATTGTAAATACACTACGGATAGCAAACTATCCCAAATGCGCTGCACATAGTAAACTATCCCAAATACGCTGCAGATAGTAAACTATCACAAATACACTACGGATACTAAACTATTCCAAATGCGCTGCAGATAGTAAACTATTGCAAATACACTACGGATGGTAAACTATCCCAAATGTGCTGCAGATAGTAAACTATCCCAAATGCAAGGCAGATAGTAAACTATCCCAAATGTGCTGCACATAGTAAACTACCCCAAATATGCTACAGATAGTAAACTATCCAAAATGGGCTACAGATAGTAAACTATCCCAAATGCGGTGCAGATAGTAAACTATCCCAAATGTGCTACGGATAGTAACCTATCCTAAATGCGCTGCAGATAGTAAACTATCACAAATACACTACGGATAGTAAACTATCCCAAATGTGCTGCAGATAGTATACTATCCCAAAGGCACTACGGACAGTAAACTATCCCAAATATGCTACAGATAGTAAACTATCCCAAATGCAAGGCAGATAGTAAACTATCCCAAATGTGCTGCAGATAGTATACTATCCCAAAGGCACTACGGACAGTAAACTATCCCAAATATGCTACAGATAGTAAACTATCCCAAATGCAAGGCAGATAGTAAACTATCCCAAATGTGCTACAGATAGAAAACTATCCCAAATGTGCTATGGAGAGTAAACTATCCCAAATGTGCTGCAGATAGTAAACTATCCCAAATGCACTATGGGTGGTAAACTATCCCAAATGCAAGGCAGATAGTAAACTATCCCAAATGCACTGCAGATAGTAAACTATCCCAAATGCACTGCAGATAGTAAATTATCCCAAATGCAAGGCAGATAGTAAATGATCCCAAATGCGATGCAGATAGTAAACTATCCCAAATGTGCTATGGATAGTAAACTATCCCAAATGCGCTACAGATGGTAAGCTATCCCAAATGCACTGCAGATAGTAAACTATCCCAAATGTGCTATGGATAGTAAACTATCCCAAATGCGCTACAGATAGTAAACTATCCCAAATGCGCTGCAGATGGTAAGCTATCCGAAATGCACTGCAGATAGTAAACTATCCCAAATGTGCTATGGATAGTAAACTATCCCAAATGCGCTACAGATAGTAAACTATCCCAAATGCGCTACAGATAGTAAACTATCCCAAATTCACTGCAGATCGTAAATTATCCCAAATGTGCTACAGGTAGTAAACTATCCCAAATGTGGTGCAGATAGTAAACTATCCCAAATGCACTGCAGATAGTAAACTATCCCAAATGTGCTATGGATAGTAAACTATCCCAAGTGCGCTACAGATAGTAAACTATCCCAAATGTGCTGCAGATCATAAACTATCCTAAATGTGCTACAGATGTCTCCAAAAATGAATAAATAAATAAATAAATAAATAAATAAATAAATAAATAAATGGTACTGGAGACCCTACAAATTGGTTGCATCTTTCTGGATAATAGTCTGGCAAGGCAATAGCAAGAGCCGAGACCTCACCTTGATTGAATCATTCTACCTACGGATACAGAAGCACACCCTGAATAAATAAACCCAAAGGGATAAAGGAGTTATGGATACAAAAATAATCATATTGGTGTTATTAATACTAATGAATTAGAAATACTGCAAATATTCAACCTGATGCAAATTGGAAAGCAAATTATGATGCACTCACATAATAAATACAGTATTATAATTAAAACTCACAGGCCAGGCACAGTGGCTCATGCCTGTAATCCCAGCACTTTGGGAGGCCGAGGTGGGTGGATCACCTGAGATCAGGAGTTCAAGACCAGCCTGGCCAACATGGTGAAACCCCGTCTCTACTAAAAATACAAAAATTAGCCAGGCATGGTGGTGGGCACCTGTAAATCCAGCTACTTGGGAGGCTGAGGCGGGAGAATTGCTTGAACCGGGGAGGCAGAGTTTGCGGTGAACCAAAATCGCACCATTGTACTCCAGCCTGGGCAACAGAGCAAGACTGCGTCTCAGAAACAAACAAACAAACAAACAAAAAACCTCACAAACATGAGGACTATATTCACACAACAATTTCTGAGTATGAAATGATATTAAAGAAAAAACATAGCTGAAAAGTATTCACACTAGTTACACAACATGAAAACTTGAGAAGAGTCAAAAGGGAACAGAAGGCCGGGTGCGGGGGCTCACGCCTATAATCCCAGCACTTTGGAAGGCCGAGGCAGGCGGATCACGAGTTCAGGAGTCCGAGACCAGCCTGGTCAACATAGTGAAACCCTGTCTCTACTAAAAATACAAAAATTAGCTGGGCGTGGTGGCAGGGACCTGTAATCCAAGCTACTTGGGAAGTTGAGACAGGAGAATCGCTTGAACCTGGGAAGTGGAGTTTGCAGTGGGCCAAGATCGCACCACTGCACTCCAGCCTGGGCTACAGAGTGAGACTCCATCTCAAAAAAAAAGGTAAAAAAAAAAAAAAAGGAACAGAAACAGAGACATTTACTCTTTAAGGGGTTTTCCTCTGGAAAAGTTGTGTCCATTCATAAGAATTGTGTTTACTAAATAAAATTAAAAGGTAAGGAGGCGAAGGTGTTCTCCTCCTTACAGTTGTTCATATGCTGGTGTGGGTGAAGGACTTTGTTCCCTTTCCTTTCTGAGTTTCTGTCCTATGGATATTCTCACGTCAAGGAGAAGATGGGAGACTTTCTAAGGTCTCTCACCTTGGTGGCACTGCTCTCTGCTCTGCTGCCCAACAGGCTGGTCTGCAGAAAACCCTTGGCTTCCTTTTGCTTCTCCTAATCCATTTTTCAAAAATCAACCAAAGCACTATTGGAAAACTGGAGAATGCAGGCAGAAATTGGTAGTTGAGATGGCACAAACTAGGGGTCAGAGGGCCATGGTTCTGGGCCTGGCTCTATCACCACATTGCTGGCAGCCTTGGGCAGGTCACTTCCAGACTTTGAGCATGTCTGGCCCTCAGTTTCTCCATCTGTAATGTGGCAATATTGGGACAGTTGATTTCTAAAGTTCTTGAAATTCTGCTCTATCTTTCTTGATTCAGGACTAGGGAAAGAACCCTGGAATGGAATTCTTATCACTCTGAGGCTAAGAATCAGTTCCACCATCCAAAGTCCATGAGGCCAGGGCAGTGCTGCAGCCAGTTTGCAGGTGAAAGGGTCCCTCAAGGGCTGAATAGAGGAAGAAAAAGAAACATTCTGGCGAGGCGCAGTGGCTCACGCCTGTAATCCCAGCACTTTGGGAGGCTGAGGCAGGCGGATCACCTGAGGTCAGGAGTTTGAGACCAGCCTGACCAACATGGAGAAACCCCGTCTCTACTAAAAATACAAAATTAGCCGGGCGTGGTTGTGCATGCCTGTAATTCCAGCTACTTGGGAGGCTGAGGCAGGAGAATCATTTGAACCCGGGAGGCGGAGGTTGCGGTGAGCCGAGATCACGCCGTTGCGCTCCAGCCTGGGCAACAATAGTGAAACTCCGTCTCAAAAAAAAAAAAAAGGAAAAAGAAACATTCTGCATATTTTGTGCCCTCATTATCAAACAAATAAGTAACAGTTCAGTGTTTCTTGAAAGGGTTAAGAGCCGGAACTTTCCAGCAGAAAGCAGATCTCCTTCAGAAGAAGACTCCTGAGACTCTTGCTTGACTTCAAGTTTCCTGAGCGAGACATTTTGAAGAGCTCTGAAACAGTTGCAGAGGCTACAATGATCAGGCTCCTGTGTCAAAACAGTTCATCTCCATCACAGCCGCGCAGGGCACCATGTAGGCTGAACAGGAGTATTGTCACAGAAGCTTCAGCCAACTGTAGAAAGAGCATTTCAAGCAAGGCAGAAATTCTCCCAGGTGTGTTGTAATCAAGAAGAAAAAGAGAGGCAAGAGAAAAATAGAACCCGTCAGAAACAGTGTCTGGCGATGGTATGCAGAAAGGGCTCTTACTGCCATTTCAGCCCCTAAATCTAATGAGAACATCTCTCTTTGTTCAGTAAAAAGTGGATGATGAGGGAAGGACAAAGAGCTTGGACAAGAGGAATGATTTTGTCTGCTTTGGGCAGAGATAGTGAATGATCTCTTGGCTGCTTCCGTGGCCAGGCTATTATAAAAAAGTAGGTAAAGATTTTCTCATGAAAAATGGTTGAATAGGAATATGGTGGGGCAGGAGTATCCTGTCTACAGCAAAGATCTTATGGGGACAATGACCAAAGCATCTTTTATGTGGGCCTGTATGAGTAACACATCATTCCAAAACATAGTGACTTACAACAACAGTCATTTATTTAGATCTCAGTTCTGTAGGCTGGCTGGGCAGGTCTTCTGGTCTGGGCCAGCTTGGCTGAGTTCTGCTGGGCTGTCATGCACCTGCAGTGAGCTGGCAGGTCGGCTGGCAGTTGAATGATTGAGGATGGCCCCGTTCATGTGTCTGGCCGCTAGCAGGCTGTTAGCAAGAGTTATGGGCTGGCCGGTCACATGTCTCTCATCAACCAGCACAGGCTAGCACAGGTTTGTTCATGCAGCAGCAGATTCCCAAGAGCAGCAAGGGAGGAAGCGTCAAAGCCCCTTGAGACCTAGGCTGGGAACCTGTACACTGTCATTTCTGATGCACTCTGTTGATCAAGGAAGGCACAGGCCAACTGGGTGATCAACTATCCCGGTTTTCCCAGAACTGAGGGGTTTCCCAAGATGCAAGAGTTTCAATACAAAAACCAATAAAGCTCTGGACAAACCAGGATGGTTGGTCACTCTAGTGGCTCAGACTCCCCAAGGAGTGGGGAACTTATAAACCTCCCAAGAAGATATATAAACAGCCACTAGCACATGAAAATCTCAACATCACTAATTGTTAGGGAAATGCAAATCAAAATCACAAGATACCACTTCACACTCACTAGGATAGCTATTATAAACAACAACAGGCCGGGCGCGATGGCTCACGACTGTAATCCCAGCACTTTGGGAGGCCAAGGTGGGCAGATCATGAGGTCAGGAGTTCGAGACCGGTCTGACCAACATGGTGAAATCCCATCTCTACTAAAAATACAAAAATTAGCTGGGCATGGTGGCGCGCACCTGTAATCCTAGCTGCTCAGGAGGCTGAGGCAGAAGAATTGCTTGAACCCAGGAAGTGGAGGTTGCAGTGAGCTGAGATCATACCACTGTACTCCAGCCTGGGTGACAGAGCAAGACTCTGTCTCAGAAAAAAATAAAACTAAAATAAAAAATAAACAACAACAACAAACAGAAAATCAGTGTTGGCAGGGATGCGGAAAACTTGGAATACTTATTGGTGGGAAATGTCACATGGTGCAGCCGCTGTGGAAAATGGTGAATCCTCAAAAGATTCAACATAGAATTACCATATGATCCAGCAATTCGAGTTCTGGATGTGTACCCCAGGGACTGAAGGCAGGGACTCAGGTATTCGACATACACATTCACAGCAGCGTTATTCACTGTCGCCAAAAGGTGGATGCCATCAACGTGTCTGTCGACAGGTAAATGGATAAACAGAAGGTGTTGTATACAAACAGCAGAATATTATTCAGCCTTAAAAAGGAAAGAAATTCTAATACATGTTAAAACATAGATGGACCTTGAAGATATTACACTAAGTGAAATAGGCCAGACACCAAAGGACAAATATTGTATTATTCCACTTATATAAGGTACCTCATATAGAGAGTAGTTAAATTCCTGGAGACAAGAATTAGAATAGTGGTTGCCAGGGGCTGAGGGGAGGGGGAAGTGGAGAGGCTGTTTAACGTGTGCAGACTTTCAGTTTCACAAGATGAGAAAGTTCTGGAGATGGATGGTGGTGATGATGGCACAACAATGTGAACGTACTAAATACCACGAAACGGTACATGCTAAAATGGTTCAGATGGTAAATGTTATGGTACATATATCTTATCACAATTAAAGAAAAAGGAGTGGGGAAATAGGCTCCTCTATTGATGAGACGAGGTGAAACTATTGTGGCTACTTTTGCCATCTGCCACAGGGGCAAACAGGAATTTAATGAAATAAAGCCAAGCTGTTGCCGTGGCACATAGAACCTGAGTAAGTGTGCTCGGAGCCGGCAGGCGGCATCCAGATACTGATGATTTTGATACTCTTTCCTTTGGGAGCCAGTCATTATTATTACCGGCTCATAAGCCATTATTGGAGAGCTTACAATGATTCAGTCAGGTGGGAAAAAGAGCAATTAAAGAAGGACCGTGGACCGGGCATGGTGGCTCACGTCTGTAATCCCAGCACTTTGGAAGACCGAGGAGGGCGGATCACGAGGTCAGGATTTCCAGACCAGCCTGGCCAAGATGGTGAAACCTCGTCTCTACTAAAAATACGAAAATTAGCCGGTCGTGGTAGCGGGCGCCTGTAATCCCAGCTACTCGGGAGGCTGAGGCAGGAGAATTGCTTGAACCCAGGAGGCAGAGGTTGCTGTGAGCCGAGATCGCGCCAGTGTGCTCCAGCCTGGATGACAGAGCAGAACTCCATCTCAAAAAAAAAAAAAAAAAAGAGAAGGACCACGTCGATGAGTGAATGAGGTGGTGAGAATGTGTGTTAAGACTTTGGAACTGGCTGGAAAAATAGAACGAAAACAACTCAAGAGTCCTAAAGAAATTACTGAAATGAACAGAGGAACCCCAGTCACCTTTCCCTGCCTTCCCTACACTCCGGCACAGGGCTGGGCTCAGAGCAGGCACCAATAAACAACAGCCCCGAGAGGCAGCGACGGAGCCTGGCTCACAGCGACCTGGCTCCATGCTGCATCTGCCTCCAGGGCCTCTCTGTTTGCTGTTCATGGGATTCTGTGTTTATGGCAAACTCTGAGTGTGCTTGATTGTCTAATTCAGCGACAGGAGGAGCAGACGGCAGGGAGGAGTGAAGAGTCATCGGAAAGTGTGGATAGCAAGGCTGAGGTAAAGGCAAAGCTGCTGAAGGAAACCATGAAGCAGATGACCATGGAAAAGCACCAGCCTCCCGAATGTTGCAACTGCAAGGGGCTCAGAGAACACGTCATCACCTCCTCCCACTAGGTCGGTGAGGACAACGAGCCAGGAAGCTTCAGGGACCTGCTTATGGCCACCCAGGAAGCAGGAAGTGTGGAGCTGCTACTCGGGACATGGTTTTCTCACTTCTGAGTTGACGCTCTGTCCTCTATATCCAATGACTTCTTTTTTTTTTTTTTTTTAAGACGGAGTCTCGCTCTGTCGCCCAGGCTGGAGTGCAGTGGCGCAATCTCAGCTCACTGCAACTTCCACCTCCTGGGTTGAAGCAATTCTCCTGCCTCAGCCTCCTGAGTACTGGGATTACAGGCATGTGCCACCATGCCTAGCCAATCTCTGTGTTTTTAGTACAGACAGGGTTTCCCCATGTTGGCCAGGTTGGTTTTGAACTCCTGACCTCAAGTGATCCATCTGCCTTGGACTCCCAAAGTGCTGGGATTACAGGCGTAAGCCACCACGCCCGGCCTATATCCAGTGATTTCTGAGTCTCTATTGCATCTTCTCCACACTAGTCACTGGAAGAGGGGGTGGTAAAGTCCCACCCAAATATGTCTCCTTTCCCCCAGATTTGATGCTGCAGGTGAAACCATGCGCTCTGGTACACAGGAGCAAGTAGTCTTCCAGCTCTCCTCGCCCTAGAAAGTCTAGCACAGGGGGTGCACCTGTCCTCTTATCAGCTGCTTAATTAAGGGGTTCCATTGTATTTCCCAGTCAATTTTCTCACTCAGTTCCCCAGGAGAAGTTATTTTTAAGTGTTACTGGAATTACAGTACTAACCAAGTCTTTCTTCTCAGATCAGTGATTAAGACTTAACGTGCTCTGGGTGTGTCACTTAACACTTCAAGGTCGTAGGTGGGCATAGCTCATCTCAGGGAAGCTGAGGTGCCTGGGACTGAGTAGGACTGGATGCCATAATGCTCCCTGTTTTACTGGAGAGAAAAACTTCTTGGAAGAGCCCCAGTTGGGAAGCATTTGGCAAGTTGATTTATTGATCCAATTGCGTTTTCCAGCTGGATAGGCTTCAATAACTGGGAAAAGCTAGTAATGAGCCCACAGCATTTGGCACCATTCAGGACTCATTGTGGAGCTCTAGGAATCCTGGGATGGGGATCTAGACACGTTGATTAAGGGCCTGCTGTGAGTAAGTTACTGGGAGACCAAGTTGACGAGATGAGGGCTCAGGAGACACGAAGTGCTTAGTGTCTAATAACCAACGAGCAAGGGTTGGAGCTGAAAGCAAACAGAATCTGGAAATGCCAGCCTGACCCCCAGTACTCTGCCCTTGCCATGCCTGCCTGTCAGGGCAGTGCCAGAGAAGCCTCTCAGGAGGTCGGGTCAGGGCAAGGCAGGAGGGACAAGCCAAGAAGCTGGGAGCTAAGGCAGTGGGCCAGAGGGTAGGGAGGCACGGAGAGGGGGAAGCCCGTGGAGGCCAAGCATAAGTGGGGTGGGACGCTATATTAGTTAGGATACAGGCTCAGCTACATGGCACAGAGACCCAGAGTAACTGTGGTTTTAAAAAGATAGATGTGGGCCGGGTGCGGTGGCTCATGTCTGTAATCCCAGTACTTTGGGAGGCCAAGGCGGGTGGATCACAAGTTCAGGAGTTTGAGACTAGCCTGACCAATATGGTGAAACCCCATCCCTACTTAAAACACAAAAATTAGCTGGGCATGGTGGCGGGCGCCTGTAGTCCCAGCTACTTGGGAGGCTGAGGCAGGAGAATCTCTTGAACCCGGGAGGCAGAGGTTACAGTGAGCTGAGATCATGCCATCGCACTCCAGCCTGGGCAACAGAGCAAGACTCCATCTCAAAACAAAACAAACAAACAAAAGACATGTATTTATTAAGTGAAGTCTGATAAAATGACCCTGCTCAGTGAAGTCATTGGAGGCTCAAGCTTCTTTTCTCTTCTTGTTCCGACATGTCTAGATAGTCGCCCTCATATGCATTGTTCAGCATAACTCACCACCACATCCACATTCCACCCGTGGACAGGCAGAAGGGAACCAGGTTGGACAGGCCCCTTCCCCATGCGGGCACCTCACATCCCGTTGGCCAGAACTTGGTCACATGGCCACACCTAGCTGGGAAGCCTGGGAATCATATTTATTTTGGGTGACCATGTGCTCTGCTAAAATGTCTACTGCTATGGAAAAAGGGAAGAATGGATGTTGGGGGACACCAAGCAGTAGGCCACAGACATAGACTAGCTGGAAGTGGGGCAAAATAGGGTCCACATGAGGCAAGTCCCAATACCAAGTGTAACACTCCTCTGTGAACCCTGTCAGGATGGTGGAGCTTGCAAATGATGGCTTTGCTTAGACAGAAGAGAGAAACACAGAGAAGAGAGATTACACTCATCGGAAGAACTCAGGAAGGCATCATGTAGGCATGCATTTGGGGTTTTTGTTTTGAGACAGGGTCTTGCTCTGTTGCCCTGGTTGGAGTGCCATGGTGCAATCTTGGCTCACTGCAGCCTTGGCCTCCCAGGCTCCTATTATCCTGGATTCCATTCCTGCCACAATCTTGACACAACTGATCTGTCTTCTTGGTGTGCCCTTCCTCTTTAGCTATTGTCAGAATCCCGCCTCTACTTCAGGCCCTGGTTCAAATGCATTTGCAGGTGTTTAAATGCTTGGAGAGATGGGGATATACTTCACTTCCCCTGCTCTCTCATGGGCCAATACAACAATGCTTTGATGCCGAGATCAGCAAAGGAAAAGAACACAGGGTAAGATGAAGCCTGGGGCTCCAGACTGAGTTTATGCCTCCCCAGAAAGAGTTGAATCTCACAGGTTTTACATAAGCAGGTGATGTTTCCCACTGTGCTCCAAACAGGCTGAAATCCTTGCCTTCTCCTCTCATTTGTTTGTGGGTGAGATGGCTGTGCCCTCTAAGGTCCAACAGACACATCCTCCCTGTCTCCCTGAGCCCAGATGCTTAACACGGACCCTTAACCCGATGCTCTCGTTCTCTGTAGGCATCGCTATGGGGATGGGGAGAGAGGACGGGAGCCAGGTTGGCATCGTTACGCATATGTAATGGAGCCGGAAGAGTTGTGAAACCCAGGAGGCTCTGCTAAGCCATTCCACAGTCAATAGTTGTTATAAAAATAAACTGATTCTGCTATTCGACAACAATGAGCAATACCCCAGGGTTGCCAGCGCTGGAAGTACTCATACGTCTCTGGGCACGCTGCTATGGGTGCAGTCCAGCCCACGCAGCGTGTACACAGACTTACCTCCCTCATGTTTTCAACTGATGAATCTGTGGCACTGCAGCCAGGTATAGAGAAATATAAAGTCCCACATCTGAGTCAACAAAATAAAATGAAACAACGATCACCAACATAAGGGAAGCAGAGCTTGAGTGCAGCTGGTGTAACTAAAAGACTGAAAGGTTTTTGCGGACTTCACATTTAATATGACTCAATGGTATAGAGTTAGTATGAACTTGCTAATGTAGTTCTTAACTGCATTCAAACCAGTAGTGTTGTACTGGCCAGAACGCTACTGACGCTACTGGCTTGAATACAGTTAAGGACTACATTAGCAAGTTCATACGTTACTATGATCTGAAACAGAATCCTGCTTCAGATCATAGTAACATATGAAGAACATGCAGATAGGCCAGGTGTGGTGGCTCACGCCTGTAATCCCGGCACTTTGGGAGGCTGAGGCAGGTGGATCACTTGAGGTCAAGAGTTCAAGACCAGCCTGGCCAACATAGTGAAACACCATCTCTACTAAAGATACAAAAATACAGGCATCATGGTGGGCACCTGTAATCCCAGCTTCTTGGGAGAATGAGGCAGGAGAATTGCTTGAACCTGGGAGGCAGAGGCTGCAGTGAGACGAGATCATGCCACTGCATTCCAGCCTGGGCAAATGAGCGAGACTCTGTCTGAAAAAAAAAAGTGCATGCATGCAGATAAAAACACTCCAGGATGATACAGGAACTCAAAATTGTGGAGGTAAATTCAGAGAACTGAAACCCTGCAGCCTGGAGGAGACCCAGAAGGCCATAACGACCACCTTTACATACCCGAAGGGTTGTCATGGGGATAAGAGACCAATGCATTCATGTGGGCCCAAGGAGGAAGTTATAGCCTGCCCAATTTTGTCTCAAAATGGAATTGTCTTAAAATGTAATGCTGTTTCTCATGAGACAGTGAATTCTCCCTTACTAGAATTTGAAAAACAGGCTGGGTGAATCTGTAGGTGAGATGCAGTTGCAGAAATTCACATGTTGGAGAATGACAGGGCTAAGTGACCTCTTGAGTTTCTTTCAACTTTGAGGTTTTATGATTCCATGCATCTTTTTCTAATGAAACTTTCTGAGATAATTGTAGATGCATCCGCAGTTGTACGAAATAACCCAGAGGGATCCTTTGTATTCTTTACCCAGTTTCCCTTCATGGTCAAACTTAGAGACTAATACAGACTCACAGCCAGGATACTGACCACTTCCACATGGTCTCATTCTTCTTGTGCCTCAATAGTCTCTGCCCTTGAGGAGCTACCAGTCTAAAGGAGAAAAACACAGGCACAATAAAAAATCGTGCTAGTTGGGCGTCAGCCAGTTGAGTGGGACCAACCAAATGTTACTGATGACCAGAAGACAGAGAGATCACGTCTGCCCAGAAATATGAGGAGAGGCTTTCCAGGGGAAGTGGGTGGACTCTGAAGGACAAATAGGAACTCTACCGACAGAGATAAGCGTACTTAGTTAAGGACCTGTGGTTGTCCAGGCTCATTATTCATTAAGAGCTAGAAAAAAGATACGCTTCCTTGCGAATGGCTTCCTCTTGTTACAGATATTTTTCTTTTTTTTTTTTTTTTTTTTTTTGAGCCAGGGTTTCACTCTGTCACCCAGGCTGGAGTGCAATGGCGCAATCACAGCTCCCTACATCCTTAACCCCCACCAGACCCCACAATCAGGTGATCCTCCCACCTCAGCCTCCTGAGTAGCTGGGGCTACAGGCACGTGCCACCACACTTGGCTAATTTTAAAAAGCTTTTTTTACAGTTGGGATTTCGTCATGTTGCCCAGGCTGGTCTCAAACTCCTGGGCTAAAGCGATCCTCCTGCCTCAGCCTCCTCAAGTGCTGGGATTACAGGTGTGAGCCACTGTGCCCAGCCTGTTGTTACAGACCTAATAACCCGAAAGTGTCAAAGAAGTGAAGCTCAGAGAACCATTGGCAGCCTCTGGGCCATGCTTCATGCAGTTCTATGCATCCCTAGGGCCTGTGTATAGTAGGTGCTTAGCATCTGCTGAGTGAATGCATGAGCAAAGAAATGAATGAACAGGTTACTGCCGCTCTTTTCCCCGTTCTGCTCTCCCACCCCAAAAGAAGAAGAGCATGTGCAATAACACGGAAAGCAATGGCATTGCTTTCGATCGCCTAAAACCCTGGTGGTTTTCTAGTGTTTCTGAAGAGCATGTGATGCTGATTAAGGCTGAGCTCACAGGTGCCCCAAACATCCCCAACCCAGGCCAGTTAATTTTGCTGTCCTCTGTGGCTACAGGTTCTACACTCTATCCAAGGTGTACCACTGTTCAAAGAAATCTCAGAATCCATAGTTGCTGACCTTTTCCTTAAACGTGTTGCTAATCGAGCCTGCAGAGCAAGTTTCTGTGCCTAGTTACCTTTGCCCTTGCCTAACCTCCCTCACCTCTGGGTTTGCGGTGTGAGAAAGGAATGTGTTTCCTAGAAGCAAAGAATGGCAGAGCCTAGAGGTTTGGGGAGGGAGAGACTTCAAAATATGGAAACCATCTGGCTCCACTCCCTTCTTTTACAGACTAGAAAATGAAGGCCAGGAAGGGGCATGTCCTGCCCAGTGTCATCTTGGGAGCCACTGGGAACAGAGTCCAGAGCTCCAGCCTCCTGGCCCGTCTTTTGATGCTCACTCTGAGGCATTCGGCTGTTTCCTCCTTCAAGAAAAGCCAGCCCCTCTCAAACCTCTTACTGACAGCTGTGTGCCAAGAGTTTCTAATTCTTATGACAACACAGCATAGGAATTGGGCGTGCTTGGTTTTCTTATGTACAGAAGCATAAAAAAGATCAAAGCACTTACAGTTTGATGATCTTCCTAAATGCAAGTTCAAATCGCTGAGTTAAACAGCCAGAAATTCTTTTAGAGGCCTTTCCGGAGCAATTACTCAAGACGGAATTAAACTGTATTTGCCTTTGGTTCCTTCTCATCCCTCCCTCTGCCTGAAAGGGGGAGAAGCGGGGACCCAACAAAGAAAATCTTGAGAGACAATTGTTAATTGCAGATTTTTACCTGCCTGACGTTCTTTGGCTTTGCACATTAATTAAATCAAGACCAGGTGTCTTGCAGATGGGTTAGCTGCTGGCTGTGGTATGAAATTAATAGATCCCAGCAAATGGGTAAGGGAAAAAGCTCTTGAGTTTTATGGGTCATTGATGCTGCTTCTCTCAGCAGAAATTACCGTAGAGAGAGAAAGAACTCCTTGAGCTTAAGTGGCCTAGTTCATTAGAGAGCTTCCACAGCTGCTCACATGTTAATCACCTCCAGAGCCCAGAGAATAGGCAGACCCCTCTACAGTAGACCTGACTAAGCCAACAGATCTGAAGGAAGTCAGACCTCAAATGATTGATTATTCTAAAGGAAATTGCTTCAGGAGTTGAAGGTTTGTGACCTGGGCCAGAGGCTGCCGACAGGACTCTAAGCAGCAGCTGGGAGTCAGTGGCGTGACCAGATGCTAGTCCCCTGTCTACCGACCCTTCCTCTGCGATAAGTTTCCTACCACTGCCAAAGCTGAGAAAGGGGTGATAGAAACAGAACCAGGCTTTTTTTGAGACAGAGTTTTGCTCTTGTTGCCCAGGCTGGAGTGCAATGGCGCGATCTCACCTCACTGCAACCTCCACCTCCCAGTTTCAAGTGATTCTCCTACATCAGCTTCCTGAGTAGCTGGGATTACAGGCATGCACCACCACGCTCAGCTAATTTTTTGTATTTTTAGTAGAGAAGGGGTTTCTCCATGTTGGTCAGGCTGGTCTCAAACTCCCGACCTCAGGTGATCGCCCACCTCAGCCTCCCAAAGTGCTAGGATTACAGGCATGAGCCACGTGCCCGGCCAAAACCAGGCTTTAAAAGGTGTTCTGGCAGTTTAGAACACAGTTCTGCTCCTAAAGGCCAGGGCCCTTGCTCCTTTCCCAATAAAAAGGACTTTGTATTCGAACACAGAGTGATGCCCCCATCCCAGCTCTCTCATGGCTTAGGGTGTCCAGTTCTATTGGCAAGGCCAGGTCAGGTTTCCATCTGGGGGATCCAGGGTCAGTACTGAGGCCAGGATGAAGCAAGGGTAGGGGGACGCTGGGGCAGAGGGAAACAAAGGTCACTTCTTATTTACAAAGGACACATTTGTTCTAGCGTGTCAAGCCCTGAGCTTTTGCACAGTACTGGACCATTCACTGGAGCCCTGAGCTCACACTAACAAACTGAGCAGTTCCAAATGCTTCTCAAAGGTCTGCCTTCCATGGTGACAATTCTGATTCACCACGGCTGGGACGGATTTCTGGGTGAGACAGATGATGAGCAACCAGGAGCCAGGCAAGGCCCCCCGAGTCTCGCCCACACGCTATTTGGAGGCAGGCACACACGCTCTTTCTTTGAGACTGTAACAGACCGTGAACACACATCGGTTTGTGTAACTTGAATTCCTTTCTAAAGAACCCTGGACCTAGTCCACCCTCCCCTACAGTCAGTAAACCAAAATGTCGTGGCTTTGGAGAGTTGGTAGAAATGACGAAGCTGCATCTGGCAGCTAATAGTCATGTCATGTCGTTCTCGTCCCAGAAACCAGCAAAGTGGTTAAGGTAGTAATTTAATCTGTTCATTTTTTGGTTTTCTGCCGACTCTTTTCCCAAACCGATTCCCCAGCTGGTCCCTTGGCTCCATGACACTTTCATCTGTCCAACAGGTGGCTTCCAAAGTAGAGGGACTCATAGCCGGGGTTACCTCTAAAAATTGGGCTCAGGGGCCAGGCACGGTGGCTCATACCTTTAATACTAGCGCTTTGGGAGGCCAAGGTGGGCAGATGGCTTAAGCCCAGGAGTTTGAGACCAGCCGGGGCAACATGGTGAAACCCCATCTCTACAAAAAATAAAAAATTAGCCGGGCACAGTGGTGCGCACCTGTGGTGCCAGCTACTCAGCCTGAGGTGGGTGGGAGGATCGCTTGAGCCCAGGAGGTCAAGGTTGCAGTGAGCTGTGATCGTGCCACTGCACTTCAGCGTGTGCGACAGAGTGAGACCCTGTCAGAAAGAAAGAAAAAGGAAGGGAAGGGTGGATGAGGAAAGGGGAGGGGAAGGGAAGGGGGGAGGGGAAAGCGGAGGGGGGAGGGAACGGGAAGGGAAGGGAAGGGAAGGGAAGGGAAGGAAAAGAAAGGAGAAGAAAGAAATACAAAGGAAAAGAAGAAAAAGAAAAATTGGGCCCAGGGAAGGGACCTACCTGGAGAGGAGAGTGGAGCAGGGCCAGGGCTGGATGAGACAGTGAGGCACCTGAACCTCAATAGGTAAGGAGGTGATCTCAAGGTGCCATGACCACAGCACTTACATGACTTTGACAGTAAGTGCATCTGTAAATTTTGCATCCTAAGTGCCTCACTTGCCTCACCCTCATGTTTGCCCTGGTGTGGAGGATATTTCTTTTTCTTTTTTTTTTTTTTTGGAGATGGAGTCTCGCTCTGTCACCCAGGCTGGAGTGCAGTGGCACGATCTCAGCTCACTGCAAGCTCCACCTCCCGGGTTCACTCCATTCTCCCACCTCAGCCTCCCCAGTAGCTGGGACTACAGGCGCCCGCCACCACGCCCGGCTAATTTTGCTTTTGTGTTTTTAGTAGAGACAGGGTTTCACCGTGTTAGCCAGGATGGTCTCAATCTCCTGACCTCATGATCCACCCGCCTTGGCCTCCCAAAGTGCTGGGATTACAGGCGTGAGCCACTACACCCGGCCGGTTTGGAGGATATTTCTATTCCTGAAGGAAGTAGTTCACTTCACTGGTGTGTAAGCCCTGGGTAGCTTTTTAAAAAGATACCAGTGCCAGGCCAATTCCACCCAAACCTTTGGGCATGGAGCCTGGGCATCTGGCACTCATCCACAGGGGAGTCAACTGTGCAGCCGGGGTTACCAGCTGCTGGCCCGAGGGCTCGCTCTGGGCCACGGGTAATAGATGGATGTTCTGCTGCCATCTGGCCAGGACTCAGTTGTCTCTAACTTGTCTCCTTCAGGATTTTCTCTGTGCCCCACAAGTCCCGAGGTCTGGCTGAACTTCCATACAGACTTACTCAGGCCGTCTGCTCTTGGCTACAATACCAGGCACAAACCTCTCCCCCAACTCCCAAGATGCCAGCCGGGCTGTCAGCTAAGTTCCTTATCAGCCTCTAGAGCATGCAGAGACTTCCCATGGTATATGCTGCATTTTCTTTGATGTGGCCACAGATACCCCCAAATACCTTGGCAAATAGACCAAATATCCTTTGCAAATAATACCCCAAATACCCGAGGACAGAGTGCTCCCCTCAACTTATTGAACACGTCTCCTCCCAGACTGGAACCCAGGAAGACCCGTGCTTATCTGACTGCCCACCTCCCCCTTTCCCACCAGCCATGGAAATAAAAGAGCTGCCTCCCCTCCCCCTTCTTGCCTTGCAGGGATCTCCCATACGCAAAACTCTGTGATCTAATCCTCCAGGCTTCTAGAAAATCCCCTCTCCTTAGCACTTGGCTTTTGAGCCTATTGTCATGTTTGGGACTCACGAAAATTTAATTTGACAGTGAAACCTCAGCAATGGCAGATTTGAGCTCCTTCCCTGAAGCATTGAAACCCCCTGAATGGGAAGCCCCAGAACAACAAGATGTATAGGAGAGAGAAACCCTCCTGAAACTCTTTCGAACAACATCATCTCCACTCCACACATTTTGTGCCAAAGCTCAGCATTGTACACAGAGCCTTGGAACACACGTGCTCCATTCTGGGTCTCTACTCATCACTCTGTCAGCATTTGGAGATGAAGGTAAAAGGGAGGCATTTTTATTCCCATCTCATATTTGTATAATGAGACAGAGGAGAGAACTAAGTGACAACCGGGGGCCGTCAGAGGGCAGGCGGTGGAGTGAAGGAGACAGAAAGTGAGAGATGAGAGTTCGGAAGTGGATCTGGAGTTTCTGTTTATGTATTCATCTTATTAGGCTCTTGAGCAGGTCTCATACATTTTATTGAGAAAATTGAAGTCTTTGGCCCAGTTATGAAAAGCTGAAAAATGCATAACCCATCTCTTTCTAGACCGGGGTGCACAGTCTGGACTGGCCTCATGCATATTGATTTACCTGACTTTCCCCCCACCCGCCCCCACCTCCCTCCACCCACCCCCACCCCCACCCACCCAGGCTTCGTCTCTCTGTCAGTCTCTCTGCAAACACTCCCTTTGCAGGTTGGTGAGGCTCACTTCTCCCTCTCCCGGGAACTCATCCTGCATCTCACTCCTCTCTCTTGCCCTGCCCCGCTCTCCTGCTCTCCCGTCTGTGGCCCAGCAGGCTTCGTGCCAGCCCACAGGCCCCACTTCTGTAGCTGCACAAACACCGCTAAGCCCTCCAGGTTCCCAGGAGCTGGGCCTGCCCTCCAAAGGAGATTAAGAGCCACAGTGAGTCAGCAGCCCAGCTGGGCCTCTGTCAGCTGGGGCATCCCTCGTCTCCTCTCCCCTCTGGACCCCTTCTCCCTGTTCTGCCAGCCCTTAAGACAGCAACTGCCCCCATACTGGGCCAGCAGAGTCCCAGCGTGGCCCCTCCCTGCCCCGATCCCAGCTCTGGAGCTGTCCCGCCAAATGCCTTGGCCTTGATGGTTGCCCGTGTCTACGAGGCAGAGAAGCCCACAGCTGTGTGGTCACAGTGCCATTCCGGAAGACTGAGGGAATGGGGTGTGCCTCCTCTCGGTGGCTGTGACCCTCTGGGTTCAAGGAGGGAGAACTAAACAGCTGCCAAGACTCATCTGCAGGCCCTGGGTGCCTACACACTTTGAATCACAGCTACTGTACTGTGCTGAGTCACTGCCAGGAATCTGAGGAGACAATAAGCACCTATTTTTAAAAGATTTGCCAGCATACCCAGGCTTTTACAAATGCTTGATAATTATTGCCAAAAATAGGTATTGGTTTAGGGTCTCCAGCGCTGTCCTGGCAGCTCCGGTGATGAGGGGCCTGCACCATGTATGCAGTCCAAACCTCGCCACAGAGGGGGCCTGGATATCAGCAAACCGGGCACCCCTAGACCTGACAGGGCAGGCATTGTGGACCACGCCTTTGCTGCTCGAGAGGAGGAAGGGGAACCGCAGGAGGAGCTCTTAGTGCCAACTTTGAAGAACAGAGATTGAATCTTTGTGCCAACTACTCTGAGTCACTTAATGCCATTCCCATTCACGAGAAGAGAAAAATCTGGTACACAGGACTAACCAGTTTGAATTTCCAGCTTCTTGGCAATCCAAGAATTTCAAGCTTCTATAAATAACAAGTCCTCCAGTGCTCCCTCCTCTGATGGGGGCTGCCCCCTTCCAACCTTGTATTTATTCAGTGAGCATTTAGCGAGCTACAGACCAGAGAGCCACCCTGAACCTTAGAGATTATCTCATGCAACCCCTCACTTAACTGATGAACAGGGATGGGACTTGTCCAGGTCACAGAACTAAATACCAGGTGCCCAGCCCTGGGGTGAACCCTATAGAGAGGAAGATGGAAGAGACACAACCTCTTCTCTCAGAGCCCCAGATTACCGGGGAAAGCAGTCACTTTCTCAGAGAGCAATGATACAAGGGAAAATGTAATTCTATCCGTAAAAAGTTGAAATGGCCGGGCGCAGTGGCTCACGCCTGTAATCCCAGGCCTTTGGGAGGCCAAGGCAGGTGGATCACTTGAGGTCAGGAGTTTGGGACCAGCTTGGCCAACATGGAGAAACCCCATCTCTATAAAAATCCAAAAATTAGCCACGCATGGTGGTGGGTGCCTGTAATCCCAGCTACTGGGGAGGCTGAGGCAGGAGAATCACTTGAACCTGGGAGATGGAGGTTGCAGTGAGCCGAGATCACGCCACTGCAATCCAGCCTGGGCAACAGAGCAGGACTCTGTCTCAAAAAAAAAAAAGTTGAAATGAAGAATCATGGGAGAGCAAAAGACACCAGGTCATTCCTGCACAAGGAATCTGGAAGGATATCATGGGGAAGAGTATTAGAGTTGACCCTCCAGAGATGGGTTGGATTTAGACACTCAGGGATAGAAGAAAGGCGAAAGGGATAGGCAGATAAAAGAAACAGCTTAAGACAGCAGAGGTGAGATGTCTAAGGAATGCAGGCCAGTCTGGCTGTTATATAGGATGTTGAAACTAAATGGTGGGGGTGGGAAGGGGAGTCGGTTACGGGGCCAGATGATGGAAGGTACGGAATGACAGGGTGAGGAATTTGAACTTCACCATCATCATTATCATCTAAAAGCACCAGATGGCAAGGTGCCAGGCATTTTACTGAACATGATTACTCATGTATTGCAGAGTCTGCACTTTATAGTAACTTGAAATTTAAGAAAGAATAAAATTGTGGACAGATATTGAAGTTATATATTATACATAAATGAAAGCTATTTAACACATAAGTATTTCAGTAGAAGTAAAGGAACAAGTGCATTTCATGGACTAGCGAGGGAAGAAGGCATCTGGGAATTTGTTCCTGGAAGGGATCCCTCTATCCTCAGCCTCCCCTGTGTTTGGCAGCTCTGGGAAAGGCCCAGAAAAGCAGAGATAGCAGTCTTAATATTAGACACTGACTTAGTGTGGCTTTGCGTCTTCTAGATGGCTGCTTTCTGAGAAGGAACAATTCCTGGAGCCTCACGTTCATTCTTATTCATTGCTCCAGCTCTCCTTTAAGTCCAGTCCTGAGATTGTAGCCCATAGAGGAACACAGATTGGAGGGGACAGGGGGATGGTGGACAGGGCCCACTGAGTACCGTTGTGCAGGTTATCTACTGCACAAGAAGTGGCAAGTAAGAATCGAAATCCAGACCTCCTCCTCTCATTGAGTCAAAATGAGCTGTGTCCAGATGGCGGTGAGAAGGGTGCTTTTTCTAGTCCATGCAAAGGCATTTTGTGGGCTTGTGGTCCTGACAGAGATGTGACCAAACAGCTTCTCTAGATAGTGCTTTCCAGCCTTACCCTCCCACTACTTCCTACTACGGGACATGGGAAACACTTCCAGCCTGATACCCTGGGCCAGGTGCCAGCATGGAGATGACTCTCAGCCACCCATCCCTCTACCCTCACCCCTAGCTTGTTTATGCTCCATTAGGCTGGAGATCTGAGAAAGGGCAGAGGGAAATGTTTGCTAAACTAGATCAAAGACTAAGAAGAATTCACACACATACTCTAAGCACCTATTGAGTCTGGCCCTGCCATCAAACTGTCGAACAGACCTCTGACTATCCTGTCAGACTGTGTCAAACACAGCACACAAAACCCTAACGTGTCTGGGCAAGGTGGCTCCTGCCTGTAATCCCAACACATTGAGAGGCTGAGGCAGGAGGATCGCTTGAGCCCCAGAGTTCTAGAGCAGCCTGGGCAAGACAGTGGGACCCCGTCTCTACAAAAAAGAAAAATGAACCTGGCATGGGAGCCTGTGCCTATAGTACCAGCTACTTGGCAGGCTGAGATGGGAGGAGTACTTGAGCCTGGGAGGTCGAGGCTGCAAGTGAGCCTTGATCTCGTGACTGCACTCCAGCCTAGATGACAGAGCAAGACCATGTCTCAAACAAACAAACAAACAAAAACCCACTTCAATGCAATGTAAGAGTGGGAATCCCCTCAGAGCCCATGATCAACAGCCCCCCGACCCCCCCACCACACGTCATCCCTGATGGGAGCTACCCAGCTTCTGTCTGAGCACTTTAAAGGAACGACAGAGCTGACGGGCCCTGATAGCCTCTTCACTGTGAGGGAGCTGTGGTTGTTCTAGCAATCTCCTCTTTTTGTTTAGCTGCAACTAGACCCCTGTAACTTCCACTATTGATTCGGCTTCTGACCCCTGTTGCCCTACAGATTTGTAGGTAAGAAAAGAAGAAACAGAAAAACTAGCCCCTCCACAAAAGCTATTCCTTTCTTGCCTCACTCATTTCTCTGCACCAGGAGGTCAAACCCCATAAGAAATGCCCTTAATACTCCCAGCTAAACATTTCCCTATTGCCCATGTTATTACATTCTTTGCCATTCTTTGCCTTCTTCCTGTTCCCAGCTTCTGACTCCTGGGCTGGTTTTCTGACCACAGGTCAGCGAGAGTCACTTGAATCTGATTCCCCTCGAGCGTTGGCTCCTGACTTCCCTCCTCATAGCCTCCCACCACTTTGATTCTGCTCTTCCAGGCAGCTCAGGGTCAATGGTCTGCATGCATCAGCAGCAGGGTCTTTAGGAACAGTTGCGCAGGTTGTGCATTTTCCTTCTGCCTTTCGGCCCCTGAGACCGTACCTTTGTTCCCTCAGGTTCCTGCTGTGGCAGTCAGTGTTCCTGCTGAGTTCACTGGGTCCCTTTTGACGGGGCAAGACAGAGGCAGAAGAAAACGAGGCCTCCTTCTCTGGGGAGCCCTGGTCTCCCAACAACACACCTACCTTTCCCAAATGTATTATTTGCTCTGAGAGGGCAGGATACACCTCTTATTTATCGCTGGGTCCTTTATGACTGAGTCCAACCCAGGGCCCTAGGCGAGGTAAAGGCTCAGGAAGTGTTACTTGAGTGAATGCATGAATAAACGTTAGGAGAGTAGGGTTTGATTTCTAGGGGTGAGAGGAGAGCTGCTGAGCAGCAGGAAAAGACAAGAAGACCCCTAGGGGGTCTCACTTTCCCTGGCAACTGCTCCGATGACTTGCTCTCAGAAAAGATCTCCTGGTCGTGAAGTCCCTCTCCTGTGTCTGGCTTCCTCACAGATGCCCGATTTCCTTCTCTACGAGACCAATCTTTCCCAGACTGGTCCTTGGAAAAACCAAACAAAAAAAACAAAAACAAAACAAAATAAAAAAAAAAACCAGGCCTTTCCAAGCTCCATTCCTTCTTTTCCACTAAATCTTTAACAAAGCAAGACACCCATAAGGCCTCTCCTGCAACAGTGATGATGAGGCCCTCTAATGCAGTAGAGTGCTGGCGGGGGTGATGGAGAGGAGAGACAGGAATGAAAAGTAGTCTGAAGGTTAAATCAGGAGAACTTGACCCGGAGTGAGTGGTCAGTAGAGACACAAGGCAGAGAAAGGAGAGAGGAGTCAAAGAGGAGTCCTCCAAGAGAGGGTGGCGGTCCCATGGATGAAAAACAGAGGTAGGCCAGGCGTGGTTATAGGCTCACCCCTGTAATCCCAGCACTTTGGGAGGCCAAGGCAGGTGGATCACTTGAGGTCAGGAGTTCAAGACCAGCCTGGCCAACATGGTGAAACCCCATCTCTACCAAAAATACAAAAATTAGCTGGGTGAAGTGGTGGGCACCTGTAATCCCAGCTACCTAGGAGGCTGTGGCAGGAGAATCACTTGAACTGGGGCGGTGGAGGTTGCAGTGAGCTGAGATCGCATCATTGCACTCCAGCCTGGGCAACAAGAGGGAAACTCCATCTCAAAAACAACAACAAAAATAAAAATAAAAATAAAGAAACACAGGTGTTGAAAGGATGTGCTGACTGGAGCAGACAACTAGTTTGAGTTTGATTTTGTGCATTTTTGAGGTGTCATCTGGACAGTCAGGATTGTACAACTGGTTATTGGAGGTGTAAGACTCAGTCTTCGAGAAGACCATTGTAATAGAAACATAGAAATCTGAGATGATGGTGAGCAACTGACGGTGGGAAAGTTTGCCCTAAGACTAGTTTCTGTGTCTTTCAGCTGTTTATGTCAGGACAAAGGCCCAGCTGCCCCTGTCCCAGAGCTGTGAGGAAGCAGAAAAAAAGAGAACCTAGTATGTTCTAGGAACTGTGCCAAATGTTCTACACAAGCCACATATTCAATTCTTACTAGACATCGAGACCAGCACTATCCAATAGAACTTTCTGTGACGATGAAAATGTTCTCTATATATGCTAATACCGCAACTACTAGCCCCATTTGGCTATTGAACACTTGAAATGTGGCTAGTACAACTAGGAAACGGAATATTTCATTTTATTTACGTTTAATTAATTTAGGTGTAAATGTAAATAGCCATGTACAGCTAGTAGCTGTCATATTGGAAGAGCAGATCTATTTCAACCTCCTCAATTCTTAGGTGAGGAAACAAAGTGACTTTCTCAGCAAAATTATTTTCATTAAAATATGAACTAATTTGCAAACATTCCATTTTCATGTACCTCTTTTTGTGTAACTGAGGCTCTATGTGCTTAATACGAACGCTGACATGGTTAAAATTTAAAGCCTGTATAACAAAAAAGATCTTTTGATGAATGGAGGGTTTCGGTAAACTTTTAAATTTGTTTTTAATGTTAGGGCCAATTGGATTTTTTTTTAGTAATTTAGATATTCATTAATATTAACACAGATAGGATAGTTAACCTTGACTGAGTACTTATTGTATGCTAGGTACTTGTATTAGTCATCTATTGCTGTGTAACAAGATACCCCCAAACTTAGCAGCTTTAAAACAATAAACATGTTGCATTAGTTCATTTTCATGCTGCTGATAAAGACATACCTGAGATTGGGCAATTTACCAAAGAAAGAGGTTTAATTGGACTCACAGTTCCACGTGGCTAGGGAAGCCTCACAATCGTGGTGGAAGGCAAGGAGGAGCAAGTCACATCTTATGGGGATGGTGGCAGGCAAAGACAGAGAGAGCTTGTGCAGGGAAACTCCCGTTTTTTTAAAACCATCAGATCTTGTGAGACTCATTCACTCTCACGAACAGTGCAGGAAAGACCCACCCCCATAATTCACTCACTTCCCACTGGGTTTCCCCCACGACACGTGGAAATTGTGGGGGTTACACTTCAAGATGAGATTTGGGTGGCGACACAGCCAAACTACATCATTCCACCCTGGCCCCTCCCAAATCTCATATCCTCACATTTCAAAACCAATCATGCCTTCCCAACAGTCCCCCAAAGTCTTAACTCATTTCAGCATGAACTCAAAAGTCTACAGTCCAACATCTCATCTGAGACAAGGCAAGTCCCTTCCACCTATTAGCCTGTAAAATTAAAAACAAGTTATTTACTTCCTAGATACAATGGGGGTATAGGCATTGGGTAAATACAGCCATTCCAAACGAGAGAAATTGGCCAAAACAAAGGGGCTACAGGCCCCATGCAAGACCAAAATCCAGCAAGGCAGTCAAATCTTAAAGCTCCAGAATGATCTCATTTGACTCCATGTCTCGCATCTGGGTCACATTGATACAAGAGATGGGTTCCCATGGTCTTGGGCAGTTCCGCCCCGTGGCTCTGCAGGGTACAGCCTACCTCCTGGCTGCTTTCACAGACTGTTGTTGAGTGTCTGTGGCTGTTCCAGGCACATGTTGCAAGCTGTTGGTGGATCTACCATTTTGGGGTCTGGAGGATGGTGACTCTCTTTTCACAGCTCCACTAGGTGGTGGCCCAGTAGAGACTCTGTGTGGGACCTCTAACCCCACATTTTCCTTCTGCACTGCCCTAGCAGAGGTTCTCCATGAGGACCCCACCCCTGCAGCAAACTCCTACCTGGGCATCCAGGTGTTTCCATACCTCCTGTGAAATCCAGGCAGAGGTTCCCAAACCTCAATTCTTGACTTCTGTGCACTTACAGGCCCAACACCATGTGGAAGCTGCCAAGATTTGAGGCTTGTGCCCTCTGAAGCCATGGCCCAAGCTGTACTTTGGCCCCTTTTAGTCACAGTTCCTAGGCTGCACACAGCACAGAGACCCTGGGCCTGGCTTATGAAACCATTTTTTCCTCCTAGGCCTCTGGGCTTGTGATGGGAGGGCTGCCATGAAAACCTCTGACATGCCCTGGAGACATTTTCCCCATTGTCTTGGGGATTGATATTCAGCTCCTCATTACTTTCTGCAGCCAGCTTGAATTTCTCCTCAGAAAATGGGTTTTTCTTTTCTATCATATTGTCAGGCTGCAAATTTTCTGAACTTTTATGCTCTACTTCCCTTATAAAACTGAATGCCTTTAACAGCACCCAAGTCACATCTTGAATGCTTTGCTGCTTAGAAATTTCTTCTGCCACATACCCTAAGTCATCTCTCTCAAGTTCAAGGTTCCACAAATCTCTAGGGCCAGGGCAAAATGCCGCCAGTCACTTTGCTAAAACATAGCAAGAGTCATATTTACTCCAGTTCCCAACAAGTTCCTCATCTCCTTCTGAGACCACCTCAGCCTAGACCTTATTGTTCATATCACTATCAGCATTTTTGTCAAAGCCATTCGACAGTCTCTAGGAAGTTCCAAACTTTCCCACATTTTCCTGTCTTCTTCTAGCCCTCCAAACTGTTCCAATCTCTGCTTGTTAACCAGTTCCAAAGTCACTTCTACATTTTTGGGTATCTTTTCAGCAGCACCCCACTCTTGGTATCAATTTACTGTATTAGTCTGTTTTCACACTGCTGATAAAGACATATCCAAGACTGGGCAATTAACAAAAGAAAGAGGTTTAATTGGACTCACAGTTCCACATGGCTGGGGAAGCCTCACAATCATGGCGGAAGGCAAGGAGGAGCAAGTCACATCTTATTTGGATGGCAGCAGGCAAAAAGAGAGCTTGTGCAGTGAAACTCCCATTTTTAAAAATAACATCTGATCTCATCCCCATAATTCAATCACCTCCCACGGAGTTCCTCCCACGACACATGGGAATTGTGGGAGTTACAATTCAAGATGCGATTTGGGTGGGGACACAGCCAAACCATATCACAAGTATTATGTCACATAGTTTCTGAAGGTCAGGAGTGACTTAGCTAGGCGGTTCTGGCTTAGGGTCTCTGAGGTTGCAGTCAAAGTGTCATCTGAGAGGCTGCAGTCTTCTGAAGACTTGATGGGCTGGAGGATCCACTTGTAAAATGGCTCACACATGGCTGTTGGCAGGAGGCCTCAGTTCCTTACTGCGTGAACCTCTCCATAGGACTGCTCACAACATGTGATCCAAGTGATCCCCACGAACATGTGATCCAAGAAAGAGAGTGACCAAACAGGAAGCCTCAATGCTATTTTACGACCTAGCCTTGGAAGTGACATATCATCACAGTTGCTGGATTCTATTGGTTACACAGACTAATCCTAATACCATACAGGAGGAGATCCCATAAGGGTGTAAATACAGCAGGCAGAGATTGTTGAGGACCATCTTGGAGACTGGCTATCTCAGTACTTCACATACACAACCTCACTTTATCCTCACAAAACTAGCAAGTAAAGGCCCTGCTTCTATAGATGAGGTGATTACGGCTCAGAGAAGTTAAGTGAATTCCCAAGATCTCTCAGGTAATAAACAGCAGAGCTGTGCCTCCCCCAGGTCTCTCATGCAAAGGCTGCCAAATCTACATGTTTGCACTAACAACCACTCTACTACACCACTCCAACAGGAATCCTTCTTGATCCATTCCCCTGACTCAACGCATTTTGCAGCAGCTAAATTTTTTTTTTTTTTTTTTTTTTTTTGAGACAGAATCTCGCTCTGTTGCCCAGGCTGGAGTGCAGAGGCATGATGTCTGCTCACTGCAAGCTCCGCCTCCCAGGTTCATGCCATTCTTCTGCTTCAGCCTCCCTAGTAGCTGGGACTACAGGTGCCCACCACCACACCCGGCTAATTTTTTGTATTTTTAGTAGAGATGGGGTTTCACCATGTTAGCCAGGATGGTCTCAATCTCCTGACCTCGTGGTCCACCCACCTTGGCCTCCCAAAGTGCTGGAATTACAGGCATGAGCCTGTAATTTTTTTGAGACTGCACCCAGCCTGCAGCTGCTAAATCTTTATCAGAAAATGTTCATTCCTGATTTGTTAAAGAAAATATAAACTGGGAATAGAAAGATTTTTCCTTACCACAACCAAATGCAACTCATGATAGTGACAAATATAATACTTAATTAGAAAATATTAGACATGGCCGGTCACAGTGGCTTATGCCTGTAATCCCAGCACTTTGGGAGGCCGAGGTGGGTGGATCACGAGGTCAAGAAATCGAGAACATCCTGGCCAACATGGTGAAACTCCATCTCTACTAAAAATACAAAAAATTAGCTGGGCATGGTGGAGTGCGCATGTAGTCCCAGCTACTTGGGAGGCTGAGGCAGGAGGATCGCTTGAACCCAGGAGGCGGAGCTTGCAGTGAGCTAAGATTGCGCCACTGCACTTCAGCCTGGTGACAGAATGAGACTCCATCTCAAAAAACAAAAACAAAAAAGAAAAGAAAAGAAAATATTAGACATAGGGCCATACCACCCTGAAGGTGCTCAATCTTGTCTGATCTCAGAAGCTGAAACATTAGACACAGTCTCATTAAAATCAGGAAAAAAAATCTCTACCATTACTACTATTATTTAATATTGGGAAGATCTGATTCATGCAATAAAATAGAAATAAGAAGTAGAATTATTCAAAAGGAGAAAAAATTATCATTAGAAATTCCCAGATAATCAACTGAAAACACTTGCTGATATTAATGAAATTTCATCAAAGGGCCGTATCTAAGACACACGGCTCAGAGCAGGTGCCTTCCTGTAGATCAGCAATAACCAGCAACAAGACACAACAAATTGCCCTTCTCCCCCAGCTCCCCTGTGCCGCCCAGGAGCCTGTGCTATGGTCACGCTCATTCTGTGGTAGAGCATTTGCACCTTGTCTTAGCCCCTTTGAGCTGCTCTAACAAAATGCACTAAACGGATTAGCTTGTAAACAACAGACATTTATTTCTCACAGTTTCAAAGGCTGGGAAGTCCGAGATCTAGGTGCCTGCAGAGTCAGTGTCTGACGAGGGCCCACTTCCTTCTCACTGGAACCTCACAGGGTCAGAGGGGCTCACTAGCACTCTGGAGTCTCTTCTATAAGGGACTCATCTCATCCATGAGGGCTCCCCTCATGACCTCATGACCTCATGACCTCACTTCTCAAAGGTCCCACCTTCTAATACCATCACTTTGCTCATTAGGTTTCCTCCTGTGAATTTTGGGTAGACATACAGTTCAGATCATAGCATGCCTTTTCTTGGCTTGTGTGTGGAGCAGGTGGCCTGCATGTATGCAGCTGAAGGGCTGGGAGGTACGATAGCTACATGAGGAACGCTCATGCTGGAAGCAAGTGTTCCAGGTAATTCTAGGACTGTCCAACCCCCTGAGGCATAACACGCAATATCTTGCCTGCCGCTTTGGGTTTTCCTTTTCAGAGGAAATAAAGGATGCGAGATAGGATTCTGGCAGGAATTGGTCAGTGTCTCACCTGTAAAAGCTGAATAGAGTAGAAAGTGCCCCTGGTTTTTTAATCCAGGAGATCTAGGTTGGGGTCCTGGCTCTGGCACTATTCATCCTGTGTCCTTGAAGAGGCTACCCACCTTTGTGTTCTTCACTTTCTCTCCCTGTGCAGGGAAAGTCGGATTGCCCATCTCCTAAGGCTCGTGGGGAGAGTGGAATACGATGATGAGGGGGAAAGAGCTTTGCAAACGAAAGTACGATGGAAACAGAAAGCGAGACTGTTAGCATCAAGGAGGGCTCCATGCCAAACTGCTGACAAAGCCTCATTCAGTGGCAGCTCTCTGACCGGTCCCCACACTCTGCATTTGATCCAGCCGTAACACTACACCCTGGTTCCACACAGGGCTTACACTTAGGTGAACTGACCACAGTGAGCTGCTTCAGTCCCCTGTTGAGTCTTTTTTTTTTTTTTTTTTTTTTGAGACAGAGTCTCACTCTTGTTGCTCAGGCTGGAGTGCAGTGGCGTGATCTCAGCTCACTGCAACCTCCACCTCCCGGGTTCAAGTGATTCTCCTGCCTCAGCCTCCTGAGTAGCTGGAATTACAGGCACCTGCCACCACAACTGGCTAATTTTTTTTGTATTTTTAGTAGAGACAGGGTTTCACCATGTTGGCCAGGCTTGTCTCGAACTCTTGACCTCAGGTGATCCGCCTGCCTCAGCCTCCCAAAGTGCTGGGATTACAGGCATGAGCCACCACAACTGGCCCCATGTTGACTCTTGGGGGCAGGGATGACAGGCACAGGAATGCAATTATCTTGCAAGATTATCCAGACCCAGTTTCCTTATCCAAGGATGAGCTTTGATTTCTCCAATGGCTTTGTTTATATTGTAATGTCTACTGTGAGGTCCCAGGGTCAAAAGGGCAGCATTTTTTAGATATCACCTCCCTTTTCAACAGAGAGCTGGTAGTACATCCTATCTCAGGGCAATGCTTGATGCCCCTCTTGGGCTCTAGGTCTGGCCAGCAAGAGAGTTGGTGACCCTCGGTAGGTCCCGGGGCAATGACAACGACAAGCTCCTGAAATGTCTTGGGGTACGAGTGGGCAAACGCTGTGAGTGACGCAGAGCAAGGATGGAGGAAGGGCAGCCTTAGCAGTCATCAGAACAGAGAGAGAAACGGGCAGGAGCTCAGAAAACACGGAACAGGCCAGGGAGCCAGGAGGAGCTAGGAGCGAGGCCGAGGCTGCGGGCTCAGGGCCCCTCGCATCTTAGGAGTTTGAGGTTGATTCTCCTGGTTAGAGCCCACACCTCTGCAGGCCTTCAGAAGTACGACGCTGAACACCAGACAGGATTTCTCAGGTGAACATTTCTCCACCTGACTTTCCTGCTGTGTTGGGAAACAGAGATTCTACGACGGCTGACTCCAGTTACTAAGCCCTCTCTGCTTAAGAGGAGCCATTCCCCCAGCAGACTAGAAAGTGCCTGTGTGTACGTGGTATGCGAGTGGTGGGGACGGGGGTGTTGCTTGGGAAATGGGGCTGGCTGCTCCCCATATTCCCGAAATGACAGCAGAGGCCTACATCCACAGCCAAGTTTGTGTGGGCTGCTGTGGATTGCAGACCCCAGGTCTCCTGCAGGCTGAGTATCTGCGCTTGGATACTCCTTCCCCTCAACTGGGTCCGCCCTGGCCACAGGACACCGCAGGGTCCCTATCGTGGTCCTGGGGGGGGAGCTACGGGGGGAGCCTCTTGAGCTCCCCAGCTTGCCTGCGGGCCTGGCCCTGGATTAAAAGGTTGGCCGCTGTAAACCACAGCTGAAGCCCAGCTGTCCCTGTAAGTCTGCCCATCCCACTTCCCGAGGCGTGTCGTCTGGAGACGATCCTCAGCTGTCTGCTGAGAGCTAAGAAACTACTTGAGCGTGAAGACTTCTGGTGCAAACGGTGCGTGTCTCCAGCTGAGCCACTGCTTTGTCCTGTCTATCCCTAAGTCCGGCATTTCTCTTTAGCCTCATCTCCCCCGAAACTCTTTGTTTTCTCTCTCTCTGAATGTGTCTTGTCTCTCTGTCTATAGCTCTGCCTCTGTGTGATTTCATCTCCATCTCTGCATGCCTGTCTGTGTATTCCTCTATATTTACATCTCTGTCCTGTGTGTGTCTGTCTCACTGTGTGTTTCTGTTTCTCTCTCTCTCTTTCTCTGCCATCAGTCTCTCTGTTTCTTTCTGTCCCTTTAACACTCTCTGCTCTCTCTGTCTCTCGCTTGCTCTCTTTCCCCACTCAAGTCTGTCTGTCCCCCTGTCTGTCTGTGTGTCTGTCTTTCAGTCCTAGTCTCCCTGTCTCTGTCTCCTTGTCTCTCAGACTGTCTCTTAGTTTCTCTCTGTGCCGCTGTCTCTTTCTCTGTGCATGTCTCTTTTAGTCTGTTTGATTCTCTCTGCCTCTCAGACTCAGCTCTCTGTCCCTCGTTCCTTCATTCTTGAGTAAAAGTGCCCAGGGAAAATGTCCAGTAGGAGCAAGACCCTCCCCAGGCTCCACAGAACAGAGCAGGGTGGACTGCTAGGCTGGGTCCATGTGCGAGGTTGGCTCAACAGTTTTGCTGGGAATTCCCCTCTGGCCACACGAAGCCAGGGGCCAGGGAGGGAAAGTGTCCAGCAGTGGATTCTGGGCCTGCGAAGCCAGGCTCCATCTAAGCTCACTTAAGAAGCAACAGTAATACACACACCGCCCCGCCCCGCCACCCCGCCTTAGGGAGCAGCAGAGAGGTGATTACATGCTCTGTCAGCTGATCCCGTGAAACCCTGTGTCTCCCTCCAAGGAGTCAAACATTCTCGATCATTGTATTCCTCCGTCCTTCCAAGTGGCAGGAAAGACCTTCAGAAACCAGTGCCTGAACAAAATGCCAGCAGGAAAACCGCGGGTCTCTGCTTTATCTAAGTGAGTGGGAAGAAGGGCTGAGGGATGGATCAAGAATTAATGAGGATACAGTAAGTAGAACAATGTAGGACTCCATAACCTGAAAGCTTTTGAAAGGACAGCTGGAGCCAGTGCTTCTGGCTGTACATACCTGTGATCAAGTTACACCCTCTCCCCACAAAATAGCCACCTAGCAACCAATACAATATGAATCAGAGTAATAATCACGGCCATTTCTCTTGAATCAGGGGTCCTGCCAGCCACTCTTCATGTATCTGCTTAGTCCATCCTACCAAAAATTCTAATAGTCACCTCCCCATTTTACAAATGAAGAAACCGAGGCTCATAGAGGTTAACTTGCCCAAAGTTACCCAGTTAGTGAGTAGAAGAGCTAAGATAAGAACTCAGGACTGCCAGTCTCCCAGCCAGCCTGCTCACCTCACTGTCAGTCACTGTTGCCTCACTGTCACTGTCACTGTCACCTCACCATCACTGTCACCTCACTATCACTGTCACTGTTACCTCACCATCACTGTCACCTCACTATCACTGTCACTATCGCCTCACTATCACTGTCACTGTCGCCTCACTGTCACTGTCACTGTCACCTCACTATCACTGTCACTGTCGCCTCACTGTCACTGTCACTGTCGCCTCACTATCACTGTCACTGTCGCCTCACTGTCACTGTCGCCTCACTATCACTGTCACTGTCGCCTCACTGTCACTGTCACTGTCACCTCACTGTCACTGTCGCCTCACTATCACTGTCACTGTCACCTTACTATCACTGTCACTGTCGCCTCACTGCCACTGTCACTGTTGCCTCACTGTCACTGTCACCTCACTATCACTGTCACTGTCACCTCACTGTTACTGTCGCCTCACTATCACTGTCACTGTCACCTCACTGTCACTGTCACTGTCGCCTCACTGTCACCGTCACTGTCACTCTGAAGAAACATTCTGAGTCAAGTAGAGATGTTATTTTCACATTTGAGTGTCCTTTTCTGTAGGTGGATCAGAGTATAGAGACATCTGGACACAATTAAGCAGCAGGTCAAGCTGACCTCCCTTCCCTGCCTTCCAGGCAGCAGGTGGCTTCTGAGCATGACCAGGAGCAATGCTGTTCCAATTAGTCCAGGTAGCGCAGGCCCACAGTCTTGTCTCCGGAGCTTTGGCAAAATAGTTCACTTGCTGCGCCTTCATCTCACCAGTGGTCAAAAGAACGCCATTAAGAGCTTAAGAAAAACATATAAGAGAAAAATTTACAGTTCAGGAAATTCTATTATGCTGTGTTTCCTTTGAATTGGGATAAAACCGACATTCTACACATCATCATGGCAGAACTTGACCTCAAGGCCTAAGACTTGACCAGACTTGACCTCAAGGCCTAAGAACAGAGGCAAGAGTCCACCGAAGACTCCTCGTCCGGGGCAGCAGCGATTAGGAGGCGTACACGTGCCTTTCAGGTCTCAGGTCAGAGAAAATTTCAGAAACAAGAAGGTAAAAAGAAAAAGGGAAGAAAGACACTCAGTTCATTCCTCTGAGAATGCCCCACTCCTTCCTTCAGTGGAGAAAGAGGTCTCATCCTCAAATCATTGCTCCTGCAGACACAGCGGGGACAGGGCAGCATGGAGGAAAGCCAGGCAGTGCAGTGTGCTGCCACACTCGTAGATATCGAAACCCGCTGAGGATCTCCGAGTTAATCTCCCCTGGCCATGACCTCATGGGGACAAGATGTGTGTATTTTGTGCCAGGATGAGACTGTGGCTTCACACAAAAAAAAAGTTTGTGAGGTTTAAAATAACTCATTGCTCTGATTGTACCACAGTGACCCAGAGAGCACACACCCAAAGAGGATTTTGGCCCAGTTGCCAAGTTGATGGTCTTTATGGATGACATAAACGGGATTCCGTTCCATTCTTCAAATACTTCCCGAGTTTCTACTGTGTGCCAGTGCTGAGCTAGACACTGAGGATACGAAAATAAATCCGCCATGCCCTCTGACCTGAAAGAGCCGATAACTCCAGGCAGGGAGATCAAATAGAAACTCAAATATCTACCTTCAGCATATATATATTTTTCTTATATTATATATATAAATATATATGTATTTTGAGACACAGTCTCACTCCAGGCTGCAGTGCAGTGGCATGATCTTGGCTCACTGCAACCTCTGCCTCCTGGGTTCAAGCTATTCTCATGCTTCAGCCTCCTGAGTAGCTGGGATTACAGGCATGAGCCACCACGCCCGGCTAATTTTTGTATTTTTAGTAGAGACGAGGTTTCACCATGTTGGTCAGGCTGGTCTCGAACTCCTGACCTCGTGATCTGCCCACCTCTGCCTCCCAAAGTGCTGGGATTAAAGGCGTGAGCCACCGCGCCCAGCCCCAGCAGATATTTTCAGAGGGCCGACTACATGCCAGATTCAGTAGTAGGGATTACTGCTGAACTAGGGATTACTAAAATTACTGAACTAGGGATTACTAAAATGGTAGTCTAATGGCAAATTACACTCTCTTTGTTGATCAGCTAAGCCAGATTCAATTCAGTTTCATGGGCAAGTCCCTATCATTTAGAAACTTTTAAAATGCTGTCCTTCCTGCTAGACTGTAAGCTTCATGGGGGCTGGGGCTACACACACGCCTTGCTCACAGTGTGTCTTCAGTTCTGAGATGGTGTCTGGTCTGGCGAGTGGTCAAGAAATCCATGAACCAGGGGAAGTTCCTAGGCTATGGGGGGAGCACAAGATGGAGAAGGGATGAAGAACAAAGGGTTCACTCACAAATTATCCTCTCTCTCTGTCTCTCTCTCATACACACACACACACACACACACAGAGAGAGAGTCAATTAACGACATAGAGTGAACTGTAGGCCTCAAGCTCCCACGGCTCTTTTCCTGGTTCCCAGGCTCTGCGCCATCATGTGTCAGATGCCTTGGTTGTCTCTCTCAACACCCACTTCAGCCCCTTGCCCTTGCCATCGCTACCAGTCTAGAAAGCTGAAGTACTTAACTTCCCAGCCTCCCTGGCAGCTAGGGATGGCCATGTGACACAGTTCTGGCCAGTGAGATGTTGGCAATGTCCCTCCCTGGGCAGGGCTCTTCTTTGAGAGTAAAAAGGCAACATCATAAGAAGAAGATGTTTGCCTTTTGGACCTTCCTGCCGCTCCTCCTTACTGCCCAGAACCTGGGTCCTGGGAGAAGCTGGAGAGCTCTCACACCAGCCCTGGACTGCTCCCCGCTGGGCTTCTTGTTGTGGGAGGGGAAAGATTCCCTTCATTATCCAGGCCACTCTAGTGTTTCTGTTACTTGTATTTGAACACAAACCATATATATAAAAACTATTATTAGCGAGTTTCCATGTGCCAGAGGCTTTACACCCATCAGCCACCATGCAGAGAAGAACCAAGAGCTAACATTTGTTGAGCATTTACTTTGTACCAGGCATTATTGCAAGTTATTTACATGTATCTACTATTTACTGCTCACCTTATTATCAACCCCATTTTACAGATGAAGAGACAGGTTTGGCGCGGCAATGCAGCTAGCAAACACCTGATGAGGGGGCAGAAATACTCGCTGAGCTCTTCACCAGCCCCTGTGGTATCTCCCCCAATTTCTTTAATAAAGTGATTCTCAAAGGGTGGCCTCCAGACTGTGGCATCGGCATCCCCTGGGAACTTCTGAAAGGGGTCCCCACCCCAGACCTCCTGGGCCAGATGTGCTAGGGTGGGAGCCAGCCCTCCAGGCGTCTCGGTTGTGTTTGCAGGCCTGAGAGCCGCTGCATCGTGCAGCTGGGGGGGTCTCTCGCGCTCCCTCCCAGCTCCCCTTGTTGCAGCTCCAGGTAGGCTCCTCCTTGGGCTCCAAATCTTGGGGTACTGGTTAAGCTCTGCAGCTGCCCTTATGTACCAAGAATAAAAATTCTTTGCTGTTGTGGACCCAGGTCCATGTCAGGCTGCAGGTCCCCAGAGCTGCCTGAACTCAATGGTGTCCCAAGACACCATCTGTGCGATGTCATGAACAAGTCTTTGTAACTCTGAGTTAACCCAGCCCAGCCCCACCTCGGGCTGGATCAGTTCATCTGCCATTCCAAGTTCTCTGGCCTCTTTCTTCTTACACGTGTCACAACCCTACCTGGAGCTCCCACTTCCCTCCCATTCTTTCTTCTCCATGTTTGACCCAGGCAGCCTCAAAGGGTCTCTGACATAGGCCCTGGAGCCACACTGGTGCTTCTCATTTCTATTGTGTTACTTTTTTTTTTTTTTTTTGTAGACTCAGAGCTAGAAGGGGCCTGAGAGATCATGCAGTTCAACCCCTTGATTTTACGGGAAAACCAAGGCTCAGGGAGGAGAAGGCATAGGTCCGTGTTCATCAGAGAGTTTGTGACAGAATGGTGTACAGCTCCACTCTGCAGTTCAGGATGCCACCTCTCTGGCACCCAAGAGCACTTTCATGTCACCAGCTCAGGACTCATCCCTACTGACTGTCCCGGGGACAAACAGGCACCAGACACTTCAGCTCCTATGGGTCAGTGTTAAAGATCAAACTCTGGACTAACCCACACTCATGGGCATTCCTCATGAGGAGTGAACAGAAATCTCAAACCAGTGAGGTGGAAAGGAGAGAGGACAGGGCTACCGGCTGGCTGGGAAAAGACCAGAGGATTTCTACAGCAACAATTGCTTTTGGATGGAAGCCAGCCCAGGCTTGGGCTGTCCATGGGGGAATGCTGAAGAGGTGTTTATGATGTTGATGGGGTTGAGGAAGAGAAAACTGAGGATCATAAGGAGAAGGACCTCTAACGAAAGGCGAGAATGACTGGGTTTGTTTTCTCCAAGGCCACAAAGGAGATAAAGACAGGCCCTTCCAGAATGTGCTGTGCTCCCTTAGCACAAGGTCCCCTTTCTCAAGGCGATGGGGGCAAAGGGACATCATGCCTCCAAGGTGAGTCTCAGACGAGGGCCTCTGCCTGCTCTGGACGATGGCTTAATAGAGGCTAAGCTAGTTTAATTAAATTGTGCCATATCCAGGTGCCCAGCATAATTTTCAAGTGATATGAACATCAGAACCCTTGTTTCTGGATAGGTTATCTAGAGATGCCTCCTGGCATTCACAGGCAGCCAGTTTCTTCCTGAGGAATTTCCACTAATCTCTTCTCCAGGAATAAATCTTGGTTCTTAAGGCAGTGTCAGTGAGTTCAAGGTGTAGCTTGACTCCAGCTTTCATATCACCAAGCAAAGTGCCCTAGCTGTAGGCAAAGGCTGGAGATTTGCAGAGCCTTTTCTGGGACCCTAAAACTAGGATGGTTGCAGTGGTCTGGAATCTCTGGATACTTCGCTGCTTCACGAACCCGAGGACTAGGTTTGAGGGGGGACGAGGTGGCACTGAGGGAGAACAGAAGCTCACGTCCTCGGGATAAGCCTTAGCTGCTCTCTGACCCACTTCTCCTTCCTCATCCACCCTTTCTTTCTGTGGCAGCCTCCCACCTCCTCTGCCATCCGTCTTCATGCCAAACACATTTAAACAATTTGGGGTGGAACCGTATTTGTTAGTTTCGGGCTCTGATTCTCCATGGGTGTGATCTTCAACCCAACAGAAAAGATAACGGTAAAATACCTCATTCAGATTTACTTCAAAATAATATGAAATGGGGAAGTGGGTGGGGTTACCATTGCAGCAGGCTTGGCTCTGAGTTGATAATTGCTAGAGCTGGGTGATGGTGTTATTCACAACAGCCAAAAGCTGGAAGCCACGTAAGTATCCGTCGACAGATGAACGGATAAACACAATGTGGTGTGCACAGTGGAACACTCTTTAGCCTTAGAGAGGAGGGAAATTCCAACACGTGCTGCAGCATGGACGCAACTCGAGGGCATTGCGCTAAGTGAAATACGCCAGTCACAAAAGGACAAATACTGTATGATTCCACTCACAGGAAGTAGTTAGAGTAGTCAAATTCCTGGAGACAGAAAGTAGAATGGTGGTTGCCAGGGGCTGGGGAGGGAGGAAGGGGGATGTGTTGTTTAATGGGTGTAGAGTTTCAGCTTTACAAGATAAAAATAGTTCTGGAGATGGTTGCAGAACAATGTGAGTGCAATTAACACTACTGAACCATATCCCTAAAATGGGTAAGATGGTATATTTTATATCTATTTTACCTCAATTAAAAATTTTAGGCCGGGTGCGGTGACTCACGACTGTAATCCCAGCACTTCGGGAGGACGAGGTGGGTGGATCACTTGAGACTAGGGGTTCAGGACCAGCCCGGCCAACATGGTGAAACCCCATCTCTTCTAAAAATACAAAAATTAGCCAGCTGTGATAGGCACCTGTAATCCCAGCTACTTGGGAGGCTGAGGCAGGAGAATCGCTGGAACCTGGGAGACAGAGGCTGCAGTGAGCCGAGAAGATCATGCCACTGCACTCCAGCCCAGGCGACACAGGGAGACTCTGTCTCAAAAAACAAACAAAACAACTCTGAGGTAGTGATTCAGGGACTACCTGACTCTAGAGATCGGAAAACCTGAATAGAATGTGAAGACACGGGGATTCTGGGACAGCAGCAGCTTAACGTGTCTGCCTTCCCTCCACATAACATGCCACTCCAGCCGCTACCCACCACCTCTTCCAAGCCACCTTGTTACTGGGGCCAGCACGTAGGCAAGAGCCTGAAGGAAATATGCTGAGTGGTGAAGCGGGGCTTCCTCCCCTATAAGAGAGCCTGGACGAGATTCTAAGGGAAGTACGGCTCGGGCCACATACACATACTTGTCTCCCCAGCCCCCAGAAAGCTAAGGAGGAACTGAACAGGTGAGCTGTGAGACCCAGGGGCAGCCCCTCTTGCTCAATAGGGAATGCCTACTGGTCTGCTTGCTCTTACCTGGACCTCCAAGGACCAACAGCACCGAGGCCCCTCCACAACCTGTGGTTTTCTAGCTGCTGAGTCACGGGGTCAGGCAAAGAAAGGAAACAACATACCAAGGAGGCCGAAGGCACAAAGGGAGGAATGCACCAAAATTCCAGAACAGGCTTCCGCAGAGCTTCCAGGGAGACAGAGCACAGTGCAACAACAACAGCAGAACTACCAAAATTCCAGAACAGGCTTCCAGGGAGACAGAGCACAGTGCAACAACAACAACAGAACTACCAAAATTCCAGAACAGGCTTCCGCCGAGCTTCCAGGGAGACAGAGCACAGTGCAACAACAACAGCAGCAGAATAACTACCAAAATTCCAGAACGGGCTTCCAGGGAAACAGAGCACAGTGTAACGACAACAGCAGCAGAAGAACTACCCAAATTCCAGAATGGGTTTCCAGGGAGACAGAGCACAGTGCAACAACAACAACAGCAGAAGAACTACCAAAATTCCAGAATGGGCTTCCGCAGAGCTTCCAGGGAGACAGAGCACAGTGCAGCAACAGCAGCAGCAGAACTACCAAAATTCCAGAATGGGCTTCCAGGGAGACAGAGCACAGTGCAACAACAATAGCAGCAGCAGAACTACCAAAATTCCAGAACGGGCTTCCAGGGAGACAGAGCACAGTGTAACAACAACAACAGCAGAACTACCAAAATTCCAGAATGGGCTTCCGCAGAGCTTCCAGGGAGACAGAGCGCAGTGCAACAACAACAACAGCAGAAGAACTCAAGGAAAATGGCCTGAAACTTCAAAACATTCTTTTTTTTTTTTATTTTTTTTGAGACGGAGTCTCACTCTGTTTCCCAGGCTGGAGTGCAGTGGCTCGCTCTCGGCTCACTGCAGCCTCCGCCTCCTGGGTTCAAGTGATTCTCCTGCCTCAGCCTCCTGAGTAGCTGGTATTACGGCTTGTGCCACCACACCTGGTTGATTTTGTATCTTTAGTAGAGATGGGTTTTC
The DNA here is from genome assembly GCF_028885655.2 of Pongo abelii. NCBI lineage: Eukaryota > Metazoa > Chordata > Mammalia > Primates > Hominidae > Pongo > Pongo abelii. Next base: position 207,843,464 of record NC_085928.1, on the reverse strand, counting down.
ACCATGTTGGCCAGGCTGGTCTTGAACTCCTGACCTCAAGTGATCCACCTGCCTCGGCCTCCCAAAGTGCTGGGATTACAGGCGTGAGCCACCGTGCCCGGCCAAAACATTCTTATTTAACCAAAAAGTGAAACGGATAATTTAAGTGGAAAGAGAGCCAGAGATGAGGCTTGAATTCGTGGCTTGACTAATGAATGTGAGGAATACTGCAAACCACAGAGCAAAATGCAGACGGGTAGAAACTGTCAGGGAAAATGGGAGCCATTTGCAGGGCAGATTTAGGAGACCTAACAGGGGACCAATAACTGAATTGCAGAGGACAACAGGGACAAAATGACAGCGGCCTAACAGATACAGACTCCTGGGTTATAAAGACTGCAGCCTTGGAATTCTGTACCTAGCCAAGCCATCATTCACCCACAGGAGTGAAACACACACATACGCACACACACACACACATATGCAAGGATTCAAAAATTACATCACTCACATGCACTCTCTAAAGAAAAGAGTTTTAAAGACCTCAACCAAAATAAGCCCGGTGCAGTGGCTCACGCCTTGTAATCCCAGGACTTTGGGAGGCCAAGGCGGGTGGATCACTTAGGTCATCTCAGAAAAAAAGGAAAAAAAGACTTCAACCAAAATCCAATGAATTCTAACAGAGAAGAAAAGAGGAAACAGAACTGAATGATAAATCATGCTTAACTATATATGTGTATATATACATACATATTTAACCATATATACCCATATATGTGTGTGTATATATGTATTTATGTATGTATTGATATATACATATGTATTATTAAATATAAATGGATAATGACAGACTGTCTGGAAATGTGTAACACTGAACAAGGATTTTTTTTTAATTATTATTATTATTATACTTTAGGTTTTATGGTACATGTGCACAATGTGCAGGTAAGTTACATAAGTATACATGTGCCATGCTTAAAATAGAAGTCAAATACTGCAAAGGAAATTCTCAACCTCCCGAGTAGCTGGGATTACAGGCATGCGCCACCACACCTGGCTGATTTTGTATTTTTAGTAGAGATGGGATTTAGAAAGAAAAGTGCTAAGCAGTTTCAGCTGCACCTAGAAGCTGGCGACAGGGCATGGGGAGTAAAAGCATCCCATAGACTAATTGGGGTGACAGGAAGAAAATTGGGAAAGTAACGGTATTCTGAATATCTCATCGGTGGAGGAAAGAAGCACCTGAAGGGGAGGAATAGTCAGAGAATAGGGTGTCTAAGTGGAGAAATCATATCTCGTATCCCTAGAATACTAAAGAAATACAGTTTGATTATGAACACCAGGAAAGGAAAGTGATATAACCATTCACGGAATGAAAATGTCCACATTAATAAGGGTGGAAAGCAACCTGAGCAAGCCACTAAAATTAAGAAAAAAAATCATTAGAAACATAAGCTGGAAGGAATAAAATGAAATACAACAGTTGTACACTAAATGTGAATGGACTGAATTCTCTCTTTAAAACACAGAATATAGACTGGGCTAAAAAACCAAAAATCTATCTTTTTTTTCTGAGACGGAGTCTCATGCTGTCGCCCAGGCTGGAACGCCCAGGCTGCCACCACGCAGCACAGCCACAAAAATCTATCTTAATCCTGTTTATAAGAAGCAGACTTTAAATGGACAAGGAAAGTTTAAAGTCCAGGAATAGATCCATGTAGATGGGAAATTTTACTACATGGTAAGAGTGCCATTTCACATTATTGGGAAATAGATGAGTATTTCCACAAAGAATGCTGGGACAATCAGATATTCATTTGGAAAAAAGCAAATTTGGATTAAAAAGAAATCACCTGGGCCAGACGTGGTGTCTCACGCCTGTAATCCCAGCACTTTGGGAGAACGAGGCAGGTGGATCACCTGAGATCAGGAGTTCTAGACCAGCCTGGCCAACATGGTGAAACCCCATCTCTACTAAAAATACAAAAGTTAGCCTGGCATGGTGACGCACGCCTGTAATCCCAGCTACTCAGGAGGCTGAGACAAGAGAATCACTTGAACCCAGGAGGTGGAGGTTGCAGTGAGCCCAGGTGGCGCCACTGCACTCCAGCCTGGGTGACAGAGCGAGACTCCAGCTCTAAAAAAATAAAAATAAAAATAAAGAAATCACATGAAGCAAAATAGACACACTCAAGAAAATTAAAAGACAAGCAACAGATTCAGAGAAAATGTTTCCCACATATATTTATTAATAATAGACAAAGAAGTAATAGCTATAATGTGTAAAGATACCCTACAAATCAATAAGAAAAAGGCAAGCTACCAAATATAGCAATGGGCAAATAATATGTACCTTTCACAGAAGAGAAAAGCCAAATGGCCAACAAACCCATAAAACGATGTTCAACCTCACTTGGAATAAATGGGGAAAAGCACATTAAGGCAATGCCTTTTTTCTCTCATTGGATCGACAAAAATGTTAAAGATTTATAATATCGAGTGATGGCAAGGGTTTGGGGGAGTATAAATACAATCTCTCTAGAAGTCAATTTGACATCTAATATAATTGTTTTGCTTAAATCTAATACAACCTTAAATGTGCCTTTCTTTTGACTCAGAAGTTCTACTTCTTCTCTTTATTCTAGAAGAAGGCATGTGCAAGAAGCAATGTGCAGGATGCTTAGTGCAGCATTGCTGTAAGAAAACACTGGAAAAGCCGGGCGCGGTGGCTCACGCCTGTAATCCCAGCACTTTGGGAGGCCAAGCTGGATGGATCACAAGGTCAGGAGATCAAGATCATCCTGGCCAACACGGTGAAACCCCGTTTCTACAAAAAAATACAAAAATGAGCTGGCATGGTGGTGCGTGCCTGTAATCCCAGCTATTCGGGGAGGCTGAGGCAGGATTACTTGCACCAGGGAGTTGGCGGTTGCAGTGAGCTGAGATCGCTCCACTGCACTCCAGCCTGGCGACAGAGCAAGACTCCATCTAATAAAAAAAAAAATAGAAAAGAAAAGGCAAGACTGGAAAAAGCTAATGTCCACCAATAAAGAAGTGGTTAAATAAATCTTGACACATACAAACGATGGTATCTTGCAGCTGTTAGAATCAGATACAATATATCTAATACATAGAAAGATAAAAAAGATATCTTTGACATATTGTACAGGGAAAGAATCAAGCTGCAGAATAATTTATACCATATACCACTTTTGTAAAAAACAAACTAACAAACCCACAAAACTATATTATACCTGAATTTTATAGGTATGTAAATGGGGAGAGGATTGGGATTGGGGCTAAGCAAAAGGAACTTTAGCTTTATTTATATTGTCTGAGTGTTTTGCAGTAAGAATGTAATCATGAATTATATATGTGGAAATAAAATGTATGTTTAACCCATAGCAAGAAGAAAGACCTTCATGCTTTGAAGAGCAAATGCATTCATTCACAGTCAGGTGTTAAATACCCACTGTAGGCCAGTTGCTGTTGGAGAGAAAAAAATGAATGCTGCCAGCTGCGTCCTGGAGGCTCTCTCTGTCTAGTAGAGGAGACAAGACTTGTAAACCAGTAAGTGAAATATGTCAGCAAAATATGATCTGCGCCATAGGAGGCATACAAACAAATGCTGTGGAACTTGTGAGAGATTAGTTCCTGGGGAGAAAAAAGGGTAGGAGAAAGAAGCAAGAAAGCCTTCATAGACAAAGCAGCGTGTGAGTTTGTGTGTGTGTGTGTGGTGTGTGTGTGTGTGTGTGGGTGTGCGTGTGTGTGTGGTGTGTATGTGCAGTGTCATGTGCAGTATGTAGTGTGTGTAGTGTGGTGTGTGTATACAGTGTATATGTGGTATGTGCACATATGCATGTGATCTGTGTGTTGTATGCTGTGTGCATGCGTGTGTGGTGTGTGTGCAGTGTATATGTGGCATGTGCACATGTGTATGTGGTCTCTGTGTTGTGTGTGGTGTGTGCATGTGTGTGGTTTGTGTACAGTGTATATGTGACATGTGCACATGTGTATGTGGTCTGTGTGTTGTGTGTGGTGTGTGTGCAGTGTTCATGTGACATGTGCACATGTGTATGTGGTCATGTGTTGTGTGTGGTGTGTGTGCAGTGTTCATGTGACATGTGCACATGTGTATGTGGTCATGTGTTGTGTGTGGTGTGTGTACAGTGTTCATGTGACGTGCACATGTGTATGTGGTCGTGTGTTGTGTGTGGTGTGTGTGCAGTGTATATGTGACATGTGCATGTGTGTATGCCTGTGTTCCCACATACACATGTGGGCAGAGGCTGAAAGGAAGTGGCTGAAAGAAAGCCCTCAGTGGGGCACATGTGAACAGCACAGATGAGGTGAATTTGGGCACGTGGGTGAACAGTGAGCACATGGGTTTGACTAGCCTGATCGGGGAGGGTGGGTTGGAGACACAAGTGAGTGACAAAAGTGGAAAGACATGCCGAGGTAAAAGTGCTCATTCATTGAGTGAGCATTTCCTGGGTGCCAATTGTGCCCCAGGCCCTGTCTCCTCCTCGAGAACTTCACTGTCTAATGGGGAGCAGGGAGAAGTTGTTTGGGGGTAAATATATAATTTTATATTTTAAAATAACAGCAATACCACATGCATGCCTGACTACAGAATAAAAATGGCCAGGCTGAGAGGTTTGGATTTCATTTCTGAGGTGACAGGGAGCCCCAGAAGGTGTTTGAGCGGAGAAGTGACACGCTCTGTTTTAGGAATCTCACCATGGCACTGTGAGTGGGGTGGATTCTCAAGGCAGGGAGCTGAACAGGGTGGCTGCAACAGGTCTAGCCAGAGGAGGTTGAGAAAATGGTCTGGCCAGGAGGTAATAGGAGCCTACGTAGGGGAGTGAAGAGGAGAGAGAATGGGAAACAACAGATCTGAGCACTATTGTAACGGGAAGATCGTCAGGATTTGGTGAGTTTGGTCTTGAATATATTGTCTTTGAAGTATTTTTGGAACACCCGAGCAGGGGTGCGTCACAGGAAGTTGGATAAAAGGATCCGAGGAAGGCCAGCTGGCTGGAGATAATGGCAGATCCAGGAGTCCTGGCTTGTGGTGGAGGACAAAGTGCGTGAGAGATCAGTCAAGGAGAACGTTGATGGGATGAGAAGAGGAAAGAAGGTCACTCTGGAGTCTCTCAGGATCCAACAGAACAGGAACAGACCTAGGGAAAGAGGCCAGGATTTCATTTCCCCAGGACAGTCACAGAAGAGTCAACAGAGGATTCGGTTCTGGCACCTCCACCCCAAACTTGGGCTCCTATCTTCCAAGGGCAGGAGGGCCCTCTGATTCTGTTTGTGCAGCTGGCACTGGCCACGCAGAGCTGCCTCTGGGAGTTGACTGGGTGAGGCAGAAACAAGAAGACAGGGTCTCAACTACAGCGTGGAGGTGGGTGAATGCACCTGGACACTCAGGATATCAGGGCTTCTAACAGCATCAACGGACTCATGGCAGCCTCTGACTGGCTTAGGGTGGTCATGTCCACGGTGGTGGTGCTCTGCCCCTTTGCCTTCACGGTGTTTTTTGCTGGCTTCTTCCCAATAGTTTCCTTTGAGACGCAAATTCTCCAGGCCACAGAAGAGGACAGAAGGAGCAGACACGTCCTCCGGCCTGTGCGTGAACGCAGGACTTTGGTTCACCCGTGGTGAGAAGCAGGCATCTTGTACAACCCTGGATTAAAGGCTCCTTCAATATAGATTTTTGTCTTTATGTCACTCAGATGTCATTTTTCCATAAATAAAGGGCAAGCTGAGTGTAGCCTTCAAGGACTCTACGATTTGGCTCCATATTGCTGAGCTGTGCCTGTTAGCTTCAATGTGTGCCTCCTGATCCACCCTCCACCCTCTGCCATCCTGCCCTCCACCCGAGAGGCTGACCTAGAGCGGCTCCCTGGCTTCTGCTGGGCTCAGCCAAAGGGAAGCTCTAGGACACCTGAGGAAGTGAGGACTGTGAGGCTGCGGGATCTCAGTGTGGATCCTGGTTTTATGGACTAAGCTTGCAGCGTTACCAGCCCACAATTACGAACAAAATGTTAGATACGAAAGCGAATCTCTATTTAGAGTGAGAAAAGAAATAGTGACAAATCACACTTTTTAAAAAGCTTACAAACAACACAGATATCACAAAATGTAGAAAAATAACGATATTTTTCTTAATTGCCTAGAAAACTCTACAATACCCTTTTCCCATATCTTCCTGCTGCATATACTTTACATCTCATACAACTGTGTAATATAATTTCCCACAGAAAGAATGGAAATGTAACGCAGTCTTCAGTAGGCTTGGTTGAAATTTTATTTTATTTTATTTTATTTTATTTTTTGAGATGGAGTCTTGCTCTGTCACCCAGGCTGGAGTGCAGTGGTGCAATCTCAGCTCACTGCAACCTCTGTTGCAATTCTCCTGTTTCAGCCTCCCGAGTAGTGAGGATTACAGGCATCCGCCACCACACCCAGCTAATTTTCGTATTTTTAGTAGAGATGGGGGTTTGCCATGTTGGCCAGGCTGGTCTTGAACTCCTGACCTCAGGTGATCCACCTGCCTCAGCCTCCCAAAGTGCTGGGATTACAGGAGTGAGCCACCGTGCCCGGCCTGAAATTTTATTTTTTATCATTGATCATCTAGAACTGTTTCAGTTTCACCATTCATTGTAACATCATGTGGAATTTTGAGATTATTGTCAAATGATAGAATGTCAAATGATGGAACATTATCATTTTCTTCCGTATATCACTAAGATTTCGGACATTTCAAATTTCCTGGTGCAGGAAGTAATCTTAATTACTCTTTGAGCTGATGACACTTATAAGTCAGTTTGTCTTTGGTGTTCCCATTGCAGTGATGTATCATGAGAGGTCAGTTTGTCTTTGGTGTTCCCATTGTAGTGATGTGTTATGAGAAGTCCATTTGTCTTTGGTGTCCCCATTGCAGTGATGTATCATGAGAAGTCAGTTTGTCTTTGGTGTCCCCATTGTAGTGATGTATCATGAGAAGTCCATTTGTCTTTGGTGTCCCCATTGCAGTGATGTATCATGAGAAGTCAGTTTGTCTTTGGTGTCCCCATTGTAGTGATGTATTATGAGAAGTCCGTTTGTCTTTGGTGTCCCCATTTGCAGTGATGTATTATGAGAAGTCAGTTTGTCTTTGGTGTCCCCATTGTAGTGATGTATCGTGAGAAGTCAGTTTGTCTTTGGTGTCCCCATTGTAGTGATGTATCACGAGACCTACGTTATCATCTGTGGAGGGAGCTGTGGCCACCGCACAGATCCCCTCTTCAGGTCAACACAGCCATCCTTCAGCTGCTGGGGATGTCAGATTGGCTGAGGCCACATTTCTGATCAGCTTCTCCCAATCCTGCCATCCTCACTTCCTCACACGTATGTCTCCTGGGAGCACTCCACGGTAAGCCTCCGGCCCACAACTCTCCATTTCATGGTCAGCCTCCAGGGAACCCAATCTAAGACAGCTTCAAAGATGTCAGCATTTTTTATCAAAGTAGCAAGAAATGTAAAGCTTTTCCTAGTGAGTTAATATGCTTTACTTCCCTTTAACAATAAGATTACCAACTGGTCTGAGGGCCTTTATTTCTACCTGCATTTTCTTTCTTCTTCTTAAAAAATTACTACCTTTGGTATGATCTGAAATGTTATGCTTATAGGCTACAAACACAGACATTTAAGAATTTCTGAAGGGTGAGATTCCATTTTAAGAGAAAATAGTATGGTGTATTTAGAGTTGCATGTACATTATGTTTCTGACCAAGAGAACTGAATTCTCCACTTAAAATTGTACGTCTGATGATGGGAAGAATTTTCCATAGGCTATCTTCTGGTTCCATACCTTACAAACCTCTGTTCTCTTCCACTAACCACATACGTATTGCAATATGACCTGTCATTACCTTCAAGTCATGACACCAGGTGAGTTGGAGGTGAGAGTATTCCTGAAAGCCACTTTGACATCAGGACAGCTAGCAATGAATTAAGTATATTCAGAAGTGACTGTGGGCTGGGTGCAGTGGCTCATGCCTATAATCCCAACACTTTGGGAGGCCAAGGTGGGCAGATCACTTGAGGTCAGGAGTTCGAGACCAGCCTGGACAACACGGTAAAACCTCGTCTCTACTAAAAATACAAGAATTAGCTGGCTGTGGTGGCGCACACCTGTAATCCCAGCTACTCGGGAGGCTGAGGCAAGAGAATCACTTGAACCCGGGAGGTGGAGGTTGCAGTGAGCCGAGATTGCACCATTGCACTCCAGCCTGGGTGACAGAGTGAGACTCCATCCTAAAGAAAAAAAAAAGAAGTGGCTGTGAGCAACTTACATATACCCAACCAAACCAAAACCCATCTCCCCCTTAACCAGATCCTAAAAATGCCCGCAACCACTCCAAAGCCACCGAACCATGAGATATGTATAGTGGAGGGAACCTGGGATTGAAATTATCTTACTTTTGCAAAATTTACAAAATGTGTGACATATGAATACATCGCTAGAACTCCTCTCGGCTTTGGAAGTCACCTGTGCAAGCGTGGGATCCTGAAGCTTAAACTTCCACAGCGTCACTACAAATCCAGCTCTGCCTGGGTCTGTCCCTGCAAGGCTGCCTCCCGCTTGCTGTGCTCTTGGACTGAAGTCCTCTGTTACTTCTAAGTCAAGTTGCTCTGCAGGACTCTCTGTTCTGGTCTTTGTCTCTTTCTGCCTAGAGGTGATAACACCTTGGCTCTTACTAAGACCAGTTAACTGCACTGTTCTTTGTGGTTTCCCTATGATCACACCTTTGCAAATAAACTATCCCGGAACTAACCCATTTGAATTGTGTCCTCTGTTTGCTGTTGGGACTCTGACCAGTCATCACTCACTCTTCCCCAACAAACACCCCTATTTCCCTCAAGCTGCCCCTAACTCTCTCCCTTCCTCACCCCAACCCCAGCTTACACCATCTGCCTCCCCGAAATGTCCTAAGCAAACCCTGCCCATTCTTCCAGGCCCAGCTGATCCCGTCCTCCTCCCCAACCAGAGTGGTGCTCAGGAAGCCCTGCCGGGTCAATGCACGTTTGAACATTATCTGGGCAATGTCTGCCTGCAGAAGCTCCAGGGAAGGAGGAGGGGTTCCTGAAGATAGCGATTTCATAATTAGGCCTCAGAGAAAGAGGCTCTTGGCGGCATCTTTCCTGGAGACCAGAATCACCGCTTACCCCACCATGGAGGGAGACCCTGTCAAAATGAAGGAGGTTCCTTCCCTCTGCTGGGTGAGGGGCTGGGATTCCCTCTGTCTGTGAGTATGGGAGTGATTAAAAGGGAGGCTGGCTGAGTGCCTTACACAAATCATTTCCAGCCACCCACACCCAAGGGACACTGCAGGAATGCAGGGCAGAGCACAGACGCATCCTCCCTGCTGGGCCTGGCTCAGAAGAGAAAGTCATGTCAGATCCAGGGAAGGGAGCTTCTGGGAGAACAGTGGGCAGAACAGCAGTAATCCCAGGCGAGCAGAGTCCAGGGCTCCTCCTCTGAGGCTCCATGAAGTAACTCAGGCAGGAAGACATGGGAAACAGTCTCTGCCCAGGTTAATGGGAGCAAGTCATGGCCACCTCCCAGAAAAGGAGACTGGGAAAAGAGTAGGACCCAGGCCTTTTCTTCCACAGGGCAGAGCAGTCTGGGGAGGCTTTGCTGCTGCTCAGGCAGGAGACGGCCATGAGGCCATGCGTATTCCTGCGGTGAAAAAAATGGAGGCCCAATTTTGGCCACGGAGGAGAGTCCTGTCACAGAGAGTGCAGGGACTCTGCCTAGCATCTGAGGCACTTCGGGAAAAGCAGAATGGAGCATGGGACCCAGCTCTCCGCCCTGACTTTCTGAGCCTTGAGCCCCAAAATGTAGGTACTTTCAAACAAGAAAAGCACCAAGAAAGAGTCTTTTGTAGTTTGTAAGTGTGATGATTCGGTTTTGAGAGGTGCCTCCCTCAAACCTTGTAGACATCATCATCGGCACATTACCTGCCTGATGTGAAAAAGAGAAAGAAAAAAAGGTAGCAAATATCTGGGGATTTTCTTTCACTGGTTACTTTTAAATGCTTTAAAATTAAGAGACATTTTTATCCCCTTTATAAAACTAGAAAGATATGCCAGTTTAAAGGTAAGGAAGTGGGCTGGCATGGTGGCTCATGCCTGTAATCCTAGCACTTTGGGAGGCCAAGGCAGGTGGATCACCTGAGGTCAGGAGTTCAAGACCAGCCTGGCCAATATGGCGAAACCCCGTCTCTACTAAAAATACAAAAATTAGCCAGATGTGGGGGCATGTGCCTGTAATCCCAGCTACTCAGAAGGCTGAGGCAGGAGAATCACTTGAACCCAGGAGGCAGAGGTTGTGGTGAGCCAAGATTGCACCACTGCACTCCAGCCTGGGTGGCAGAATGAGACTCTCTCAGAAATGAAAAACAAAAATAAAAAAAATTAAAAAATAAAGGTAAGGAAGTGACTGATCACCTCTCGGTTCACACGTGAGTGTATGGGCGTGGCAATGGCGATGGCGGTCATCGTCAGTAGAACATGTGTGGAGATATAGATATAAATGTAGCTGTAGATAGAGATATAGATATATGTCACAGTCAATGGAACTTAATATTAAACATTCGTGGAAAGAGCTGTCTGTGCTGACCACAGGCAGCTGATCTGTGACCTAGACCAGCCTCTACTGCTAAAATTATTGTGACCTTAAGCAAGTCAGTTTCCTATTCTGAGCCTAAGTGTTCTCATCTATAAATGAGGTAATTGGACTAGATGATATTACTATTGTTTCTGCCGGGCGCGGTGGCTCACGCCTGTAATCCCAGCACTTCGGCAGGCTGAGGCAGGCAGATCACAAGGTCAGGAGTTTGAGACCAGCCTGACCAGTATGGTGAAACCCCATCTCTACTAAAAATACAAAAATTAGCCAGACGTGGTGGTGGGTGCCTATAATCCCAGCTACTGGGGAGGCTGAGGCAGAAGAATCGTTTGAACCTGGGAGGTAGAGGTTGCAGTGAGCCAAGATCGCGCCACTGCACTCCAGCCTGGGCGACAGAGCGAGACTCCATCTCAAAAAAAAAAAAAAAAAAAAAAAAAATCGATGTTTCTAGTAAAACCAATTGTAGCCCATTAAAAGAGTAAATAGTTTTTAGTGCTCCCATTAGGTAAGTGTATTCTGCTTTGTGCGGCTCAGTAAGAAAGCCAGGAGCCATAATACTTGGGTTCCCATGTTGACGCTGCCTGTTTCCATCTGATGAGCTTGGATAAGACAGCATGTCTCTCTGAGCCTCAGTTTCAGGAAAGGATCCATGACTTCTCCAAAGCTCATGTGCTCCAATCTGGTCTCCCATTCCCCAGAGAAAGGCTTTGTGGTGCAAAAACCAAAATGTCTCGGGTCTCATTTGTCACTTCCAGCTAAGGAGACAGGCATTTCTGAGCCTTCTCCCTTAGGCACCCTATCACAAATAATAAACATTAGTCCATCCTATATCCTGACTTAAGAGGCACCTCAAAATGTAATCCCCTGGGGCTTAATGGAGCACAAATGCACAGCAGATGACAGCATCTTGGGGTTTTCCGCATGTAAGCGGAAACCTTCTTAAACTGAGTCACGGTCCCTGACCGCATTCTCCTCTTGGAGGGCCAAAGCTGGCCAGACTAGTTATGGGACCATTTGGGAGAGGAGACCCATTTCCTTCTGGCAGTTTTCCATGATCTTGAATTCTAGAACCAAAAAGAGCACCCCACTGAGCCTCAATTCCTCGGATTGGGTAAAGCCACCCTTCCTGCTAATTGATCGGTAACAGAACATGACACATAACTTCCGTAAACACAGGAGCTGGAAAGAGGGGTGTTTCCACGAGGCAACAGGTGGAATAGGTAAGTACGAAGGCCCTCAAAGCATTGGCTTTGGATCAGGCAAACCCAGATTTGATTCTGGATGGACTACTTTCTAGCTGTGTGAGCTTGAGTAAGTTACTTAACCTTTCTGAACCTCAGTTTCCCCCTCTGTAAATATCTACTTCCCAGCACAATCATGAGGTATAGACATACTATCTAAAGAGCAGTAGTCTCAGTGCAGGGGCTTGCATGTACCTGGGGCTCAATAAATTCTAGCTCCACCTCCCTTCTCCTTCCTTTCACAAAATAATATTAGAAACGTGACAAGTTGATGACTGTTAGCTTGGCAGCATCATGAACCCATCATATCAGGCCTGTACCTAACTCTTCAGGTTACTATTATCCCCTAACCTCTTATCTTCTCTGATCTATGACAAATCACACCCTACACTCTGCCATTGTGTGTGCAATTCTTTGCCTAGACTGCCCTGCCCAATCTCCACATGGCCAAGTATTTCTCATTTTTCGAGGCCCAGTTCATCTCTTTCTGTCTCCCCATTACCCTCAATACTGGCAGCAAGGCCCTGTTCAAATGCCATGTTATGTGGGAAGCACTCCCTGACTTCTAACTGGAAGTAAACGCTGCCACTTCTAAGTGAACACAGAGATTTTGCTGTGTGTCTCATCATTTTTCCCTTCTATAATAAAGAAGTAAGAATATCAGCCCCTATCTCTCCACCAGCTGACTAGAATGCTCTTTGAGAAGAATCAACATTGCCCATGCATCATCCTGGAAACCCTCAGGAGAAAATTCTGAACAGAGCAGAAACCCAGCAAATACTATTGACTGAATAAATGAAGGGAGATTAATATATTTGGAGATGCTGAGAAACTGTACTCTTCAGACAGGGAGTAGAAGGGAAAGAGAAGTTAGTTACACTGTCTGCATACCTATTGTGTGAGATAGATATCGCAGTTCCTAGTTACAGAGGAAGAAAATGAAGCTCGTAGAAGCTAAGTAATGATGTTACACAACCATTAATGGGCACAGCTACGTGCTGGGCACTGTTCCCAGAGAGCTGGGCACGTGTCATTTCATTTAATACTCACAACAACCCGTATGAAGCAGTCTGATTCTCATTTTGTAGATGAAGAAGCTGAGGCTAGAAGAAATTAAGTAGGTAACCCAAGTTTACAAAGTTCATGGAGTGAGGGCTGTCAATTTATACCCAGCCTATCAGATGTGGATAATTGGTGAGTACTTCGTCTTCTTTAACTGATCATTTTGTCCTCTAGAATCCCAAATCCCACTGAAGAGCAGGAAACAAACAAAAACTTGTCGAGTCAAAGATCTCATGTTTTTTGCGGGGGAAAGGAGGTAAAAGAATTTCTGTTTCTGTTTTTGTTTTTTCCATTGTCTATTTCTTTTGAAGAGTGCTGTGTTCCAATAATTCAAGGCTCAAACTTCCTTCCAGGCCTGTTTGTCCTTCTCTGAGCTTTCCTCTTTCCCTCCTCCCCGCAGGAAGGCTAGTCCTTGTCCTATCCCCTGGGTTCTCGCCACCTTAGGAGAAGTCCCGCGTGTACCTGCTCCCAGGGCCCAGTTCAAACCTGCAGCTAAAGTCCATGCCAGAGGACATGTCTGTTCTCTTGGCCCTGGGCTCATCTAGGGCCTGGTGTTCACCCCCTCTCCCCTTCTTCTTGCTGCTGGTTCTGTGCCGCCCCAGCTTTTCCTAGTACAGCCAACCTGGGCCTCCACCTGTGTCTTCTGGTGCGGGCAATCTTCACAGCATCTGCTGTGGGTCACATCCCCCTTGCCATAGAGGCCTGTGGCAGGCCTGCTGCCCTCAGCTGACCTCTCAGTGACCTTCTGCTTTACCCAGTGAGCCCTCAGAGGCTTCCAGATCAGGCTGGGGAGCACAGAGGCGAGGTGTAGTCCCACCTCAGGCCGGCTCTCTCTCCGCGAGGCCACTCAGGTCATTGTGAGGCCGTCCACAGGGCAGTCTCCTCCCAGGATTTCTTTAGCAGGAGGGGATACAAACTACTCTTGGGAATTCCCCCCGCTGAACTCACTTCTAATCTTCTCCCTGTGGGTTCGGCCCGGCCAGTGAGCCAGGCCACAAGTGTCTGGCCACTTGCCCTCCTCCTTCCCTTGTCTCTTGCGTCCCACTCCCCGCAAACCCCTTCTCCATGCCACCTTGATGTTGAAAGGGTTCCTGTCCCTTCCGCTGTTTACAGAGGTGTTTCCTATACCACATTCTCCTCCTTCCCGAGATGCCATTCATCATTTTCCCTTTCCTAGAGCCGTAGTGGTAAAATGGGTGCAAGGAAAATATATAAGGAAGGTGTCTTGGGGGCCGGGCGCGGTGGCTCACGCCTGTAATCCCAGCACTTTGGGAGGCCGAGGCTGGTGGATCTTCTGAGGTCAGGAGTTCAAGACCAGCCTGGCTAAATGGTGAAACCCCGTCTCTATTAAAAAATGCAAAAATTAGCTAGGCGTGGTGGCGGGTGCCTGTAATCTGAGCTACTTGGGAGGTTGAGGCAGGAGAATTGCTTGAATCCGGGAGGTGGAGGTTTCAGTGAGCCGAGACCACACCACTGCACTCCAGCCTAGGCGAAAGAGTGAGACCCTGTCTCCAAAAAAAAAAAAAAAGAAAAGAAAAAGGAAGGTATCTTGAAAAACACTACTCTGAGTCCACTTGTAGCAGCAGGAATTAAACCCAAATGCATCCAACACTAAAGCTTTGCTCTTAAGCACCATTTTAGACACCCCAGTACTACAGAACTAGAGTAGGTGGATCTGAGATGTGAACCCAGGTCTAAACCAACCTCAAAATCCAAGCTTTTCCAATTAACCATTTTTCTCCTTCCTCTTTCACCAACAGAACCTGCCCGCTCCAGGGTCTACCGGGTCCCTGCTGTGGGTCACCTCCCCAGTGAATCGACTTCTAATCTTCTCTAGGGTCTGCTTCAGGGGCAGGGTCTAATGGTGGAAGAAAAAAGAAAGACCCTAGTCTTTATCTTACTAGGGTTTCCATACTTAGCAAATCAAAGTATAGAATGCTGGGGTCTGCATTCTCTAACAGCCTGAACAGGAGTCCTTGACCCCTCACTTCAGCACCAGCTCCTACTTCCTCCTTCCGTGCAAGCAGAGTCCGCAAGTATCTCCAATGTTGACTTGAGAATGTTTTCAGAGCAGAAATGCAGAAGATCTTTCTTTCAAAGCACACATGCCTTTGTTCCCTGCTTTGGATCACTTAAGGCAGCCTTGAGCAGCCCCTTAATAGGTTTGTTTTGCGGTTGGTTTATTCCTCCGTTGGGGTGAGTAGATTTCATTTAGCTGCATAAAAGAAGAAAGGCAGTTTGTAAGCCAAGTGGAGCAGCAAATGTCAGATCAGGCTGAAGGCTGCTGAAGTTTCCCGCAGGCCCCAAAAACCGTCTTAAACAACTTACTCTGCTGGTTTAGTGCAAGGGTGGTTTTCTTTCTCCCCCCTCAGCCGGACCTTTTGGATCTGTTTTACTCACCTGGAAAGTTGCATAATCTTGACAAGCACAAAGCAATTAAGAGATTCCTAGCTCCTGCTGCTGCTCCTCCTGCTGCTGCTGCTGCTGCTGCTTCTGCTATACACTGGTAGGTGGAAGAAGGGACGCTGGCCTCTAGGATTAAAGACTCTGACTTCACCGGTAAGTAGACGTAGAGAGCAGACGCAATTCCACAGATCATTCTCATCAATGTAAACTAGATGTGCCCAAAATATGTTGGATCATAAATTTCAGGTAGACACAAAAGTAATGCACCTCCTTGATTACCTCAGTTATTTACAATTGACTTGGAGAAATCCAGTCTAAGGATTTAATTTAGTAAACATGTCTTGAGTTCCTGATGCACAAAAGGAAGGCCCTGGCCAGGTCAGAGCTTTGATTACAAAAATAACTAAGACATGGTCTTAAACCTCACATGGTTTCTGGCTGCTGGTGGTGGGCGGGGAGGGGAGAAAATGACAATATGAAATGTCTGCTCCCCTTCAGAAAATTCTCCCTGTCTTAAAGGGGAATATCACACAATGGGACTTGTCGGGGTGTCGGGGGCAAGGGGAGGGATAGCATTAGGAGAAATACCTAATGTAGATGACGAGTTGATGGGTGCAGCAAACCACCATGGCACATGTATACCTATGTAACATACCTGCACGTTCTGCACATGTATCCCAGAACTTAAAGTATATTAAAAAAAAAAAAAAAGAAGAAGAAAGAAAGAAAATTCTTCCTGTCTTAAGCCTGTCCCCTACCCCTTTGCTTCAAAGCCTGGTTTCCAGGAAGATTGATTGACATGCATCACCTCCCAGTTCCCACCTGCATCTGCTCCCTGCAGTCCTCTGACTTAGCTTTAACTACCATATCTACCTGCAGATTTTAGTCTTTCTCTTACTAGGGTTCCCATACTTAGCAAGTCAAAGTAATATACATACTTATACTTAAAAAGTATTCATTTTGGGGAAGGTGGGGATGGTTAATGGGTATAAAAAATAGAAAGAATGAATAAGACCTACTATTTGATAGCACAACGAGGTGACCATAGGCATAATAGCTCTATTGTACATTTTTAAATAACTAAAAGAGCATAACCGGATTGTTTATAACACAAAGGATAAATGCTTGCGGGAATGGATACCCCATTCTCCATGATGTGACCATTTCACAGTGCAGGCCTGTGTCAAAACATCTCATGTACCTCATTAAGATATACACCTACTATGTACCCACAAAAATTAAAATAAAAAAAGTGTTAATTAAACAATATTTTTAAAGTATTCATTTCTATCTGAATGCAAATTTAACTGGACATGCTGTATTATATCTAGCAACCGTGTTTTACTAGACTTATCTGCTTGCTCTAACCTAGTGACTGTTCCTTCCTTCTTAAAATGATCTTCTTCTTTAGCAGATGTAACACTGACTGACGTGGCTCTCTCTTGATCATCCTCCCTCCCCTTGGACCACCCACTCAGTCTCTTTCACAGCCTCCCTTTTCCTTAAATGTTGAGCTCCGTTAGAGCTCCAGCCTCTGTTCTTCTCCCTCCCTCAGTCTTCCCAGGACATCTTCAACACCTCGTCTTCAATGACCTCAGCCAAGGTGGCATCCGCTTGATGAGTCTTCCTCTAGCTCAGAGAGAATACTTTCTTCAGCTCACTCCAATCTCTATGCTTCATGGTCTCTTGGGCAACTCCAAGCAAGATGTACCACAGGTTTCCCAAGATCAGCATGTTGAAAATTATTTATTTATTTATTTATTTTTGGAGTGCAGTGGCATGATCTCGACTCACTGCAACTTCTGCCTCCCAGGTTCAAACAATTCTCCTGCCTCAGCCTCCTGAGTAGCTGGCATTACAGGCATGTGCCACCACACCCAGCTAATTTTTTTGTATTTTTAGTAAAGACAGGGTTTCACCATGTTGGTCAGGCTGGTCTCGAACTCCTGATCTCGTGATCTGCCCGCCTCGGCTTTCCAAAGTGCTGGGATTACAGGCGTGAGCCACCGCACCCAGCCGCATGTTGCAAATTTTACTCATTTGTTTCCTCTCCATTTCTACTCTTCCCAATCCCAGTGAATTTGCCCCACCATCCAACCCAATACTCAAGTCAGAAACCCAGCAGTGGCTCTTTATTTTGTCCTCTTCCTTCCCACAACCCCCACAACTAATTTGTCTCCTTGCAGGTTAGAGTCTATCTTCCAAAGATTTTTCATCTGTCCCCGTTTGCTTTCTGCCACTGCCCTCTTACAGACCATCATCATCTCTCACCTCGACCGTGGCAGCAGCCTCCTAGTCGGTCTCTCTGCCTCCATTCCTCCTCTGTAGTCCACAACATCCCCTGAAGGATGTTGCTAACACAAAAGTCATATTATAGCCTTCCCTTATTTCACTGGTTTCTCATCAACCATTGGGTAGCTTGACCCATGGGACTCTTCACCACTTCTCCAAGTTTATCTGCTGACACAGAACAACCCCAGCCATACTGAAAATAGTCTCTCTTCCCTAAGCATATGATTTGGTCTCCGTCTGATTTACATGTATCAGGGCTTTCTGCAGCACACTCCTACCTGCACTGGAAACCATGGAAAACTACTCATCCTCCAAGCCTCAAGTCAGTCTTTGCCTCTTCGCAGAAGCCTCTCTACATTCTCCAAGGAAACGTGGAGGGGGAGTATACTCCATGCTCTGTGTTCCTATGGCTACTAGAGTCTAGCACCTTCTACTAACCTCGTTAGAAAGCCCTCTAGAGGAAAGATCTGTTTGCAAGTCTTGAATTTACTGTAATTGATTACACATGACCAGAACCCGAGCTCCTGGAACACAGAGACCATATCTTTTATTAGCTTTGTTTTGTTAATATCTAGAATTTTAAAAATATCTGTAAGAATACAGAAACTAATACAACCAACACTTGTGTTTCAATTGACCAGAGTTGACCCCTATTAATATTTGGGTGTATTTGCTTCCAATCTTATCCCTTTGACTCTACTGTCTTCCCTCAGAAGCAAAATTGTAAGCAAGACGAGCAGACAAGGGATCCTGGAGTAAGGGTTTGAGAAGAGCTGGAGGGCCAGGTACGGTGGCTCACGCCTGTAATCTCAGCACTTTGGGAGGCCGAGGCGGGTGGATCATGAGGTCAAGAGATCGAGACCATCCCAGCCAACATGTTGAAACCCCATCTCTACTAAAAATACAAAAAATAGCTGGGCGTGGTGGCACATGCCTGTAATCCCAGCTACTCGAGGTGGGGGCTGAGGCAGGAGAATCACTTGAACCCAGGAGGCGGAGGTTGCAGTGAGCCAAGATCATGCCATTGCACTCCAACCTGGCAACAGAGTGAGACTCCATCTCAAAAAAATTAAAATTAAAATTAAAAAAAAAAGAGCTGGAGTTGGGTGGAGGATGATCTGGGAGGTACAGAAATGAGACAAGTGGAATCAGTCAAAGCGTTCTTGGAACGGACTTTGAAACGGCAGAAGTTCACATATTTTTCTTGAAAATGCCCATTTTCTTTGTAAGGCTGAGGTGGGTGGATCACCTGAGGTCAGGAGTTCAAGACCAGCCCGACCAACATGGAGAAACCCCCTCTCTACTAAAAATACAAAATTAGCCAGGTGTGGTGGTGCATGCCTGTAATCTCAGCTATTCAGGAGGCTGAGGCAGGAGAATCGCTTGAACACGGGAGGCAGAGGTTGCAATGAGCCGAGATTGAACCATTGCACTCCAGCCTGGGCAACAAGAGTGAAACTCCATCTCAAAAAAGCAAAAAATTTGCCTGCTTTCCCATAGACTGATGGCCCACTTTAGCTATATGTATACTGGTGGCAAACTGAAAACATTAAATGAAAGAAAATCTTATTTTATGTGGTTTTAGCTTAGCAAAAAAAATTTTTTAGAAGACGGCATCACTTTAAAACTCTGGCAAAACTTATTTTCAGTTTCTTTTGGTGCTTATTACCAAAAAAAACCCAATAAAGCAAAAACAAACAAACAAACAAAAAACCTCTCTCAAACAGCCTGGAAGACTCTGCACCAAAATATTAATTGTGATTATCTTTGGGTGGCAGCATTAGAGACCATTTTCTTTTGTTTGCCTGTCTGCCTTTTTCAAAGTAATGAAGAAGAGTAATGCAGGAGAGCAATGAGGAAGAGTAATAGCAAATGAAGCAATGAAGAAGAGAATAATGCCTTTAAAAATATATTCTCAGTAATAGGGAAAGGTAAACAGTTTGAGAATTTTTTTCATGATAGACACAGAAAATTTGAAGAGAGGGAGAGTATCCATTGGCAGCCTAGAATTTACAGCTTGGACTTTAATGAGATTTCTCCCTATCAAGATTACGAATTGGCTGTACCACCCAGGGAACAAACAGCTGACCTCAAATCACATGCCGATATATTCACAATTAAACAATCACTGAAGAAGCTATAAAGCACAGAAAATGTGTAGTAGTTAAAAATAATAAACAAATGAAGCTTCTGTGTTTTCTTGCCTGAGAACAAGGGCCTGTTCTTCTAGTCTTTATAATGAAATAGTGAGACTCTGTGGAAAAAAATACAGCAGTTGGTAAATGTTCTAAAGGGAGCATTGCAAATATGTCATAAACCCAAGTGCTTCTGAGTTCACCTGTGACTGGGTAAGAACGCAGGACAGGCTATGAGCAGGTGGCCAGTGGGCCTCTAGATATTAATTCACTGCAGAAAGCAGCCATAATGAAATTTCATTTTTTTCTTTCTTAAAGTCAAATTCCTGAATTTGGTTTTTAAAACAGGAGAAGTATTTCATAATGAGAAAGTGATTTATTTAGAGTTTTTCCACATATGTTACTGAAACAAGGTTGTGCTTTTTGTTTGTTTGTTTGTTTTTGAGCAGAGTCTCACTCTGTCACCCAGGCTGGAGTGCAGTGGTACGATCTCGGCTCACTGCAGCCTCCGCCTCCTGGGTTCAAGCAATTCTCCTGCCTCAGCCTCTCGAGTAGCTGGGATTTCAGGCGCCCACCACCATGCCCAGGTAATTTTTATATTTTTAGTAGAGATGGGGTTTCACCAGGTTGGCCAGGCTGATCTCGAACTCCTGACCTCAGGTGATCCACCTGCCTCGGCCTCCCAAAGTGCTGGGATCACAGGCGTGAGCCACCACTCCCAGCTGCCTTTTTTTTTTTTTTTTTTTTTTTAAAGGTAACATGCCTGTTCAAAGACAGATTACAGGTGGTAAAAAAAAAAAAAAAAATACAGTTGAGAAAGCCTTGCAAAGTTTCCATTTTGAAAGCAGAACACCTTTCTCCGTTGTTTATTCCTGTGCATTTGGCATAGCGAGGTGAAAACCAACGTCCTGCTCCATTCTCCTAATTCTCTGCTCACTTCGGTTTCCATGGTTTTTGTTCCCCTTGTTACCGAGGGGAGGAGAGTTGTGCTAATGCTTACTTTTTGGACATCCAAATGGTGGGGACAGTTTGTGGCAACTCCTCCACTAGCCAGTCCTGAAAGACCTTTTTAGTGTGGGGTCAGGCATCCACATTTCCCTGAGGAAGCTTTCCTGGACAGCTTGCCAGGATGCTGCAGGGTGCAACCAAATACTAGAGTATGAAATGGAAGAGGCGGTGGCAGTATGTGCGTTTGATGGGTGGTGAACTGAGGATGGCAGGCCAGCCTTCTGGGCTCTATTCCAACAAATGTCCTTTAGAGAGCTGACCTTCTATTTGCTGGGCTGAACTCTACTAGATACCATGTGGAATTCTGGTGATAGGAGGGAAATAATTGGAGATGTTTATTTATTCAGTCAGTCAACAAATCTTTATTGGGCATCTGCAATGTGTTAGGTGCTAATAAATGCAAATAATTTTACAAAGAATAGAAAGTTAGACCCATGAAAGTATTTCGTAATTTACAATGAGTTTTCATCTGTGTTACTTCAAAGAAGATAAAACAGGCATGGTCCTTGCATTCAAAAATTCATAATCTAGTAGGTGAGATAAAAAATGTAGATAAATATTACATTCCAGAGTAGAATACGATACAGTTCACCAGAGAAAGGGGCAGACCCTGACCAGGGAATGAACAGCTGTGCAGGAGTCACATGGCAGTGCTTGCACAGCTCAGAGCTCAAAAAAAGGGAGAGGTCACATCCAGCTCTGGTTCCAGCTGTGTCTGAGTAAGACGTACATGATGGAATCTGGACATGTGAATAAGGAGAATAGAGTGGTTGTACTTTTGTCACCTTCAAAGTACTTAAAGGGGCACACTCTTGGTTTTGGTTTGTGGCTCAACATCTCCTGGAGGATGTGCATCTTCTGGAGGAAGTGCACAACAACCATTTGGTTGCCTTTGCAGAACCTGTACCCTGTACTTTGTTTGTTTTTTTGTTGAGACAGAGTCTTGCTCTGTCGCCCAGGCTGGAGTGCAGTGGTAGATCTTGGCTCACTGCAACCTCCGCCTCCTGGGTTCAAGCGATTCTGCCGCCTCAGCCTCCTGAGTAGCTGGGACTACAGACATGCACCACCATGCCCGGCTAATTTTTGTATTTTTAGTACAGACGGGGTTTCCCCATGATGGCCAGGATGGTCTCAAACTCCTGACCTCAGGTGATCTGCCTGCCTCAGCTTCCCAGAGTGCTAGGATTACAGGTGTCAGCACCTTGCCCAGCCTGAACCTGTACTTTAAAATTTAAAAACATTTTTGGAGCCCGCAAGATAAGCGAATTGTGGCTGATAATTCATGTGGAATTAGGCCAGGTGTAGTGGCTCACACCCATAATCCCAGCACTTTGGGAGGCCGAGGCGGGCGGATCACTTGAGATCAGGAGTTCGAGACCAGCCTGGCCAACATGGTGACACCCCATCTCTACTAAAAATACAAAAATTAGACAGGTGTGGTGGCGGGCGTCTGTAATCCCAACTACTCGGGAGGCCGAGGCAGGAGAATCACTTGAACCTGGGAGATAGAGGCTGCAGTGAGCCAAGATCCGCCACCACACTCCAGCCTGGGTGATAGAGTGAGACTCCATCTCAAAATAATAATAATAATAATAATAATTCATGTGAAATTAAACCTATTGACAGTGGTCAATAGGCCTAAAAGTCTCACTTTTAGGCCATTTTCTAAAGCACCACAATTTAGGGAATAATTTTTTTTCAATTGTGGGGGATAATTTATAGACCTCAGTGACTTAGATTATTAACTTGGTCCTAAAATTTATAATTCTTCAATATAAGTTCATAAATATTCATCATGGTGCCTAGGGGAGACCTCTCTTGGCTAAGAGACAGTTATTCAGTAAACACTTTTTGTTTCAACTCTTTATTCTGATAAATATTCTAATATAGTATGGAAGGATTTATTGCCTTGATAATGAGGATACGTTTTTCTTTTCTTTGGTAATTTCATATCTTGTGGTGTCTCAAATTTCTTATTCTGAGTGCCAGTTGCCATTGAACAGGACTATATAAGGAAGATATCTATATAAGGAAGATATGAGCATTATAAACAAATGTGGACTTATATCAGAAGCTCCCTTGAAAACAAGGAACTTACTAAATTTCCTCTGATATAAGTGTATGTGTGTGTTGTTCTTCTAAAAAGATAATTTAAAAAGAATTTTAAAAAATAGTAATTCGTTAGAGAGTCTGATTAGTCTGATATTTTGTATTTCTGGCTTTGCTTATAATTTGCTGCATTCACCTGGTTTTATGACTCTTGTGTCCTGATGGTCTGTGTCCAAGCAGGTAAAGACCTGCCTTAGAAGGTCTTCCACATTAATATAGCAAAAGAAATTAGGGAATCTGCCAAGTTCTTGAGCTCAATGTATCCTTTTTCCAGTTGATTGAAATGAACAACTAGTATGCCTCTTAGGAACACACACAATAATCTGAATTCTTGGTTTGACTAAATAAAAAATAGAAATTAATCATATTTATTTCAAGATAAAATCCACTAGTATCACCTGAAATCAAAAGCCACATAGAATGAACTTGGTTTCAATGGGTCAAAAGATTTCTAATACGCCTCTGTGATGAGATGGAAATGAAGATGAGAAGGAAACTTAAGTCTACTGACAAATATAGAAAATGTTTCACGTCCTGAATGAGTGTGTCCGTGTTTTTCTGTTTCCATCTGGATCCTTTTCAGTGTGATTACTTATTTTTAGGTTGGCCTTTTAGCAGGAAGATGAAATGGCTTCAGGAAATAATGTGAAAGGTTAAGAAGATGGGTGAGAAGTGTAAGTCGAGAGCTGTCATAAAGGAAAACGTGGCCTCACAGTTGTATGTTTAGTGCATCTCTAGAAAAACAAAATATCCATATTTCTGCTCAGTTCCTATCATTGAACCTTGTAAACCTGAGTAGCTATGCCGTAGTGTCAAGGATTATTAGAGAAAGTATGGAACTTGAAGACACGTAAGTATAGGAGAGGCAGTGCAACCAAATAATGAAATGGAAAACAGGCCCTACAATGGGAATGTGCTATTTTTTCTTTTTCTTTCCTTTTATTTTTTGGGAGATGGAGTCTAGCTCTGTCACTCAGGCTGGAGTGCAGTGGTGCAATCTCAGCTCACTGCCACCTCAACCTCCCGGGTTCAAGCGATTCTCCTGCCTCAGCCTCCCGAGTAGCTGGGACTACAGGCACCCGCCACCAAGCCCAGCTAATTTTTGTATTTTTAGTAGAGATGGGGTTTCACTGTGTTGGTCAGGCTGGTCTCGAACTCCTGACCTTGTGATGCACCCGTCTCGGCCTCCCAAAGTGCTGTGATTACAAGCGTGAGCCACCGCGCCCGGCCATGTGCTATTTTTTCTGAAAGCCTTTAGAGTCACATGGGAGAAGGAGATATGAACTAGAACAAGCAGCAATTTGGTCATGTTATTCACGTCGAACCCAGGCAACCTACCAAAACTGAATGACATAATCTTCAAACTAGTGTTGAGGAAAGAAGCCCTTAGAATATGCATAAATACTCATTTTTTTCTAACAGGTTGATAAGTCCAAACTATTTTAAAACGCTTCATATTCTCCTCACTCCTTTATGTAGTGAGTAACCAGTGAGGTAGTCAGCTCTGGCTATGCCTTTAGGGCAGCCACCCAGGAGGGCACCAGAACAAATCAGAGTAATGACCGCCTCCTCCGCTGTTTCGACACTCCCCGCTCATCTTTGGCGCATGCCAATCCTGACCCCTTCTGCCTCCCAATCCTGGCCCCTTCTGCCTCCCAATCCTGGCCTCTTCTGCCTCCAAACCCTGGCCCCTTCTGACTCCCAATCCTGGCCCCTTCTGACTCCTGATTGTAGGTTGCCCTCGGGTTTCACATCCAGCTTCTGGACTGGGTTTGGTATTTGCTCACACTTGGCTGAATCAGGGCTGTCAGTCAAGATTTCAGCTCATATTCTTCATTTAAAATCTTTCCGCTACAAGGCCGGGCGCGGTGGCTCACACCTGTAATCCCAGCACTTTGGGAGGCCGAGGCAGGAGGATTACCTGAGGTCAGGAATTCAAGACCAGCCTGGCCAACGTGGTGAAACCCCATCTCTACTAAAAATACAAAAATTAGCTGGGTGTGGTGGCAGGTGCCTATAATCCCAGCTACTCAGGAGGCTGAGGCAAGAGAATCACTTGAACCCGGGAGGCGGAGGTTGCAGTGAGCCAAGATTGCACCATTGCACTCCAGCCTGGGTGACAAGAGCAAAACTCCATCTCAAAAAAATAAAATAATAGGGGCAGCACACCAACATGGCACATGTATACATATGTAACAAACCTGCACATTGTGCACGTGTACCCTAGAACTTAAAGTATAATAAAATAAATAAATAAATAAAATTAAAATAAAATATTTCCACTACAGGCTGCATCGGTGACTCTTTCTGGACTCCATTCCCAGCCTGGCTCCTGCCTACGTGGATGCAGCCTCAGCCAAAAGCCCTTGTCCTGGTGAAAGGGAAGTCCAGCAAGAATTCTTTTTTGTTTGTTTGTTTGTGTTGCTGTTGTTGTTGTTGTCTTTAGACAGTCTTGCTCTGTCGTCCAGGCTGGAATGCAGTAGCGCAATCTCGGCTCACTGCAACACCCGCCTCCTGGGTTCAAGCAATTCTCCTGCCTCAGCCTCCCGAGTAGCTGGGACTACAGGCATGCGCCACCACACCCAGCTAATTTTTGTATTTTTAGTAGAGATGGGGTTTCACCATGTTGGCCAGGATGGTCTCGATCTCTTTACCTCGTGATGTGTCCGCCTGGGCCTCCCCAAGTGCTGGGATTACAGGAGTGAGCCACCGCGCCCGGCTGCAAGAGTTCTAATTCTCACTTTGTAAGGATGGAGAAGTCCACACAGTGGGACCTTTCCTTCCTTGCCCGCACTGCCTCCAGTACGTGAAGCTGGTCCTGTACACTGATCTGTCATTAACTGAATACATCCTTCCTGCACAGACACTAAAGAGGTCCTTTCCTGTTCTCCACCCTTATTTTTCCCTCCCTCCTGATTTTTCTTTCTTCCAAAGCCTTTGCTGGACTCTTCCTATGAGCCAAAACCTACATTAGGTGCTAGAATCATAAAGATACTATCCCTGCCTTCTATAAACTCATATTCTAGTGGCTTCTGCCTTGAAGAAATAGGACCAATCAAGCACCATATATTCATAGACTTGTTCAACATTTTGGGAGTTTTGCCTTTGTTAACATGGAGAGGAATATGAGTTCATTTGCTCCTTGTTTCATACTGGCTACTTAATTAAGTAAAAGCATTTAGGAAGAGCTTTGAGGAAAAAGTGTATCTTTAAGGAGCTGTTAACTTAACCAGCCCAAACTGAAGTCTCCAGCAAAACTTTTTATTCCCATAATATAAGTTTGTTAACTTAAAAAATTATTTCCTGCCCTTGCCTGCCCCCCACAACCCAGCCCAAGGCAACACTGATCTGCTTTCTGTCACTATAGGTTAGTTTGCAGTTTCTAGAATTTGATATAAATGAGAGTTTGTTCTTTGGTGGGGGCAGCATCTAGCTTCTTTCACTAGCATAATTATTTTTGTATTCACCTGTGTTGTCATGTGTATCAGTAACTAATTCATTCTTATTGCTGAGTGGTATTCCATTATATTGATGTACCACGATTTGTTGATCCATTTATCTGTTGATGAACACTTGGGTTGTTTACAGTTTGGGGCCCTTGCCAAAAAAGCTGCTACAAACATGCCTAGTGGATGTCCTCAGAAGTAGCCCAACTCCCTGGAGCCTGAAACAAAGAGAGAGAAAGAGAGAGCAAGTAAGAAGGAGGGGCTCTGGCTTCTGCCAGAGAAAGGTCCAGATGATTGTGCCAGAACAGAAGCACAAACAATAGCACCTTTCATTTGTGTGGCACTTTGAAGTTCACAAAAATTTTTCACCTTCATTGTCTTCCATAACTTACATAACATCCTTCCTTGGCAATTGGGACACGCATTACTATCACCAATTGACAGATAAGAAAACTGGTGCTCAGACATATTGAAGTGACTTGGCTAGAGTCGTATAAGCACCGAAGTCTAAGGGCATTATTAATCATTCTTACTGTCCTATGACTTCTTCCATTCTGGTGTGTAGGAAAAAAGCTCAGCTTCTCCACCTCAAGAAATTGTGGCACACACACAAACCTGATTGACTCTCCAGAGTTCTTTAATGTACCTGACTCCCTTGGTTAAATTGTTTAAGGAAAAATAAAAGGTATTTGCTACTATTACCGGTTTCCCCTGGAGTACAAAAGCCATTGTGCTATGGATTGGCAGGATTCAACAGTCTTTTTCTTATGAATATATTGGCATTTATAAGCAGGAATTCCACTAATCTATGATGATGATCCTGGGACACCTCCTCATCCTAAGAACCAAATGATACTCTGTGGAGTAGGAATATACTATATCTGAAATGAAATGATTATGATTTTATGTGATTGACAGCAGATGAGACATTGTAAAATAAAAGGTCAATGCACTTAAAAACATAGTAATAGAAAATTTTCCAAACCAAAGCACAGAGAGGAAAAAAAAATAAACCAAGTCTTAGTGACCTATTAGACACTATCAAGCTGTTTAACATACTTGTAATTAGAGTTCCAGAAGGGAAAGCAGAAAAAGTATTGAAGAAATAATAGCCAAATATATTTCAAATTTGATGAAAACTATAAGCTCACAAATCTGAGAGCTCAACAAGCCATGAGACATAATAAAGATAAAACTACATCAAGCCATATCCTAATTAAATTGCAGAAAACCAGTGAAAAAGAAAAAATCTTAAAAGATGTATTATACAGTGGCTCACACCTGTAATCCCAGAACTTTGGGAGGCCAAGGCAGGCGGATCACCTGAGGTCTGGAGTTCCAGACCAGCCTGGACAACATAGTGAAACCCCATCTCTACTAAAAATACAAAAATTAGCTGGGTGTGGCTGAGGCAGGAGAATTGCTTGAACCCAGGAGGCACAGGTTGCAGTGAGCTGAGATTGTGTCACTGCACTCCAGCCTGAGCGACAGAGCAATGAGATTGCGTCACTGCACTCCAGCCTGAGCGACAGAGCAACACCCTGTCTCAAAAAAAAAAAAAAACAGACATACATACAGAGGCACAAAGATTTTTAAAAATACTGATGACTTCTCTTCAGAAATAATGCAAGCCAGAAGGCAATGGGAAGGCATTTCTAAGTTGCTGAAAGAAAACAAAAAACGGCAAACCTAGAATCCTAAAGCCTGTGGAAAAAATATCTCTTAAAAACAAAGATAAAATAAAGACATTTTCAGATTTTAAAAAGCTGAGAGAAGTAACTGCCAGCAGATTTTTCACTATAATAAATGTTAAAAAGAATACCTTCAGGCAGAAGGAAAAGGAACCAGACAGAAACTCAGGCTTACCTAAGGAATGAAGAGTTCTGAAAATGGTAGATAGGTGGGTAAATATAAAAGATTTTTTCTGATTTTTACTGTATTTAAATTAAAATGGCCTGTTCTAAGCAAAGTTAATAATGACATATTGTGGATTTTGCAATAAATAGGAATCTAAAATGTACAGCGTTGATATGAAGGACCCAAGGAGGAAAATGGAAATACATTGATCTAAAGTTTTTATACTATGCTTGAAGTGCTAATATTATTTGAAGGTGGGTTGTGGTAAGTTAAAAATACGTATTACAAGCCCTATAGCAACCACTAAAACATAAAACAGAATTATAGCTAGTAAGGTAATAGTGGAGATAAAATAGAATCCTAAGAAATAATTGCTTACTCCAAAAGAGGTCAGGAAAAGAAGACGTAAAGGAACAAAGAACAGATGAGTCAGGCAGAAAAAAAAAAGGAGTAAGATTGTAGAGTTACACCTAACTATATTATGTTATAGTATATTATATTAATTGATTTAATTATATTAAATGTAATCAGTGTAATTATATTAAATGTAAATAGTCATAACATCCTGATTAAAAGGTAGATATTATCGTAATGGATAAAAAGGCAACATTCAACTTAATACTTTCTACAAAAAAAAGTTTAAATATATGAAGACAAGCTGGTTAAAAGTAAAAAGGTAGAAAGAGATACATCGCACACTGACTATAAGAAAGCTGGAGTGACAATATTAATATCAGACAAAATAGATTTCAGGACCATGAGTATTACAATAATAAAGATGGGTATTTCATAATATAGACAAGTTAATTCAGCAAGATGTAACAATTCCAGACGGATGTGCAGTTAATAACAAGCTTTAAAACACATGAAACAAAAACTAAGTGCAAAGGACAATTAAAGGAATTCACATATAGCTAGAATTTTCCACAAAGTCCTATTTCAATAATTGATAGACAAAGTAAATAGAAAAACAATAGCAATAGAAAACATGAACAAGTTACCAAAAACCAGTTATAGAAAACATGAAGAACACTATCACCCCATTTGACTCATTACATTTTCTAGAACATATTTCCCAAAACAGCAGAATACACATTCTTTTAACGTACACATTGAACATTCACCGTCTCTGATCACAACAGAATTAAAATAGAAATTAATAACTGAAGATATCTGGAAATCCTCAACCATTTGGAGTTTAACAACATAGCTACTAAATAACCCATTGGTAACAGAAGAAATAACTAGGGAGACTTAAAAAATATTTGAACTGAACGATATGAGCCTACACTTTACTAGAGAAGCCTCTGATTACCTTTGTTAATCAGCCGAGGGATCAGAGAAGGCTATTTTCTCCCTTAACTTGTTCACTAGCCCCTTTCATGTACCCTTCTCCCCAGGATAAAACAGAGGAACAGTATTACTTAGGTCCTTAACACCTAGTAGTAAGAATTACTATGTATCAGGCAGTGAGCCTGTGCCAGCTACAGTGCTAATTACTTTACTGACATGATCTCATCCAATCCTCACAACAATCCACTGAGATGGGAGCTCTTGTTACACATTTTGCAGGTAAGGAAATGGAAGTGCAGAGAGGTTGACTTGTTCAGATCACAAAATTAGTACCCTGGTGCCAACATTCCAGTCCAAGCAGGATGACGCCAGAGCCCACACGCTTGACACCACTCCATACCAGCACCACAAAGGGCATCGCACAATTCTAGGGGAAAGAAGGAGGGCTATTTATATTTTATGTACTAGGTTTCGGCTACAAATGGCCTCTTATTAAATCATGGTTTTAGTTACTTTCCAAAAACCATGACTACCTCTTTCTGGTTTGAAAAAGAAGCTTGGAAAAGTCTCCTCTATGCTTACTTACTACAAGACCTCAAGGACTGGTTAAAATGAGTCATCTGCAACTTGAAAAGCAATGTACTTGGAACTAGAAGACACTGATTACCAGCTCTGTTGCCTCAGGCAAGTCACTTCTCTGGGCCTCAATTTCTTCATGTGTAAACCAGGGAAAACAATAACTAACTACAAGGAATATGTAAGAAAACATAAGTGGAAGTGGTTTGCAATCTGAAAAATAATATATAAATTTGAGGGAACTTTTTATGTTTACTGAGGGAGAACCATTTAAAAATGGATTTGATATTACTTATATTAATTTAAAATTTCAGTGGCAAGATCTGATCATTCATTGTTTATTGTGAATGATGACTTATATAACACTTTCACGTCTGAATAAGAATTTTGGTGTAAAGATTTATTTTCTTTGAAGGTAAAGTTTTAAAAGAC
Source organism: Pongo abelii (assembly GCF_028885655.2). Lineage (NCBI taxonomy): Eukaryota > Metazoa > Chordata > Mammalia > Primates > Hominidae > Pongo > Pongo abelii. Next base: position 207,812,947 of record NC_085928.1, on the reverse strand, counting down.
TAGAGGGTACTTAAGCTGCCAGCCTTTGCCCTGCTTATACAGAGTGCTGGCAACAGAGGCTGATACTTCATAAAAACAAACCTTTAGAAGTTTGTACATGTACCATAACACTATGCATCAATATTTTTAAAATGTACATGTCTTAATCCAGTAATTTCACTTCCAGGAATTCATCTTATGGATAAGTATTTGTTTATCTAGCATGGTTTTTCATAATAGAAAACTGGAAGCAACCAATTTAATAAGTATGGCCATTTGATAAAACACTCTATGGATAATAAAAAAACTATTCTGTAAAAGATTGGTTTCTTATTTACCTGAGAAATTATTAATTTGGGGAAAATAAGTACTAAAAAGCAAAGTTTTAAAAGGAGGCTACAAAAATAGAATGACCATCAGCAATTGATCCAGCAATTTCACTTCTGGGGGTATACCCAAAAGAATTGAAGGTAGGGTCTTGAGGAGATAATTTGTCCACCCATGTTTATAGCAACCAACAATAAAAACAACCCAAATGTCTGTCCACAGATGAATGGATGAACAAAATGAGGTACATACATACAATGGAATTTAATTCAGCCTTATAAAGGAAGGAAATTCTGATACATGCTACCACGTGGTTGGACCTTGAGAACATTATGCTAAGTGAAATAAGCCAGCTACAAAAAAGACAAATACCGTATTAGTCCACGCACATGAGGCATCTAGAGCAGTGGAATTCCTAGAGGCGGAAGGTAGAACAGTGATCGCTCGCGGCAGGGAGAGGGAAGAACACAGAGCCGTTGTTTAATGTGTGTACAGGTCCAGTTTTGCAAGATGAAACAGCTCTGGGGATTGGTTGCACACAATGTGAATGTACATAACACCACTGAACTGTACACTTAAAGATGGGTAAGGCCGGGCGCGGTGGCTCACGCCTTTAATCCCAGCACTTTGGGAGGCCGAGGCAGGTGGATCACGAGGTCAGGAGTTCAAGACCACCCTGGCCAAGATGGTGAAACCCCATCTCTACTAAAAGTACAAAAATTAGCCAGGCACGGTGGCAGGCACCTGTAATCCCAACTAATCAGGAGGCTGAGGCAGTAGAATCTCTTGAAGTCGGGGGGGGTGGGGGGTGGAGGTTGCAGTGAGCTGAGATCACACCAGTGCAGCACTCCAATCAGGGTGACAGTGAGATTCTGTCTCAGAAAAAAAAAAGGGGGTAAGATGGTATATTTTATATCTATTTTACTACAATTTAACTTTTTTTAATTTACAAAGATAATGAAGAATTAATGAAGCAGATAGGAAGGAGTGTTTTAGGCCCCCCTAAAAATGATGTTAAAAAATATGGCAGCACAGAAGAGCATGGTACATTCTGGGAACTGGATATGAGTTTTTATGGCTGGATGTGCCAGACAAGATTGGGACTTTATCTAGAGAAGCAGTATTGAGTTGATTTGCTTAAGGTCACTCATCAAATTGTGGGCAGAACACTGACAGGGTCACTCAGACCTGATTCCCAGCTTGGAAGGTGTATGTTTGTGTAGACATGCGATGTATGTTTAACAATCATCATAAATGGGAAACATCTAAATAAAACACCGGTATCACAATATTTAACATTTGATGCATTAACTGAGTTGTAACATACATCTTCCCGGGGGTAAATATCCCTCGTATAGATCCTTAATTTTCTGTCATTATCATGCAGCAAGCCTTTTTGAAGCTATAAAATAAATGTAAATTCCTTAAAAAAAGGAGACTACAAAATAACATGTATGATACTATTTTTGTAAGAAACATATATATATATATATGCATGGAAAATACTAGACATATCTACAACAAATGTTAGTTGGCTGTTATCTTTGGGTTGTGTGAGTTTGGTTATTTTTTTTCTTAGTGTTTTTCTGTTTTCTAATGTTTCTTCACTGAGCACATAAACTAGAAGAAAATGTTATTAAAGAAAAAGGGATTCTTAGGTGCACCCCATAAAATGGCAGATCTTTAAAGAATGCTTTGGTAATGGTGTCAATCATTTCTTTTGATTCCAAGAAGTAATAATCCTCATATAGGTGAGCTTGTATCTGCAGAAGGAGCTGGAAATGTCAGAGAGTGGCTGTTAACCAGGAGGGCCCCAGTCCTTACTACCACCTTCTTCCCTCTCTTTTTCTCTTCCTCACTGTGCCATCCATCCCTTTTGGTCTCCTTCTCAACTAGGGTGTCTCTCTAGTAACCCAACACTTGTTTGATGGGATCACTCCCCAGATAGCCTTATGCCAAGGTGTTTAAGTACCCTAGGAGCAGTATGCTGGGAACTGGAAGGTTTCTCATGAATGGGGCCATTTTAGAGAACTAAATTCAGCTTAGAATTCACTGTTTTACAAAATGAGGTCATTTTGCCTCACAGAAATACAAAAAAAAAACCCTCAGAGACTATTACCAATACTTCTAGGCACACAAACCAGAAAGCCTAGAAGAAACGGATAAATTCCTGGAAACATACAACCTCCCAAGATTGAGCTAGGAAGACATTGAAACCCTGAACATAATAAGTTCTGAAACTGAATCAGTAATAAAAAGCCTACCAACCATAAAAAGCTCTGGACCAGATGGATTCACAGCCGAATTCTACCAGACATATAAAGAAGAGCTGCTACCAATCCTACTGAAACTATTCCAAAATGTTTAGGAGGAGGAACTCCTCCCTAATTCATTCTATGAGGCCAATGTTATTCTGATACCAAAACCTGGCAGGGACACAACAAAGAAAGAAAGCATCAAGTCAATATCCCTGATGAACAGAGATGCAAAAATCATCAACAAAATATTAGCAAACTGAATCCAGCAACACATCAAAAAGCTAATCTACCACAATCAAGTAGGCTTTATTCCTGGGATGCAAGGTTCATTCAACACATGCAAATCAATAAATGTGATTAGAACCAGAAATAAAGCTGCACACCTACAACCATCTGATCTTTGACAAAGTCAACAAAAACAAGCAATGGGAAAAGGATTCTCTATTCAATAAATGGTGCTAGGGTAACTGGCTAGCCATATGCAGAAGATTGAAACTGGACTCTTTCCTTTCACCATATACAAAAATCAACTCAAGATGGATTAAAGACTTAAGTGTTAAACCTACAACTACAAAACCCTAGAAGAAAACCTAGGAAATAGCACTCTGGACATAGGCACTGACAAGATTTCATGATGAAGATGCCAAAAGCAATTGCAACAAGAACAAAAATTGACAAATGGGACCTAATTAAACAAAGCTTCTGCACAGCAAAAGAAACTACCAACAGAGTAAACAGACAAACCTCCAGAATGGGAGAAAATATTTGCAAACTACTCATCCAACAAAGGTCTAATATCCAGAGTCTGTTCTTCCAGAAGGAAACAATAGACACAGGGGGCCTACTTGAGAGTGGAGGGTGGGAGGAGGGTAAGGATCAGAAAGTTATCTATTGGGTACTATGCCTATCACCCGGGTGATGAAATAATCTGTACACCAAACCCCCAGGACAGGCAATTTACCCCTGTAACAAACCTGCACATGTACCCCTGAAGCTAAAATAAAGTGGGGGGGCAGGAAAAGAAGATGAAGAGAGAGAGAGAAAGAGACAGAGGGCTTATTTAAAGAAACAATTCCTGAATACTTCCCAAATCTGGGAAAAGATATAAACATCCAAGTACAGGAAGATCAAAAGTCTCTAATCTGATTCAACTAAAGGAAGATTATACCAAGATATATAGTAATCAAACTGTAAAAAAAAAAAAAAAAAAATCAAAGATAAAGAGAGAATCCTGAAAGCAGCAAGAGAAAAAAGATCACCCCTCATAAGGCTATCAGTGGGTTTCTCAGCAGAAACTGCAGGCCAGGAGAGAGTGAGATGAATGACCTGAAAACTATAAAACATTGATGAAAGAAATGGAAGAAGACACAAATAAATAAAAGATCAATGAAAAATTAATGAATTAGAAAAATTAATATTGTTAAAATGTCCATACTTTGATCATTGTTAAATGCCCAAAGAGATCTGTAGAATTAATGCGATCCTTATCAAAAGTCCAGTAATATTTTTACAGAAATAATTTTGAGCAAAAAGAATAAAGCTAGAGGCATCACACTACCTCATCTCAAAATATACTGTAAAGCTTTAGTAATTTAAACAGCATGGTACTGGCATAAAAACAGACATATTGACCAATGGAACAGAATAGAGAGCCTGGAAATAACTTCATGTATTTACAGTCAATTGATCTTTGACAAAGTTGCCAAGAAGACACAATGTGGAAAGCACAGTCTCTTCAATAAATGGTGTTGGGAAAAGTGGATATTGACATACAGAAGAAAGAAATTGCACCCTTATCTCATACAATATATAAAAACCAAATCAGAATGTATTAGACTGAAGAGCTGAAACTGGTAAAACTACTAGAAGAAAACATGGGGAAAAGCTCTATTCTATTGATCTAAGCAATGACTTTTTTGGATGTGACCCCTAAACCATAGGCAGAGTAGAATGGTGGTTGCCAGGGGACATGGTGTGTGTAGGGAAAATGGGATAACACTGGCCAAAGGTTACAAGTCAGAGTTAGACAGGATGAACAAGTATTTTACAGCACAGTGACTATAGTTAATAATAATATTGTGGGCCGGGTGTCGTGGCTCACATCTGTAATCCCAGCACTTTAGGAGGCTGAGGTGGGTGCATCACAAGGTCAGGAGTTCAAGACCAGCCTGACCAACATGGTGAAACCCCATTTCTACTAAAAATACAAAAATTAGCCAGGAGTGGTGGCGCAAGCCTGTAATCCCAGCTACTCGGGAGGCTGAGGCAGGAGAATTGCTTGAACCCAGGAGGTGGAGGTTGCAGTGAGCCAAGATTGTGCCACTGCACTCCAACCTAGGTGACACAGCGAGACTCCATCTCAAAAATAAATAAATAAATAGTAACATTGTGTAGACTTGAAATTGCTAAAGAGCAGATTTTAAATGTTCTTTCCATCAAAAAATGATAAATACGTGAGGTTATGGATACTTTAATTAGCTGAAAGTAATTCCTTCACAACTTTTAGATCTACCAGGACATTACATTGTGAACTATAAATATACATAACTTCTATTTGCCAATTATATCTCAATAATCCTAGAAAATAAAATAAAGGAGAAAAAAGTTGCATTATGTTTCGAAAGCTTATCCACATTGTTTCATGTAGCTCTCTGTCATCCTTTGTCAGTAATGTGACATTCCATTGTGCAAATATATATAACTTATAAAATATTTTTTAAATGAGGTCATTTTGGAGAAGCTCAGGAGGAAGCAACAAAAAGGGAGGGAGAAATGTCAAATGATATGAGAACTTAAGGGGGAAAAGGGAAGGAAGAGAAAGATGAAGGCTAAACCCTTGTGTAGGAAGACATAGTCAATGCTTCAGCAGGGACTTCAGTGGAGATGCTGAATACAGCTTCTGATGTCATGATGCTATCACATGTAAATGGAGAGACAGACTCCTCGTCTCAGAAACCAAAGAAATCTAGACTCCTAAATCTGTAATAGCAGGAAGAACCCTCACTGTAACAGGCTTGCCTCTGAATTTCCCAGGCCTCATTGCTGCCTTTCATTCTCCTCTTCCCAGTCTGGAAACATATTTCCACCCTTCTTCGTTTGACTGCTTTATCAGACCTTCAGGGCTCAGCCCAGGGTTTACTCTCTTATGGCCTATCAAGTTAGACTTAAATTATCTGTTTCTATTGACCTTCTTCACTTAACTCTAAGTTTCTTGAAGGCAAGAGCTGTGCCATATTCATCTTTGTATTCATCTGTGAATAGATGGTATTAAATATTGCTTGAACTGAACTGAACTGAACTGATAGAAGAATTGAGCCTTTCTTGTCCTTAAGGCTTTCACATTTCCTACTTCAAAGCAAGCAATTTTTTTTTTTTTTTAAGAGTTTCGCTCTTGTTGCCCAGGCTAGAGTGCAATGGCGCGATAAGCAATCTTTTCATTGATAACTGAGCTTGGTGCATTGACCAATCTGTAGGGCCTCTGGAGACCCAGGCTCCCTCTACAGCCACCAAGGGCATTATCCATCAGCGTTATCCTCAATAGCATCCTATACGGACCCATTGGACAGGAGGGATTTCTTTGGGGCAGAGGGACTGATGCAGTAATGCTGCTGCTAATGCTCACTCTGGACTGGCTAAAAGAGTTTGTTATTCCTGCAATAAATCTCTGATCTAATCATGTCCCTGGAAAGCTATCTTTTACATTAAAGAAGACTGGAGTCAAGGATTTTAAAGTGCAGGGCACAATGGCTCACACCTGTAATCCCAGCACTTTGGGGGGCCGAGGCGGGTGGATCTCCTGAGGTCAGGAGTCCGAGACCAGCCTGGCCAACATGGCGAAAAATTAGCCGGGTGTGGTGATGGGTGCCTGTAATCCCAGCTACTGGAGAGGCTGAGGCAGGAGAATCGCTTGAACCCAGGAGGCGCAGGTTGCAGTGAGGCAAGATCGCTCCACTGCACTCCAGCCTGGGCGACAGAGTCAGACTCCATCTCAAAAAATAAAAAATTTAAAAAAAAAAGAATTTTAAAGCACTCTCCTCCTAAGGAATGGTGATTTCTGGAGTAAAAACTTTCTCTGAATAGGAGTTTCCGTTGATCACTCCTGCACCAGCCTTCTCTCCATGACCAAATTCATAAGGCACTCAGCGAGACTCTGTGCTCAGAGCCCAGTTGCAACACACAGTACAACTATGCTGACCATGCCAAATACTTTGGCTTTGCAGAATAGATCTATTAACCCCAGCAACGTGGTTGTGTTCCTCAAGCGATCCTAGCCTAAAAAAAGACATGTGAATAGCCTGACCTCAGAGTCACCCTGGCCTGAGCTTGCCCTCAACCTGATCTGAACTTCCTGGCACTTGGGACCAGAACAATAGCAGTCACACCTGAGTTTCCAGTATAAGGTCACAATGCAAAGAAGAGAATCAAAAACACTGGTCCAAGAAGATCTTCCAAATCCCTTCCTAAATGAAGTGGTTAGATCAGAGATTTATGTTTGAGTTTTTATTCTCTCCTGATTTGTTCGCAATTAACTTGCAAAGCTGTGTTAATAGACAGCTTCATGAACAGAGATCCCAGAGGTTAGAGACCAATAAGAATTGTACAGTATTGCATCATTTCCTTGGGAAATTCTTCAAATTAAGCCACTAGCTGCATTCTTTTCTGGCTCAATTTAGGGTCACCAAACCATAGAACAAGAATGATTCACCAAATAAACTTTTGCTTTTCCTTTTCTGGTGCTTCATTTAACTGCTTTATGCCTCAGAGTAAAGCCATTATAATGGCATTATCCTTCTAATGAGGAAGAGTGCAATGCTTTCCTGATGTTAATACCCAGAATTATGCAGTGTTTAAAAGCCACCATGACTTTGGGGAATACTCACTAAGTTTTCTATTGCAAATACCCTAGTCACATTGAAAATGAATGAGTGTAATTCTTTTGGTGTTTTTAAAAAACGTACAATTCTTTTAACAAATCATAGTTCCCAAAAGGAATAAGAATGGTTCATTAGCAGTACTAATGAAAATTCCATCTTCAGTAAAACTTAGCAGAATATCATTCCCTGTAACAAAATGTTTTCAGACACTTTGTTTGCCAACTTTATTAATGGAGAACTTTGTGGTCTAGATTAGAAAACTGAAGATAATTGAAAGAGAAAGAAAGAGAAACCATACTAGGCAAGTAGTTATATGTATCATTTAAAAAATAATGGTTCTAACAATAGTGTCACAAATCTTCAGAGGTACTGAGAAATTTTTTAAAAAATAAAAAAGTGGCATATAAACATTATTCTTAGTAAAATTCTTTTCCAGGCATTATATTTATTGCTGAGGTGTTCTCTTCATCCACTCGTTCATGTTTAACCAAGGAACCTTGAGAAATTTGAAGTTGTTTGCCTGCTACAGACCATAAACAAAGACTGAAGATTTGAATTTTCAAGTCCCAAGGCTTCAGCTTTGCGATTTCCTTCTCAGACAAACTTTCCTAGAGAAATAGAATTTGTTTTAGTTCCTGGCTCATAGTAGTTGCATCATACATATTAGTTGAGTGAATGACCTGATGAATAAGGCTTTTATTAAAGTAGCAGACTAAACAATTTTTCTGTCCGTTTTTAGGAACTTTCCCTGTCTGTGGAAGTAAGTGATGACCACCTGAATGAGAACAGAGGCTATTTATACAGAGCTTGCTACAGCGAGGGACTGAGCCACCATCACTTGCATTTGGCAGAGGCTCAAAGGCTGGCAGAGGAGTAGGAAAGCTTTATAATTAGAAGGAGAAGAGAAAAGGAGATCCTCAGGTATGGAAAAGCTGGAGGCAAGATAACTAGAAGCAAGGCATTTTGTATGATTGATTTGGGGAGAATATTTGGCTTTCTCTAATTGGCCTTGAGTTGAAAGATGGCAAAAATTAGGGAAGCTGGGCCAGGCGCGGTGGCTCACACCTGTAATCCCAGCACTTTGGGAGGCCGAGGCGGGCGGATCACGAGGTCAGGAGATCGAAACCATCCTGGCTAACATGGTGAAACCCCGTCTCTACTAAAAATACAAAAAAATTAGCCGGGCGTGGTGGCGGGCGCCTGTAGTCCCAGCTACTCAGGAGGCTGAGGCAGGAGAATGGCGTGAACCCGGGGGGCGGAGCTTGCAGTGAGCCGAGATCACGCCACTGCACTCCAGCCTGGGCGACAGAGCAAGACTCCGTCTCAAAAAAAAAAAAAAAAAAAAATGAGGGAAGCTGGCAGTCATTGACCAAGTTCTGATTATTTTAGGCCAATTACTGCAGTGGTTGTTGTCTGATTTCCTGGGTTGCTTGCTGCAGAGGTTGTGGATCACAGAGTTCTGTTGTCATATATGGTCTGGTGTGTATTCAGTCTTTCATCATATATAGCAATTTCTTGAATTACTTTCTCATCCCAATCCCCCTTGACATTTCAAAATGTAGTGGCACGCAAAGGGACTTACCAACTTGTTTAAATCCATTCGTTTTTGTTTGTCTGTTTTGAGAAGGAGTCTTGCTATGTCGCCCAGCCTGGAGTGCAGTAGCGCCATCTCAGCTCACTGCAACCTCTGCCTGCCGGGTTCAAGCAATTCTCATGCCTCAGCCTCCAGAGTAGCTGGGATTACAGGTAGCTGCCACCATGCCCAGTTCATTTTTGTATTTTTAGTAGAGACAGGGTTTCACGATGTTGACCAGGCTGGTCTTGAACTCTTGACCTCAGGTGATCCACCTGCCTCAGCCCCTCAATCACGCATGCTGGGATTACATGCGTGAGCCACTGTGCCCAGCCTAAATAGTGATTTTACATGGAGTTTTGTCATTAGGAGAAGGAAGAAACTTGACTTTTTCACTGTAAGAGGATCTTCTATTTGTTTCTAGGAATTTTAGGGACTCACATACATACTAAATTTGGAAAGGTTCTGAGAAGTAATTTTAAAATTGTCTATAGGCAGAACCACATTTAAATCTTCCCAGTGAGGCTGGGTGCAGTGGCTCATGCCTCTAGACCTGGCTAATTTTTGTATTTTTAGTAGAGATGGGGTTTTATCATGTTGACCAGGCTGGTCTTGAACTCCTAACCTCAAGTGATCCACCCACTTTGGCCTCCCAAAGTGCTGGGATTACAGTCATGAGCCACCATGTCCAGCCTCATGATGAAAGACTTCTCAAAATGTCTGGTGACCCTCCGTTGGCTCCTCCTGTTGAAAGCTGAGCTGATTGGAGGCTCTGTGTATATTTGAGATATTTGAGAGGCTCATTGATTGGTCTGCATTCTTTTTTTTTTTTTTTTTGACAGATTCTCACTCTGTCGCCCAGGCTGGAGTGGAGTGGCTCGATCTCAGCTCACTGCAACCTCCGCCTCCTGGGTTTAAGTGATTCTCCTGCCTCAGCCTCCTGAGTAGCTGGGACTACAGGTGCCCACCACCACGCCCGGCTCATTTTTGTACTTTTAGTAGAGATGGGGTTGCACCATATGGGCCAGGCTGGTCTCGAACTCCTGACCTCAGGTGATCCGCCCACCTCAGCCTCCCAAAAGTGCTGGCATTACAGGCCGTGCCTGGCCTGGTCTGCATTCTTGAAGGGCAATAAAATGACCAGCTTGACATTTTTTTTTTAAGCAGCTTTATTGAGATATACAACTCACATACCATACAATACACCCATTTAAACTGTACAGTTCAATGGCTTTTAGTATATTCACAGAATTGTGCATCCAAAACCACTGTTAATTTTAGAACATTTTTATTAAAATAAAAAAACCTCATTCCTTAGCCCTCACCTTCCAACCCCTTCCATCCCATGCTCCTCAACCCTAGGCAACAACTAATCTACTTTTTCTCTCTACAGATTTGCCTTTTCTGGATATGTCATCTAAATGGAATTTGCGGTATGTGGTCTTTTGTAACTTGCTTCTTTTACTCAGCATAATGTTTTCAAGGTTCACTCATGTCATAGCATGTATCAGTACTTCATTTCTTCATTTTGCTGAATAATATTATGTTACATGGGCGTACCAATTTTATTTTTCCATTTACCAATTCATGGGTGTTTGTGTTGTTTCCACTTTCTAGCTATTACAAACAATGTTGTTATGAACATTTGTGTATACACACGTGTTTTCAGTTGTCTTTGGTGTATACCTAGGAGTGGAATTGTCACATCCTATAGAAACTATATGTTCAAGTGTTCAAAAAACTCCCAGACTGTTTTCCAAAGTGGATGCACCATTTTACTGTCCCAGCAGCAGTGTATGGGGGTTCTGATTTCTCCACATCCTTTGCAGTGCTTGTTATGATGGTAACAGCTATGTCTTTTTGATCAGAGCCATCTTTGTGGGTGTGAAGTCTATCTCACTGTGGTTTTGATTTGCATTTTTCTGATGGCTTAGCATTTCGTTGTAAGCCTTCCAACTATGAGTATCTACTGATCTTTCTGAGGCAATTCCATTTTTCTCTCTGAAGCGTACTCCCAGCTATGGCTAGCAGGAAGAAGGAGATGGGTGTGAGGGAGTTATCTCTGTTTAATACGCAGATTTTCCCTTAGTTTCCTGTACTATAACGCACCACCATCTTCCTCTGAGTCTAGTAGTTCCAAATCTAAAACTTCTCTTATTCTCCAGTAAATCAAATTCTTGCCTTTTGGAGGAGTGAGGGAAGATGGTCACCGGTCCGAATATGTGGGAGCCTGAGCATCTAAATTCTTTTTTTTTTTTTTTTTTTTTTTTTGAGATGGAGTCTTGCTCTGTCACCCAGGCTGGAGTGCAGTGGCACGATCTCAGCTCACTGCAACCTCTGCCTCCCGGGTTCATGCAATTCTCCTGCCTCAGCCTCCTGAGTAGCTGGGATTACAGATGGGCACCACCATGCCTGGCTAACTTTTGTAGTTTTAATAGAGATGAGTTTCACCATGTTGGTAAGGCTGGTCTCAAACTCCTGACCTCAAGCAATCCACCTGCCTTGGGCTCCCAAAGTGCTGGGATTACAGTTGTGAGCCACCGCTCCTAGCCACTCCTTTTTATTAAGGATGGAGGAACAAGTTTCTCTTTGTTCTAATATTTTTGGAGTGTTTTTCCAAGAGAAAAAAAGAATAGAGATACAGCTTTATTCTGCTCTTTTGAACCCAAGCTTCTCCAAATTATTATGGTACCATTTCTTATTAAATATTTGCTTCTCTCTTATTCTTAAATTGCTTTGTTCATCTTCATTAGTAATTGGTAATGGCCCATCCCTTTTAAATTTTTGACTTATTGTCTCCTACTCCCTTTGAGCTTGGCTTTGTTTATTCATGTGGAAATGATATCCAACTTGGGAAAATTTTGCAGGATTTTTAAAAAGCATATTTGGAAAAGTTTCTTCAACTGCTGCCCAATTTATTTATAAAAGGCAGAAGATGCTTTAATCATAAATATTTAATCTCAGTTGATAAAATTGTCTTGGGAAGAAATTAATTTAATCTAAAGAAAATTTAAATAGCAAGATTTAAATGATTCATTATCGTTACCGTTCTTGTGAGTGTAAAACAGAAGAAAATAATAAAGGAATTTAGGGTTATACAACATGAGGAATAGGAAAATGACAGCCCTAGTGAGTGTCACTTCCCAAAAATGAAAGACTGGCACACAGGTCTTTGTTTTGGAAGGTTGTGACAGTTTTCCATCCTAAATGAGATTGGTCACTGGACACAGTCCACATATAATTATGAAGAATCTTGTGGCTTCTCCACTTACCAGAATTCTATTCAGGTCACATCTCAGAAATGGAATACAAATGACTTCCTAAAATTCTAATAGCATTTCTTCAAATTCCAATTAAGTTTCCAAGTTTATGTTCTCTACCTACATAAGGATAATCTGACTGAAGGGCCCTGGCCAAAGCCTTCTGTGAACAGACAATGGTCATTCTCTTGGCAGGGGGTGGGGTGAAGAGGTTGTTTCATGTAAGGAGATTTTAGTATAATCCTGAGGATTTCCATATGGGATCCTATGGTTCTGTCAATACCACAAGTTCTTCAAAAGCAGAAAAGCAAATTTGGTTAAACTCAGAAACGTATCTCTAGAAAAGATTACTAATTTCTCCTTACCCCCAGCCCCTTCTCTCTAAAAGAAAGATGGATTGTTTTGGAAATGTCAGTAGCTTTCTGCCATCAGGGAAAAGTCCTCTGATAATTGTGTGCTGACGTTGTCTGGGAGCTCTTCTGGAGTTTATTTCACATGCTTCTCAAACATGGGGATGGGAGTTGATGGGATCTAAGGGCACTTCCAGTTTGGATGTCCCGTCATCTAGAAAACCTCTCTCATACTCAAGGAAATGAAATGAAGGAGAGAAGGAAGCTATAGAGTATTTTAAATATATACCTTTGCATTAAAAAGAAACCCAAAAAACTCCGAAACAAAAAACCAACTCATTTAGTTATAACATACCACCAGGGTGCGGATATATATTTCTTCAAGGTCCTATTTCCATCAAAACTATCTCCACTGTTAAAGGCATTCAAATATATGACAAGTATACTGTATAACAGACTAGCCCAATACTTGTGCCTTATTTTATCTGAGTCTCGCTCAGCCTCTCTCTTTTCTCTTTCACTTAGTCTTTCTCTTTCTGTCTCTCTCTGTCTCCCTCACACACACGTATACACCACTCTGTGCCCAGTGTTTTGTTTTGTGTAATTTAGAAAAGGAGCCAAGTAGAGAAAAAGCAGCATAGATTAGTTGAAGAAACAATGAACTAATGTTCAGCCTAGCTCCAGCCAGCTGTGGTGTCCTAAACCAAGTTATCTCAGTTCTTCTTCTTCTGTGCCCTCCTTTGCAAAGTGGGAGATCATAACTAATGAGTTTATCTTATAGGTTGCTGTGGACCTGCAGTGAGTTAAATCTGTCTTTGAACACTGTATGAGGGGCTATACCACTCTCCGGATAGACCAGTTTACATGGGAGGCAGTTATTAGTCCTATACTGATTTAGTACTCCATTATACCGTAATCCAGGAAACTTAGGGTGGCTCTTCCATTAAAAAGCATTAGCTCAGTGCCTAACTGCCCATCATGGAGATGGCAAACTGTCCACATTTTAAAGGGAATTGGTTTCAACCTGTAGCTTTTATTCTGTTAAGAATGATCTATGAGAAAGAGATCAGTCTCGGTACCACTAAAACTGGGTAGCATGAATTCTTGATGTAGACTAAAGGGTGCTAATACCATTTCAGTATTCAGCAGGGACTCAGGTTTCAACAGCTTAGAACTGTGGTCTCAGAGGTCACCTAGTTCAACCTTACGTCCTGGGTATCTACCACCCTCTGACACAGAATCCTTGCTGGCTTCATTCAGCACCTTCCCGATTAAAAAAAAAAAAAAAAATTTCCACTACCTTGAGGCAGCTCTTCGGAATTTTGGACAGTTTCTGACAACTCATGTTAAGGAAGAACTTCCTGTGTTTGTCCATTGGTTGAATTTTCATCCATTGACTGTACTTGCCCACTGGGCACACAGAATAAGCCTGTTTGACGACTGCAGCTCCCTGGAGACTTCTGTTTTTCCAATGAAGGCCCTAGATTCTACAGTTGTTTCCTGATTGCTGTGGTTACTCTCTTCTTTCCAGATGCTGGTTTGTTTAGATTCCTTTAAAAGTGTGCTGCTAAGCAATGCCCCCTAGGCTCTCATGGAGGTCTGACCAATATGGCCACTTTCAACATACTTGACACTGTTCCTCTTCTTGCAGCCTAAGCTGGCATAAGCTTTTTTGACAGCATTAAATCCTTTCCTTTTAGTGATTGCCTTGGCACAGGCAGCATGCTGCTACTCTGCTGGAGTGAAAGCAAAAGATGCAGTGGAGTCTGGCAGGACCTGGACACCTTCATAGATTTATAAGCTGGGGCCTGGATGGAGGAGAAGACAAAGACAGAGATGTGAAGCTGCAAAGGTGGCTTGGGCAGGATGGTTGGGAAGGGAAGGGTTGGAACTTAGAGACAGTATCTTTGACATTGACTCTCTGACATTTCAATAAAAGAATGGAAAATCTGAGCCTTTCCCCGTGGTCTTTTGACTCCGAAGCCTTCTAAGCTCTTCAAAAGGCAAGTTAACTTGGAGCTGGAAAGTGAACAGCTTTACCTACTAGTATTTTGTTGAAGTCACTTCTTCTATTCATCTATCTAACTATCGATAGACAGACAGACAGATAGGATAGATAGATAGATCGATCGATCGATCGATCGATAGATATACTGTGTGTGTATATATATATATATTTAATGAGGAAGTTGGAAAGTTAGATCCAATATTGTGTCCTATTCAATGGCAGCTGCTCACTGCACAAAGTAAGGAACACTTTGAGGGAATAAAAGTTGCTTAGACAAATCCAGATGTCAGGGCTGGGTGCAGTGGCTCACACCTGTAATCCCAGCACTTCGGGAGGCTGAGGCGGGTGGATCACGAGCTCAGGAGATCGAGACCATCCTGGCCAACACGGTGAAACCCCGCTTCTACTAAAATACAAAAAATTAGCTGGGCATGGTGGCACATGCCTATAGTCCCAGCTACCCGGGAGGCTGAGGCAGGATAATAGCTTGAACCCGGGAGGCAGAGGTTGCAGTGAGCCGAGATCGTACCACTGTACTCCAGCCTGGCAACAGAGCAAGACTCTGTCTAAAAAAAAAAAAGAAAAATCCAGATGTCATTGATTTGTATGTTGTGATGATGTGGTAGCCAGCTCCAAGAAGATGGCCTCCAGTGAGTCTTACTTTCTGGTATTCATGTCCTTGAGGCTGATCTAAGTAACTGATTGGATATTATGGAAATGATGGAGTATGCAATGGTCTGAATGTTTGTGTCCTTCTTAAACTAATATGTTGAAATCTTCACCTTCAAAGTGATCATATTAAGAGATGAGGCTTTTGGGAGGTGATTAGGTCTTGAAAGTGGAGCTCTTCTAAATGGGATTAGAGCCTTTATAAAAGATGCCAGATACAGCTTGTTAGTCCCTTGCACCATGGGAAGATGCAGCAAGAAGGCTCCATTCATGAGGAATGGGGCTCTTACCAGACACTGAATCTCTTGGTGTTTTTTTTTTTTTTTTTTTTAAGACAGAGTCTTGCTCTGTCGCCCAGGCTAGAGTGCAGTGGCGCGATCTTGGCTCACTGCAACCTCCGCCTCCCGAGTTCAAGCAATTCTCTGTCTCAGCCTCCTGAATAGCTGATTACAGGTGCCTGTCACCATGCCTGGCTAATTTTTATATTTTTAGTAGAGACGGGGTTTCACAATCTTGGCCAGGCTGGTCTTGAACTCCTGACCTCGTGATCCACCTGCCTCGGCCTCCCAAAGTGCTGGATATTACAGGCATGAGCCACCATGTCTGGCCATTTTTTTTTTTAATTTTGTATTCTCATGACTGTTAGATCTCATCTGATGGTGTTTTGATCTTGGACTACTTAGCCGCTAGAGCTGTGAGTAATTCATTCCTGTTGTTTATAAATCACCCAGTCTAAGGTATTTTGTTATAGCAGCCCAAACAGACTATGACAGAGTGTCACTTTTGAGACTAAGTGATGAAAAGCATTGTGGCTTCTTCTGTCTCGCCGTCTTGAATCACTTGCTCTGTTGGCCGTCAGCCGCTACATCATGAAGACACTCAAGCAGCCCTATAGAAAGGTCTCCATGGTGAGAAACTGAAGCCTCTGCCCAATAGCCAGCATCAGCTTACTAGCTATGTGAATGATCCATGCTGAAAGAGCCTCCCTTAGTCCCCCTGAAGCCTTCAGATGACTGCAGCCCTGGTAGGCTTCTTGAGTGCAACATCATAATGCCCTGAGCCAAAATCACCCAACTATGCCGCTCCTGAATTCCTGACACACAGAAACTGAGATAATGTTTATCGCTGTTTAACTTACTAAGCTAATAAGTTTTAAACTCTTAAGCTTTGAGGAACTTTTTTTTTAATCCAGCAATAAGTAACAAATAAAGATGGGTAGAAAGAAAGAATGAAGAGTAAAGAGCCTTCATTCATTGTTCATATATGTTTATTTGCTAGGCACTTGCTACCGGCACTTTAGGCTAAGGGGTAGAACAAGTGCTAGGTTCACTGCTGCTTTTGTACACTGCTGACAACCAAATAGGGCTGTCACACAGAATGACAAGAAAAAAGGACATGTCCTCTTTCCTCCTCTTCCTCCTTTTTGCTTTTAGGGGAAGGCTAGGATGACATTGAGAACTCACACAAATTTTGTTTTTGACTCCTCAGTGTCCCCTGGGAAAAGGTGCATTGGCCTTTGTGTACTTGCTACGAGGCTGTGTATCCTTGAGAGCAGGACTTGGATCTTATTTATTTCTATCCCCGTTTCCTAGCAAGTGAACATAGATGAACAATAAATGTTATCAAGGGAGAGGGCAAATTTCCCTCCCTCTTTCTCCTGAATTCTGAAGAGATTCCATTCTTAGAATGGTTTCTTACTGCAACCATCCCATTCACAGTCCATCAACGAAGTCTTGAGAGTATCATGCATGTCATGAGCCACTTTCACTACTAAATAAATTCCGTCCCTCTGTTAAGTTCCTGGCTTTTAGGACACCCCTGCCTTCAGGACCGTTTGACCCTTCTATCCCATTTTCTCTATGCAATGTTGCTTTAACTGTTGTTCAAGATCCCAGGATGCTTGATCCGGGAAAGCACAGAGGTCTGCTGCCAACATACCAACATACCTCTCTGTCAAGTTGTCCAAAATCACAATAGAAAGAGCCCTGGACTAGAGCTAGGAGACCTGAGTTCTCGGCTGCTCTGTTACTGATTAGCGTCTACGTCCTTGGACAAGTTGCTTCCCTTTTCTGGACCTCGGTTCCTTGTCCTAGATAGGTTCTAAAGTCGGTGGGTCCTTACAGTAAGTTAGGATTCCAAGGTGCAATCCAAAAGTAAAACCAGTGGTCAGTATACCTCTGAGTAGCTGTTAAGGTTCCAATACGAGGTTCCTCGGCCTTCCCTTTAGTAGCCAATGGATACGGCCTCAGTCAGAGGCCGTCAGGTTTACTGGGAAGAGCCTTCCGGTTTTGAAAGACAGGATCTCCGGGTTTCCAGTTCTGTCACTCACTCGGGGTAACTTTGGGCAAATTCTCTCTGGACCTCCGAATAGGGAGGTCCTTGTCACCCAGAGGAGGTTCGGAGACCTGGGCAGTGACTCGGAGAGCTTCCCGAGATTCCCCTTCTATAACCTGGGTGGCTCAGGCCGGGAGCGGGGTCCCAGCCGGCCCGTAGTTCCGCCTGGAGGTGCGCACGAAACAAACCTGCAGCGCTGGCCGACGGCGGCTCAGCTTCGGAGGGCGCGACTCCAGGTGAGTTCTTAAAGGGACCGTCAGAGTTTGGGTAACATCTGCGATGCTGACCGGGCTGGGACGCAGGCTTGGAGAAAATGAATGAATGAATGAATGAGCGAATGAATTAACAAACCTTCTCTCCCCACCCTTAAGTATACCATACTTGGAATTAATCACTTAGGCTTAAAAATCTTGTACTATAACCCTCAAACTCCTGCCAAATTAACCAGTGTCTCTATTTCATATGTCCTTCTTTAATGAACCCCCCTCCCCCCAAGCCCATTACTAAGGGACCAATAGTAACTCAACAATCAGCCTGGAGTGGAAGGCAATGCAGAGTTGGCACCCCTCCCCGAACTCCTCCCTCTCCCTCTCCCAGGCCCCGCCCTCCCCGCCCCCTGGGAGGCGCAGTTGGCTCCTCCTTAAGGCGGCTTTTCCCCGGTGGGGATCTACCCCCGGGGTCGCCAGGCGCTGCCTCTGCCTCGGAGTTGGAAACGGCACGTGTTGAGTGAGGTTGAGAGGTGTCTCGGAATGTGCGCCTTGGATCTGGTGTAGGCGAGGTCACGCCTCTCTTCAGACAGCCCGAGCCTTCCCGGCCTGCCGCGTTTAGCTCGGAACTGCGGGACACGCCGGTGGGCTAGGGCAAGGTAAAGGCGGGCTCCTCCAGGGCCACCCCGGGCCACCTGTGGAGTCCGAATGTTAACTCCTTTGTTCTCAGAGCCACTTCAGCGGCCGCCCTTTTAAGCGAAGAGGTTCCCTTAGGATGCTCCCCGGGTACCCCTTCCGTTCCCCAGCCCTCTCCCGACCCGCCTCCCCCTTCCAACCCGAAGGTAGCAGCGCGGGGAGCCCGGGGCTCGGCGCGAGCCGCCTCCTCACTTCCCATTGGCTGAGAGCACTGGGAAAGCGGTCACGTGGGAGCGCGGCAGGCCAGCTCGGAGGCCGCCATCTTGGCGGAAAGTTTGGGGGGAGAGCGGTTGGGGGCGCGGAAGGAGGCGAGGTTCCGGGGGTGGGGCGGCCAGGCTGCAACTGGGCGAGCGGGCCGGGGAGCCGCGGCGAGCGAGGAGGCGGCGCGGCCGAGAAGGAGGACGAGGCCGCGGGGGTGCGGCGGCCCAGGGGAGCTCCTCCCCCGTCCCTTCACCCCCTCCGCTCGGCTCCGCGGGCCCCGGGCGGGGCGGGGGTACGTGGAGCGGAGCCGGGCTGGGGAGCTGCTCCGAGTCTGCCCGGGGCGCACCCCAGTTCCGAGCGCACGCCGCTCGCGGGAACTTTGTGGCGGCGCCGCAGGTGTGGGGGCCCGCGGAGGTGTGCATGCGGAGCGCGAGGGCGTCGCGGAGAGCGGCCGCTGCCCTGTCCGGCCCCCGCTGGAGCAGCCCGGAGGCAGCGAGCAAGGAGAAAGGCAAGCGAGAGGAGGGGGCCCGAGCAGGGCGGGCGGCCAGTCCCGCCGGTCCCCTCTCAGCGCTCTGCGGCCGCTGCTGGCTCAGGGGCCAAGGGTCGGAGCGCTTCACCCGCCCGTACCCAGTAGCAGGTGGGGAGTGTGGATACTTGTGCGGGGCAAGAGGCGGCCTCAGGTCTAGGCTCTTTGGGGAGGGGACGCTTTCGAGGAGAGTTTGGAAGCCGACTTCTGTCTGTTCTTAATTTGGAGGGGTACCCACTCCAAGGAAAAGCTTTGCACATTGACAGACAACTGCTGCGTTTTGAGACTCTTTCTTTGACTTGGTAAAACTTTGGAACGTGGGGTTTTCAAATAGGCTGCGAGGGTTTTCTATTTCGATAGGGGGAAATGCTAGTTTAACATGATTCTATCCGTTTTCCTTTCTGTTGTGTGTTTTTAAAGGTGTGTGCCCTCTTCCTGATTCTGGAGAAAAATGCCGGTCCGGAAGCAAGGTGAGAGTTTATTCCGTAACTCTGTTGTCGATGTCACTTGATTTTCCGTATGTCAGTTTTTTGATTGCCGTTTTAGAATCGTTTGTGTAACTTTGATGAGACAGCACGGTCCTAGCTTTATTGCTTAGGGAATCTAAGCCTCGTATCATTTCAGAAGATGGAAACACGAAAATGTTTGTTAAACTTTCTTAACATTTCTCTAGTGATTAAGGGAGGCAGTTAGCCCCCCCCAACAGATGTCCTAAATAACCCTGAATTGGTGTTTTAGTATTTCACTTTATCATTCTTACTAAGCACTATTCTGTGAGCAACTGTGGGATGCTAAGAATTTGTATTTTGAAATGTTAAAAATTTGGATTATAATGACAAATTGTAGATAATCTGCTTTTGCATATCAGGTAATCTGAAACTATTGCTAATACTTTGATCTTTTACTTTGGCAAACTACCAGTACACATTTATTCCAAACTGCTCACTCTCCTCCGTTTTCTAATGTGATATATGTTTAAATTTTTCTTGTCTTTCTTTAATTTTTTTTATTTTTTGGTCATTCTAAGGAATATGTGTACATGAACATAGTGACATCAATTGACCTGAAGGATTTGCGAAACTATTTAGATGTCATGCAGAATTATTTGCACTAGTATGTGATACTTTTTTTGTAAATAGAGAGTTTTAATCAGGCTCTGCTTTTTCTTCTCAGATACCCAGAGAGCATTGCACCTTTTGGAAGAATATCGTTCAAAACTAAGCCAAACTGAAGACAGACAGCTCAGAAGTTCCATAGAACGGGTTATTAACATATTTCAGAGCAACCTCTTTCAGGCTTTAATAGGTGGGAATTAAAACTTTGTAACTATTATGCCAGCTAGGCTTTATGCTCCTCTCAATTCATTTATTTTAAACTTAAGAAAATGATGTACTTAATTCTCTGAGGCATTCGGTAGCTTGAACATCTTCAGTGAGTTGTGTGTTTTTCATAGGCCGGTATCCTTTCTTAAAATAACTAGTAACCAAAAAACTTTTAGTATTATTTCAGTGGCTTTTGAGAACATTGTTTCACATCTTAATAGCATTAACTATTAAAAGATATTGCACGAATGTTTAAGGACCTAAAAGGTATGACTGAGTTACTGTGAGCTTGTTTCTGTATTTGACTTGTATGTCTCTGAAGTCATTGAAAGTGTGTGAAGGGTTCTGCTGTGTTGAAGAACATTCAGTCCCTTAATATAGACTTCTGTTTGAACTTGGCATTCATGGACCTGGAAAATGATCTTAGAGATGATCTTGTCTAATAACCGTATTTTACAGGCAAGAAAATGGAAAGTTTTATTCTTCATTGTAACTTAATTTGAAGTGGTGCATTGTTTGAAAGAACTGGACAAATAAGAGTCCTGAGTTCTTTTGCCACTAATTGAATGATATATCCCAAGTCATTTAATCTTTTCTGTGCCACCATAGTAGCTGTAGAATGGAGCTGGTGAAAGGGCAGAATGGGTTTAAAGCCTTTTTTAAGTAGATAAATCATTTTTAAAAGCATCATCCAATATTTTGTGTATAATCTCCCATGTATAAAATAAGGTGACTTGTCTGGCTCTTTTGTCCAGGTACCTCAAAAAGTTTGCAAACCACCGAACTAGAAAGTTTGTCTCTTCCAATTCTAAGAATGAAGTTTTTTTTTTTTAGTTATCAGCTATATAACATTTTAACATAAGAAGCCATATATTTAATTGTATTACATTTATTTCTTTGTAACTTCCAGTCAGATACGGCCTTATATCTATCTGTTGATAGAGTAATTGTTGGTGTGATTTGAAGACTACCTTCAAGTCAGTGTGTCCTGTCAAGTATATTATTGATAAATGGATGCTGTCTACTGTTTTAGAATGAAAGATTTTTGTAAAGACCACTTGATGCACCTGAACAATTTTGAAAATTTTAACATTTTAATAGACTTAAAAACATAAGAATACAGAGCACAGTGTAATGAACTGCTTTTTAACTGTTACCTAGCTCCAGAAATTAACATTTTGCCATTTTTGTTTACATTGATGGACATTTTTTACACATTTGAATTTCTGAGGTTTAAGGTGCAAATGGATGATCAAACTGGATTCCTCTGGAAAAACAGCAAAAAGCATTTTTTAGTTTTTTATTTTCTAAATCAACATTGAGCCTAGTAATTTGGTGCGGTTACTGTTGCGAAAAAACATACGTACATATATGTATAGATAGGCAGATAGATAGACTGCAGACTTTTCTTTGTGTGAAGGCTGTAACTTAAGAAAATTAAATCGTTAGTGAAATAACAGAATCTACATTTATGTTTCTGTCTAGATTGGGGATGGGTTTGCTATGTTCAGAGACATTTTTGACCTATTCTGCCTTGCCTGTTTTGAATGTGTCTATTTTTATGTACAATCGAACTTCGATAGAGTTAGCTTTCTTTTCTTTCTTTTTTTTTTTTTTTTTGAGGCACAGTCTCACTCTGTCGCCCAGGCGGGAGTGCAGTGGCGGGATGTCCGCTCACTGCAAGCTCCGCCTCCCAGATTCACACCATTCTCCTGCCTCAGCCTCCTGAGTAGCTGGGACCAAAGGAGCCCGCCACCACGTCCGGCTAATTTTTTTTTTTTTTTGTATTGTGTTTTTAGTAAAGACGGGGTTTCACTGTGTTAGCCAGGATGGTCTCGATCTCCTGACCTCGTGATCCACCCACCTTGGCCTCCCAAAATGTTGGAATTACAGGCGTGAGCCACCGTGTCTGGCCTAGAGTTAGCTTCCTAATTACTAAGTTTATATTTGTGAATCTTCTAATTTCATTGGTTGTGAATTTACTTTGACATTTAGATTTACTTATATTTAATGTTTTATAGGATGTGGTACTATATCAGATTTTGGTGTAAGACAAGTAGTAGATTTTAGGAGTTTTGAGATAGATACGTTTAATAGAGGTTCTGTGTGTTTCCGGTCTATAATTGTTGATACTACGGAATAAATGCGTTCTCTTGTGTTTCCTGAATAACTTTTAATAGTCTGAAGATGTTTAGTCTGATACGATTTTCTTTGTATTTTGCAACTCTACCATTGTTTTGAAACAGTGTCATAAAGGTACTTTAAGCTTATAAATTGCCCTAAGCTAAACCAGTTCATTGTGTCCATAGTGTTTGCAGAAAAATCCGACTCAGAAGACAGAGTGCCACTTACTGAAAGGTTTTTTTCTCTCAGTAAGTGGCACTCTGTCTTCTGAGTTGGTACCTGTGGACCATTGGATTAAAGGAGAACAGGGGTCTTGACCACCTGAGCTGTTTGAAAGTCATTTAGTGCTTAGATTTTTGACTTCCTTAATTTGGAAATCACTTGTTTAGGCCGTAGTGAGTTATCTAGTTATCTGTTTGGGGTGCCGAGTGTCTTTGGATTTTCAGTCTACATTGATCATTTATTGATTGATTCTTTGAACTGCTAGTTTATATTGACTTTTCATGCATTTAAAGAAGTTTGAGTGAGTCTCTAGGGGTTTGGTGTCCCCCCTGTAGTTGATATATAGATTAGGTTCCTGTACTTTTGGATTATTCAGAGGGACAAGCATGTACATACTGTATTATATTTGTTCTAAAATACCAATTTTTAAGTATTTCAATATCTGGTGTATGTCATTTTTAATTGACAGTGTTTCTGTGTTCTGACACATGAAATAGTGCATTTTATAATTGATACTCGCAATTTAATTAAATATAGAAATCATGGGTCTAGTGCTGATAGATATTTGGTAGTATCTGTGAAGGATGGCTTAAAGATTTAAAAATTATTGAAAGCAGAAAAGTTTTTTTACTAACTTTTGAGTTTCAGCTGATAATATTGTTTCTTTAGAGCTGAATATTTAAAGTTGTATCTTAACAAAAGTCCATGAACTGCACATTTGTTTAAAATTTACTCCCAAAACATATCTGGTGATTATTTTTGTATAAAGGAAGATAAAGTCTGCTTAATTTCACTCTGTGATTTAGGTGAGAGCAATTTCAAAACTTGCTTTTGTATTCTAATTTTTTGTGCTTAAGTTTGAAAATTTTGTGAGTAGACGGGATATGGTTTGATTATAATCAGAGCCCAGGTGTTCAGGTCCATAGTGGTTTCAGTTCATTCATGATTCTAAGGTGTGGGATCTGAGGTGACACTGGTAGTCCATAGAGACTTCATACCAGTCTAAACCCCTGCAGTTATATCTTACGGGATCAGAGAACTCATCTGCTTTCCTTGTGCATGAGAAAAATTGGGCCCCAAGATTAGGCTTTAGAGACTTGAGTAAGTTGAGTCATGTGATTTGTATATTTTGTCTGCAATAAATAAGCTTATTTTAATGCAGTGTTTTATTTCTGCAGATATTTCAAAATGAAAGTGGATTATGTAATAATACTGTCCATTTTATGAGTTTAGTTACCAGTTCATTTGTTGCCACTCTGTTAAACTCTAATAGTTTCACTAGCCCTTATAAAAGGACATTACCCTATCTTTATTTGTAGATACTAGTTTCAAAAGTATGACCCCTTTACCATCTTCACCATCTTTAAATGTATAGTTCAGGAGTGTGAAATGTATTCATATTGTTGTGAAACAAATCTTCAGAACACTTACGTCTTGCAAAACTGAAATCCTATACTGAATAAACAACTGCTCCCCTTTCCTCTCACTTCCCAGCCCCTTGTGACCACCGTGCTGCTTTCTGTTTCAGTGAATTTGATCATGTTAGAAACCTCACAGAAGTATTTGTCTTTTTGCGACTGGCTTATTTCACTTAGTGTAGAGTCCACAAGGTTCATTCATGTTGTAGCTGTTGACAGGATTTTCTTCCTTTTTGAGGCTGAATAATATTCCGTTATATGTATATACCGCATTTTATCTAGCCATCCATTGATAGACAGTTGGGTTGCTTCCTTCTCCTGGCTGTTGGAATAATGCTGTTAGGAACATGAGTGTGCAAATATTTCTTCAAGACCCTGCTTTCAGTTCTTTTGGATATTTACCCAGAAATAGGATTGTGGGATCATACGGCAGTTACATTTTTAATTTTTTGAGGGCCCACCATTATGTTTTCCATA
Organism: Pongo abelii; assembly: GCF_028885655.2. Lineage (NCBI taxonomy): Eukaryota > Metazoa > Chordata > Mammalia > Primates > Hominidae > Pongo > Pongo abelii. The sequence continues at coordinate 207,788,123 of NC_085928.1, read as the reverse complement.
GTGATTGCAGCATTTTACAGTCTCACCAGCAGCACACAGGATTTCCAGTTTCTCCACATCCTTGCCGATAGTGAATTTTTTTTCCTTTCTTTTTTTGATAATAGCCATCCTAATTGTGAGTATATGACTCCTCTTCAAGTGTATGTAAAACATAATAACCAACATTTATTGAGCACTTTCTGTGTGCTAATACAAATATATCATTTAGTCATTGTAATCCTGTGAGGTGTACATTGACCTGTATGAGGTGTTTGTACTGTTTTATAGACTGGAAAACTGAAGCACTGAGAAATGAGCAATCTTGCCCTTGGACCCTCAGATGCTAAATTGTGGAGCCAGAAATTGAACTCAACTAATCTGAATCCATAGATACTTCTCACCGTCAACCATTGGGATATTCTTTATCATTGTTTTTCAGAACTGAGTGTTTTAATCTGATAAAGAATACTAAATGACAAGCATGCTTAAGACAGATAGCGATCTTTAGGGTTAGTAGTCTTTAAATGATTGTCACTTTGAAGGAAAATATTTATAATGGTGAATTAAGTTTATGATGATGGAATTCACACATTTTGAAAACAGTGTGTTTAGTAATCAGGGTTTGAGATCTTCCAGCTATAGTGGTAAAATGTCAAAATTTCTTAAATTTCTTTTGCATTATTTTGGTCCCACTGATGTTACGTTTTAGTCTCTTGCTAACTGTGTGTGTGTAACTTTGCAGGCTAGATTTGAGTAAGGAAAACAGGATATGGATCACATCGTTGGCTAAAACTTTATGAAATTGAAGGAGAATTTTAGTAAGTTTTCACTTGATGGTTTTGATTTAATTAGATTGAGTTATTTGCTAATAGTTTGCTTACTACTGCTCTGAAGCAGTGTTTTGATTATGTCGAATCTGGTTGAATTCTCTTTAGAACCTTGGAATCAGAGTTGTAAAAGCATCTAAATATTTCTTCTAAGCCATTTCCTTTCTGCAGGGTCATAGTTTTTCTCAGTGCAGAATCCAGACTTGGACCAGATATTACCGTTAGTTGTCACGTCTCTTTACTTAGGGCACATTTCCACAGCCTTTCCTTGTCTTTTGTGAGATTGACTTTTTTTTTTATTATTTGGAGACAGGGTCACACTCTGCCACCCAGGCTGGAGTGCAGTGGTGGCTCACTGCAACCTCTGCTTCCCAAGCTCAAGCAATCCTGCTGCCTCAGCCTCCTGAGTAGCTGGGACTACAGGTATGAGCCCCCATGCCTGGTTAATTTTTTCTAGAGACAGGTGTTGCCCAGGCTGGTCTGGAACTCCTGAGCTGAGCTCAAAGCAATCGGCCTGCCTCAGCTTCCCAAAGTTCTGGGATTACAGGCGTGAGCCCCTGCGCCCAGCTGAGATTGATGATTTTGAAAAACGCAGTTCCTTCCACTCTTACTTTTTTTTAATATAATTTTCTCATTTTGGGTTTGTCTGATGTTTGCTTGTGATTAGATTCAGGTTATGTATTCCTGGCTTAGGATTCTGCACATCCAGAGGTACACAGAGTCATCTGCTCTTCATTGATGATACTGATTTTGATTACTTAGTTGGGTGTTGTCTGAATTCTGTATCCTATAGTCATTGTTTTTTACCCCTTGTGGCTTATAGGCAATATGCGGGAGAGACACTTTAACACCATGTATATATCCTACTCCTTAGCAAAGTTTCCACCCATATTTAGCATCCATTGATGATTCTTGAACCGGTTTATAATATGGTTGTTGAAAAGTAAGATTTCTAACAGTAGCACTCCTAGGTTTACCAGTTAACACTTTGCATTTTATTCTAATCAAGAGCCTTCCTTCTTTTTTCCCGTGTCTTTCATGAACTTGCAGATACCTGGTTTTTTTCAATGACTTATCATTTATTACCATCCTTAATGATGTTTGTGCTCTGAGTGATCCAGTGGGGGCCCTTTCAAGCTTGTGTCCTTATGACATGCCTTCATCATTTTTTGGAGCACTTTCTTAATTTTTGGCATAACAAGATGTTCCAGGTTTATCTTGTACCTTTCCTGCCCCAGCCCTGGAATCAGCCATTTCTCTGAGAAGCTCTGGTTTCTTTTAGTACACACCTTGTTTTACAGAATATGCTTGTGAGTCGTGTATGATTGTTAGTCTGTTAGTATCTAAAGTGTTGAAGTAATTTATTTTTGCCTACTAGCTTGACATCTTTCCTTTGTTTAGTGTGTGAAACAATAATACAAACTTTTAAATTTTATAGGATATTCTTTCTTCTAGGGATCAAAAATGACTTTTTAAATGAACATTGGTTTAGAAGAGAGAGTATTTGTGCTTGAGAAGATTTGATTATTGTAGTATATCTTAGTATGTCATCTGCCCTTCACTGATGATGTTAATTTTGATTACTCAGTTGGGTATTGTCTGAATAATCATACTTGCTTTTAGTAAATGAACTGATAGAATTTTTTTCCTCTGAAATGGTAGAGTTATATTTCAGTGTTCTTCAGCTTTCTAGTTGCCTTTCCTGTAACCCTCCAAAATAAATTTATTATAAAAATGATGCATGTTCTATATAAAACATTTGAGATCAGATTATTATATGTAAAATACCATAAGAAAATCCTCACACCAGAGGTTACCTCCTACTTCATCCATGGGATGAATATCCTGGAATGGTGTGTGTGTGTGTGCGTGTGTGTGCGTGTGTGTGTGTGTGTGTGCGTGTGCGCGCGCACGCGCGCGCACGTGTATACACACCACCCCCACCTTCATTTTGCAAAACAAACTTCTAAGTAAAGCAGTTATTTCCTACGTGAGAATTGATACTTAAAATCAGCATGTAAGGTGAAAAACCTCATCTAGTTAAAATTATCCCTGAAAAGCCTTCAGAAATTTAACACTAGCTCTTGTTAATTACAGCACAATTTTTTTTTTCCTCTAGTGGAAAGGAATGATTTCTTCACTTGAGCCCTAGATGAAGCAACTGGCTTGTTTGACTTCTTGTACTAAAAACACGTAATTATAGAATCACACTCAGCACAGTGAGATATAGCAAGATGCTCACATTTTGAGAGGCACATGAAAACTCAGACTACCTAAAGGAAGAATCTTCTCCTTTTTTTATTTGTGACAGTCACTTATTGGGTAGACAGAGTTGCCCTTTTTTGTGGGGGAGATATACTGCAGTTGTATTTGTATAAGTGTGAATAGTATGATTTCTCTGTACTATACATACTGTTTTTATCTTCTAAAGTTTATCAACAAATGTCTTTCCATGTCAGTAGATTTGTACCATTTTATGTATGTATGTATGTATTTTTTTTTTTTTTTTTTTTTTGAGACGGAGTTTTGCTCTTTTTGCCCAGGTTGGAGTGCGATGGCTTGATCTCAGCTCACCACAACCTCCGTCCGCCTCCTAGGTTCAAGCGATTCTTCTGCCTCAGCCTCCTGAATAGCTGGGATTACAGGCATGTGCCACCACGCCCGGCTAATTTTGTATTTTTAATAGAGACAGGGTTTCTTCATGTTGGTCAGGCTGGTCTCGAACTCCTGACCTCAGGTGATCCACCCGCCTCAGCCTCTCGAAGTGCTGGGATTACATGCATGAACCACCGTGCCTGGCCAGATTTGTACCATTTTAAGTGACTGTTTATATAGGGTTTTTTTTTGAGACAGAGTCTTGATCTGTCGCCAGGCTGGAGTGTAGTGGTGCAAGCTCGGCTCGCTGCTACCTCTGCCTCCTGGGTTCAAGTGATTCTCCTGCCTCAGCCTCCTGAGTAGCTGGGATTACAGGTGTGCGCCACCACGCCCAGCTAGTTTTTGCATTTTTAGTAGAGACAGGGTTTCACCATGTTGGCCAGGATGGTTTCGATCTCTTGACCTCGTGATCTGCCTGCTTCAGGCTCCCAAAGTGCTGGGATTACAGGTGTGAACCACCGCACCCGGCCTATATAGATTTTCTGTAGTTTTTTTAATGGTTTCCTAGGAGCATTTAGGTTTGTAATTTTTGTGAATTATAAATATTGTATTTGCATATGCATTTTTGTTTCAATTCTTTACTATATTCTTAGGACAAACTCTAGAAATGAATTGTTTGGTCAAAGGGAGTGTGCATTTTAAGGCTATTGATGTAATTTGTTAAATACTCTTAGGAATGTTGTATTTATTTTTTAGGAAGTATGTGGAAGAATGACCAATTCATCATACCTTAAACAATATAGAGTATTATCCATCTTTTAAATATTTTCTACTCTGATATATGGAATATACCTTTAGTCATTTTTATGTTTTATTGTGCATTTTGTTGATTAAAGAAATAACCAAAGCTGTAAGAAAGTCTTTAATTATTTTAATTTCTTTTGTAAATTATCTGTTTAATTTGTGCCCCTTCCTCCTCCTCTTTCCTTTTTCTTAGAAGTATAAAATCTACATTAGGCGTATCAACTCTGCCGTGTAAATTGCAAATAACTTCCCGTGTTATTTGCTTTTAAACTTGGATTTTAAAGAAAACATATACATATATATGGTTAGGTTTATCAGTATTTTTCTTTATCAATATAGTGCATTCTGCCCTTAATAACACGTTTGGAAACATCCCCAATACTCTAAGCCCCAAGATTATTATAATCTATTGCCAAGATTGTAAAAACGTTCACCTGTGTTGAAATTCTTTCAAGACTTTTTTTAACATTTTAATGCATTTGGAAATTATCTTGATACAAAGTATGAGATTGCCTTTTAATATGTTTATCCCTCATGCAGTTTAAAAAATTAATAGATTTTTTTCAGCAGTTTTGAATTTACAGAAGAATTGAGTGGAAAGTACAGTTCCCATATCCCAAACCCCCACTTCCCTTTTCCATCTTGCAGGCCATGTGTGGTGGCTCACGCATGTAATCCCAACATTTTGGGAGGCCAGGGTGGGAGGATCCTTGAGCCCAGGAGTTTGAGACCAGCCTGGGCAACATAGTAAGACCCTGTCTTAGGAAAAAAAAAAAATTTAACCAGGCATGGTGGCATGCACCTGTCGTCCCAGCTACTTGGGAGCCTGAGGTAGGAGGATTTGTTGAGCCCAGGTCAAGGCACTACTGTACTGCAGCTTGAGTGACAGAGTGAGACTCTGTCTCTTTAAAAAAAAAAAAAAAAGGCTCAGGTAGCTCTTGCATATTATCCCAGCGCTTGAGGAGGCCAACGTGGCGGAATTGCTGCAGCCAGGGGGATCACAGCTGCAGTGAGCGTGATCATACCATTGCACTCCAGCCTGAGTGACCCTGTCTCAAAAACAAAAAAATCTTGCATTAGTGTGGTATATTTGTTAAAATTGATAAGCCAATATTAATATATTGTCATTAGCTAAAGCCTGTACTTTACATTAGTAGTCACTCTATGCATTGTACATTGACAAATCTGATGTGCACATTTTTTGCTTTGACACATATCCACTATTGCAGTATTGTACAGCAGGGGTCCCCGACTCCCGTGCCACAGACCTGTACCTGAGCAGCAGGCGAGCGATTGCCACCTGAGCTCTGCCTCCTGTCGGGTCAGTAGCGGCGTTACGTTCTCACAGGAGCATGAACCCTGTTGTGAACTGCGCATGTGAGGGATCTAGATTGTGCCCTCCTTAGGAGAGAATCTAATGCCTGATGATCTGAGGTGGAACAGTTTCACCCCAGAAGCTACCCCACCCTCTTTTCTGTGGAAAAATTGTCTTCCATAAAACCGGTCTTTGGTGCCAAAAAGGTTGGAGACCGCTGTTGTTTTTCACCATCCTAAAAATCCTGTGTGCTCTTCTTCCCCTGTACCCCACTTCTGCACCCCCCACACAAACTCCTGGAAACTACTGATCTTTTTACCGTCTCCATAGTTTTGCCTTTTCCAGAATGTCATAATTGGAATCATAAGTATGTAACCTTTTTAGATTGGCTTTTTTCACTTAGTAATATATTTACGGTTCCTCCATGCCTTTTCATACTTAATACCTCGTATCTTTCTTTGACTGAATAATATTCCATTGTGTAGACATACTACAGTTTATCTACTCACCTGTTAAAGAACATATTGGTTGCTTCAAAGTTTTATCAGTTAGTATAAAGCTACTGTGAGCATTTGTGTGCAGGGTCTTGAGTTGACTTAAGTTTTCAGCTTGTTTGGGTGAATACCAAGGAGCGCAGTTGCTGGAGCATATAGTATGAGTGTGTATAGTTTTTAAGAAATGCCAAAAGTGCCTTCCAAAGTGGTTGTACCATTTTGCATTCCTGTCAGCAATGTGTTGCCCTGTGTCCTCACCAGCATTTGGTAGTGTTGGTGCTTTGGATTTTAGCCATTTTAATAGGTGTTTAGTAGTATCTTGTTTTAATTTGAAATTCCCTGGTGATATTTGATATATGCTCATTTGCCATCTCTGTCTTTGGTGAAGTGTCTGTTTGTATCTTTTGCCTATTTTTTTATTGGATTGTCTTCTTATTGTTGAGTCTTAAAGAAGTTTTTGTCCACTTGAATATTAGTCCTTTATTGGGTATGTGTCTTGCTAGTATTTTCTCCCTGTCTGTGGCTTGTCTTTTCATTCTCTTTTCCACATCAAGTAAAATTATTATCTTCTCAGAGATTAGAAATGTCACCGGTATTATGGTAAATTATTACATACTCTTGGGCCTGTATTTAGATTTTCTCCTCTGACTCTAAGTTAGTATTGCCTTATTTCTTTAGTTTGAGAAATGTTTCTTGGCTTGTGGGTTTCTCTGTTTAAGATTATGTAAGTTGTCACCAAAAGCTAGAACATTTCTTTGCCTATTTGAAAGTTCCCTTTCTCCCATTCCTTACCCCCTTTGAGAGTATTTCTGGGATTCTACACTTTCCCTTTACTCCCATTGTTTGCAGACTTTGAATTCTAGCAAGAAAATAACAAAGGTAATGAAAAGTTTTTATGTAAAAGAAAATTGTATATTTGAAGGCTTCTGAAATGTGTGATCTTGGAGATTTCCAGTTTTTTTTGTTTGTTTTTTAATAAATAAGAATGTTTCTGGCCTATTCTGTTGGACCTAACTGCTTTTCTTCAAGTTTGATTTTTGGAAGTTTCTTAGTGTACATGTTAGAGCTTTTTGTGGCCTTATTTAGATCTGTGTTCAGGAATTGGACTTGTGGAAACCCAGCTTAGGCCAAAACAGGGAAAGCACTTGCAGATTATGAATGGAAAATGAGGAATAGACTGTGATAAGATTGACCTAGTAGGTTTCAACAAAATTAATGTTTTCAGTTGTGAATCAACTAAAATCTAATTTTTTCCTAATACATATTTTAGTATTTCTGCATTTTCTTGTTTTCTCTTCCTGCTTGCTGTAGTGCATCATTATTTTCAAAGAAAATTTTTCGCGGGGTAGTAAATAAAAATGTAATAGGTGATTTCTATTCTTTGGTATTTGGTAAGCGTTCTGGATCTTCAGATGAATATAGAATCACTTGTAGCTGTTGGCAGTCTCTTGACTACCCCTCTGTGCTCCCATTTTCTTTAAATTTTCGTGGTGAAGGTTTAAGTTTAGAGTTGTACTCAAGTTAAATTTTTGCATAGGTTTATTGAAAGACTATCATTTTATACTAGGTAGTAAATTTGGCAATTCCTGATAAAATAGTATTGAGAGATGTGACTTCTGAAGCATTATTTTGCTATGGTTGGATTTTGTTTTACATTGATGTGTGTTTGCGTGTATGCATAGCGCATATGTGTGTGTGCGTATGTGTGTATATAATATTCTTAACACCCTGTGAGGTCGGTTAATATTATCCTCACTGTACAAGTGTTAGTTTTTACCAGCCCTTTACTTGGAAAGTTTTGCAATTCCTCTGGTTATTAAAACTGAAAGGGGGCTGGGTGCGGTGGCTCACACCTGTAATCCCAGCACTTTGGGAGCCTGAAGCGAGCAGATCACCTGAGGTCAGGAGTTCGAGACCTGCCTGGCCAACATGGTGAAACCCTGTCTCTACTAAAAATACAAAAATTAGCCAGGCATGGTGGCACGTGCCTGAAGTCCCAGCTACTCGGAGGCTGAGTCAGGAGAATCGCATGAACCCAGGAGGTGGAGGCTGCAGTGAGCCGAGATCATACCACTGCAGTCTAGCCTGGGCGACAGAGCGAGAGTCTGTCTCAAAAAAAACACAACTGAAAAGGGAGTTAAGTTTGTCTCTATTTTGTGAAGTTCATTTTTAAAAGGACTAATGCTTTTAAAATAATGAGAAGCAAGAAGTCTAAGTTATTCTGTCTAAATGTTGCTTACAGTTATGAGTTATTCTATACAGGGTAATGCCTAATTTTACTATTCCTTTATCCAAAATTATACAAGTTGGTGAATAAGGAACTAAGCATGGTGAATCTAAGCATTATATAACTGCTACTTATAGCTTCGGAATAGCGTGAATAATTAGTGTTAATATACTAAGTTTTTATAATTCTAGCTGATTGCAAAGTCATTTGATTTTTTAAATTATCCTGTGCTATTATAAATAAATTTATCATTTGTTTTAGAGTTTTGTCATGACTTTAACTGATTGTTTCTAAAGTAGTATAAAATATTTAATTTACTGTTATAAAATATTCAGACTAGAGGATATCCGAAAGCCCTTCTAGTTCTTTGATTTTAACTTCCTCTTTTTTTTTGGCTTTGGCTAGAAGGGCAATTAAAACCACTTGAGGGATTTACATTCCCAGCTTAGATATTGGTGGTAAATGGTAATAACTCCTATCTGTAGAATTCACAGTAATGATATTAGCTACCATCTGTTAGGAGCCTATTCTGTGCTATAGTGCTAGGCATTTTATATGCATTATACTCAAGCCTTGAAACAATTCACAGTGGTAAGAGGCAAGTTACCAGAGGTTAAGCAGTTTGCCTGAACTTGTAGCTAGTTGGTGATGGAGTTGGGATTTGAATCAAGTGCTGACTTTGAAGTGTAAAAAGCCTATGAATTTTACACTGTGCCCTGCAGGTTCTGATATGATTGTGATATAATGAAATAAGATAATATTCACTGTTTAAGTACATTATACGATGGGAATTGATTTACTAATCTAGAGTAAAAATTGTGCTTTTGAGTTATGTTGTTATAGCATTGCATAATTTAGTTAGAAAATATAAATACTTATGAATTTTTATTTTCCTCCTTCTAGATATTCAAGAATTTTATGAAGTGACCTTACTGGATAATCCAAAATGTATAGATCGTTCAAAGCCGTCTGAACCAATTCAACCTGTGAATACTTGGGAGATTTCCAGCCTTCCAAGCTCTACTGTGACTTCAGAGACACTGCCAAGCAGCCTTAGCCCTAGTGTAGAGGTGAGATAAAAAATGTGTTCTGAAGCTATTTTTTGGTGATCACTTTATTTGTGTTACTATGTTTCTTTATTTTATTAAAATAATATTTTATACAAGTGGATTTTGTTATGGAAATATAATTTATAATAGAATAAAGAGAATGGGGTTAAAAATATTTTTGAAAAGCAAAGCTCAGATTCTCTGTTGCCCCTGTTTTAAAATGTTATGAATGTTTGAAGTCTGAAATACTTGATTTAGACTATTAAAAAATTCTTTGCATGATAGACCTCAACAAGGCTTCACCTGTGTGGTAATTAAAATGGAAGTGGTACTTTGAAAATGGTACTTTGAAAAGATAGTTTTGCTCTGGTATTCTTTCGTAGAAATAGGGATATAGTTTTGTGGTCTGGGCTTCTAAGTTGTACCCATTTATCTCAAGGAATCTCTTCTTTATTGGCTTGAAGGATGGCATTCAAACTCACTAGAGACTGAAGAATAAACCTGAACATCAGCTTTGGTTTCTACATTTTCTGTAAAGTTATTTCTTTGAGTATTCATAACTATCTTAGTAATATTCTTTTTTGTGTGTGTTATACTGTTGCCCAGTTGGATATGGTATAGCAGAGGTATGAAGCATTTTGTAACGAAGATTCTGCCTAAGACGCATTAGTCATTTGAAAGTGGTTATTTGTCTGAATTTGAATCTAGTCCTTTCTAGTTAGTGTAAGATAGTGCTGTGCCTGGAAAATGCGACGTTTCTGTTTGGTGAATAATAAATCAGGGAAAAGTGGTGGTAGGCCGCAACCAGATAGCACTTTGGTAAAGAAGTTAGATGGCTTCTCAGTTTTAAGTAACAGAACTATAGAATTTTAGAGCAGGAAGAATCAGAGCACATCTGATCCCTTGTCTTCATTTTAAAGATGAGGAAACTGAGATCCATAATAAAATAACTTGACCCACTTTATTTAGCTAGTTTGGGCAATTATACCTTTGAATTTCAGGACTCTTAACACCCAACTCACAGTTCTCTTTATTAATCCTAGACCTTGTATGTTTCTTTTTGATTAGTATAATGTTTATTGTGTATATCCTTATTTTCTTTACGCTTTTTTTCCATCACTTTTTCCAGGATAATTTCCATTTCCATACTCTTTGGGTTAATACATCACTTGCCTTTATAATAGTCTGAGGTCTATTTCAAATGGATTTTTAAAATGTCTTCAGTCAGTTACTGCTATGGTTTGAATGTGTGCCCTCCAAAATTCAGGTGTTGCCAATGTGAAGATAATGAGAGGTGGGACCTTTAGGAGGTGATTAGGCCATGAGGACTCCTCTATCCTTCATGGGATTAAGGCCCTTATAAAAGAGCCTCCACAGCTTGGGCATGGTGGCTCATGCTTATAATCCCAGCACTTTGGGAGGCCGAGGCGGATGGATTGCTTGAGGTCAGGAGTTTGAGACCAGCCTGGCCAACATGGTGAAACCACGTCTCACGTCTAAAATACAAAAGTTAGCTGAGCATGGTGCCATGTGCCTGTAATCCCAGCTACCAGGGAGGCTGAGGCAGGAGAATTGCTTGAACCCAGGAGGCGGAGATTGCAGTGAGCTGAGATGGCACCACTGCACTCCAGCCTGGGCAACAAGCGAGACTCCATCTCAAAAAAAAAAAAGAGCCTCCACAAAAACTTTTGCATTTTAGCTTACCTTTTTGCTTTCTGCCATGTTGAGATGTAACAAGAAGGCCCTTACCAGATCAGATACCTGGATCTTGGACTTCCCAGCCTCCAGAATTGTGAGAAATTATTTTCTGTTTTTCATAAATGACCCAGTCTCAGGTATGCAGCTGTAGCAACACAAAATGGACTAAGACAGTTATTTCACATTTATTGTCTTAGTTCTAGGTTAGAAAATTGCTTATGTAAAAAACATGTTAAACTTTAAGAGAATTGAATTGCTTACTAGTATTTTTTATTGTCTGATTTATGATACCTTTGATTATAAAGCCTCGAATTCTTATACTCGATTTACTTATTTGTATAGGCGATTGTTTAAGTAATGGCTGGATCAGTGTAACCATTGATAGTGAATATTTGACATTATTGGTGGAAATGTAAATTACTGCAGCCATTATGGAAAACAGTATGCAGGTTTCTCAAAAAAACTAAAAATAGAACTGCCCACCAGCAATCCCATTAGTGGGTATCTGTCCAAAAGAAAGGATATCAGAATATCAAAGGGATACCTGCACCCCCATGTTTATTGCAGCATTATTCACGGTGGCCAAGATATCGAATCAATCTAAATATCCATCAACAGATGAATGGATAAAGTGTGATACACACACACACACACACACACACACACAAAATGGACTACTATTAAGCCATAAAAAGAATGAAATCCTGTCATTTGCAGCAACATGGATGGAACTGGAGGTCATTATGTGAAATTAAGCCAGGCACAGAAAGATAAATATCACATGTTCTCATGTGGGAGCTAAAAATGTTGATCTCATGGAGGTAAAGAGTAGAATGATAGTTACCAGAGACTGGGAAGGGTGGGAGAGGGAAAAGATGAAGAGAGGATGGTTAATGAGTTTAAAAATAGTTAGAAGGAATACATTCTACTGTTCAGTAGCACAATAGGGTGACTACAGTTAACAATAACTTATTGTCTATTTCAGAATTGTTTAGAAGATTTGAAATGTTCCCAGCACAAAGAAATGATAAATGTTTGAGGTGATGGATATTCTAAATACCCTGATTTGACCATTACACATTGTATGCATGTACTAAATATCGCATGTACCCTATAAATACATACAATTATATATCAATAATCATATTTTTAACTGTAGGTATTCGTTAAGATTGAAAAAGTGGACAGTTTTGTAAGCTGAAAGTTTTTTTCCATATACATTTCATTCAGGAAGATCAGTAGTGCATTGAATTTCATCAAAAATGACATTGGTAACACTTCAATTTTTATAAAATGACGAGGCACTCATATCTAGAGTGCTATTTGCAGCTCTGGTTTCTACACCTCCTGAAAGATATATTATGAAAATGATAAAGGCACTTCAAGGGAATAGGAGAAAAAGAACTTTCATATTGTGAGCGTCAGATCTTATTAGTTTGGAAAGTAGATGAGAAGAGAATATGGTCACAGAGTGTTGTTTAGTGCATGGCACATGGAAAATGCTGTAGTAATGTTTGAAATCTGTTCGTATTCATGAATGGACTCTAAGGGGAACATTGGGATATGTCCATCAAGGCCTAGATTTTTAAAAAGTAGCAAAAACCTGTATATATCAAACTTGAGTGAGCAAGGTCAGTTAGTAGGAAGTACCATCTTATAGAGATGACAGAAAATCCTGACAAATGTTTGTCTGAAAATGTAAATAGTTTTGAAACACACTGATGGATGATATTTATAATGATTTTTTTTAAAAAACCTGGAATGTTTGGGGATTTAATTTCTACTTTTTGAAGGTGCTATGAGAGAAGGTAAGCATGTTCCCTTTCACCCATCCATTCGTGCTTCATTTGGAAAACTTGGCTAAGTGATCATTTGATCCCTTGTTTCATTTGCTACTTTAGACTCTTGGGGCATGATGTTTAGGACTAAAAAGGGACTTAGAGAATCCACTTACTCAAAACAAATAACTTAAAACTTAAAGTTTATTGTACTATAACTTGAAAAATTTGAAAATCAAAACCATTTTGTCTTAAACAGAATTTAGGTTATACTTGTATACTAATTCTTGGATATAGTAATCTTTTCCAACAAAATTGCATGCAGCATGCCTATTTGACTTCATGTTTGCATTTGCAGGACTAAAAAGAGGATTATTTTTGCTAAAAGTAGTTAAGATTGCTCAGTTTTCACAAAGCTTTGACTGTTATTCTCTTAAAATGCAAATCTTCATCTTTAAAGCATCTATCCAGTTTTCTTTGTCTTTTTTTTTTTTTTTTTTTTTTTAAAGTTAACTGATCTAATTCTTGCCAGGTCATTTGTCAGTTACTTTGTGACCTTATAACTTTGTTTGTTCCATTTCTTCTGATGTAGTAAATTTAAAGGGACAGGCTTAGTATCCCATTTTCTTAAAAAATTTTTTTTGTATATATTATCTTTTACTTTGAGCATATGTCTAGTGAGATGTTTGGAATAATGTTTGTTTAGTGTTTAATGATTGTTTCAGAGTGATAGGGATTTTTTTCTTTTTTGTACTTTTCTGTATTACTTTTTTTGTTTTTTTAGAAACTGTGTCTCACTCTGTCACCCAGGCTGGAGTGCAGTAGTGCGATCATAGCTCACTGTATCCTCAAAACTTGGGGGCTTCAGGGATCATCCTGCCTCAGCCTGCTAAGTAGCTGGGCCTATATGTGTGCACCACCACACCCAGCTAAAATCATTTCTTTTTTGGGGGGGGGACAGAGTCTTGCTCTGCCACCGAGGCTAGAGTGCAATGGTACGATCTCGTCTCACTGCAACCTCCACCTCCCGAGTTCAGGTGATTCTTCCACCTCAGCCTCCCGAGTAGCTGGGATTATAGCACCCACCATAATACACAGCTAATTTTTGTATTTTTGTAGAGATGGGGTTTCACCATGTTGGCCAGGCTGGTCTCAAACTCCTGACCTCAGGTGATCCACCTGCCTTGGCCTCCCAAAGTGCTGGGTGGCCTCAGCCACCATGCCCGACCCTAAAACCATTTCTTTAAACAGTTTTTTGAAGACTGGGTCTCACTATGTTGCCTAGGCTAGTCTCAGACTCCTGGTGGTGGTCTCCAGCAATCCTCCCACCTCAGCCTCCAGAGTAGCTGGGATTACAGGCGTAAGGTACCACACCCAGCTCTCTCTCTTAATTTTTAAAAATAACATGTCATTTTTAAGAGAACAATTCTATTCTAAAATAAGAGTGAATTAGTTTTAGAGATTATAAGAAAGGATATATGACTTAAAAAAAGGCAAGAGTAAAGAGTAGGAGGAATTGCCTGATTTAATGGGATATTTCAGTAGAAAAGGGTTGATTTATAAGGAAGGATAGATGGCTCTTAAAAAGATGAGGCCAGGCCTGGTGGTTCACACCTGTAATCCTAGCACTTTTGGAGGCCCAGGCAGGCGAATCACCTGAGGTCAGGAGTTCAAGACCAGCCTGGGCAACATGGCAAAACCCCGCCTCTACTAAAAATACAAAAATTAGCCAGGTGTGGTGGTGTGTGCCTGTGGTTCCAGCTGCTTGGGAGGCAGAGGCATGAGAATCGCTTGAACCCAGGAAGCAGAGGTTGCCAAAGAACCCAGGAAGGCAAGATCGTACCACTGCACTCCAGCTGGGTGACAGGGTGAGACTCCCTCTGGAAAAAAAGGCAAGATGAAAGAGTAGGAGGAATTGCCTGATTTAATGGGACATTTCAGTAGAAAAGGATGCACCCTACTCCTAACATCACAATATATTTCAACTAGACTAGAGATTCAAAGGTTAAAAAAAAAGAAACCATAAAAGTAAGATTTTGGGGCTGGGCGCAGTGGCTCATGCCTGTAATTCCAGCACTTTGGGAGGCCAAGTTGGGCAGATCGCTTAAGCTCAGGAGTTCGAAACCAGCCTGGGAAACATGGTGAAACTCCATCTCTACAAAAAATGCAAAAATTAGCTGGGCGTAGTGGCTCCCTCCTGTGGTCCCAGCTACTCAGGAGGCTGAGGTGGGAAGATCTCTTGAGTCCTGGAGGTCAAGGCTGGAGTGAGCCAAGATCGTACCACCCCACTCCAGCCTGGGCGACAGAGCGAGACCCTGTCTCCAAACAAGAAAAAAAAAGTTAAAAATTAAAAAAAAATAAAAATTTTGATTTTTAATGGGGAAGGCTTTTCTAACCATGACCAAAAAACACCACAAAAATTAAAAGGTTAAGAATGCTGCTGACTTTATAGAATTTCTTTGTGGACTTTGACTTCAAATTTTGATTGTAGAACTTCTGAATCTTGAAAGATATAATATGAAGATAAAATATATACTAGGATGAAAATTTGTCACATATATGAAAAAGGATTAATCTTAATTTCCAGTCCTTTCAACCTAAGAAACCTCTTATAGAAACTAAGAAAAAGGCCCGTATTCAATAGGAAACTGACTCAACAATGTAAGTATTGTAGTTTGAAGAAAAAGAAATAAATGTGGGCCAATAAGCCTATGAAGAAATGCTCAGCCACACTTAAAAATGCAAATTACATTGACAGCAAGGATATTTTTAACAAATTTGATTGTCAGAGATTAAATAAATAGGAGGAAACAGAAGCTCCTATACAGTTAGTAAGGGAGAATACAGTAGTGCAACTAATTTGAAAGACAACTTTATATTCGTATCCTTTGATCCAGCGTATGCTACAGATTTACCACAAATTATTGAAGGTCTTTGTACAGGGATGCTCGTTGCAGCCTTAATTAGTAGAAACCAACAAGGCATGTAAAAGATTATCAGTAAGAAATCGGATAAACACATTACAGTAGAGCCATTTAATGCAAGACAAAGTAGCAGGCAAAATATATTCTGTATATCTGTTATGTGCTATTAAATGAGTGAAAGCAGGTTACGTATCAGGAGGCGCAGTATGACTGTGTGTGAAAAGAAAACCAAGAGGTTAGACATGTCTGGAAGAATATACACATAGTCTGCTTTCAATAGTACTCTTTTAAAATTGATAAATAATTATACATATTTATATGGTGCTTGTGGTATTTTGATACATGCATACCATGTTTAATGATCAAATCAGGATAATTGGGATATCCATCATCTCAAGCATTTATCGTTTCTTTGTGTTGAGAATATTCCAGATTTTCTCTTCTAGCTATTTTGAAATATACAATAAATTGTTGTTACCTATAGTCACCTACTGTGCTATTGAACACTTCTAATTGTATTTTTGTACCTATTGACCAACTTGTCTTCCTCCCCTCCTTCACTCTACCCTTCTCAGCCTCTGATAAACTACCATTCTACTCTCCAACTCCATGAGATCAGCTTTTTAGCTTCCATATATGAGTGACAACATGTGATATTTGCCTTTCTTTGTCTGGCTTATTTCTCATAAGATATCCTTCAGGCTCATCCATGATGCTGCAGGTGACAGGACTTCATGCTTTTTTATGGCTAAATAATATTCTATTGTATATATATGCTACATTTTATTTTATTTATCATTTGTCTGTTGAGGGACACTTAGGCTAATTCCCTATCGTGGCAGTGGTGAATAGTGGTGCGATAAACATGGGCATGTAGATATCTCTTTGATGCACTGGTTTCTTTTCTTTTGGGTATATACCTAGCAGTGAGAGTGCTGGATTAAATGGTGGTTGAGAAGTGACCATGCTATTTTCCGTAGTAGCTGTACTAATTTATATTCCCATCAACAGTGTACCAAAGTGTCCCTTTCTCTGCATCCATAGCCAGCATCTGTTATTTATGGTCTTTTTGATAATAGCCATTTTAACTGGGGTAAGAGAATATCTTTTTTCTTTTTCTTTTTTTTTTTTTTTTTTTGAGACAGAGTCTTGCTCTGTTACCCAGGCTGGAGTGCAGTGGCGCGATCTCTGCTCACTGCAAGCTCCACCTCCCAGGTCCAAGCGATTCTCCTGCCTCAGCCACCTGAGTAGCTGGGATTACAGGTGTGCTCTGCCATGCCCAGCTGATTTTTTAAATATTTTTAGTAGACACAGGGTTTCACTATGCTGGCTAAGCTGGTCTCGAAGTCCTGACCTCGTGATCTGCCTGCCTCGGCCTCCCACAGTGCTGGGATTACAGGCGTGAGCCACTGTGCCCAGCTTATTATGGTTTTGATTTCCATTTCCCTGAATATTATTAGTAATGTTGAACATTTTTCATATACCAGTTAACCATTTGTATGTCTTTTGAGAAATGTCTAATCAGATCATTTGTGCATTTCAAAATCAGATATTTGCTTTTTTGTTGCTCCTTATATATTCTGGTTATTAATCCTTGTCAGATAAATTGCAGATATTTTCTCCCATTCTGTAAGTTGTTTCATCACTCTGTTGGTCATTTCCTTTGCTGTACAGGATCTTTTTAGCTTGATGTTATCTAATTTACCTATTTTTGCTTTTGTTGCCTGTGCTTTTGAGGTGTTACCTAAAAAATATTTGCCCTGACCAACGTCCTGAAGCATTTCCCCAATGTTTTCGTATCGTATCGTATCGTATCGTATCGTATCGTATCGTATCGTATCGTATCAGGTCTTAGATTTAAGTCTTTAATCTATTTTGATTTGTTTGTTATGTTTTCATATTGTTAGTGATGGGAGTCTAGATTCATTCTACGTATGGATATCCAGATTTTCCCAGCACCATTTATCGAAGAGACTGTCATTTTCCCATTGTGTCTTTTTGGCTTCTTTTTCAAAAATGAGTTGGCTTAAATGTGTGGATTTATTTCTGTGTTCTCTGTGTGTTCCATTGGTCTGTGTGTTTTTAGATCAGTGCCTGTGTGGATTTATTTCTGTGTTCTCTGTGTGTTCCATTGGTCTGTGTGTTTTAGATCAGTGCCTGCGTGGATTTATTTCTGTGTTCTCTGTGTGTTCCGTTGGTCTGTGTGTTTTTAGATCAGTGCCTGTGTGGATTTATTTCTGTGTTCTCTGTGTGTTCCATTGGTCTGTGTGTTTTAGATCAGTGCCTGTGTGGATTTATTTCTGTGTTCTCTGTGTGTTCCATTGGTCTGTGTGTTTTAGATCAGTGCCTGTGTGGATTTATTTCTGTGTTCTCTGTGTGTTCCGTTGGTCTGTGTGTTTTAGATCAGTGCCTGTGTGGATTTATTTCTGTGCTCTCTGTGTGTTCCGTTGGTCTGTGTGTTTTTAGATCAGTGCCTGTGTGGATTTATTTCTGTGTTCTCTGTGTGTTCCGTTGGTCTGTGTGTTTTTAGATCAGTGCCTGTGTGGATTTATTTCTGTGTTCTCTGTGTGTTCCGTTGGTCTGTGTGTTTTTAGATCAGTGCCTGTGTGGATTTATTTCTGTGTTCTCTGTTGTGTTCCGCTGGTCTGTGTGTTTTAGATCAGTGCCTGTGTGGATTTATTTCTGTGTTGTCTCTGTGTTCCGTTGGTCTGTGTGTTTTTAGATCAGTGCCTGTGTGGATTTATTTCTGTGTTGTCTCTGTGTTCCGTTGGTCTGTGTGTTTTTAGATCAGTGCCTGTGTGGATTTATTTCTGTGCTCTCTGTGTGTTCCGTTGGTCTGTATGTTTTAGATCAGTGCCTGTGTGGATTTATTTCTGTGTTGTCTCTGTGTTCCGTTGGTCTGTGTGTTTTTAGATCAGTGCCTGTGTGGATTTATTTCTGTGTTGTCTCTGTGTTCCGTTGGTCTGTGTGTTTTTAGATCAGTGCCTGTGTGGATTTATTTCTGTGCTCTCTGTGTGTTCCGCTGGTCTGTGTGTTTTTAGATCAGTGCCTGTGTGGATTTATTTCTGTGTTCTCTGTTGTGTTCCGCTGGTCTGTGTGTTTTAGATCAGTGCCTGTGTGGATTTATTTCTGTGTTCTCTGTGTGTTCCGCTGGTCTGTGTGTTTTTAGATCAGTGCCTGTGTGGATTTATTTCTGTGCTCTCTGTGTGTTCCGCTGGTCTGTGTGTTTTTAGATCAGTGCCTGTGTGGATTTATTTCTGTGTTCTCTGTGTTTTTACATCAGTGCCTGTGTAGATTTATTTCTGTGTTCTCTGTGTGTTCCGCTGGTCTGTGTGTTTTTAGATCAGTGCCTGTGTGGATTTATTTCTGTGTTCTCTGTGTGTTCCGCTGGTCTGTGTGTTTTTAGATCAGTGCCTGTGTGGATTTATTTCTGTGTTCTCTGTGTGTTCCGCTGGTCTGTGTGTTTTTAGATCAGTGCCTGTGTGGATTTATTTCTGTGTTCTCTGTGTTTTTACATCAGTGCCTGTGTGGATTTATTTCTGTGTTCTCTGTGTGTTCCGCTGGTCTGTGTGTTTTTAGATCAGTGCCTGTGTGGATTTATTTCTGTGTTCTCTGTGTGTTTTTAGATCAGTGCCTGTGTGGATTTATTTCTGTGTTCTCTGTGTCTTCCGCTGGTCTGTGTGTTTTTAGATCAGTGCCTGTGTGGATTTATTTCTGTGTTCTCTGTGTGTTCCGCTGGTCTGTGTGTTTTAGATCAGTGCCTGTGTGGATTTATTTCTGTGTTCTCTGTGTGTTCCGCTGGTCTGTGTGTTTTAGATCAGTGCCTGTGTGGATTTATTTCTGTGTTCTCTGTGTGTTTTTAGATCAGTGCCTGTGTGGATTTATTTCTGTGTTCTCTGTGTGTTTTTA
Source organism: Pongo abelii (assembly GCF_028885655.2). NCBI lineage: Eukaryota > Metazoa > Chordata > Mammalia > Primates > Hominidae > Pongo > Pongo abelii. The sequence goes on along the minus strand of NC_085928.1, from coordinate 207,768,524 downwards.
GATCAGTGCCTGTGTAGATTTATTTCTGTGTTCTCTGTGTGTTTTTAGATCAGTGCCTGTGTGGATTTATTTCTGTGTTCTCTGTGTGTTTTTAGATCAGTGCCTGTGTGGATTTATTTCTGTGTTCTCTGTGTGTTTTTAGATCAGTGCCTGTGTGGATTTATTTCTGTGTTCTCTGTGTGTTTCAGATCAGTGCCTGTGTGGATTTATTTCTGTGTTCTCTGTGTGTTTCAGATCAGTGCCTGTGTGGATTTATTTCTGTGTTCTCTGTGTGTTTCAGATCAGTGCCTGTGTGGATTTATTTCTGTGTTCTCTGTGTGTTTTTAGGTCAGTGCCTGTGTGGATTTATTTCTGTGTTCTCTGTGTGTTTTAGATCAGTGCCTGTGTGGATTTATTTCTGTGTTCTCTGTGTGTTTTAGGTCAGTGCCTGTGTGGATTTATTTCTGTGTTCTCTGTGTGTTTTAGGTCAGTGCCTGTGTGGATTTATTTCTGTGTTCTCTGTGTGTTTTAGGTCAGTGCCTGTGTGGATTTATTTCTGTGTTCTCTGTGTGTTTTAGATCAGTGCCTGTGTGGATTTATTTCTGTGTTCTCTGTGTGTTTTAGATCAGTGCCTGTGTGGATTTATTTCTGTGTTCTCTGTGTGTTTTTAGATCAGTGCCTGTGTGGATTTATTTCTGTGTTCTCTGTGTGTTTTTAGATCAGTGCCTGTTTGGATTTATTTCTGTGTTCTCTGTGTGTTTTAGATCAGTGCTGTGTGGATTTATTTCTGTGTTCTCTGTGTGTTTTAGATCAGTGCCTGTGTGGATTTATTTCTGTGTTCTCTGTGTGTTTTAGGTCAGTGCCTGTGTGGATTTATTTCTGTGTTCTCTGTGTGTTTTAGATCAGTGCCTGTGTGGATTTATTTCTGTGTTCTCTGTGTGTTTTTAGATCAGTGCCTGTGTGGATTTATTTCTGTGTTCTCTGTGTGTTTTTAGATCAGTGCCTGTTTGGATTTATTTCTGTGTTCTCTGTGTGTTTTAGGTCAGTGCCTGTGTGGATTTATTTCTGTGTTCTCTGTGTGTTTTAGGTCAGTGCCTGTGTGGATTTATTTCTGTGTTCTCTGTGTGTTTTAGATCAGTGCCTGTGTGGATTTATTTCTGTGTTCTCTGTGTGTTTTAGGTCAGTGCCTGTGTGGATTTATTTCGGTGTTCTCTGTGTGTTTTTAGTACTATGCTTACTTGGTAACTGTAGCTTTGTAGTAGGTCAGGTAATGTGATGCCTCCAGTTTTATTATTTCTGCTCAGGATTGTTCTGGGTATTCGGGGTGTTTTATGATTCTGCATGAATTTTAGGCTTTTTTTTTCTATTTATATGAAGAATGTCATTGGTATTTTATTAGGGATTGCGTTGAGTCTCTATATTGCTTTGGGTAGTATGGACATTTTAACAATATTAGTTTTTCCAATCTATGAACATGGGATATCTTTCCATTTTTTTTGTGTCCTCTTCAGTTTGTCTTAGCAGTGTTCTAGAGTTTTCATTGTTGAGATCTTTTACTACTTTGGTTAAATTTATTCCTAGGTTTTTTGGGTTTTTTTTTTTTTTTTTTTTTTTTTTTGGTAGCTATTATAAATGTGATTGTTTTCCTGATTTCTTTTTTAGATTATTTGGTGTTGGTCTATAGAAATACTACTGATTTTTTGCATGTTGATTCTTGCATACAGCTTTTTAAAAGTTTTGCCTGCTATTTGCAAGTCCGCCTTTTTAGTCCTTCAGTGTTTATCTTATTGGAAGGGGAGTTTTCTGACTGAATGGTGTTGAGGGATACTTTTCCCTTTCTCTTTGACCTTGTGGTTTAATATTTTAAAATAAGCCATCTGCTTTAATTTGAGTAGAGTTTTAGGAGGCAGTAGAGTTAAAAGTATATATTCAGCTGGGTTCGGTGGCTCACGCCTGTAATCCCAGCACTTTGGGAGGCAGAGGCGGGCGGATCACTTGAGGTCAGGAGTTCAAGACCAGCCTGGCCAACATGGTGAAACCCCGTCTCTACTAAAAATACAAAAATTAGCCGGTTGTTGTGGCAGGCACCTGTAATCCCAGCTACTTGGGAGGCTGAGGCAGGAGGCCTGGGAGGCAGAGGTTGCAGTGAGCCGAGATCACATCACTGTCTTCCAGCCTGGGTGGCAGAGCAAGACACTGTCTCAAAAAAAAAAAAATACACACACAGACATATTCACTGTACCAGGTTTAATCTGAAGTCCTCTAAACATTAACAAAAAATTTACTGAAATACTGTATAATATTCTTACATAAAGATACACAAATAATAAAGGAATAGGTTAATTACTGCATTGTGAATATACCAGGCCCAGAAAAACAACATGGAATGACTGCTAACAGGTTCTGGAATTAGATAGTGATGGTAGTTGTACAAGTCTATGAAAATATCAAAAATCACTGAATTGTACACTTTAAAATGTGGTGAATTTTGTAGCATGTCCATTTTATCTCAGTTTAAAAAGAAAAATACCAGTACCCCCAGAAGTCTTCCTTGTACTCTCCCTATTTACTACCTATCCCCTCTTCCTCAGAGGACCATCCAAATTTCCAACATCATAGATGAGTTTTGCGTTCTTTTAAATTGCATATAAAGAGAATTACACAGTGTATATACCCCCTTGTGTGCTTCTTTTTTCTTATATTTGTGCATTTCATCTATGTAAAGTTTTTTCATCCTTACTGTTGTATGATATTCCATTGTATGATATACCAAAATATATTTACACATTCTGCTATTGATGGTCATGTGGATTGTTTCCAGTTTTGATTAGTGTTGCATTGAACATTCTTTTACATTCAGGTCTGCTGTAACACAACAGATACTTTCCTAAAAATCCCCACACTATGAAAAATGGCACAATGAAAACCACAGGCATTATTTGAAAAATGAGGGTAGGGACCAAACACTTAAAACTTTGTGAGTGACATATTAAAAGAGATTAAAACCTAATAAAAACAACAGCACAGTTTTATGCTTTTTTTTTTTTTTTTCCTTAGAGGAGGTCTTGCTTTGTTCTTCAGGCTAGTATGAGGTGGTGAGATCATAGCTGACTGCACCCTTGAACTAATGGGCTCAAGCTATCCTCTGCCTCAGCCTCCCAAGTAGCTGAGATTATAGGCGTGAGCCACTGTGCCCAGTTTATGCATGTTCAGTGGTGAATTAATATGTGAATACTACAATCAATATGGCATTTTACCTTGGAAAAAAACTCAGCTTTGCTTATAGGAGTGTGTTGCAAAGAGTTGCAGCTTGTGAGTTACTGTGATGTGCTAGCTGGGGGAGTTATCTGAAATTGGATGAAAAGTTATAGCACCAGTTGTAGATGAGTGTAGACCATAAAACTCCCATAAACTAAAGTAGCTGGTAGATGTCTGAGGTGTGTGCATTTTGTGTATTCTTAGGTGTCTCATATCCTCTGGGTACAGTTTTTTGCCTTCACCTAGTCTTTCTCACAGTCAAGATTGTGCTTACTTTTCCTGTATGTGTGTATTTTTTGGAACTATTTGAAAATCAGTTGTAGACATCATGCACTTAAACTATTAAAACTTCAGCATGCATCTCTTAAGAGTAAGAATAGTTAGATATTCTTCTGTGTTATCTTACTACCATTATCACATCTGAGAAAATAGCAATAATTGTTCAGTTTTCTCTCCAATCTCTATTCAAAATTGTCCCCAGTCTATTTTGTGGGACTTTAAAAAAATTAGATAAATCAGTACACATACCATTTATGCATTTGATTGTTAGGTGTCACTACACATGCCATTTATGCATTTGATTGTTAGGTGTCAGTACACATGCCATTTATGCATTTGATTGTTAGATGTCTGTTTTTAACTGGGTTTTCCTAAAAGCAGAACCTGAGGCAGAGGGCTTAGGTGCTATTAATTTATTTAGAGAGTTCATTCCTAGAGAGCAGAAGTGAGGGGAAGGGTGAAAATATTATAGGAAGGGGAAAAACTAATACAAGGGTGCTTCCTGCCACTAAGTGTGACTGATTTTTGTGTCCTTGGTATTGCATCCCTGAGAAGCCATTTGCACTGCACGTTAGGACTCTGGAAGGAAAGAGAGAGAATTTATCTACTGGCTTCTAGTGGGCAGCAATTCCCCCATACTTTAGAGTTGTGGATTTGTCAGTGTAGGTGATGTATCAGGAAAGCCCCCAGTGACGGGGGTGAGAGGAGGAGATGTGGACTGGGGGCCACAGGCACGAAGTGTTGCTGGGGCTGCTCAGGATGAAAGGTAGGTGTGAAGATCTGGGGGCAACTGTTGGAATGGGTTGGGAGTACACATACCAAATCTGGTACAGTGTCTCTAGTCTTTTGTAATCTAGTAGAATAGTCTTCCTTATCTTCTTTTCCACACCTTTAAATGACATTACCTTTTTGAAGAGACCATGCCAGTTGTTTTATAGACTATCACACATTCTTTATTTGTCTAATTTGTTTCCTCATGTTATTTAACTCATTCCACTAAGTCTTGTATTTCTGGTAAGAGGAAGTTAGGTGTAAAGGTTGATCAGACTCGTTTTTGGTAAGCAGACCTCACAGTGATACACAGTGTTGTATTTCATATTGCATCATCAGGAGGCTCACAATATCAGGTTGTTGCTCTTGTGGTGCTGAGTTGGATTGCTTAAAGGTGGGGACCTCCAGATCCTCCACGGGAAAGGTACGTTTTTCTTGTTGATGTTGTGAAGTATGTATGGGGTTGTACTTTGGCACCTTGTAGTGAGTCAGTTTCCCCCCATTGGTGATCATTGCCAAATCACTACATTTGAGGTTTCAAAATGTTATTTTTCTCTCTAATTTTATCATTCTGTTTGTATTTATTAGTTGGCATTCTTCTATAACACTCTTTTTCTTCATCACCTAGGGATGAACTTCTGTTCCTTCTAAAAAGACAGGCTAAAGTTTACATTACTTTCTTTTAATGATCAGTTATTTGAGTAGCTTGTGTGATAATCCCCTCCAGAGGTTGCTAAGTTCCCCCTTTTTCTTGATCTCTCTCTTTACAGAGTTATCACTGCTACTGAGAAATTTTTATTTACTAAATGTTTACATACATTTAAATTTGGGTGCTCATATTACTTCATATTTGACTAGACAAATCACTTGAAGGAGTATCTGTGTTTTCTTTGGATATGCTTTACTAGTCTTTGAGCACGTCCTTGCCTTCCAACAATTTTCCCAAGTTTATTTTGAGTTTTCCCTGCTCCTGAACTAGAATCCATGCATAACGATGGTTTCCATTTTGCTATTCCTAGGGGTTGCTTTTTCTTTGAGGTGTTATTTTTGAGAGGTAAGAAAGTGGACAGGCAGGTGACACATTCTTCCAACTTTAGCCTTTTGCCCCAGAACTGGTAAAATAAAATTTGAGAAATACCACATGAGAAGAAAGCACATATTGTATTCATTTTAAAATATTAATGCAAAATATTGTATTAATATTTTACAATATTAATATTTTAAAATGAATACAATATGTTTTGTCTTCCTTTCTTAAACTCACGTGTTCCACAGGAATGGATTAAAATAATAGCCTTATTTTTCAAATAGCATAGTTTTAAAAGGCACATCACATACATTGTAATAATTTGGGATGTCAGAGGAGCATGAATTCATTCTTGCTATAGCCTCCTAACATACACGAGGTGAGCCAGATTTTGGTTCTTAATACATGGAGCTTATACTGTGTTTACTTTAGAATTGATCAAACTGTCGTTCAGGGATGTTGGTACTGCCCAACCTTGCGGTATTACCCTATAGAAAAACTGATTAGAATTCAGAACCTCAGGCTTCAAGACTGATGTTTCTGTTTTTGTTTAATGACTTTCTTGGCAATTGGACTTGTTACCTAGGCAAAGGAAAATATTGCAATAAAGTTAAAATAAGGAGAGAAAGAACTAATTTTAATAGAGATAGAAATGTAATAGGCAACTTTTTAAAAAAAAAAAAAAAAAAGCTGTAGAAATACAGTAATATGTGGTATGATGATGTTTTGGCCAGCCACAGACCATGTTAAGTAGGATCCCTTAAGGTTATAATCAAGCTGAGAAATTTATATCTCCTAGTGACATCTTTGCTGTCATAACATTGTAGCACGACGTATATCAAATGTTTGTGGTGATGCTGGTGTAAATAAACCTGTTCTGCCAGTCATATAAAAGCATAGCACATATAATTAGATACAGTACATAATACTTGATAAATATTAACAATTACGTTACTAGTTTATCTACTGTACTTTTAATACTTATTTTATAGAGTGCACTTCTACTTATTTTAGAAAAAAGTAAACTGTAAAACGGCCTTAGGCAGGTCCTTCAGGAGGTATTCCAGAAGAAGACATTGTTTTCGTAGGTGGTGATAGCTCCATGCATGCTATTGCCTCTGAAGACCTTTCGGTGGTATTGTCCAATGACACTGATGATTCTGACCTTGGGTAGGCTCAAGTTAATAGGTGTGTGTGTGTGTGTTTGTTTTTAACAGTATTTAAAAGTGTGTGTTTGTATTTAAACAGTAAAAAAAAAAATTAAAAAATAGAAAAAAGCTTATAGAATCAGAATATAAAGAAAGAAAAAATTTTGTACCGCTATACAGTGTATTTGTGTTTTAAGCTAAGTGTTAAGGTGAAAGAGTCAAAAAGTTAAAAAATTTAATTTATAAAGTAAAAAGGTTACAGTAAGCCAAGGTTAATTTATTACTGAAGAAAGAAAAACATGTTTCTGTAAATTTAGTATAGATCAGCCTGGGCAGCATAGGGAAACCCCATCCCTACAAAAAAAAAAAAAAAATTAGGCGTGGTTGGTGGCTTCATGCCTGTAGTCCCAGCTGCATGGGAGGATGAGGTAGGAGAATTGCTGGAGCCCAGGAGGTCAAGGCTGCAGTGAGCTGTGATCAGTCCACTGCATTCCAGCCTGGGCAACGGAGCAAGACCCTGTCTCCAAAAAAAGAAATGTTTTAAGAGAAGTGGAACAACTGTCATATTATGCCAAAAAAAAAAGCTGTTAATCTAGGAGAAAACTCAGCAAAACTTTACAGTTACTGAGAAAATAAAAGGCTATGTGAAAGCTTAAGTATGTCACATTGGTTAGACTTATGTGTTCCTAGAAGATACCCCCAATTAGTTTTGAATTATGAGTTTTGATTGTGACATTTTCAGTAACTCATCATTTAAATAATCTTGATTGCTCTATATCTGTGCTTATTACTATTTTTAGTATTAGAACAGTGATATCTCATGTGCTCCTAAACCTCCTCCCCTCTCCTGTTTTTTGGGTTTCCAAAGTGATACATGTTTATTGCAAAATTTCCTAACTATGTGTTTTCAATTATGTGAAAGTCATATCAGAGAATAAATACTGACAGCTTCTGTTATGCTCTTAATCCTTTTTTCTTTTAGAATCTCACTGTCCTTTTTCATTATGGAATATCTATAACCTCTTTCTCTGTCTTGGGCCTCTGTTCCCCTCTTTATTTTATCCTGTAAATATGTTCAAAGATTCCATTAGAAAAACAGACAAACAGAAAAAAGTACTTCTCAGTAGGACCCAAAGTAATAATAAACATATAGGATTAGCTGAACAAATACATACCAAATGGTTAAAAGAGGTTATCTCGGGAAAAGGATATAAAAAAAGACTTTCAACATTATGCATCTGTCTTTATAAGTGTGTTTAAGGTGTGCCTGAATTACCTGTGTAGTTAATTTTTTTTAAGGTAAATAAAGGAAAAAAGAGAACAGTTAATGTGGAATGTGGAGAAGGAGGGTCAGAATCTAGGTTACAGAATATTGGGAGTGGGAAGAAAAGGAAGAAAAAAAGGCAAAGTGCATTTTCAAGAAGCTTAGCTAAGAAGAGAAGGAATGCTATAGGGTCCTACTAAGAAGTGCTTTTTCCCCTGTCTTTCTCCTAATGGCCTCTGTGAACATATTATATTTACAACATAAAGTGAAGAAGAGAACAGAGGCCCAAGATAGAAAAAGAGATTATAGACATTGTATGAAGGGAGAGTGAGATTCCAAAAGAGAAAAGGATCCAAGGGCATAACAGAAGCTGTTCGCATATGTTATCTGATTTTTTGGTGGCATTTGCTACTCTCTACTCTGCTTTTGAAAATTTTTTATCTTCTTGGCAACTATTTGACCTGTTGGTTTTCCTTCATTTTGTGTTTTTTTTAAAAAAAAGATTTTAATCATGGAGAAACTGTAGTGAATATTATCAATATCCATGTATTTACTACCTTAAGAAGATAAAATAGTGTAAGTATAGTTGAAGTCTCTTGTGTTTTCCACTGTCATCACGTTCTCCTGCCTTGTTCCCCAGAATTAACCTCTGTCTTGAATTTGGTGCTTGTCACTCACATGTACACTCACATGTACTGTTTATAGTTACAGTTTTCTTTACCTTTCTTGTGCCTGGGATTCATTGAGTTTCTTGGATCTGTGGGTTTATAGTTTTTACCTACTTTAGACATGTTTCACCAATTATTTCTACAAATATTTTTTCTCTTCCTTCCCCTTTGCTTTCAGGGATTCCAGTACATGTATATTGGTTTGATTGACTTTGTCTACAGTTCACTGATATGATTAATCTTTTCTCAGTCTTTTTTGTTGGTATGTTAAATTTTAGACAATTTCTGTTGCTATGTCTTCGAGTTCATTAATCTTCTCAAGTATCTAGTATACTGTTAATCTCAGTCAGTTTTTTATTTCAGGCAGTCTATCTCTAGAAGCCTGATTTAGTTTCTCTTCTCCTCTCCCTCTCCCTCTTTTTGGAGACGGTCTTGCTGCGTCGCCCAGGCTGCAGTGCAGTGATGCAGTCATGGCCCACTGCATCCTCAGCCTCCTGGCTTCAAGCAGTCCTGCTGCCTCAGCCTCCCAAGCACCTGGGGCTACACATGTATACCACCAGGCTGGGCAATTTTTTTTTTTTTTTAATTTTTTGGCAGAGATGGGGTCTTGCTGGATTGCCCAAGTTGGTCTCAATAGTTTCGTTTTTATTTTTGTCTAATTAACACACTCAAGCTTTTCTCTTGTCTTCATAAACATAAGGGACAGAGTTAAAGTAACTTAAAATGTTTTTGTCTGCTGATTCTATTATGTGTCATTTCTGGGTCAGTTTTTATTGATTGATTTTTTTTCTCTTCTCTGGGTTGTGGTTCCTTGCTTCTTTACATGCTTGGCAATTTGGATGAATTTGGCAGACATTGTGAATTTTACCTTTTGGGGGCCTAGATAATTTTGTATTCTTTTAAATATTCTTGAGCTTTGTTTTGGGATGTAGTTAAATTACTTGGAAAGAGTTTGATCCTATTCAAACTGCTTTTTTGTTTGTTTTTGAGACGGAGTCTTGCCCCGTCGCCCAGGCTGGAGTGCAATGGCGTGATCTTGGCTCACTGCAACCTCCGGTTCCTGGGTTCAAGTGATTCTCCTACCTCAGCCTCCTGAGTAGCTGGGATTACAGGCATGCACCACCACGCCTGGCTAATTTTTGTATTTTTAGTAGAGACAGGGCTTCACCATGTTGGTCAGGCTGGTCTTGAGTTCCTGACCTTGTGATCCGCCCTCCTTGGCCTCCCAAAGTGCTGGGATTACAGGTGTGAGCCACCGCGCCTGGCTGCTTTTAGGCTTTTTCAGTGGGACTGAGCAACATTTGGTTGTAGAAGGCTATCCCCGTTGCCCCGTATATTATGAGTTTTAATTATTCTTGGCCTTGCGTGAGCTCTGGGTTTTGTTCCATTTGCTGCTTTCTAAGATTTTTTCCTCACCTTGAAGTTTCCTTACATGCATGTACTGATCAGAACTGATCTGAGACTCGAGGGGACTCTGCAGATCTCTGGAGCTTTTTCTTTCCCGCTCTCTCCTTTTTGGTACTCTTACCTGTGAGTTTTAGCTCTGTGCATTCTCAATGCTTTCTCCTCAACTTAGACTGCTGGGTTTCGTTGAGTTTCCTCCTCCTGCTACAGCCAGGAAACTTTTTCTGGGCATTTACAGGACTCACCTCATTAGTTTCTCTTCTCACAGGGTCCAGTGTCTGAAAGTCAGTCTTTTCTTTTTTATTCCATTATGGTTGGCAGCAATTGCTTGTTTATGGAAAGCCATTGGTATTCTAAAATACTGTTAATTATCTTATGTGCCTATTAGGTGAAGTGTTGCCATCCCAAAAGGCTTATATTTCAAGTCCTTCTAAAGTAGCTCATATTACAGGGTGATTTCTAAATTACTTTTAACAGCAAATGACCATCTGAAGAGAACACATAGGGGAAAATGTACCTTACTCAGTGCCAGTTGGGCACTTACAGATACTTACAGAAGATGCAGTTAGTGTAGAATTTAACACAAATTGAATAATCATTCCCTGAGTACGGCCTTAAAACCTGTAAGTATTAGATATATGCAAGCTTTTTTGAAGGATTACTAGGTATATTAAAAAATAATATAATAAGGGGTTAGTTACATTATGAAGGTTATAAATACATACCTACAGTACAGGGGAAAGTGGCTTCCTCTTCTGTGAATGAGCACTACAAGTCGAGTATTCCTTATCCAAAATACTTGGGACCAGAAATGTTTTGGATTTTGGATTTATTTGGATTTTGATATTTGCATTATACTTGTTGGTTGAATATCCCTAATCTGAAAATTCAAAATCTGGAACGTGGCTAGGCACACTGGCTCACCCTTGTAATCCCAGCACTTTGGGAGGCCGAGGCAGGTGGATCGCCTGGGGTCAGGAGTTCGAGACCAGCCTGGCCAACATGTCAAAACCCCGTCTCTACTAAAAATACAAAAATTAGCTGGGCCTCGTGGCAGGCGCCTGTAATCCCAGCTACTTGGGAGGCCGAGGCAGGAGAATCATCGCTTGAACCTGGGAGGCAAAGGTTGCAGTAAGTTGAGATTGTGCCATTGGACTCCAGCCTGGGCAACAAGAGTGAAACTCCATCTCAAAAAACAAACAAACAAACAAAAAGATAACAAAATCTGAAATGCTCCAACGAGTATTGTCTTTGAGTGTTATGTTGGCACTTAAAAGATTTTGGATTTTGGAGTATTTGGATTGTGGATTTTTGGATTAGGGATACTCAATCTGTAGTAGTAATTTGGGATAAATGGTCAAGTGACATTGTAGTTCAGAAAGGGCCATATCTCAAACAACTTAGACTGTATAAAACTGATGTTTGAGGTCACATAGATTAGATCATTAAAAAATGGTTGTAGTTATGATGACCCTAGACATTGGGGATGAATGTGAGGAGTTTGACTAAAATTTGTTCTTTGAATTGTGACTGGAATAATATATTAGACATACTATTTTAATGTGTTGTTAAGTAATTATATGTTAACTGATTAATTTGGATATTTGACTATTTCATCTTTTTCTTACAGGTTTATAATTGAGTTAGCAAACTTCTATTTTTACTGGGAAAATGGAATGTCTAATTTTCAGGATTGTTTCAGGCTGTTTTCGATTTTGTAATCACCTATAGTTTAAATATTAGAAAGGCCACTCATTAATTCAACAAACATTCTGGTCACCATGCTATCCCCCAAGATGATGGGGATAAAGTAGTAGGTATGTGAGACATTTCTTTTCTTTTTTTTTCTTTTTCTTTTGAGACGGGGTCCCGCTTTGTCACCCAGCCTGGAGTGCAGTGGCGAGATCTCAGCTCTCTGCAATGTCCACCTCCTGTGTTCAAGTGATTCTCCCACCCCAGCCTCCCGAGTAGCTGGGATTACAGGCGTGCGCCGCCATGCCTGGCTAATTTTTGTATTTGTAGTAGAGATGGGATTTCACCATGTTGGCCAGGCTGGTCCCGAACTCCGGACCTCAACTTCCCCTCCCACCTTGGCCTCCCAAAGTGCTGGGATTCCAGGTGTGAGCCCCACGCCCGGCCTCATGAGACATTCTTGAGTCCTGTCCTGTTGGGATTCCGGGTGTGAGCCCCACGCCCGGCCTCATGAGACATTCTTGAGTCCTGTCCTGTTGGGATTCCAGGTGTGAGCCCCACGCCCGGCCTCATGAGACATTCTTGAGTCCTGTCCTGTTGGGATTCCAGGTGTGAGCCCCACGCCCAGCCTCATGAGACATTCTTGAGTCCTGTCCTGTTGGGATTCCAGGTGTGAGCCCCACGCCCGGCCTCATGAGACATTCTTGAGTCCTGTCCTGTTGGACCTTAGAATCCAACGGATTTAAAAACTGAAACATAGGCATGGTATAAATTCAAGGACTCTTAGGAGTCATTGAGTTTTTTTATTTTACAAAAGGGGAAGTTGAGACCCTCCTCCCACCCCCTGAAGAAAATGACTGCTTAAGTTACACAGGCTAAATGATATTTCTAACTTGCCGTAGTGATTTTCAGCCTTTTCTATTATGAAGTCTGCCAAACTTAGGGATGCCTGCCCTCTCTGGGCTAGACTACTCTAGATGTAATAAAAATTTCACAAGAGAAACTTCAGAATACTAAGAGAGCAACCAGGTAAAGAGTTTTACATACCTCCTTATTTTTCTTCACAAAATGCGACGCCTAGTCAGTACTTAGATATCACTTCCATTGTTTTCAGTATTTTGCTTAAAGATGATACACTTTATTTAAGGAATTATGAGCCTTGAGCCTTATATAAGCTTTACTCTTTCATGTTGGGAGCAAATGATAATTGCAGGGGTGGGGCGGGGAAAAGGGAGTACTCAACAGAGCATGTAATTTCTAGGCTGTATCCTACATGGGATAAGGGATGTGTTGGCCCATGATGACATTTACATAGCTACATACATATATATTTAGGTCTGAGAGGAGAAAACAAACCATTTTTCCCCTCTCAACAACAGCACACTTCTGTGCCGACTAGATGTATGAGGAGGTTTTTGGTGAAGCTTTTCCAGTGGACACTTACTGGATGTCCTGTAATTGACACTATCTGCTTGGAGATAGTAGCAGTCTCTAAGTAAATACAATTCTGGCAGTATCTACTTGGAGATAGTAGTATTCTCTGAAGTATAGTGTCGGATCCCACAGGTTGGGGGCTCAGCCCCACAAGACTGCCCCCATTTAGATGGCAGTTACAAATAGTCGATTGTGACCTACGCTTTTGACTGACTAGTTTTAAATTGGGGTTCACACAACCCCCTCCTTGGATTTGATTAATTTGCTAGGATGGCTTACAGAACTCAGGGAAATGCGTTTACCAGTTTATTATAAAAGATGTTATAAAGGATACAGATGAACAGCCAGAAAAAGATAGGGCAAGGTCTGGAAGGGTCCCAAGTGCAGGAGCTTCTATCCTGGTAGAGTTGGAGTCCTCAGCCTTCCCAGCTTGCCTTTGCCAACCCAAAAGCACATCACATGTTGTTAAGAGTTTTTATAGAGCTTGATCTCCAGCCCCCAACCCCTGCCCCTTTCCTGGAGGTTGGTGGGTGGAGCTGAAAGTTCCAACCCTCTAACCCTCTAATCCTCTAATCCCGTGGTCTTTCTGGTGATGAGCCTCATCCTGAGGCTTTCTAGGGGTCTCACTTTAAGTTACCTCATTAGCATTAGCTGTGACCCAAAGGGCTTGTCATGAACAAAAAAAGACCTTCCCATTACTTAGGAATTTCCAAGAGTTTTAGGCACTCTGTGACAGAAACAAAGACCTAATATATTTCATATTATACCACAATAGATCTATAGCTGTAGCTGGCATTTACTGAGCACTGTTGCACTATTTATTGCCATTATTGACCTAACAAGTCAGCATTATTCTAAGTGCCCTGTGTATATTATTTAATCCTCACACAACCGCCCCATTAGATAAAGTAAGGTAAAGTCCCAATAGGCCTGTCTCAAGTATATCCTGTTAGGCTTTAAATAAAAGGCTGTAATTTGATACATATTAATAATAGTAATAACAACATTGATAATGCTTACTATTTGATAGGTTCTACCAAATGGTATATATGTATTAACTCCTTTTCATAACCCTTACGGTGAAATGTGGTTTAGTCTGAAAGTTGTTGCTGCAGTCCATGTGTATTTGAAATGTTAGGAGGAGGAATGGGGTATAAGAGGCGAGGAGGAACAGTTCAGTTGTTTAAACTAGAGGTCATTCATAATATCTGTGAACTATGAGGAAACTTTGTGGACAAAAATTGCAGATAATACTCTTCCTTACTATGCATTAAAATTTTTTTAGAAAATTTTTTGGATTTTAAAGGTTTTTACAGACAGAGTCTCGCTCTGTTGCCCAGGCTGGAGTGCAGTGGTGCAGTTACAGCTCACTGCATCCTCAAACTCCTGGGCTCAAGCCATTGTCCAGTTTCAGCCTCCCAAGTAGCTAGGACTACAGGCACAGGCCACCACATGTAGCTAACCTTACTATGGCATTTGTATAGGGGAGTGTGGCTGGAAGCTTATACTGAAAGCCAGTTGCATATCCCTCTGCCATGTCCCCTGTCTGTTAGCCTGTCTAGCTCCAGTCCTAATGATCTTGGAGACAGGACATGAATTCACAAAGTTAGTTGACTTAAAAACGAAGACTTCTTGAGGAGTTTGAAAGGTTACATAGTTATAACTATCTTTTTGTGGTGGTTTTTTTTGGTGTGTGGGGGATCAGTGAAATGGATTTAGTAAGGCAATAAAGTTAAAATTTGCCTTTGTTGGTAAAATGTTATTTATTCACTTTTTTAGCAAAGAAAAAAAGGCAAGTTTTAGAGATAATATTTTAAATTATTGTATTTTGTTTTTCCTGCTCCCCTTCTCAAAAAACCACATGGAATATTCCATTCATTACTGCTCGAGAAAGTCATTACTTTGCAGGCTGCAGTTGCTGAAATGGTTTAGTGGAAGAAATGTTTGCTTGCATATTTTTAGTGATTTTTTTTTTTTTTTTTTTTTTTTTTTTTTTGGTGGTTGTCATTTGAGTATCCAAACTGTAGCTAACAAGGAGAAGCAGATTTAAATTTATATCGGGGGAACCTCTTTGTGGAGCATTTCATCAGATGACTTCCTGTCAACCTCATATCTTGAAAAGAGGGATTAATGAAACAGCATCTGAAGAAGCAGTGGACTCTTGTGGAATAAACCCTGACATCTTCCACAGTGTTTTGTGGGATAATTTCAAGTTCTTCAGATACAGATTACATAAAGAAGATTGTAGGGCACGTGACAGACTCTGGTTTCTTGTATTTTAGATAGTAGAAAAATTGCTACCTCTAAGAATGGATCCTGGAGAGATCTAGTTACAGTTATAACTTTTTCATTTATGGTTTTATCTCACAACTTTATTTATTTTTATTTACATTTTTTGTTCAACTAGGCAACTTAAAATAGTTTTGCTTTATGTATAAAATATTGTAATGGTAGAGTAATGGATTGCCTGTGCATTGTAACCACAAAGGTAAGATATAATATGCTTTTCTGTATTTCATTGTTAGTGACAGATGTGAGAGACCCTTTGTTCAGTGTATTTTAAAAATAAGGTGTAACCATTGTTATACGTTTGAAAATAGGTATGTGAATCCATGTGATGCTTAGTTTATATCCTTTAGAAAAGGCAATATTTTGAAATGTGTTTTAGAGAGCCAAAAATGTGTTGCACAGATATTTTTTTCCCTGAGATTTACAGGAAGCCTTTCTCCCAACAGCAAAGGTCTGTAAAGCCTTGATTATATTTAAATCTTCTAAATATATTCTCAGAGTTATTCTCCTCCCCTTTATTTTGTGTCCCAACATGCCATGCTAGTTGAAAGTATAACTCGTTTTGAGAACATTTTCTGGACTCTTCCATCTATTATAATTATAGTTAATTTTTTGTTTTTTTAGGAAGAGGAAAATAGTCAAGTGCTGATTGTGTTGCCTTTAGAAAGATGTTGATTTGGATTTAAAACGATTAGACTTGTACAAGCACTCCTTGAAAGTACTTGTTTTGAAGTCTGTTTTGCTCATTGTGTTCGAAGTGCAGCATGCTTCACTTAATCTCTAAGTTTGGCTTCTTATATTTTTGAGCACCAGTTTGCAGACATTGTGTGATGGTGTTATTATAGATTCAGCGTGCTTACATTTAAAATTTATCCGTTGGTTTTTAAAATATGGAATAATTTACGTGTTTCTATTTCTGTGCACTTACGATGTCTCATAGTGATTGCTAGGCAAACTTGTTGAGATTTTAAAATTATGTCCAGTAATAAAAGAGTAGGTAAGTTTGTAAATTCTGAAAGTAGGCTATTACTCTTTCTGTATAGTGAATTATTTTTCATAAGAGGAAAAGCAGGAAAATTGATGGAAATTGGTTTTCTTGTTGCTCACAGAGTTCTAGTTCAAACAGTAGTTTTTGATCGGATACAGACATGCCCATTATCTGTTTCCATCCCCTGTTTATAAGGATATGTCTTCTCTGTACCTCTAGGTAAACTGTCTTGTTTGAAATATTCTTACTGAATGTTTAAAGGGCACATAAGCCTGGAAAACAGGGTTGTTGTTGCTTTTTCCCTCTCTAAATTTTTTTCATGGTTGTCTATGTTGGTTCTGCCCTGTGATTTGCCTTTCATCATTTCATTCATTTTGGTTTTATTTCCAATATTATAGCAAGGTTATTTGAAATGCTCTATCTCCTCTCTCTGCTCCATCTTCCGTGATAGAATTTTTTTGCATTGACTCTTTTTTAGCAAAAGAGGGTCTATTTTGCTTAAAAAATTAGATGTAATCATTATCCTAAAGTATTTATAAATTTTTATTATATAACTGTTAAAGCAAAAATAGAGAAGGATGTAGGTTGGAAATTAGAAGCCTAAAACATTGTTTGTAGTTGCTTTTGAAAAAACTAAATTAAAATAATTTGTTCTATTATTAGAAATAAACCCTTTGAACATATTTAACCAATCGCTCTAGCAGGAAGAGCAAAATTCTTGATTTTCTTTTCAACTAAAGGCTGCACTGTGTACCCCATCCCTTGTTCTTTTCTCCTTTTTCTGGTCTTAGAGAGCTTTGTGGTTCTATATGTGTTTTAAAAGTCTGACAGTGTAGTTGATGTAATTTTATCATGTTAATACTAAAACACCTTTCCAAGTGAAATTTTTTTCATCATCCGCCTCCCCTCTCTCCCACTTGTGTAGGCACGGTGAACTAGGTAGGCACGTTGCATCATTGCTACCATGGATACCCCTTAAGTACAGGCATGTGGGTTGAGCTAAAGCAATGATGATTAGTTTTTTGGTTGTTCCCCCCCGCCCCCCCCATAACTATATGTTCTTCACAATGAAGACTCTTACTTTAAAACGTTTGCAAATGACAAGGTTGTGAGATGTGATGACTAAACCATCACTGCTACTGAACTGCCAAATGTTTTTCTCCATTTACAGTAGTATTAATACCATTTACTAATTTAAGACTGTCATAAATAGCTCTGTATTCCTTTTCTGATTAATATGTTTTAAACCCAAGTGTAATGTTTGTTTTGTTGTGCCTTTTAGTGAAAATGAAAATGTACTTCTCTTTGAGTTAAAAAAAAATACTCTTCTGGATTTAGATATTTTGTGGGACAAAAAGATGCTAGTGAGCATTTCTGCCATGGCAGCATTTCTGATTATTGTTCATACACTTATATACATTTTTATGTACTTTAATCAGCTTGGATACAGTATTTTGTGCTTTTCCACATAATGTCTAAGAGAGATTTATTTTTGTGTTTGTAAGTTCTTGGGTTCTTAGCTAGCTGCTTTGCAAACATGTCCGTTGAGGTGGAGTTAATATTGTTAGGGGCCAGGCAGTGAAGTGTCATTTTTGTCAGGCTCGTAATCACTGTAGGAAAATAAACTCGGAGCATAAAAGGCCCAACAAGAGTGATTTAGGATTATTGTTATATATGGTATATTTTCTTATGTTAGCAATAAAGCACCCTGCTTAAACCGCAGCTGAGGGCATTTGTGTTCTTTAGCATGGAGGTTTCCCAGCTGTCAAGTAACTTCTGAGAGTTGCATAACTTTAGTACCAGAATTTCTTATAGTAGGATCATGTCTTTCTCCATCTTTTGTTATACTGCTTGCTGATCAGCTAAACGGAAAAGGGATGTTCTCTCTCTCTCTCTCTTCATTTTAGGGTTGTTTAGCAGTTTAGGTAGCAGGAGAAAAACCCGAAAAGAAAAAAATTTTTCGTGTGTCTCGTTAATGAAGAGAAAATAAAAATTCATATTTCATGAGATTCTCTGGTACTCAGTGCCAGTTGTTAAATATTTTTATTATTGAACTTATTTTCCAAAACTGTGGAGTCCACGGTCAGTGCCGTTAGGGCAGTGTTTGAGGTATGTACAGTATTGAGCATCTCTCCCAATTAAGGAATTGGCAATCCATATGTTTTAGAAGCTGCAGACCAGGTTTTCATTATTTTTGTTAACAGAACTTTTTTCAGGTCTTGTGAGGTGTTTCATTTTGCTTTGAGTTTTGAGATCTTTCCCACCCCAGACAGGGTCTGACTCTGTCACCCAGGCTGGAGTGCAGTGGCGTGATCTTGGCTCACTGCAGCCTCTGCTTCCTGGACTCAAGTAATCCTCCCACTTCAGCCTCCGAGGTGCTTTGAGATCTTTATGCATGATAGTTTCCTCTATTTTCAAGCTTTTTATGCCAAATCTTACCCTTCAGATTCCAGTTTATAGACGACTTCCTCAGGGAAGCCCTTCTTGATTCCCCGTTAAGTTAGGTTCCCCTACTTCTGTAAGTATACTTTCTTTTTCCTTTATGCCACACAGTATGTCACTTATTTATGTGATCCTTCATTAATGTATGTTTCTTTAATTGGCCTGTAAGTGTTAGAAAAAAGCAAAGTTTTTGTTCTCCATGATATCCCTGGTGACTGACCAAGTGCCTGATGTATAGTAGATACTTAGTAAGTTTACTAATTGTTAAAAGAATGAAGCTCTGGAACAGATGGTAGAAATTTATGGATTTAAAAAGTATTTTAGTTTTTAATGCACTTAAAGTCCCATTTTGAATATAGTTATAGATTGACATCCTGGAATATCATCACTAAAATTGATCTATTATTCTGTATTTATAATGCATTCAAAAGAATCCAGAAAGTGGCTTATCTCCTATTGTTTTCCATGTATTTCTTACTTTATGGTGGAAAGGAAGTATGTCATCATGTCTTGACACATAAATATTTGACTTAAATATTTGGTTGATTTGTTGACTTTGTTGTATATTTGTTTCTGGCTCATATGGGAGACTCAGAATCCTTTTTCATTTTATCGGGCATGCTTCTGTCTCTAGACTCAACTTTAGTACTGTCCAGTAGAACTTCATACAATGATGGAAATGTTGTGTATCTTTGCTGTCCTGTCCACTGGCACTTGAAATGGAGTGGCTAGTTTGACAGAGAAGCTGAATTTTTAACTTTAATTAATTTAAATAGACTTAAGTTGCTAGTCTGTAACAGCCATTCCCATACACCAGCCAACCCTTCACTTATATTTTAAAGAGTTTTTGAGTGGATAATAAACTCACATAATTTAAATCAAAACTATCATATGAAAGTTTATATCGATATGCCTCACTTCTGTACCTTCCCCTAACTCCTATAGGAAACTAATTTTTGTTAGTTTCTATTTATCTTTCTAGTATTTATACAAATATAAGTAAATAAGAATTTTTATTTCTGTCTTTCCTTACACAATAAGTAATGTAGGTTTTTTGGTTTTTTGTTTTGTTTTGTTTTGTTTTGAGACGGAGTCTCGCTCTGTCGCCCAGGCCGGAGTGCAGTGGCACGATCTCAGCTCAGCAAGCTCCGCCTCCCGGGTTCACGCCATTCTCCTGCCTCAGCCTCCCGAGTAGCTGGGACTACAGGCACCCGCCACCACGCCTGGCTAATTTTTTTGTATTTTTAGTAGAGGCGGGGTTTCACTGTGTTAGCCAGGATGGTCTCGATCTCCTGACCTCGTGATCCGCCCGCCTCGGCCTCCCAAAGTGCTGGAATTACAAGCGTGAGACACCACGCCTGGCCTAGTAATGTGTTTTATATGATATTTTGCCTCTTGCTGGCTTTACTTGCGGTATCCTGAAGGTCTCTCCATTTTAATACATAGAACTTTTTCTCATTCATTTTTACAGAAATGTATTTGATCATGTGGATGTACCATAGTTTATTAACCATTTTAAATAAATGACCTGGCTGGGCACAGTGGCTCACACTTGTAATCCTAGCACTTTGGGAGGCTGAGGCAGGCAGATCACCTGAGATTAGGAGTTCGAGACCAGCCTGGCCAACATGGCAAAACCTTGTCTCTACTAAAAATAGAAAAATTAGCTGGGCGTGGTGGCGCACGCCTGTAATCCCAGCTACTCTGGTGGCTGAGGCACAAGAATCACTTGAACCCAGGAGGCAGAAGTTGCAGCGAGCCAAGATCGCACCACTGCATTCCAGCCTGGGTGACATAGTGAGACTCCGTCTCCAAATAAATAAATAACTGACTGACCTGTAACAACCAGTTCTATTGGAAAAAGATGAAAGTTGGATCCATACCTAATACTGTATATCAGGAAAAAAAAATTCAAGATGTTCAAAAGATATATGCTATGGTTTGAGTGATGGTGTCCCTCCAAAATTCATGTTGAAACTTAATCCCCAGTGTGACAGTGTTGAGATGTTGTGGATGTTGTGGCCTTTGGGAGATGATTAAGTCATGAGTGGGATTGGTACCCTTATGAAAAGGGCTTGAGGCAGAAGGGAGCGCTTTCTCTTACCCTTTGCCGTGTGAGGAAGTAAGTGTTCTTCTCCGGAGGGTGCAGCAACGAAGTGCCATTTTGGAAGCAGAAGCAGCCCTCGCCAGACACTAGTCTTGCCAGTGTCTTGATCTTGGTCTTCCCTGCCTCCAGAAACATGAGAAATAAATTGTTATTTTTTATAAATTACCTAGTCTGTGGTATTTTGTTACAGTAGCACAAATAGACAATATAAATGTATTTTTGCTGGACAGTAAATTTCTTTCTCATCTTTTACACTTATAAGCTACTTCAGTAAACAACTTTGTGTGTATGCCATTTTATATTTGTGCAGGAATATCTGTATGATATGGGATTACTGGTTCAGAGAGTATATGCAGGTGGAATTTTGGTACCTATTGTCAGATTCCCTCCATAGTGCCATTTTGTATTCCCACTGGCAGTGTTTGAGAATGACTCTTTCCCTGCAACTTTATCAACAGAATGTTTTCAAATTTTATATTTTTGCCAATTTGCTTAATGAGAAATGGCATATAAGTATAGTTTTAATTTTCATTTCGTCTGTATATTTAAACATGGTTTATTTTATATTTTTTTCTATTGGGATGTTGGTCTCTTTCATCTCAGTTTCTAGTAGCTCAGTATCTATCAGGGAGATTAGCCTTTGTCTCTGATGTCAGTTGCAGTTTTTTCATCCCACACTTTGTCACTTTTTAATTCATGGCGTTATCAGTGCTTTCTTCTCTTCTCCCCTCCTCCTTCTCTCCCCTCTCATCTTCTCCCCTCTTTTTTCTTTCCCCTCTTGGCTAGCTTCTGCATTTGGGTCATAGTAAGACCTTCCACATTCCAGAATTAAAAAGAAGTCACCCAGGTTTTCTTTTGGTTACTTTATGTAGGATTTCACTTTTAAATATTTGGACCATTTTAAGTTTATCCTGATGCGTAGTGTTAGTTGTGTAACCAGTGTAATATTTTTCCAAGTAGTTACCCATTGTTCCAGTGTCATTTTATTAAGAAGCCTGTATTTATTTTCCCCCTCTGAATTGAGATGTTACCTTTTGACAAATAATAAGTTCTCACATGTATTTGGGTTATTTCTGGAGATTTGATTCTGTGTTTCACTAGTCTGTGTGTTCATGAACCAGATTGACAGTGCTTTACTTACTGAAACTTTATATAGTATATTTTAACATCTAATACGGTTATCCTCTATCATTGCTTCTCTGTCTTAGAGCTTTTCTTAAAAAAAAAAAAAAAAAAGATTCTTGTTTATTTTTCTGTATACACTTTAGAATCAATTTATCTAGTCCAAGAAAAAAACATGTTGGCTTTAGGGACACCCTCTAAATTTAAAGTAGTACACAATAAGGAATGTTTCCTGCCCGGTAGAGCAAGGCAGGAGAGCTGGATAAGTTTATCTCTTATACACCTTCCCAACTACTAGTGTGAATCACCACTGGAGGCTAGGCAGTAATCTTCTCGATTCCATATCCTGGGAGGCAGGGTTTTAAATTATTTCCTGTAGTCCTTATCAGTGGGTTTTTGTTAATAGGAGAAGGTAAGAGAGAGGAATCAAAGACTTATTTTAACCGATTTCATTAGTTTTCCTAGCCCTTTGCTCCATGACTAACCATTGTCTGAGTCAAACCTACCTTTTGACAAAATCAGATGGGTTTATTTCTGATGCCAACTCTGGTTGATGTTGGATGCCCAGAGATCTGTGTTGAGAATTCCGATAGCAGGTTACAGGAAAGGGTGTGCTGTGATCCATTAATAGTCTTTGCCATGGCTGAGATTGGAGATAGGCGGGAGACTTGGCAGAAGATGGGATCATTTGTATTTAATGTATTTTGAAAATCCTTAACATGTCATTAAATGTTTTCCTATAGCTTTTATAATGACTTCATGATTTGAATATTTAATCAGTAAACATTTGGATTATTTATATTTTTTCCTCTTAAAATGATATGCTGGATGCTTAATCTCTAGGTATAACCATGATTCTTTAGGTGAGGAATTTCTAATATTAAAGATATAAAAATTTCTAATATTTTGATAAATACTGCCAAAATTTCCACAAGTTAATCACCTTCAGACTATTTTTCCAGTTAAAACATCTTACTTTATATTAAATATATTTTAATAAAATTGTCTCTCCATTTCCATTTAGAAAGGGCTCATTATAGCTCCTAGTCTTATCCACAGTGATTGGGTTTCTTTGAACTTTCCATAGTATATTGTTTTATAATTTTTTTTGTCTTGTGACTGAATATTGCTCTGTCGCCCAGGCTGGAGTGCAGTGGTGTGATCTCAGCTCACTGCAACCTCTGCTTCCCGAGTTCAAGCGATTCTCCTGCCTCAGCCTCCTGAGTAGCTGCGCTTACAGGCACCCGCCACCACGCCCAGCTCATTTTTGTATTATTGGTAGAGACAGGGTTTCACCATGTTGGCCAGGCTGGTCTCGAACTCCTGACCTCAGGTGATCGGCCTGTCTTGGCCTCCCAGAGTGTTGGGATTACAGGCATGAGCCGCTGCGCCTGGCCTATTGTTTTATTTCTTAACTATTGTACCTTTTTCTTAATTTTTGTTATCCTGTCAATGTGCATCTGGTGTTCACCTCACTGGGGACCTGCTGAGTTGAAATAATAGGGGTTGCTTTCAAGTGCTACCCTATTTTCTGCTTACCCTTGTGCAGTCAGACAAAGGGTAACTAAGGCTTTCATTTTCCATGATTTGTCACTTTTTAAATTCCTTGTATTATGATTTCTGTAGCATTCACTAAACTGAAGTTGTTCCCCTTAGAATGAGCAGAATAAAAAATAATAGCCAAAAGCTCAGGCTCTGGAGGCTGTCTAGGTTCCCGTCCCAATACTTGGCTTGGGACTAGCTGCTTTTATTTCAACATTAATAAGAAAAGTAGATTACAGAGCTGTGCTAATTCCTGGTCTTCTGAGACAGTTCCCTGAAACTTTGGTTGACAAAAGTTTATGGCTGTAATAGCGATGGTACTTATTTTGGTGATTAGACAGATTGCTTAATATTCCTCCTAGGCTTCAGTTTCTTCATCTCTAACGTGGGGGAAAATAATGGTATCTATATACAGGGTTGTTAAAGATTACTTGAGCTAATAATGCCTGTCAAGTATGTGAAACGATGACCAGCACCTAGTAAGACTTTACTAATTGTTAGCAGATCCTTTTAATAATTTTTATTAAATAGTAAAGTATGTAGCTTCCTGGCTGTACGGAACAGTCTTTTCTGAATCTGTCTTATTCTTTTCTCTCTTTTAGAGTTCTTCTTTGCCTCTTATGATTAGTGTTATAGTTTTCTTCGTTAGAGGTGTGGGTGGTTTTAAGTTCAGGTGTTTAATTAAGGCAAGCTGGAGATAGGAATAAAAGGATTATGAAAGAGAAGGAGCTTGAAAGATGCTTTTACCCATACCTGTTTCTACTTTATCAGCCTCTTTTTGCTGCCTTTATTTTAGATTTTAGAGTGATGCTTTGCCCTGTCTTCTGAAACAGTTCCCTGAATCTTTAGTTGCCAAAAGTTCATGATTCTTTTGGTGATTCTTTATATGGGTAAAGAAAACATATGCCTATATGTGGGGATGTTTGTCATTCCAGTGGGTGCCCAGCAAATTTGTTTTAACTCTATAACTGATAGAATTTTAGGGATTAAGTCACCAGAGAATTGTTTTGGTTTATCAGTTTGGGAATTATGAATACAAAATTTGACTCCTTTGGGTAAAACAGCTATCTTTTATTTAAATATTCATATTTATATTAGGGCACTTTTACTTGTAGGTTGTATTAAAATTGTATGTTAGAAGCTTTGAGAGGGGTATTAAATATTTTAAAAGTAAGTCTCAGTACAGGTATTTCAGATTTTTTAGATTTTTTTAAAAAGACTTCAAATTGTTTGTTTTAATAGTGAATAGAAATGCTGCCCTCTACTGTTGGCTGATTGTTTGACTGCCATGTAAAAATGTTCAGTAACCTGTAATAGAATTTTTTAGTATAGATCCTATTACTATGTTGAAGTATAATTATGTTAAACATTTTCCTTATAATTTAGTTATTAAGTTATAATCAAGTGTTTCCTAATAATGCTAACTACTATTAAATATATTCATTACCATTTTGGCTTTTAGAAAAACTTGAGTCCTGGAGAAACTTTCGTTTAGTCTTAGCTTCTCATTTTATATGGTGAGGTTTTGGTACTTCCTAGATTGATCCCTTATGGTTATGTGACTCAAAGTTCGTATTGATAACTTATAACCAAACTATAGGTAAAGATACATTTTTCTAAACTAATTATTTTTAGTTTATGCTATGTAAAATGTCTGAACTTTTGAAACTTATGTTTTACATGTAAAAAAAATTTGGAATTTAAATCACTATTAAATCTTTGCATGTTTATTAAAATGAGGCACTGCTTTAAAAAGTGGTACTGTTGAGCAAATTTTAACCTCTGATTCATGTTTTTCACCGTGAGTGGAGGGATTAGAAGAGATGGTTTTAAAGATTCCTTTTAGCTTTTCTTTGCTGAGTGCCTGCTGTATGTGAAGTACTGTAGAAGATGAACATGGAAAACAAAGACTGTTATAGTTCTTCCTTTAGATCAGGAGTTGGCAAACTATGGCCAGTGGGCCAAACTGGGTCACACTCACTCATTTACCTACCTTGTATGGCTGCTTTAGTGCTACAGTGGCAGAATTGGGTAGTTGCAGCAGTGACTATGTGGCCTGCAAAGCTGAAACAAACAATGTTTGCTAATCCCTGCCCCAGATGAACTTCTGATCTAGTGCAGAAGATATATCTACAAAGAATCATTTTAAACAGGTGTTTATAGGACACATAGACAAAATGCCAAATAAAGCTAGCATGTAATTAAAATATGCTTTCTTTATTAGCACCATTCTTCCTGTTCAGTAGTATCTTAACATCATCTAATAATTCCCAAAGATTCTTGTTTATTGTCCATTTGCAGATAACGTACCTCACAGCCTGGTTATTTTCATCATCATCATTATTTTTTCTGTGTGAAGTGCACAGATCTAAGTACGCAGCCTGATGCTTTTTTATAACTGTAATCACTTTGCATATAAAGACACAAAACATTTCCAGTACTCCAGAAAGACTCCCATTAGCTCTTTCCAAGACAGCCCACCCTCCCCAGAGATAATCTTTTTTTTTTTTAACTCATATCACTATAGATTGGGTTTGAACTTCATATAAATGGAATCATGCAGTATATATGATTAATTATGGCTTCTTTTACTCAGCATCTATGTTACTGTGCCTGCTGGTAGCTTGTTCCTTTTTATTGCTGTATAATATTCTATTGTGGGAATTTGAATTGTTTCTACTTTTTGGTTGTTATGAAGAAAGCTGCGGAAAACATTTTGTGCAAGTCCTTTTGTGTACATATCCACTAATTTCTCTTGAATATATACCTGGGAGGTAGGATTTTTAATTCATATTGTAGAGCCCTTACCAGAAAGTTTTTGTTTAATAGGACAAAACAGGAGGCAGGAATCAATGACACACTTTCACTTACTTTATAAGTTCACCTAGTCCCCTGCTTCATTACAAAGTGGTGACTTTTTATTTTTTCATAAGCACTGTGATTAAGGCAACCTACGTTTTGACTAAATCAAACAGGTTTTATTTCCAATGCCACCTCTTATTGGTGTTGGTGTCTAGAGGTCTTTGCTAAGAATTCTGATAACAAGTTGAAAGTGCTATAATTGTCTAGTAGTCTTTGCCGTGTTGAGGGATTAGAGATGTGTGGGGGAGGCATGCGACAGAAGAATGGGATCATTTTTATTTAATATATTTTTAAAATTCTTACATATTGAATATAGTGCATTTAAAATTACCTCATTGCTTGAACAGGTCATAGACTGTTTTTTTTTTTTTTTTTTTTTTTTTTTTTGAGACGGAGTCTCGCTCTTGTCACCCAGGCTGGAATGCAGTAGCGTGATCTTGGCTCACTGCAACCTCCACCTCCTGGGTTCAGGCGATTCTCCTGCCTCATCCTCCCAAGTAGCTAGGATTACAAGCACGTGCCACCACACCTGGCTAATTTTTTTTTTTCTTTGTATTTTTAGTAGAGGTGGGGTTTCACCACATTGGCCAGGCTGTCTTGAACTCCTGACCTCAGGAGGTGATCCACCAACCTCTCAAGGTGCTGGGATTACAGGTGTGAGCCACCGCGCTCAGCCTTTGAATAGGTCATAGATTTCTTAATTTGATTTATTGTATTTTTAACTTTTAGAATGTCTGTTTGCTCTTTTTAGAGTTTCTATTTCTCTTAAATTTGATATTGCATCTAATTTGTACATCTTTTCCTGTGTATTTAAAAATTGCCATTTTAAAGTTCTTTTCTGCTATAATAGTTCTAACATCTGTGGTTCTGCTGTGTGGGTTTTCTTTTGATTGTTTTCCTCTTATGTTATCCTGCTTCTTTACATGTCTTAAATTTTTTATTGTGCTCTAAATAACGTATAAAAGAACCATTGAAAGCGAAGCAGTGTTCTTTCCTTTTCAGGAAGCTGCAGTGAGGCTGATAAAATAGAAGTTGAATTTGTTTAGGGTTAGGTTGCTGCTTTAGTTACTTTCACCTGGCTTCTGTTTTCAGCTATCATAAGGGTGGGAGATCAGTTTTGTGTCTTTCATAGGTTCTTTCCACTAGCATGACTTTAGGATCTATGAACTGTGAGACTGCAGAAATGTTTCATTGCTTTTATAGCCCCATTCTCAGCCTGCTACACTGCTGTACCCTCAGTAAATGCCCCACGAAGGCATCTAATGTGTGGGGACAAATAACTCTCCATTTTAGGATCCTCCAGATTCTAACTTGTCATGCCAGCCCACGTCATTAATGGCTCCATTCCTTATGCCATCAAAGTCACTCAAACTGTATCAGGTCCATTCCTTTGCCCACCTGAGTCTAGGCTTGTCAGATACACTGTTTAGGTAGGTGTCTGCCTTCTTACGAAAGGCTTCTTTCTTTGGGGTTTAGATTCTTTCATTCGTGTGCAGAAATTTCCATTTCCATTTTTTAAAAATTAAACCTTTTATTTTGGGTTAATTGTAGATCCACGTATGTTTGTAAAAAAAATGACAATAATGCAGAAATCACATGTGCCTTTAACCCAGTTTCCTCTAGTAGTAACTCTAGCATAGTATCACTAACCAGGATATTGACATTAATAGAGTCAAACTACAGAACATTTCCGTCACCACAAAGATCACTCATGAGGCCTTTTTCTAGCCACACCCACTTTCCTCTCACCCCATCCCCCCTTCTTAAAGCAACCACTGATCTGTTCTCTATTTCCATTATTTTGTCATTTCAGCAATTCTATATGAATGGAATAATAAATATATAAACTTTCAGGATTGGCTTTTTTCACTGAGCATAATTTTCAAAGAGATTGCCAGGGAGTGAAATTGACGGGTCGTATGATAGTTGCATGTTTGCCCGTTTTTTTAAAGAAACTGCTAAACTGCTTTCCAGAGTAGCTGTGTGATTTTACATTTCCAACAGCAATGTGTGAATGATCGAGTTTCTCCACATCCTTGCCAGCATTTGGTGTTGCCTCATTTTATTTTAGTCATTGTCATCGATGTGTAGCCACATTTCCCTGATGGCAAATGATGTTGGACATCTTTTCATGTGCTTATTTGCCATCTGTGTATCTCTTTTGGTGAAATGTCTCTTCATGGTCTTTTGCCCATATTCGAGTTGGGTTGTTTGTTCTTTTTACTACTGAGTTTTGAGAATTCTTTATGTAATCTATTACAGTATACTAGTCCTTAGTCAGATATATCATTTCCAGATATTTTCTCCCAGTATGTGGCTTGTCTTTTCATCCTTTCTTTAAGGATCTTTCATGGAACAAAACCTTTTAATTTTGATCAAGTCCAATTTATCAAGTTAGGTGACAAATCTAATAACTCTTTGCCTAACCCTAGGTTTTGAAAATTTTCTCCTATTTCTCCTGTTTTTTCAGATTAAGTTCATAATCCATTTTGGGTTAGTATTTTTTTTATTGTGGTAAAATATACATAACATACAATTTATTATGGTAACCATTTTTATGAGACTGACATGCTGCCCACTGCTCAAAGAGGATGATTATTCTAACCATTTTAAAGTGTATAGTAAAATGGTATTAAATACATTCGTGAGATGCAGCCACTGCCACTATCCATCTACAGACTCTGTTCTAATCTTGCAAAACTGAAACGAGGACAATTACCCTAACCATTTTAAGTATACAGTTAAGTGGTATTAAATACATTTGTGAAATGCAGCCATTACCACTATCCATATACAGACTCTTTTCATCTTGCAAAGCTGAAATTCCATAGTCATCAGACATAACTCCTCATTCCCTCATCAGACAATAACTCCTCATTCCCTCAGCCATCATTCTACTTTGTTTCTCTGATTTTAACTACCA
Organism: Pongo abelii; assembly: GCF_028885655.2. Taxonomy (NCBI): domain Eukaryota; kingdom Metazoa; phylum Chordata; class Mammalia; order Primates; family Hominidae; genus Pongo; species Pongo abelii. The sequence continues at coordinate 207,739,325 of NC_085928.1, read as the reverse complement.
TAAGTACCACATAAAAGTGTAGTCAGACGGTATTTGTCTTCTTGTGACTGGCTTGGTTCACTCAGCATCATGTCCTCAAGTTTCAGCCGTATTATAGTATATGTCAGAATTTCCTACCCTTTTAAAGCTGAATAATATTCTATTGTATGTCTATACCACATTTTTCATATCCATTATTTCATTAATGGATACTTTGTTTCCATATTTTAGCTATTGTGAATAATATTGCTATGAACACAGTATAATCTCTTTGAGACCCTGCTTTTAAAATCCAAAGTAAAAGCAGCAAAAGAAGAGGTTTATAAAGTAGAAAAATAAATGGGTAGAAGCATCTTTAAATCTCCTCCCTTTCATATTCCTTTTATTCCTACCTCCAGCTTGTCTTGATGATAGACCTGTAGTTAAACCATCCACCACCTCTCATAAGGAGAGACAACTAGCACACTAGTCATAAAAAGCAAGGAACAAGAAATATAAAAGAGGGAAAAGAGAAAGAATGATTCAGAAAAGACTGTTCTGTACAGCCAGGAACCTACAAATTTTACTGTTTCATAAAAATTATCAAAAAGATCTTCTAACAATTAGTGAATCTTACCATGTGCTGGGCATCATTTCCCACACTCGACAGGTCTATTGAGAAATGTCTGTTCAGATCATTTGCCCATTTTAAATGTGCCCATTTTAAAATTTGATTGTTTGTTTTTTTGCTATTAAGTTGTTTAAGCTCTTAATATATCCTGGTTATTAATCCCTTGCCAGATGGGTAGTTTGCAAACATTTTCTCCCATTCTGTGGGTTTTCTCTTCACTTTGTTGATTGTGTTTTTTTGCTGTACAGAAGCTTTTTAGCTTGATGTAATCCCATTTGTCTATTTTAGCTTTGGTTGCCTGTGGTTTTGAGGTCTTAACCTCAAAAAATCATTCATTCATTCATTCTTATGCATGTGGATATCCAGTGTTCCCAGCATCATTTATTAAAGACACTGTCCTTTCCCCATTATATGTTCTTGGCATCTTTGTTGAAGATGAGTTGGCTATAAATGCATAAATTTATACCTGGATTCTTTTTTCTGTTCTATGTGTCTGTTTTTATTCCAGTACCATGCTTATTTGGTTACTGTAGCTTTGTAGTAAATTTGAAGTCAAGTAGCATGATGCCTCCAGCTTTGTTCTTTGCCTTGACCATTTGGGGTCTTTTGTGGTTCCATATAATTTTTAGGATTTTTTTTTCTGTGACGAATGTCATTGGTAATTTGATAGGCATTGCCTTGAGTCTGTATTTTATTTATTTATTTATTTATTTATTTATTTTTGTAGAGACTGGGTTTCACCATGTTGTCCAGGCTGTAGTCAAGCAGGCCTCCAGAATGCTGGGGTTACAGGCATGAGCCACCGTGCCCAGCACTTTTTAAATTTCTTTTTCAGATTGTTCACTGTTGGTATATATATATAATGCTATTGATTTTTCATGTTGATTTTGGATCCTGCATCTTTACTAAGCATATGTATCAGTTCTTACAGTGTTTTTTGGTGAAGTCTTTAGGTTTTTCTAGGTATGAGATCATGCCATCTGTAAACAAGGCTAATTTGACTTCTTCCTTTTCAACTTTGGTGCCCTTTCTTTCTTTCTTTTACTTCATTGCTCTTCCAGTATGATAGGAAATAAAAGCGGTGAAAGTAGGCATTTTTGTCTTGTTCCAGACCTTAGAGGAAAGACCTTCAATTTTTCCCCATTCAGTATGGTGTTAGTTGTGGGTTTATTATATATGGCCCTTTTAATTTTGAGCTATGTTTCATCTGTAACATTTTGTTATGGGTTTTTATCACAAAGGTATATTGAATTTTATCAAATGCTTTTTTGGCATCTGTTGAAATAATCATGGTTTTTGTTTTCAGTTCTGTTCATGTGATGTATCATGTTTATTGGTTTGTGTATGTCACACCATCCTTGCATTCCTGAGGTGAATCTCACTTGATTATGATGAGTGAGCCTTTTAATATGTGGTTGAATCTGGTTTGCTAGTATTTTGTTGAGGATTTTGCATCTAATTTCATAATCAGTGATATTGGCCTGTAGTTTTCTTTTTTTGTTTTGTCTGTGTCTGGTTTTGGAATCACAGTGATGCTGGCCTTGTAGAATGAGTTCCAAAACATTTGATTTTTTTTTTTTTTTAAGAGTTTGAGTAGAACTGGTAGAATTTAATAGTGAAGCCATTAGGTCCTGGGCTTTTCTTTGGTGGGAGACTTAATTTTTTGTTTTATGTTTAAAATTTTTAATATTTAGTGGAATGGGAGACTTTATTATGGCTTCAGTCTTGTTACTTGTTATCAGCTTATTGAGGTTTTCTTTCTTCGTGGTTGAATCTTGAAAATCGTATGTATCCAAGTATTTATCCATTTCTTCTAGTTTTTAAATTTGTTGGCATATAGTTGTTCATAATAGTCTCTAATGATTTTTTTGTATTTCTGTGGTCTCAGTTGTTATGTTTTCTTTTTCATTTCTGATTTTGAGTCATCTTTTTTTTTAGCCTAGCTAAAAGGTAGTTGATTTTGTTTTGTTGATCATCTGTGTTTTGTTTTATTCTCAATTTTATTTATTACTGCTATGATCTTTATTATTTCTTTTCTTCTACCAATTTTAGATTTGGTTTGTTCTTGCTTTTCTGGTTCCTTCAGGTGCATTGTTATTTCTTTGAAGTCTTTCTCATTTTTTTATTTTTTGAGACAGAGTCTTGCTCTGTAGCCTAGGCCAGAGTGCAGTGGAGTGATCATACCTCACTCTTGTCTTGAACTCCTGTGCACAAGTGTTAGGAACAAACAGTTTCTCTTCAAAGGGTTTCACCCTCCTTGTCCTTTGTTCTATTATATAAGTAATCTTTCTTGCCTTTAACACACCCAGGCATGCCTACGTCCACCAAGCTTGTAGCCGACCCATGCTGCCTTACTTAAAGTTGTTAGGTACAAACAATAAACTTCCTGGTTCTTTATCCTATTCTAAATGCTAAATCTAGTCAATCAGGATCAGTTTAGATTGTGTGGTTGGACCCCAGATAACAAGGGGAGGACACAGAAACAGGAATGGCGTTAGGAATAAAAACCCCTGCTTTCCTTTGTTCAGTGTGCTCTTGCGATTGTAAGTAGTGCAGGCAGCACCCTTCTGAAATTTGCCTTGCTGAGAAGTCTTTTGTTTGAGTGCTCATTTTCTTTGTGACTCTGCGCTCTTCTAACAAATTTGGGGGCTTGTCTGGGACCCCATTCTCCTCTGGGGAAAGGTCTCCGATCATCTCTTATGTGGAGACGTGTCCCACTGCCTCACTGTGGTGGCCTCAGGGGTAAGAGATTGAGACCCACCCAGTGTGACGAATAAACCCGGGAATAAAAGTCCTACAAGTAGATACTGTGACAACCAAGTAACTCTGTGCGCAGACCAAGGTTAGAAAAGCCGTGGGTGGGTGCAGTGAAGTATCTCCTTGGTGGTCGAGATCAAAGTCAGAAAAGCCAGGGGGTGGTGAAGTATATCTTGGTCAGAACATACCAAGGTAAGAAAAACCACAGGGGCGGTAAAGTATTCCTAGTGGTCAGGTTATCTTGGAGGTTGAAAGTGCGTGAATGAGATTCAGGCACATCAAGTGTGGAGTGAGTGAGTCCAATCTGCGGTTCCGTGGTCACCTCATACGGCTTGTGATGGCGGCCCTCCTATAAAGGAGTCAAAGGCTTATACTGAACCTGCCAGTGCTAAGAGGGACCTAAAGTCCCTCTGGGGAAGCGGCCATAGAGGATGAAGCAAAACAAGAAGAGTGCAAGGGACCTCCGGTAGGTGGGGTTAAGCATCTAGGGAGAGGGAAGGCAAGAAACCTAATATGAAGGATTGAGCCTAACACCAAACCTCCAGGATGGGGAATATCCCAAGTAAGACAAGTAACAGAAAGTATAAGGCTAATAACATTCCCCTTAATAGTCCCTTAGGTCTCATGTTAAAATACTGGAAAGATAATGAGAGGACTAAATATAAGAGAAAGCAACAAATGATAAAATATTGTTGTTTCATTTGGACCAAAGAACCCATCCTTGAGCCCTCAGTTTTCTGGCCAAAGTTTAGGTCAAATGAGGATTCGATTTGTCAACTTTTAATAAAGTATGTCAGTGACAAGAGTCTCGTTTCCCTGGAGAAAATAGATTATGCCTTGTGTTGGCAGCAGGGACCTGTCCTCCTTTACCCCATGAAGGCTATAGGGGGCAAGCCAGAAACCAGCTCCTCTGAAAGGAATAAGGTCTCTACCCCTAAACAGCCCACTAACATCTGGACCCACTAGACCACCTGCCTCTGCCAAATCCCCCGCCCCAAGTGGGTGCACAGGAATCTCCTCACTCAGTTCCTCCCCCATATAATCCTGAATCAATGTCTTCTCCCCTCCCTAACCACACGCCTGAGTCTATGTCTCCCCCAGGAAGGCTCCAGCGTGAGATAAAACAGTGCAAAAAAGATATTCAGAACTTCCCTTTCCCCTCCACCTCTAAGCAATCAACTCCAACTCTCTTTCCCTTAAGGGAAGTGCCCCTTGAAGAAGGAGGCATTGGCTTTGTTAATGGTCCCTTAAACTAGCTCAGAAGTCCAAAGTTTAAAAGAGGAACTCAAATCATTATTAAATGACCCTTATGGGATAGCAGATCAAATTGATCAATTCTTAGGGCCACAGCTGTATACTTGGGTTGAGTGAATGTCCATCCTGGGCATGCTCTTTTCATGATCCATAGGGCCGCTATAATAGTCTGGGAACGTGAACATCCTCCTGGCCAAAACATTCCTGCGGCAGACCAAAAATTTCCAGCCCAAGACCCTCAGTGGGATGGTAACAATACAGCTCACCCAAGAAAAGCCTGACCCTCTTCTATGGACTTCTGATGAAATCCACTAGGTTGGGGAGCTAAAACACCTACTCATCACTACTCCTGTCTTAGCCCTGCCATCCCTAGAAAAATCATTTCACCTTTTCGTTAACGCAAACAAGAGGGTAACTTTCGGGGTGCTTACTCAAGAACATGGGGGCCACCGACAACCTGTGGCCCTTCTATCAAAAGTTTTAGACCCAGTAACCTGTGGGTGGCCCAAATTTATTCAGTCTATTGCAGCTACCACCTTAACTGAAGAAAGCAGGAAGCTAACCTTTGGGGGAAACTTGATGGTGAGCACACCCCATCAGGTTAGGACAATCTTAAATCAAAAGGTAGGAAGATGGCCCACCAACTCAAGAATTTTAAAGTATGAAGCTCCCTTACTAAAGAGAGATGACTTAACACTAACCACTGACAGTTCACTCAACACACCAGGTTTCCTGACAGGGAACCCAAACCTAAAAGGGCCTAGGCGTATGTGCTTAAATTTAATTAATTATCACACAGAGGTCAGGCCTGATTTAAGGGAGACCCCTTTCAAAACAAGACAACACCTATTCATTGATGGCTCCTCCCAGGTAATTGAAGGAAAAAAACATAATAGGTATTGGGTGGTCGATGGGGAAGCTCTCGCAGAAGTTGCGTCAGAAAGACTGCCCAGTAATTGGTCTGCTCAAACATGTGAATTGTTTGCAATAAATCAAGCCTTAGAACATTTACAAAATCAAGAAGGTACTGTTTATACTAATTCCAAGTATGCCTTCAGGGTAGCCCATGCCTTTAGAAAAATTTGGACTAAACAAGGTCTCATCAGTAGCAAGGGCCAAGATCTTGTCCACAAAGAATTAATCACCCAGGTATTGGATAACCTTCATTTGCCCGCCTCCACCCCCACAAAAGAAAACTATTGTCCATGTCCCAGGACATCAAAAAAATCTCTTTTAAAAGACGAGGGACTAACCTTGCAGACCAAAGAGCCAAACAAACTGCTGTTTCCTCTGAAACGCCCATTTTCCACCACCTAACTCCTTGTCTTTCTCCCCCAACTGCCATTCCCATCTTCACTCCCGCTGAAAAGGAAAAATTAATAAAAATAGGAGCCAAAGAAAACTCAGAAGGTAAATGGGTGTTACCAGACCAGAGAGAAATGCTAACCAAATCTCTCATGAGGGAGGTTTTGTCTCAGCTACATCAAGAAACCCACTGGGGACCTTAGGCTATGTGTGATGCAGTTCTTAAAGTCTACGGATGTATAGGAATTTATATTCTAGCAAAACAAGTTACAGATAATTGTCTAATATGTAAGAAAACTAATAAACCCTAAGAAAACCATCCCTTGGAGGAAGAAACCCAAGATTAAGGCCATTCCAAAGTATCCAAATTGATTATACCAAAATGCCCCCAATAGGCCGCCTAAAGTATCTACTGGTGATAGTAGATCACCTTACTCACTGGGTAATGCGATTTCTTTTTCAAGTGCAACTGCCAACAATGTAGTTAAGACACTCATAGAAAATGTTATACCCACGTTTGGATTAATAGAAAACATTGATTCAGATAATGGAACCCATTTCACTGCACTTGACAATATAAAGCTAGCCCAGATATTAGAAATAAAGTGGGAATACCATACCCCGTGGCACCCACATTCATCAGGAAGAGTAGAAAGAATGAACCAAACCCTAAAAAGCCATCTAACCAAATTAGTTTTAAAAACTCGGTTACCATGGACCAAGTGCCTTCCTGTTGCCTTATTAAAGGTCCGAACTGCCCCTCAGAAAGAAGTTGGCTTATCTCCTTGTGAAATGCTGTATAGGCTGCCTTACTCACACTTTGCTGTTCACATTCCTGCGTTTGAAACTAAAGATCAGTTTCTCTAGAGCTATATACTTGGTCTGTCTTCCGCTTTCTCTTCCCTCAAAGCTAAAGGCTTTTTAGTACAGATGCCACCCTTGGAGTTCCCAGCACATGAGCATCAGCCTGGTGATGATGTTCTCATCAGAAGCTGGAAAGAAGGAAAACTCAAACCAGCTTGGGAGGGACCCTATCTCGTGCTTCTAATCACCAAGACTGCAGTCCAAACAATAACCAAAAAAGCATCACCGTCTTCAAAGTCATGCACTATTGTTCCGAGACCAATTCCTACCAAGCTAAAGATAAAAAAAAAAAGCTTAACCCTCTTATAGTGCCTTTTTTTCTTTCCCCTCTCTACTGTCAGACAATTATCCTTTCCTCACCCAGTAACAAAACCAAAGTGGCCATCATAAGAGGTAAAAGAACTAAAACAAACCCTAGTCATTGAAACAGGGTACCGAGATGCAAATGCCTGGCTGAAATGGATTAAAAATTCCGTCTACACCCTAAACAAAAGCGATTGCTACGCTTGTGCGCACAGCAGGCCAAAGGCCCAGATTGTCCCCTTTCCACTCGAATGGTCCTCCAGTCTACCAGGCATGAACTGTATGGTACTTCTCTTCCAACACCCCACATCTTGGGGTAATAAGTCGTGCCAAGCTCACTCTCTGCTATTCCCTCAAGTTCAGCACCCTGTGGGTCAGCCCACAAGGGCCATCCAGCTTCCATTTCCTGATGCCAGTTTTACCTCATGTCTCTCACGACACGGGGAAAACTTGGCATTTCTTGGAGACCTAAAGGGATGCAGTGAGCTTAAGCCCTTCCAGGAGCTTACTAATCAGTCTCCCCTTATTCATCCCCAAGCAAATGTATGGTGGTATTGTGGTGGACTATTACTGGATACTCTGCCAAGTAACTGGAGTGGCACTTGTGCTCTGATCCAATTGGATATCCCTTTCACTCTGGCATTTCATCAACCAGAAAAGATAAAACATTGTAAAACAAGAGATGTCCCTCGTGGGTCCTTTGACTCTTATGTTTATATAGACGCCATTGGAGTCCCACAAGGGGTACGAAACAAATTTAAAGCCCGAAATCAGATAATTGCAGGGTTTGAGTCCATGTTATTCTAGTGGTCAACAATAAATAAAAATGTAGATTGGATAAATTATATCTACTATAACCAACAACGATTTGTCAATTATGCTAGGAATGCCATTAAAAGAATAGCTCAGCAATTAGGGCCTACTAGCCAAATGGCCTGGGAAAATAGGATGGCACTAGGTATGATATTAGCAAAAAAAAAAAGGTGGAGTCTGTGTCATGATAGGAACCCAGTGTTGTGCCTTCATCCCTATTAGTTCAAAGACTTATTAGAACAACCCTTACTAAAACTTTCCTCATTTCTTTTCCACCCCATTTTAACAAACTTTTACTTCTAGACAATGAGGAATAGCAAAGTCAGGTCATGTTAGATAAGTTTGAAGAAAGTGTATAAATTCAAGAGGGGAAAATTGTTAGGAACAAACAGTTTCTCATCAAAGGGTTTCACCCCGCTTGTCCTTTGTTCTATCATATAAGTAGTTTTTCCTGCGTTTAACACACCCAGGCATGCCTCCATCCACCAACCTTGTAGCCGACCCATGCCGCCTTACTCGAAGTTGTTAGTTTCAAACAATAAATTTCCTGGTTCTTTTTCCTATTCTAAATGCTAAATCTAGTCCGTCGGAATCAGTTTAGATTGTGTGGTCCTACCCCAATTAACTGGGGGAGGACACAGAAACAGGAACGGCATTAGTAAAAACTCCTGCTTTCCTTTGTTCAGTGTGCTCTTGCGATCATAACTAACGCAGGCAGCACCCTTCTGAAATTTGCCTTGCTGAGAACTCTTTTGTTTGAGTGCTCATTTTCTTTGCAACTCTGAGCTCTTATTTCTAACACAAGGCATCCTCTTGCCTAATTCTTCAAGAAGCTGGGACTACAGGCATGTCTAGACTCCAGGATCTTGAACTCCTGGTCTCAAGCAATCCTGCTGTGACCTCCCAAAGTGCTGAGATTACAGGCATGAATCATCATGCCCAGCCTGTTTCTACTTTTTTGATGCAGGTGTTTATTGCCATAAACCTCCTGCTTAATACTGTTTTTGCTGTATTCCATAGCTTAAGTTTCCTTCTGAATTTCTTCATTGACCCATTGGTTGTTCGGGAGCATGTTGTCTTGATTTCTGTACGTTTTTGAAGTTCTTGAGGTTCTTTTTATTGATATGTATTTTTATTCTTTTTGTGGTCAGAAAAGATATTTGATATGATTTCTATTTTTTTTATTTGTTCAGACTCATTTTATGGCCTATGATAATGGTCCATTCTGGAGCATGTTTTATGTGCTGGTAAAAAGAATGTGTATTCTCCAGCAGTTGGGTGGAATGTTCTATAAATGTCAGTTAGGCCTATTAGGTCTAGTTTGTAGTTTAACTCCAGTGTTTGTTTATTTTCTGTCTGGGTTATCTGTCCATTTCTGAGAGTAGGGTGTTAAAGTCTCCTTCTGTTATCTTATTGCATTCTATCCCCTTGGATGTATTAAATTTTTTATATAAACTTGGGAGCTCTGATGGGTGAATATTTGTAATTGTTATATCCTCTTGCTGAATTGACTGACTCCTTTATCATCATATAGTGACCTTCTTTGTCTTTTTTTACAGTCTTTGATTTGTAGTCCACTTTATCTGATACAAGCATAGTCACTCCTGAGCTTTTTTGGTTTCCAGTTGCATGAAGTATCTTTTTCCACCCTTTACCTTCAGTGTATGTGTATCTTAATAGGTGAAGTGGGTTTCTTGTAGACAGCATGGAATTGGGTCTTGTTTCTTTCTTTGCCTTTTAATTGGAGAACTGAGTGCATTTACCTTCAGTGGTATTATTGATAAGACTACTGCCATTTTGTTGCTTCTTTTCTGATTGTTTTGTAACTCTTCCTTTCTTGTGGCTAAGAGATTTTTCTCTGGTGGTATGTTTTAATGTGTTGCTTTTTATTTTTAATGAATTTGTTATAGGTTTTTGCATTGTGGTTACCATGAGGTTTACAGAAAAATAACAAATTATTCTAAAGAGTTGACAACTTATCTTAGATCACAAAAGAATAGAAACAAAGGAAAATTTAAAAGAACTTCCACAATTTAACTTCATCCCTCCCTCTAAGAATTCATTAGAGGCTTTTAATTGTCTCAATTTATCTATTTTTATATTATCTGCCACTTAACAGGTTGTTGTAACTGTTACTGTTTTTGATAGATTTATCTTTTGGACTTTATATAATACTAGAGTCGTGAGTGGATTGCATACCACAATTACAATAGTAAAGTATTTTGGGTTTTTTCTGTATACATAATTTTACCAGTGGGTTTTATACCTTCAAATGTTTTTTTTTAGTTTGTTTTATTTTTCATGGTAGTGTTTTTCTCTTCCAGATTGAGTAATTCCTTTTAGCATTTTTTTGTAATATGAGTCTTGTGGTGGTGAATTCTCTCAGCTTTTGTTTGTGTGGAAGTCTTTATCTCTCCTTCATATGTGAAGGGTAATTTGGCTGGATAATGATATTCCTGGATGGTAGTTTTGGTTTTCTTTGAGCACATTAAAAATGTTCCCATCCCTTCCTGGCCTGTATGGTTTCCATTGAGAAGTCTGTTGTCATACAGAGTAGAGCTTCGTTATATGTTATTTGTTTCTTTTCTATTGCTGCTTTTAGGATCCTCTCTTTGTCCTTGACTTTTCAAATTTGATTATTATATGCCTTTGGGTAATCTTATTTGGATCAAATGTGTTTTCTGTTATTTCTTTGAATAAGCTTTCTACCTCATGCTTTTGCTCAACTTTCTTTGAACACTAATAATTCTTACATTTGTTTTTTTGAGGTAATTTTCTATATCTTATAGGCAATCTTTGTTGCTTTTCATTCTTTTTTCTCCTATGTGTGTTTTCATAGCCTGTCTCTGAGCTTACTGATTGTTTACTCTGCTTGATCCTCTCTGATGTCAAGAGCCTCTAATGAATCTTTCAGTTCAGCAAGTATATTTCTGAGTTCCAAGATTTCTGTTTGATTTTTTTTCTTTTCTTTTTTTTTTTTTTTTTTTTTGGTGTCATGACTTGGATAATTTTTAAAAATTACTTCAATGTCTTTTTAAAATTTATCTGATAAATTTCTGAATTGCATTTCTGTGTTATCTTGGAGATCACTGAGTTTTCTTAAAAATGCTATTTTGATTATTGGTCAGAGAGCTCATAGATCACTATCTCATTAGTGTCAGTTATTGGTTCCTTGCTTTGTCCATTTGGGGAGATCATGGGTACCTGTTTTCTGTTGTTTCTTGTGGATGTTTTATTCAGCCTTCTCTGTCTGGCTTGTTTTGGTTTTTATTGGATATATTTGCTTAGAGGTTCTTTACTGTTAGGTTGCTGCCTCCTTTTTAGCTCTCTCTAGTTACCTTAAGCCCAGGTTCACCTAGGTTCTAGTAAAGAACCAGAGCACTGTTCTTCCCGAATGAGGGAGATTCCAAAGGGGATGTCCCATTAGTGTGGGAATGCTGGCTAGGAGTTCCTGCCCAGGGGACCTATACAACAAACCTTCTACAGATGGTGTTGATGAACATCTAATGAACATCTACTCTGATTCAGTGTCTTGTTTGGCTGAGTTACAGAGTAGAATTTCCAGAGCTGGAGATGGTAGTCTTGCCTCCCTTATTTTGTTTCTGCCTATCCACAGGGATATTTTTCCCTTCTGGCATTTGAGATGCATCCTGTGGGCTAAGATAAGGGACAGTCTCCTGCCAAGAAATTAGATGATGGAGAAGCATGAGTTATACCTCACTCTCACTTTTTCCAGTGTAGAAACAGTGAGTTGTGGGAAAATTTTTTGCCCATTAGGTGCTGGCCAGAATGAGGGGAGGGACATCATGGATGTGGAAGTCCAATTCTTTTACCATCTGCTAGAATTTTTTTTTTTTTTTTTTTACTTTTCTGTGGCCCCTGAACTGTCTTATCTTCATATTTGAGTTCTGGGATATTCCTGGTAATAACGTCAGCTCTGTATATTTGTTTTTGGTTTTCTGTGAGAGGAGTGAAGCCAGCTTGCTTCTGTGCTGACATTTTGGAACTGGAAATCCTCTTGATTAATTTTTGTGTGTTGAATTATTCTGTATTCCAGGAATAAATCCCAGTCCCACTGGGTCATGGTGTATAATCCTTTTAATATGCTGTCAAATCTGATTTGCTAGTATTTTATCGAGGATTTTTGTATCACTGTTCATGAAGGATATTGGTCTGTAATTTTCTTTTCTAGTACTATCTTTGGCCTTGGTGTTTGGGTAGTGCTGGCCTAATAAAATGAGTTTAGGAGTATTCCCTCCTCCTTAATTTTTTGGAAAAGTTTGGGAAGGATTGGCATTAATTTTTCTTTAAATGGTTGGCAGAATTCACCAGTGAAGCCTTCAGGTCCAGGACTTTTCCTTGTTGAAAGATTTTTGATTACTTATTCAGTCTCTGCTAATCTATTTATATTTTCTCTTTCTTCATGGTTTAGTCTTGATAGGTTTTGTGTTTCTAGGAGTTTTCCATTTCGTTTAGGTTATCTAGTTTGTTGGCATTTACTTGGTCTATATAGGACTCTATTATCCTATTTATTTCTCTAGAATTGATTGAACTGTTCTCACTTTGATTTCTGATTTTAATAATTTGAGTCTTCTTTCTGTCTTAATTCCATATAGTTAAAGGTTTGCGTTTTTGTTTATCTATTTAAAGAAACAACTTTTGGTTTCATTAATTTTTTCTGTTGTTTATCTGTTCTCTATTTTGTGTATCTCTGCTCTCATCTTTATTATTTTTTTCCTCCTGCTAACCTTGTGTTTTGTTTGTTCTTGTTTTACTAGTTCCTTAAGTTTTAAACTAGGTTCTTGATTTGAGATCTTTCCTGTTTTGTAATGTAAGCATTTAAAGCTATGCATTTACTCCTTAACACTGCTTTCACTTTATACCATAAATTTTGTTATGTTGTGTTTTTGTTTTCATTCCTATGTAAGTATTTTCTAATTTCCTTTTTGATTTCTTCTTTGATTCATTGCTTGTGTAAGAGTGTGTTGTTTAATTTCCACAAATCGGTGAATTTTCCAGTTTTCCTTCTATTACTGATTTCTGACTTCATCCAGTTGTAGCTGGAGATGATAGTTCATGTGCTGTATCTATCTTTTCAAACGGATTGACATTCTGTATGCTGTCTCACAGATCCCTTAGGCTGTATTCACTTTTCGCTTAGTCTTTCCTCTGTTGTTCAGATTGAGTCTTTAGTGTTAGTTGTGGTATTTTCAGTTCTGTCATTTCCATATAGTTCTTTGTGTCTTGTATTTCTTTGCTTAGACTTTCTATTTCTTTGCTGTGAGTTTTTATTATTTCATTTGTTTCATGTATATTTGTAATTGTTCATTAATTTTTTATATGATGTCTACTTTAAACTCTGTTAGGTAAGTCTAACATCTGTGGTGTCTTGATGTTGGCATCTCTTGATTGTCTTTTTATATTCAGTTGAGATATTCCTGGTTCTCAGTGATTTTCAATGGAAACTTCGACATTTTTTGTATTATGAGACTCTAGATCTTATTTAAACCCTGTGTTTTGGCTCATTTTCTCTGACGCTGCTCTGACAGTGGAAGGTGGGGCACTGCTTCCTTACTGCTTAGTGGAGGTAAAAGTCAGGTTTCTCACACTGCTTCCTTCCACACCTAAGAGAGAATACTCCTCACTCCTGTTGGGACACGGTGTTAGTTCTAGTTCCCCATGTGGTCTCCACTAACACTGCATGGGGGAGAAGCTTTTGTTACCAATGGGTTTGGATGAAAGTCCAAGCTTCCCACGTGTCTGCTTTTGGAATCAAGACAGTATTAACTTCATAAAATCAGTTGAGAACTGCTGGGTGCCAGTGGGAGTTCTAGCTCCCCCTTAGTTCTCCATTAATACTGGCTAGGAGAAGTTGGAATGCCTCATTACTACTCCTCATGTGAGAGTATGTAGAAGTAGGGTTGTGCACCTTGTTACTGCTGGATAGTGAGGAAAATCCCGTCTCCTGACTATACCTCTTCTAACATTCCCTCTACCCCCGGCTAGTGGAGAGGGCTGTCTCTTTACTGCTGGATGGGGATGAAAGTCCCAGCTCCTTACTTGGCCTTCTCTGACCCAGCCCCAGTTGGGGAAGATGGTTGGGACACCTTGTTACAGCCTCATAAGAGTGGAATTCTAGGCTACCTACTGGTCTTTGCTGGTGTGCGTATGGTTGGTGACAGAGTTTTTTTCTGTGGTATTTAGCTGGAGTAGAGCAGTTGTCATCTAAAAGTTGTATCTTGCTAGGCTGCTCCTTTCTGGTCCTGTGGCAACAAAAGCCTGAAAGAGCTTCTATTGGTGTCTGTCTTTTTTGGCACAAGGTAGGTCTGTACCATTGGCGTTTCTGGGTTGCTCATTTCTTCAGCTGAAAGCCTGGGATAGTCTGAGGTAAAAAAGAAAACTCAGGGACTGACCACTGTGTCTTCCTTAGGGTTCTACATTCCTAGCTAGTCTGCTACCCTCTTTTCACCTTTCAGTCTTCTTATTTTTGTTTTATATATAATGGCCAAAGATTTTAGTTGTATGTAGCATGTGGCATAGGAAAGTGTCTACTCTCTCTTTCAATTGGAAGCCCTCATTGTCTTTAAAAGATGTTTATCTTTTTTTTTCTAGTTGTTATGGTACAAGCCATTGTCTATGTGACCTTCCACATTCTGATCTGAGCAGGAGCTCCCAGACGCTAGTTATTGTGGGTTGTTTTTGTTTTTTGCACTCTTATAGTCAATTAAATGGCTGCCTGTTCTCCAGTATATAAATTAAATAACCTTTCCTAATTCATAGTTCTGTAGTAACAGAATTCATTATGGACAGCAAATGATGTTTGAATAAAATAATATATTTATTTTGAAAGATAAATATTCTTGAATAAAGCAACAAACGTTAACAGCTAAAGTATACTTAGCATTTGTTGATCTGCTTCCTGGTACGATTTTTTCCCCCCTCTGATTATAGATTGTCTACCACCTCTGTTACTTAGTAAAACTGTGAAAATCAACTTTTCTTGACTTTGGTTCTGCAGCTGTAGCTTTCCCCTGTCCCCCTTTAGGGACAACCCACCTTTGAAACTAGGTCTAGTGCTAGTGGAGAGAGTTAATGGGATTGGGCGTTGAGTCCCATAAACACGGAGCTGAGTAGTTTGGACTTTATCCCATAGGCAGTGTAGGGCCAGCCAAATGATCATTTTGAACAATAGTTCAAATAAAGTTTTTAATATTCACACAGTGTTTACCATTTTTGATGGTCTTTATTTTATCTTGTAGATCACCTGATATATTTTTTTTCAGCATGAAGAACTTCTTTAACGTTTCTTGAAATGTATTTCTTCTGATGATGAATTCTCTCAGCTGTTGTTTACTTGAAAGAAGTATTTTTATTTTGTCTTTTTTTTTTTAATTTTTGAGACAGGATCTCACTCTGTTGCCCAGGATGGAGTGCAGTGGTGCCATCTCAGCTCACTGGAACCTTTGCCTCCCAGGCTTAAGTGATCCTCCTGCTTCAGCCTCCCAAGTAGCTGGAACTACAGGCATGCCCCACCACACCCAGCTGATTTTTGTACTTTTTGTGATGGGATTTCGCCATGTTGCTCACGCCACTCTTGAACTCCTGGTCTCAAGCAATCTGCCTACCTCGGGCTCCCAGAGTACTGGGATTACAGGCATGAGCCACCATGACTAGCCTGCCTTTATTTTTGAATGATATTTTTGATGCAAAAAATTCTGGGTTGACAGGTTTTTTTTCCCAGCACATTTAAAACTTCATTCCATTTGGTATGTTTTTATTGGTTCCATTTCTGTCATGATATTCATGTTTTCCTTTAAGTCCTTGAGCATACTTAAGTTTTATGAGTGTTTTTGAGTTTTTGTCTGCTAATTCTGTTATTTTGCATTTCTAAGTCTTTAGACTTAGAAATTTCTTTGCATGTCTGGTTATTTTTCATTGGATCCCAGACATTGTGAATGTAATTGAGTGTTCCTAAGTACGGTTTTCTCTGGAAAATACTGTTGTTTGTTTTGGAAGGCAATTAAGTCATTTGCAGATAAGCTTGATCAGTTCAAGACTTTTTAAAGCTTTTTAAATGTTGGATCTCAAGTAGCCTTTTCTTGAAGGCCAGCTTAGCCTTAATACTAAGGCTTGACTGTCTAGGAGTGTCCACTGATTGCTCAAGTGTTTATTGAGGCCCCTCTACTCTGTATAAGTTTGAACACTCCTTAGCTTACTGTGAGCTCTGAAGCTTGTTTATAAGTCCCTTACAGTTTTATTTGCCTGGCCTTGTTGAATTTTATGCCGTTCATGTGTTGATTAGTATTCAGACTGAAGTCTCAAGGGGACTCACTATTTGATTTCTGGAGCTCTTTTTCTGCTTAGCCTTTTTCTTTCCAGTATTCTGCCTTGCACATTCCAGTGCTTCCGTCTCCTTGAACGCCAGTCTTGATTTTTGTCAACCGGGTAAGATGGCTGTATTGGCTTGGGTTTCTCCATCATGTGCCAAGTTCCAAAAAATGGCTCCAGGCAGGAAGCCAGGGAGATTGCAGAGCTCACTCTGTCTTCCTTCTCTCGGGTACCGTAGTCCTGTACTGCTCGTTGTCCAGTGCTGAAAACTGTTGTGGCATGTATTTGTTTCTAGTTTTCTAGTTGTTTTAAGGCAGAAGGTCAAGTTCTGTACCAGTTAACTTCTTCATGGCCTGATGTAGAAGTTTTTCATATTTTGTTTATTTAGATCCTGTTTAATTTCACAATAGATTTAAGATGGTTACTCTGGAATAGAAATTACTACTTCAGTAGTTTCCTTAAAAAATCATAACTTTTGACTTGACTTTTTGGGATGAAGGAGATATAATGTATGCTCATTGTAGAGTTTAGAAATACACAAAAATGAATCTAAGTCTCATGTAAACTCAGATTCCATATCTTACCTCTATTAACATTTTGCTGTGTTCCAGTCATTTTTCTGTGATCATATATATAACCCCTTTTATACATAATTACGGGGCATAAACAGACATACAGCCCTCTTTCTTTGTTTCCCCAATTTGTAATTTGTTTTTGTTTGTTTGTTTATTTTGCTAAAAGGCAAAATTTTAGTCCAGGGTTAGTTTTTCATGTTATTACATGTTCTTTAAAGCTATGCTTGTCTGTCCATATTATAATGGCAATTTAAGATTTCACAACAGGAATATATCATCATTTATTCAGAGAATGTGGGATTGATTAGACATTTTTATTCTTTCCAAAAGTAAGATCTCCAGTCAGTTAAAAACTCTACTCCTAAATTCATCCATTATACTTTTTGGGAATGTTTTGTCCTTGTTTTATCCATTTCCTCCTCCCTGAGAAAAGCATTCTGTGTTGAAATTCTACACTCAATTTGGTTTGAGAACTGTGCTTTGCTTTTCTTAATTGGATCATCTGGGGGTGTAAGCCTGTCTGTGTATTAGAACTGGATAGGGAGCTTGTTAAAAATAAAGATCGTCAGGCTTAAATTAGACTAAATACCTGGGAATCTTCTTTGGATATCTCACCATTTGGGAACCACTGTTCAAAGCCTTATCTCTGGTATTCTAGGTTTCCTTAAAGACTGTGTGTTGATTGGCTTAGTAGGACATAAGATGAGACTCACTGGCGCTCAGCCACAGCCTCCTTGTGTTCATCTATTTAGTTTTTTGGGGACTTCCACCTAAGATACTGTTTGAAAGAAGTTTTATGCTAAAAGCAAATGTGTTTACCACGGATATTGTTTATCAGAGCTCTGCTTCCAGTGTATAATGGATGGATTTCTTTAGTTTCCTTGAACATGGAGAAGCCTGAAGCAAACTGTATGAGATAGGAGTCATGGCTTGTTGAAGCTTACATAAAACCTTTAAGGCTGGGCACGGTGGCTTACGCCTGTAATCCCAGCACTTTGGGAAGCTGAGGTGGGCAGATCACTTGAGGTCAGGAGTTCAAGACCAGCCTGGCCAATATGGTGAAACCCCGTCTCTACTAAAAATAAAAAATTAGCCAGGCATGGTGGCTCACACCTGTAATCCCAGCACTTTGGGAGGCCAAGGTGGGCGGATCACCCAAGGTCAGGGGTTTGAGACCAGCCTGGCCAACATGGTGAAACCCCGTCTCTACCAAAAATACAAAAAAGCCGGGTGTTGTGGTGCGCACCTGTAATCCCAGCTGCTTGGGAGACTGAGGCAGGAGAATTGCTTGAACCCACGAGGTGGAGGTAGCAGTGAGCTGAGATCCCACCACTGCACACCAGCCTGGGCGATGGAGCTAGACTCTGTCTCAAAAAAAGAATTTAAGTTTTTAAAAAACCTTTCAGTAGAAGTAGTTGAAAAATGATAGTTGCTACTTTTACTTGGCAGTCCTTCTAATCCATGAATATGAACCATCTATTTATTTAAATCATCTTTAATTTCTATTAATAATGTGTTTATAACTTTCAGTGTATGAGTATTGCACTTTTATTACATTTATTACTAAATTTTTATGCTTTTAAATGTTTTTGTGCATGGAATTATTTTCTTAATTTTGTTTTCAGATTATTCATTATATGTAATCATAATTTTTTTATTTTACTCTTGTATCCTGCAGTTTTTTCTGTCGATTCCTTAGGATTTTCTACATATTTTGTAATTACTTCTTCCTTTCCAGTCAGTTATGCTTTTTATTTTTCTTGCCTGATTACACTGGTTAGAATGTCCAGTACACTTTTGAATAGGAATGATGAGAGTGTAAATCCTTTCCTTGTTTCTGGTCTTAAGGAGAAAGCATTGTCTTTCACCATTAATTATCGTGTTAAATGTAGGTTTTTTGTAGGTGCCCCTTATCATGAATAGTTGGTGGATTTTGTCACGTGCTTTTTCTATGGAGATACTTAGTGGTTCTCAAATTTGGCACAAGGAAGCTTTTCATAGTTGTTGTTTTTTTTTCTGCCAGATAGATGGTAATTTTAGGATCAACTGTGCATTGCATATCATGTAGCCTGAAATGAGAACCATGGCAGATAATTTAATATCATTTGTTGAACAAATATTCATGAAGTGCCTGCGGGATGCATTTCTAACAAGTTCATTTGCTTCTGATGAATGCTCAAGATTTCGATGTAGTAGGTTAGAGGTCAGAGTTTCAGACCCATAATAACAAAGTTTTGTTTCCTCCATGAATTTATTGTTTAAATGGTTTTAAATATTTAAGCATAGAGCTATAAATCTAATACTGAGCCCAGTTCCAGCTTTTTCTAAAATAATAGTTTTCTTTTTGTTACTATCATTAGCATGGTTCTTCTTGCACCTTTTTTTTTTTTTTTTTTTTTTTTTAAGAGACAAGATCTCTGTCATCCGTGCTGGAGTACAGTGGCGTGATCATAGCTCACTGCAGCCAGGACTCCTGTGCTCAGCTGTCTTCCCGCCTCAGCCTCCCAAAGTGCTGGGATTACAGGAGTGAGCCACCATGCCTGGTCTTCTTTCACATTTTTATCACCCATTACTATGACAGAACAGTGCCACTCAGAGTAGAGTGGCAATCCAAATAGCTTTGGTTTTTGTGCTCAAATTTAGGTGATTGAGATTATACCAGGTTTCCTTTTAGAACAGATTTATAAATAATAATGCACAAAGCAAATTATTTGCATGAATTTGTTGGTGCTCCTCTGATTCTTATGCTCTCCATTGTGACCATGTACATTACGGTTTCATGGTATGATTTGTATCACACAGGTTTGCCCCATTATTGAAACTGTATGTAGTCACAGTTTAATTTGTTCATTTCTTCTAATTGGCTGTCTTCAACTGTGAAAGCAGCTGAAATTCTGTGGTTAATTGAAATCAGTCAAGGTAGTGCAGTTTGATCAAGAGTGAATGATACTGCATTTGATTTGACATTAATTTTAATTTTCATTCAACATTTTATTTGGCAGAGTAGCATTTTAGTGGGTTTTGTTTTTTGTTGTTGTTTTTTTTTTTTTTTACACGGTCTGGTTCTCTTCCCCAGGCTGGAATACAGTGGTGCAATCTTGACTCACTGCAGCCTTCACCTCCCAGACTCAAGCCAACTCCCACCTCAGCCTCCTGAGTAGCTGGGACTACAGGCGCCTGCCACCATCCCTGGCTAATTTTTGTATTTTTTGTAGAGAAAGGGTTTCGCTCTGTTGCCCCAGCTGGTCTCGAATTCCTGAGCTTAAGTGACCCACCCACTCGACCTCCCAGAGTGTTGGGATTACGGGTGTAAGACCATACCTGGCTGTATGTTAGTATTCTTACAGCAAAATGTAATCAGTTTTATGGTATTTTTGCTAAATCAACTTTGTAAGCCTACTTATAACAGAAATGTCCACATTATTGTGGGCTATTCTTTGCCAAATTGATGGCAAATTCATAGGTATCTAATGTTACTGCTTAATTCCTGCTGTTTCAAAAAGACAGCAAATAAGCAAAACCACAGCATTAATTCTTCATGTAATTTAAGAAAAATAGTGTTTCTCTAACTCCATTAATCATTTAAATCCCATATGGTTCTCTTACAGCGGTGTGAGCTAGCTGCATTTCTTCACTGTTAAGAACTGTTAGGCGCTTCTGTTGGAGATAGTTTCTAATGTTGAAATTATCAGTGAATGTTCATTAATTCTTCATGTTGAAGCTGTCACCATGGAAACTTAGGTGTTACAGCAACTAGTTATATGCTATAACTTAGCATTAAGATTATTAAATAACTTACTATATGTAAAGCAGTTGGAAGAGTCATGGAAAGCAATGCCATTTCTTAGCAGATATTACTATCATTTTATTCTTGTTTTTTGACAAGTGTGAAAATTAAATTCAAATATTCTTTAAGATGTATACTTCTGGTCTTGAGATGTAACATCACTTTGTGATCTTACCTAAGTCCTCTGCTCTGTAGGAATTACAATTGTTTATATAAAGATGCTATTACTATCTTTGGTATGAAACCCAAATATTTATCAATAGATTTACCATGATGTTTTGAAAATCAGTGGGATTGGGGACAGTGACATGTCAAAATCATCTAGGAATTAAAAAAAAAAAAAAGCACAACACTGCTCATTTAAGGACTGCTGGTCTACAAGTTTAGCTTCTTATGGACTTAAAAAATTTGTTAGCTTACCCTTGTTTTATGATAATAACTTAATAACTCAGCATTTGTTTGATAATGAGTTAATATATAATGAAAAAATTTCATGACTAGTTTGATGTTTTTACTATATTATTTGATCTCTAGTTAATGTGACAGGTGAAGGAGTTTGGTTGGGTGTTGCTCTTGTATTTTAACCCTTTTATAAGATTTCAGTTGACAGTGAAATCTTAAACATGGAACTGCAATATGTAATATAGGTAGTATTTATTACCGTATATTTACTTAATAAATTCATATTTACATTTGTTATATAAATCTAAACAGGCAGTTTTGAGTAATGCAAACCTTTTGATATTATTAATCTCAGCATCTTTTCCCCTCTATTTTGTTATACAGTATTGAGAAAAACCTATTTGAAACAGATTAGTAATTGAAAACTGTTCTAAAGCTTGCCTTACAGCCTTAAATTGTTGTTCTAGCAGGTAGAAAGAATAGTAAGGACTTTGGACTCGACTCGCCAAATATCTAACCTTGGCTTGCATTTATTAATTGTTGAAAATGAGCTTCGTAGTCAGACATGATTCCCATTTCTGCTAACTGTGACACCATGGATAAATTATGTGACTCCTCCAAGCCTTGAGTTTCTCTCATTTATCAAATGGACGTTATAATACTTTTTACCTCGTAAGAGGTAGATCATATTTGGATTAAGTAAGGTAATTACATGCGTTAAAGTATATCCAAATAATCATATTTGGATTAAGTAAGGCGATTATGCTTGTTAAGGTATGATTTTCAAAAAAGCAAAGTTCTTAGGCAAATGTAGAATGAACATGTGTCACAGATTGTATTCCACTCACTTGTTAATGAGAGAAATAGTAAGATGTTAAACTTGACCAGAGTGCATTTGTTATCTAAGTATTTATAGGCAATGTTAATAGAAGATTGCTGAGTTAGATAAGAAACTGATTAATATCCAATGAGGCCAGGAATTTAATCTTTGTGGTTATCTGGGCAAAAATTATTTGCTTCTCTATTGAATAAAAAGCTACAGGTTAACATATATAACTTCACTATCTAGGACTTTCTTTTTTTTAAGAGACAGGCTGTCACTCTGTCACCCAGGCTGGAGTGCAGTGGCTCAATCATGGCCCAAGCAGTAGCTCAAGGGCTCAAGTGATCTTTCCACCTCAGCCTCCCAAGTATTTATTTATTTATTTTTTAGAGATGGACTCTTGCTGTGTTGACTAGGCTGGTCTCGAACTTCTGGCCTCAAGTAATCCTCCCACTTTGACCTCCCAAAGTGCTGGGATGGGACTTTTAGTAAATAGTGTGTTGAAGTGTACATTCCCCTAAATTAGAATTTCTCAACTTAGGCATCCTTGATTTTTGGACTAGATCATTCTTTGTTGTGGAAAGCTGTCCAGTATGTTATAAAATGTTTAGTAGCATCCCTAGCTTCTACCCACTAGATGACCGTAGAGTCTTTTCCTCGATTGGGCAGCAGACATTGCCAAGTGTCCCTGGGACCACAAAATTGTTCCATGTTGAAAACCATTGCCCTGGATAATCTTGAACAACCTTTGTCTCTATACAGCGTTGAATGTACTACCAATTTTTTTGCCCCTTTTTCCAAGCTTTTGATAATTTTTCTGACACGTGAAAGCACTTTGCAGAATGCCTGACTAGTAGTAATTATTAAATGACAATTGCTACTGTTATAATTATTTATTATTATTACTTATATACTGTTTCTTAGGTAGTTTGATAGGTATTATTTGGCTGAATATATCTGGGATATTGATTTGTTAGATAACATCATTAAAAAGCAAAACAAGCCGGGTGCGGTGGCTCACACCTGTAATCCCAGCACTTTGGGAGGCCGAGACGGGCGGAACACGAGGTCAGGAGATTGAGACCATCCTGGCTAACACGGTGAAACCCCATCTCTACTAAAAATACAAAAGATTAGCCGGGCGTGTTGGCGGGCGCCTGTAGTCCCAGCTACTCGGGAGGCTGAGGTGGGAGAATGGCGCGAACCCGGGAGGCGGAGCTTGCAGTGAGCCGAGATCGGGCCACTGCACTCCAGCCTGGGCTACAGAGCGAGACTCCGTCTCAAAAAATAAAAATAAAAATAAAAAAAAGCAAAACAGCCTAAGACACTTTCGTGCAAATCTGTCAGATCCACTCGGAGTTTCAAAATAGTCAAAATTAGTCATTTTTCCTGGTAAGTCTCAAAATCAAATTCATGTTTTTTATACTCTCTTCTGCAGTTTTAGGTATGGTAAATTTTGACCCAAAATGTATACGTTGAACTCATTCATTCAGTTTACTAAAAAACCAGGCAAGAAACACTGGTTAATTCCTAGTAATCATTAAAATGATCATAGCACAATATTATCATAGTTGAATATATTACATGTTTATTGTGTAACCAACTGAATAAGGCAGACTGTATTAAGAGCACAGGCTAAGTAGACATGCTTGAACTTTGCCTGACATTTTGTTCTATTAGACATGTGCCAAATAATGTGCTTGCTTATATAGTTTTAGGGGAGCATATATGTCTGCACAGAACTGAATTTTATTAAGACTCAGCATGTACAACCTACATGATCAATGAGACAAATGCCCCATGTGCACAAAAATTGGAGAAGTTGTGTTTTGAGATTGACACAAAATGAGTTTACTTGGTAGTATGGGTAAATAAATTGTTATAGATAAACACCAATATTAAAACTTGTTACACATTTGTGCTTCCAGGTTTTTAAAATTAAAATTTGTAAATTTGAAAATGAAAGTTTTAAAATGAAAGAACGTTGGTGACACCTCTGAGGCACTGCAGTGAAAAAGGCTGAAAACCACAGCTTAACAACTATGGCTCTGACTTAGTAAATGTCTTTTTAAATATAAAGGCTTCTAAGGAGCACAGTTTACTTTTTCTTGCCCTAGTTACAGTTGACATTTGACTTTTCATTTAAGTTTCACAAGTCATGGGATTTGCAGTTATTTACCTGTCAGGGTAATTAGATTGGAGAACCAGCTATTTCCTTTACTGTTTTAGAAATGTAACCTAGTTTTTTCTCTCTCTCACCCCTTATACAATTACATAAGTAGGAATAGAACAGAATAGAGAATTGTGTAGGAAATTGGAATTAAAAGTGTTCTTGAGCAGGTTTGGAATTAGAGTTATGGTTGGTGATAAGGGAATTTTTGTCTTTTGGCACGCTGTTTCTGGTGTATAGCAAAATATAGTATACTTTTCCACAAACAGCTTTGTTTACTAAGCATATAGAGACTAGGTTGTTGAGTACAAATATATGAATTGATAATTTTAGTTTTGTAAAATTTTTCTTGGGTTTTTTTTTGTTTGTTTGTTTTTGTTTTTTTTGAGATGGAGTCTCACTCTGTCGCCCAGGCTGGAGTGCAGTAGCGCAGTCTCGGTTCACTGCAACCTCCATCTCCCAGTTTCAAGCTATTCTCCTGCCTCAGTCTCCCAAGTAGCTGGGACTACAGGTGCGTACCACCATGCCTGGCTAATTTTTTTGTGTTTTTACTAGAGACAGGGTTTCACCATGTTGGCCAGGCTGGTCTCGAACTCCTGACCTCAGGTGATCCACCCACCTCGGCCACCCAAAGTGCTGGGATTACAGGCAGTTTTGTAAAATTTGACAGTCTTCATTAGCAAGTGTATTTCTTAACTGCAATGTAGATGTAGTACTTAGAACAACCCAAATAATAGTGGAAGAAAGAAAATTACATAGATGAAGCAGTAAATATTCCTTTGTGTGTTATTTAGTATTTTACTGGCATTTGTTAATTCAGCTTTTGAGTTTCAATAAATATTGTCCATTTAAATTATAGTGAAGGTACTGCATAAGATGTAACATTTGTGTGCAAGATTTTAAATATAAAATACTGTAAGAATGCCATTTTCACAGTATTTTATTTGTTGCTTTGAATGTAATTAGGTAATGATAGCTTTTCTACCAAAGCATTGATTAAAAAGCCAAAGCACAGAAAATAATATTTGAAAGAGTGGATAAATCAGTGATATGTCAGTGAATTAAACTGCTTGACTTTCCGCTTTTAAACTTTCCATATGATATAGATATACATCAAAATTGGTTCAATAATGTTTTTCCAGATTTTAAGTGATTTTGATGTATTAGAAAATAGTGAACTTTTTTTACTGTCCAAGTTTAATTTGTAATTATTCTACTTTGCTAGATGATTGATTTTTGTTGTTGTTGCTTGAATTGTTTATAGAGAGGAATCAAACTACAAAATATGATAATTGAGGTACTCTTTTTACCATTAAAACTGTATTTTAAATCAGACTACAGTGTTTAGTGGTGTAGTAAGAAAGCATCACATATGACAAGCTCTGGGCTCATCTCTTATTGAACCATGTAATGAATCCCTTGCTGCAATATCTCTGCCCCTCCCCCAAAGCAGCCAGCATATATTTGAGCATCATGGCTCTGCTTGAGTTGTATCTTATTCTCATGGAGGAGATAGTAGAGCTTGTACTGCAGCAAGTGGAGCTCTGTGGTGAATCCGATGCTGGATTAAATTTTAAGGATATTAGCAAGGCCCTGACAAAGTGATGCTAAATGAGCACTTTCATTGTGGTAATTTGACTGTAATTTTAGTGAAGCAGTTTTATTATGCAGGAAAAAGAAACAGCATTTTAATTCCAATCATAGTATACCGACCTGATCTCTACTGTGGGGGGTGGAAACAATGAAGAATGCATCATTTTAATACAGTTTTTTTTTAAAAGAGTGCTTTGGATCTAGATTAAATGTTCAAGACAGTCAGCAAACAACATGCACCAAGGCATTTTTCTGGAATTTCAGTCTTGGATCGATTTAAATGCTCAGGGTCTGAAAAAATGTCTCCTAGCATCAAAAACTTGGATTGCTTTTCTCCGATGTTATGCCACTGTAAAGTAGCATGTTCCAACAGCACAATATCCTTAATGTTTGGATGTAAGGTGGGTTTGAATAATACTTCCTTAAAAAGCTTGGTTTTAAAATCCAATAGTATTTCAGCAAAGAAATATAATTTAGATTAGATGGTTTGATTGACTTTAATTCATGTAATAGATTCCTGTCGTTTGTGTGTCTGACATGAGTAAAGAATTGGTCTGTGCACAGTTAAGGTATGGTAGAAAAGGATCTGATTTTTATGAAAGCTGCATGTAAAATGTTGTCATTCTCCATTAATGAGGATTAATTATTGACTTGGTTTTTATGTGTTGCTACTGGGGAGAATTAAGTGTACAGGAAACACCATTGATATCACTTTGATGGAAGAAACTGCTTGTGGCAGGTTTAATATTTAAACTAATGCCATAGACTTTGATTTTGATACTAAATTGTGATGCTCTTTAGATTGTATAGAGGAAAGAAAGCTTTTGAACAAAATAAACACCAAAAGAACCATGACTTTACTACTCATTTCCTATAAATGAAACTGGTTAATTTAGTAATGTGTTCTATATAAATAAAATGAATGTAAAGTTTGCCTTAAAGGTGGTTATTCTTATATAAAATATTAAATAGAACAAAGAACGGGTGCATTTTTACCTGATTTCTGCAATCAAAAACAATATATGCTGAGGCGGGCGGATCATGAGGTCAGGAGATCGAGACCATCCTGGTTAACACAGTGAAACCCCGTCTCTACTAAAAAGTACAAAAAAATTAGCTGGGTGCGGTGGCGGGTGCCTATAGTCCCAGCTACTCGGGAGGCTGAGGCAGGAGAATGGCGTGAACCCAGGAGGTGGAGCTTGCAGTGAGCCCAGATCACGCCACTGCACTCCGGCCTGGGCTACAAAGCGAGACTCCGTCTCGACAACAACAACAATAAAAACAACATATGGTTTAAAGCTATTTGTAGGAAGAGAGCCCTCTAATGTAGTATTTGGGGGAATAATTACTTATTTTGAGGTATTGTTTTGAATCAAACTTTTTTTCCTTTTTAGTTTTTGTAGGACTGAAACTTTCCAATTGCTAATGTGAAGAGGTCTCAAATTGCTAGCTGATTAAATTAGGCTGAAAGATTTTTACCCCTTTATTAAAGAATATATTGCTTTTCTGGTCACCCAAGCATTTTTCCCTCTTTACTTTAAATTCTTTGTTTTGTCAGAGAATTCTTATTTTCCTACTGAGATTTCAGAAATTTTCTGAAATAAGAAATGGAAATGATTGCACAAGAAAAAGTATGCTGCTGATAGAAAAAGATTTTTGACAAATTTAACATTCATATTGGTTGTTAAACTATGAGCCAGTGTAAAATTAATATGCGTTGTTTAAATAGCTGAGGCTACATTTTTTTTTCCCTAGGTGTTAAGCCTGTTTTTTCATGTGGTATGTACAACAGAGTGTTTTAGGAAAAGGATTTTAAATTTTTTAAGGAATATTTTTATAAAGCTAATCACTGTAAAAAATGTTCCTCCTTATATGTAGGTAAATTAAACATCTTATGTATATAAGATGTTTCAAAGTACTACTCTTATTATAGAAGGTTTTAAGAAGTAACATGCCATTGCTCATGACTAGTCTGATAGTCTTGGTGAACTTTAAACTCTTCCCCTATCCTCCACTCCTTTAAACCACTTTGGATGCTGTTAAATTCATTGCACAGCACCACTTGAGGTTCTTGGTTGCCCTCTGGTGGGAAAATGAAGAAAATATTTTATTGAAAATGTCACATACTTGGTAATTAAAGAGAGTTAAAAGGGCATCTAAGTTATATGTTTACAATTTAGGAAATCATTAGATACTTTAATTTGGGAAATAAAAAGAAGTGGGTTATTTTGGGGCTTAACCATTTGTGGATAGAATTTTTAAAAATTGTTTTCCAAAATGTTTGAATTTTATGGCAGGTAGTATTGACAAGAGACATGTAGAAATATAGTTTCTAAGACCACAGCATCCTAGTCACATTTTTCATTATTTTGATAGATGCAGTATATTTTGATAGATGCAGAATTTATTAAAGCTTTTTGGTGAAACTGACAAGTAAATTAATTAAAAATTTTAATGTGATTAAAGAAGAATACCCATTGGGGAGAATTATACCAAAATTATCCCACAACTTTTAGTTAAAACATTTCGGAAATGGCTTGAGACAATAAGGGTAAACACATCTTTCTTTCCAGTGTATAAACTAATACCAATATTGCATGTGCAAAAAGTTTATTTTCTAACAGTACTTCTAATGTCAATTAATAACTGTTTACTTCCTTAATTTGTATGTAAACAACAAGTAATCTTACTATGTAAATTCCAAATCACATTTAAAACTAAGCTGAGTATTTTAATTTATGGCAATGAGCTTTTGAAAAGGAATAAAAGCACCACCTTGTTTGTTGGAAATTAAATATCTTTTTAAAAAGTCAGTTTTCTATATGACTAGAGTTTACCTCTTAACCATTCTGTTCTTTATGAGACATTTATCCAAGAAGGTTACAGTAATAGATTATCATGAAGAAGCAATATGTTTACTATAGAATCTTGGAAGTCTCCATGTGTGTCAGAGTGAGAGTGTGCGTGCGTGTGTATAATTGGAGCAGTATCACCAAAACATGAGTTAATTTCTGGTGTCAGTCCCTGTGGAAGGAAGCCTGTTTAATCTCTCATGTCTCACGTTAGAACTCAGAGAAAGGACCTTTGGGAATGTGAGGAGAATGCAGAGGACATTCAAGTTCTTAATGTAGAGACTATGAAGCTGTTTAGGAGGCAGTTCTTTGGGGGTGGATGTGAACAGAAATTAGCAAAATCATAGTGCCTCTGAAGGTATGCCAACTCTTTAGTGTAGAATTAGCTATTTCAAAATAGTAGGCACAGTAAGGCCGGAGCCTAAGGTCCCTAGGAGGAAATGAGGTATGTGACGATCAGAAACTTATATTTTGTGAAGCTAGTTGAAGTTGTTTGTTTTTTTTTTTTTTTGTAGTATCAAGCTCTTGAAAGTTCTTGCCTTTACTAACTGCCCTAAGAGAAGCCGTCAGGATGCCTTTTGTAATAAAGCATTAAAGTATGTTTGGTGACAGCAGTAATTGAAGTGAGAGAATCTCAGAGGGAAGGCAGAACACCCAGTATAAAGTCAGGAGTGTTTTTTTTGGGTGTCTTCTCTCTGAAGCGAAATAGTGTAAGGTGTTAAAACCTTGGCGATTCTATTTTATTGGAAAAGGTACTGTTCCCACTTAGCTGTGTTTCTTGGTCAGGGATACAAGTAGCTTCAGGGACTTGTTCATGACTCCTTGCTATGTTGCTTCATATTCTTAATGATTTGTTTTTTGCTGTTAAAAGATAATTGGGTGGAAAACGAGAAGACCTATCTTACAATTACATCATTTTCCCCACTACCCACCCCACTTCTCCCTGGGTGAAATATGCTTAAGATATTTGCAAATAATAAATACTAAACTAACAATGAGTTTAAACAAATGGACCCTTATTTTTTCCTCATTATAGTCAGCTTGGAAATACGCAGCTGCTACAGCTGTGGACATCTTTTTCTCTTGGCCTTTGCTTCATTGAAAGATGTCTGTTGCAGCTCTAGTCATAAAGACGGGGAAAAAAGTGCAAAGGGGAAAGGAGTGTGGTTTATAAAGCTAGTAGATGTCTGCATATATTTCATTGATTAAAACTGTGTCACACGGACTCTCCTAGTAGTAAGGGAGAGTTGGAAACCTAACTACAGTCAGCTCTTCGCATCCATGGCTTCCGCATCTGTGGATTCAACCGACTGTGGATCAGAATTCGGGGGAAAAAGTTGTGTTTGTACTGAACATATACAGACGTTTTTTCTTGTCATTTTTCCCTGAGCAGTACATTATAACAACTATTTACATAGCATTAACATTGTACTAGGCAATGTGAGTAATCTAGAGATGATTTAAAGTATATGGGAGGATGTACATAAGTTATGTGCAAATACTACATACACCACTTTATATCAGGGGACTTGAGTATCTTCAGATTTTGTTCTCTTTGGGAGGTCCTGGAACCTGTCCCCCACAGATACCAAAGGATGACTGTACTGTATTTAGCTTTTATAGCCTCTGTATTAGACAAAAGCAAGGGAAACAGATTGTAGTGTTGGGCAAAGCAATCTACAGTGTCTAACCTAATGCATACACACAGTATTTTTACTGAAGTCGGATTAATTTTAGAGCTTGTCAAGTAATGTGTCTGTTTAGCTGAAATAAAGCAGAAAAGTCCAATTGAGGCTTTCTCTTCACACATCTAGTTGGTAAAATGTCTGCATAAAGGTCGAAACGTAGCTTTATTGAGTGTTTGCTTCCTGTTATGTTTCTTTTTTTTTTTTTTCTTTTCTTTTTGAGATGGAGTCTCACTCTGTCACCCAGGCTGGAGTGCAGTGGCGTGGCCTTAGCTGGGTTCACTGCAACCTCCACCTCCTGGGTTCAAGCGATTCTCCCACGTCAGCCTCCCGAGTAGCTGGGATTACAGGCGCACGCCACCACACTTGGCTCATTTTTTGTATTTTTAGTAGAGATGGGGTTTCATCATGTTGGCCAGGCTGGTGTCAAACTCCTGACCTCAGGTGATCCTCCTGCCTTGTTCTCCCAAAGTGCTGGGATTACAGGCATGAGCCACCACGCCCGGCCCCTGTTATGTTTCTTTATCCTTCTCACTTCTTTGTTCCAGCCTTCAGAGGCAAAAGTAAACATTGCGAAAGAGCGACCATTACACTGAAGTAAAAGGAGTATGTCCCTTTACTTTTAGGGTATGGTATGTGGTATGTAAGGTTTCCTTGAAACAGTTCACTGAGCACTAAGATATTCTTATTTAAGAATACTGTTTCAAAATAGATTTCTAATTGAAAAATACTGTGTAATAAATAATGATCAATAGCAGTTTGCTTGTTAGAATTGGATTAGAATAATTTTTAACAGTAATTAAGGTTAAATGCCTTTTGATGTTAAAAGCACAGGCCTCCTCTAGTATCTTCTTTCTTCTAAGATGAAATGTACTTTCTCATGTCTGTGTTACCAAACCTTTACATTGAGCCAGTATCTTTAGCGTACTGTTCTATTTTAAAGTCCCTTTTTATTGACTTAATGGTTTCTCCAAAGGAAAAACAGTATTTATTCTTCAGTGACTGTGGGACTCTAGCTAGTTCCTCGGTCTTTCAGGATGGTGTATTAAACTGCTTTCTTTTTCTGCTGGATGGGGGGGTACAGAGAAAAAAGCTCAAAAACTCCTTTCTTAAACTGAATGAATTAAATAATTTTTTCATGTATTGGTAAATAGTTTCTATTAGCATTTGCTGATAGCAGTGGCCCCATAATATGTCTGCAGCTAGAAATAGTTGATTATTGTTCTCCTATATCCGTTTAGAACTATACTGTGATATATAGTATTAGCCTTTTCTTTGAAAATCTAGTACATTACATTTTGGAATGTAATTTTTCTTATCTTCCTTTAAGAATGTACTTACTTTGGAAATTTTCTTTTTCACTTTGTATACTTATAAAATTTTCTTTTTATAAATGGAAAGTTGTAGTACATTTTAAAAGAACATTTTATTTTAAAACAAATACCACTTGGTTTAAATATATAACATTGAAGCAGTGCAATCATTTCAGGAAGTTAAAATAGGGTATGTGTCTTTCTAATTTTTACAAAGAAAATTATTGATTAATTTAGTCATTGATTCATTCTCTCAGTAATTAAGCACCTGTGCACTGGGTATATAGCAGTAAACAAAGGAAATCTGCCCTTAAGGCATTTATGTACTAATCATGTTACCTAGTGTAACTTTTCTGTCATTAATTTAGAAATTCTGTCAGTGGAGATGATGGAATAAAACTTTAGAGTATTAAATTCTACAGTGTACATAGTTATGTTTTTTAAAGCTCTGTATTAGTTGGCTAGGGCTGCCATAACAAAAACTGCAGATTTATTGGTTGGCTTAAACAGCAGATTTAATTTCTCAGTGTTCTGGAGGCTGAAAGTCCAAGCTCAAAGTGCTGGCGAGATTTCCCGAGGCCTTTCCCCTTAGCTTGCAGATGGCCACCTTCTTACTGCCTCTTCCCACAGCCTGTCCTCGGTGCGCGCATACCCCGCTGTGTCCCTCAGTGTGTCCAAATTGCCTTCTTTTATAAGGAAGCCAGTCAGATTGGACTACCACACCCTAATGGCCACATCTTAATCACCTTTTTGAAGTCCTTGTCTTCGAATAAAGATACATTCTGAGGTACTGGAAGTTAGGACTTCAGTATATGAATTTTGGTGGGGAGGGCGGGGGACATAATTCAGCCAGGGTTTATTAGTAAAGGAAGAGCCAGGGCTTCTAAGTTGACAAGCATGTGAAAGAGGTTTAGAATCTAGGCTTTGATGATATATCACATTTTTGTAAAACATTTTATTTATAAAGTTCACTGAGCATTCGTAAATTAGGTTTGAACAAATCCGGTCATCAAGGGAGATTGCCAAGTGAATAAGTAAGGGTGATGAGGTTTAAGAATATTCAATTTTTAAATTACTTGAATTTTCAGATTAAGAAAGTCATTGTAGCCTCTGCTGCTCAGTTTGGCCACCCTATGCCTATTTGCTACTACCAAAGAAGAAACATCTTGAGCATGTGTTTGAGAATAGAGGGTAGGTAAGAAGACAGTGAATGTTTTGGTAATCTGAGTTTTAATTCCTTTTCTTTTTTTGAGTCCGAGTTTCACACTTGTTGCCCAGGCTGGAGTGCAGTGGCGCATCTCGGTTCACCGCAACCTCTGCCTCCTGGGTTCAAACGATTCTCCTGCCTCAGCCTTCCTGAGTAGCTGGGATTACAGGCATGCGCCACCACGCCTGGCTAATTTTGTATTTTTACTAGAGACGGGTTTCTCCATGTTGGTCAGGCTGGACTTGAACTCCTGACCTCAGGTGATCCGCCCGCCTCGGCTTCCCAGAGTGCTGGGCTTACAGGCGTGAGCCATTGTGCCCGGCTGAGTTTTAATTTCAGAACGCATCTGTGTGTGTTTGATGACTACCTGTGTTTGAATCAATATAGGTCTAAGGTATGTTGTGTTAAGTGGGCTTTTTATGGGTTGGCTTTAGGAACCTAGTCATAATTTACATTCTTATTTTAAATTGTTCCAAACAAGCAAAAAGTACTAATTTTTGGAATATAGCCTATCCATCAATAGGGAACTGTCTCTGTAAAAACATCTTAGACAGCAGGAGAAGTTGTAGTTCCTGATTGCTTATTAGTCTTGCAGAAGTAGAAAGTAATAACTTTTGTTTGATAGTATGTTTTAAGGAGTGAAGCAGTTGACTGTGTTTTTCTGGACTTAACGGTCCAAGAGTGGGTTTGTTCTGACAGTATAGCTGTGTTTTTTAAGAAAAAGAATTTATTCTAAGCTATCTTTGGCACTTGCTGGAGATAAAGTACATAAAAAAGAAACCTTCCCTTGAAGTTCATAGCCATTAAAAGATGTGATACGCAAACCACTGGGAACTCCTGGCAGAAGCCTTTTTTTTTTAGACTTCCTCAGTTGGTTTTAGAGAAAAGAGCAATCCATATTTGACATATTTCACAAATTTGAAATGTAAATTATGATGATTATAAATTTCATCATGCTCTTTTCATCGTTTTTGTAAGTGTGGGATATTTGCTATACAGACTGCCTCGAACACTTCTCTTAGCTGACAGTAACTTAACCCACATTATCTAGAAGATTGTTCATCATTCTTTGTCACTTTTTATCTTACATTGCTGTTCTTTTTATTTTTAAAATAATTTATTTTAAATTGAAGTTTATTTATTTTAATTGAAGTTGTTTGTAAATAACAGAAGAATAAAGGAGTAATGAAAAATCTTTGTTAGAAATTTTAATTAGAATCTAAACGTAGTAATAGTAAACCCAATTTTTAAAATCAGCATTACTGGGATATAATTCACATATAATAAACTACACATATTAAAAAAGTACAGCTTCTTCAGGTGTTGACATCTGTGTACACCTGTGAAACCATCACTGTAATCAAGATGGTAAATGTATCCATCACCTGAAAACATTTTCCCAAGCTGCTTTTCAATCCTTCCCTCCTGTCCTTCCCTGTTCTCTTCTCTCCCAGACAACTACTGGTTTGATTTTTGTCATTATAGATTAGTTTGCATTTCTAGAGTTTTATATAAATGGAGCCATAAAATATGTTCTATTTTTAAGTCTGGCTCCTTTCAAATTATTTTGAGATTCATCTGTGTCCTTGCCTGTATCAGTATTTCATTCCTTTTAATTGTTGAGTATTATTCCATTGTATGTTTATAACATTTGTTTGTGAAGATGTTTGTACTCAAAATGTGCAGTATGCTTTGAATGTAAATAACCACTCATCAGCTGACCTACGTGAACATGAAATATATATCCATTTAGTACATACTGATTCCAAATTTTAATAGGTTTTGTTTTTTCACTTGAAATCAAAACATAGTTTACAAACTTTGATGGTTCATAATCTTGAAGTAGGGAGGACATTCATTGTTCTTGATCCATAATTGGAAAACCATTTCATTTTCTGATTAATCAACACCAATGAGAATGATCAGTCCATTTAATTTTTTATTTTTGTATCATCTGTTTCCTTTCATCCACCTTTGTGTACATATCTACCTTCAGCAGTTGTCAGCTTACAGACAAATTATGGTGTATCACTATAAAAAACGAGAGCATACTCTTACATATACTCTTAGGATACTGGGATGGTCCAAGTTCTTGTCACAAAAAATTGCATGATTAAGTCCTGTTTAATGACTAAGTGGATGAAAATGCTACATTTCCTTTAAACCTGAGTTGTTCACTCATCTATTCTTGAATTTGAGAAAATTCATTTAGAATATTGTCAAGTGAAGACTTGTCTCCGATTTTACTTCTACAATCAAATTCACCATTGTCATTAATCTAGTGTTGTTATCTTTATTTTCATTCATATTTTGATCAGCTAGTAGTTGTAAAATGTCTCTCTCTGTCAGTTTTCTTCTCTTTGCCATTAATGGTGGTGTGCAGAAAAAAGTTAACATAACCTAAACTGCTCTCTTTGAAAAGGCCAGCTTGTAAGGTTGGCTGTTGACTAGTGTCTGGAAACTTAGATTTTGGGAGGATTCCTACCACTAGCTGATCAAGTCGCTTACTGTGCCTAAACTGTTTGTACAAAATATTATTTCTGCCGAATACCTCCTTCTGGGAGTCTGAAATTTTGTCATGTGCTAGGTGCCTATGTGACCAGCCCACAGTGAAAACCCTGGGTCCTGAGTCTCTAACAGTCTTTCATGGTAGACGGCATTTCACATGTATTGTCACAACTTGTTGCTGGGTGAATTCAGGAAATCTTATGTGACTCCACTGGGAGAGGATTCTGGAAAGTGGCTCCCAGTTTTCCCCAGACTGCCCCATGTGCCATTTTTCTTTGCTGATTTTTGCTTTGTAGCCTTTCGTTGTAATAAGTCATATCTGTGAATATGACTCACTCTCCTAAGTCCTACGAGCAAATCATTGAGTCTGGGAATAATCTTGGGAATCTTTCAATGCAAGCCAAAAGTTAAAATTTTTGAATTCTTAACCATGTTCAGCAAAAGCTTAAGGAAAAAAAAGGAGAGACCTCATCTTGGGAATCTTTCAGCACAGGCAAAACCTAAAATTTTTGAATTCTGAACTGTGTTCAGCGAAAGCTTAAGGAAAAAAAAGGAGAGACTTACCAAGTTGGTATCTGAAGGATGATGGAATAGTGATTTATTACCAGGTAGAATGCATTTTATTTTTATATGTAAAAAAGTAAATTTTCTCTTTGTTATATGAAAGATCTTAAGAAAGAGTAACCATATTGGAAAAGCAATCGTTAAAATATTTAGAATTGCTTTTAATTACCACCCCCCGCCCCATACAAACTAGAATGGGGTTCAGTGAACCCTAGTGGTGTACAAAAGTTTGACAGGGTATGGTTTCTTGGTCATTTGCATGGTATTTAAAATTTGCCTTTATTAAATATTGAGTAGATATAAACTAATAGGTATAAAATATATGTAGGTATAAAGAATTGCTACATAACATTAAAAATAATAAAAGAGTAATACCTATTCCCTTAGAAGTTCCGTTTGCTCTCCTCAGATTTCTTTGTCATTCCTTCCCAACTCAGTAATAATTCCAAATTCTATATTTGATATTCCTTGCTTTTTTTAAAACAATTCCTGAACAATAAATTGTTGATTTTGTATATTTTTGAACCACTGGGTAATGTTGAATATAGTTGTTAGAGATTTTACAGCTTGTGGCTTTTTGGTTCAGCACATTAGGATACGTTCATTTTTTATTTTTCTTTTCTTTTTTTCTTTCGTAACTCTGTTAACTGACCGTTGTGTTATCTTCTGATGAATAGAATCAGTTGGTAATTTTAGTGTCAAATTATCAGTGTTTTCTGTTTAGGTTTACACATTTCTTGTCTTGTTTTGACTATCCTTACATAGCTAGAAGTCATAATCTCCTATGTAGTATTGTCTTCTAAAAGTTTTATATTTAGGTCTTTTCACATTGAGATCTCAAATCTGCCTGAAATTTTTGTTTTGGTATGATACAGGAGTCACATTTCATTTTTTCTAATGGATACTCAATTGTCCCAGTCACATTTATTGACAAATTCTTTCCATTCTCCCCATGATGTATAATGTCCTTCATTCCCACATGTGAGTCTGTTTCTGAACTCTTACTTATGTTCCACTCATCAGTCGGTCTAACCCTGTGCCATTACTCATTATCTTGATTACTAAAGCTTTAGAATAATACCAGTTTTAATTGTATTTGTATACAAATAGTAATATCATTTGTAAATAACAAGTTTTGCTGCTGTCACACAAAAATAAAATTCCTGAGTCTAAGGTTATATGTATTTAATATTTTGATAGTGTTAAATTGCTGGCAAAAAGTTACTTTCATTTATGTTTTTACCTGTATTAGAGTTTCTGTTTTCCCACACCTTCATCAAAACTAGGTATTATTGGGCATTTGTGGTTTTGTGGGTATGCCCAGATAAAACTGATAGATCATTGTTTTAATGTGCATTTCTTCATGAGTGGGAGGATGAACATCTTTTCATTGTTTATTGAGTATTTGTAATTCTTTATACAATGAACTGCCAGTCTATGTGTCTTGCTCATTTTTCTTTTTCGTTTTTAAAAATTGATTTGTAAGACTTTATTATAAATTTCAAAACTGGCCCTTTTGTAATGTACTTGAGCTCTCCCTCCTCCTACCCCTCCCCCCAAACTGGTTGGCATTTTCTTTTTAAGTTGGTGACACGAAAGTTTTAAATTTTATGTATTCAAATTTATTAGTCTTTTTTGTTTCTGAGTATTGTTTCTTTTTTTTTTTTTTTTTTTTTGAGACAGAGTCTTGCTCTGTTGCCCAGGCTGGAATGCAGTGGCGCCATCTCGGCTCACTACAAGCTCTGCCTCCCGGGTTCATGCCATTCTCCTGCCTCAGCCTCCCGAGTAGCTGGGACTACAGGCGCCCGCCACCATGCCTGGCTAATTTTTGTGTTTTTAGTAGAGACGGGATTTCACCATGTTAGCCAGGCTGGTCTCGATCTCCTGACCTCACGATCCGCCCACCTCGGCCTCCCAAAGCCACCGCACCCGGTCCTGAATATCGTTTCTTACTTAGACTTCACCATTCCAGCGGTAGGAACAAGTTTATTCGTATTTTGTTTAAGTGTTTGGGTCAGTTCTTTATATTTAGGTCTGTGGATCTAATAGGTAATTTTTTTTAAGTAAGAATCCTTATATTTTTCCCCAAATGGCCATTTACCAAATACTATTTATTCAATAATCCATCATTCCCCTACTGATTTAAAATATTATTCTTATCACAGCTATTACATTTGCATATTGATTTGGTTGTATTGTAGACTCAGTGTTCTGTTCAACACTGTTTCTCTTTGTTTGTGCTGCTATCAAACTTTTAATTATTGAGACCTTCTAGTGCTTCTCTTTGAGAGAACTGGATAGAGCCAGTTGCCTCTCATGACTTCTAATTCAGAATTTTCTTTTCATATGCTAGTTTTTTCAGATTATAATTACTAGTACCTTGCCACATACTCTGACTCACCCAAATAAAACTGTATTGATATTTTGATTGCAAAAACATTATTATAGATTATTTTCTTGGAAAATTCAAACTTAAAATAATGAGCCTTTATCCAAGAATAACTAAGTAGTGTTACTTTATTCACTTCAGTAGCATTTTGAAGTTTTCTTCATAGAGATTGGCCCTTTACATTTAATTCAAGTTCTCATTTTTGTTGTTGTTGTTGTTGCTCTTGGAAATGGGATGTTTTCTAACAGATTTACAAATATGTACTATTTTATTTAATCATTTTTACTGAAGTATAATTTACGTTCATTACGCTGTGTCTGTGTAAAGCGTACAGTTTGATTAGTTTTAACAGCTGCAAACCCCTGTGAAACCATTTCCATAGTTGAGATACAGAATATTTTCCTCACTCCAGAAAGATTGTTTGTGCTCCTTGGTATTAATACATTCAGCCCTCCACTCCCCACCAGGTACCACTAATCTGCCTTTCTCACGATAAATTATTTTACATTTTCAAACATTTTATATAAATGGATTCATACAGTAAGACTCTTTAGTGTCTTTTTAAAAAAAAACTCATAATAATGCTTTTGAGATTCATTGAGGTTGTTTGTGTCAGCAGTTTTCTTATTGAAGAGGTGTATTCTGGTGTCTGGATATAAAACACTTTGTTTATTCCTGTCTGTTGATGGACATTTAGATTGTTAACAGCTTTTGGCTATTTTGAATGAAGGTGTTAGGGATCTTCATGTACAAGTTTTTGTGTGGACATATATTTTTATTTCTCTTTGATAACTGTCTTCAGGTTGTTTTCACATCCTAGGTATAAGAATGGTTATTTTCACATTTGGGCAGTTGATGAGAGTCCCAGTCACTCCACATTTTCACCAGTGTTTGTCTTTGTCTCCTCTTTCTCCCCAAATTTAGCCATTTTAGTGGATATGCAGTGATTTAATGGGTATTGTGGCTTTATTTGCATTTCTTTGATGACTTGTGATGTTGAGTATCATTTCATGCTTTACATGAGTAAATCCTCTTTTGTTAAGTGTTTTGGGTTGAATTGTGTCTCCCACAAAAAAAGATATGTTGGAGTCCTAGCCCCTAATATCTCAGAATATGACCTTATTTGGAGATGAGGTCTTTACAGAGATAGTCAAATTAAAATGAGGTTATTGGGGTGGGCTGTTCCAGTATAACTGGTGTGCTTATAAAAAGGAGGAATTTGGTCAAAGAGACATGACACGGCAAGAATGCCACGGGAAGGTGAAGGCAGAGACCAGAGTGATGCATCTGTAAGCCAAGGAATGCGGAAGACTGCCAGCAAGCCGCTGGAAGTTAGGAAGACAGGCATGGAGCAGATGCTTCCTCACAGCCCTTAGAAGAAACCAACTCTGCTTGTAGACTTGTAAATTCCTTGGGGTTTTCAGTGCGAACAGTCATGTCATTTGCAAATACAGACAGTTTTACTTAATCTTTACTGGCTGTTACACTTTTTCTTTCTTTTGCCTGCCTTCCAGCCACAATTAGGGCCTCCAGCATAATGTTGAAAACAAGTGAGGCAAGTAAGCATCCTTTCCTCCATCTTAATGTTGAACATATCACCATTGTGTACGTTAGCAGTAGGGTTTTTTGTTTGTTTTTTTAAACTTTTAGGTTCAGGGGTACACGTGAAGCTTTGTTACATAGGTGAACAGATTATTACATCACCCAAGTATTAAGCCCAGTACCCAGTAGTTATCTTTTCTGCTCCTCTCCCTCCTCCCACTCTCCACCCTCAAGTAGACCCCAGTGTCTGTTGTTCTCTTGTGTTCATCAGTTCTCATCATTTAGTTCCCACTTATAAGTGAGAACATTCAGTACTTGGTTTTCTGTTCCTGTGTTAGTTTGCTAAGTAAGGATAATAGCCTCTAGCACCATCCATGTTCCCTCAAAAGACATGATCGTGTTCTTTTTCATGGCTGCACGGTATCCCATGGTGTATATGTATCACTTTTTTTTTTTAGCCAGTCTGTCATTGATGTCCATGTCTTTGCTATTGTGAGTAGTGCTGCAGTGAACGTTTGTGCACATGTGTCTGTGGTAGAATGATTTATATTCCTCTAGGTATATAACCAGTAATGGGATTGCTGGGTCAAATGATAGTTCTGCTTTTAGCTCTTTGAGGAATCACCATACTACTTTCTACAATGGTTGAACCCATTTTTACTCCCAACAACAGTGTATAAGTGTTCTCTTTTCTCCATAACCTCACCAGCGTCTGTTTTTTGACTTTTTAATAATAACCACTCTGACAGGTGTGAGATGGTATCTCATTATGTGTTTGATTTGCATTTATTTAGTTCTGTTTATGTGATGAATCACATTTATTGATTGGCGTGTGTTGAACCAGCCTTGCATCCCTGGATGAAGCATACTTGATTGTGGTGGTTTAGCTTTTTAATGTGCTACAGGATTCAGTTTTGAAGTATTTTGTTGAGGATTTTTGCATCAATGTTCATCAAGTTTATTGGCCTGAAGTTTTCTTTTTTTGTTGTGTCTCTGCCAGGTTTTGGTATCAGAATGATGCTGGCCTCATAGAATGAGTTGGAGAGGAGTTCAGCCTCTTCAGTTTTTTTGGAATAGTTTCGGTAGAAATGGTACCAGCTCTTCTTTGTACATCTGTTAGCTGTAGGGTTTTCATAAATGCCCTTTATCAGATTGAGATTGTTCCTCTGGATTTTTAGTTTGCTGAGCGTTTTATGAATTGGTATTCAATTGGATCACATATTTTATATGTCTGTTGAAATAATCATATAATTTTTCTCCTTCATTCTGTTAAATATAGAGAATTACATTAATTTATTTTTTAGATGTTAAACTAACCTTGCCTTCTTGAAATAAATCATATTTGGTCATGATGTATTATCCTTTACAGCATCCTTTTCATATTCAATTTGCTACATTTTAAAAAGGATTCTTGCATTTATGTTCATGAAGGATATTTGTGTCATTTTCTTTTTTTGTAATGTCTGTGTCAGGTTTTGGTATTAAGGTTATGCTGATCTCATAGTTGGGAGGTGTTCACTGTATTTATTGAAAGAATTGTGTAAAATTGATATTGTTTCTTTCTTAAATGCTTGGTAGAATTTAGTGTATTTGGGCCTGGAGTTTTCTCAGTGGGAAGAATTTTGGTAACAGATTGAATTTCTTTAATTTATATTAAAGAAATATCTTTATATTCCTTATAAAGACGTATATATATAAATTTGAGAGGCCACTCACGTTTACTGTTTTATATTGTCAGAATATGGTGTGTGGTAAGATGTGTTTTTTGGGGAATTTCTTGATTTCGTCTAACCTATTGGATTAGTTTGCCTAAAGTTTTTTATAATTATTTTTTATCTTTATAAGATCTATAGGTTTTTTTAGTGATAACCTCTCTTGCATTTTTTATTATTGGTAATTATGTTCTCTCTTTCCTTGATCTGTCTAGAATAGGGTTTATCTATTTTTATGATTATTTGGCTTTGTTAATATACTCAATTCTTTGTTTTCTGTTTCATTGATTTCTGCCTTTTATTATTTCCTTCCTTCTCTTCCCCTCAGGTTTACTTTACTTAGTCTTTTTTCTTTTTTGTAGCTTCTCAAGGTGGATCCTTAGGTCAGTGATGTTAAACTTCCATTTTTAATATAAGCAGTTAAAGCTACAGATTTCCTTTTAAGTACTTGTAAAGTTTGTTAATAGTTCAGAACCCTCAGGTTCAGTAATTTACTGGAAGGACTCACAGAACTCACTGAAAGCTATTACACTCACAGTTATGGTTTATTACTTGAAAGGATACAGATTAAAATCAGCCGTGGGAGAGATACAAGGGGCAGAGTCCAGAAAATTTCCAAATGAAGAGTTTCCAGTTGTCTTCTCTGGAGTCATGGATGATGTTAACCCTTCTGGTAACAATAAGCACTGAGTATTCCAACCAGGGACGTTCAATCAGGACATTCCAAGGGTTTGGAGGGAGCTAAAAGCAAGGTTAAATTCTTTACTGCATAGTCCTATTTAGCTTCATTATTACTCCATTCTGAATTGTTTCTGATTTCCTTCTTGAGTTCTTTGAACTGTGAGATTTTTAGAAGTGTGTTGTTTCATGTTCAGATATTAGGAATTTTACTAGATATCTTGTTTCTCAGTTAATTCCGTTGTGGTTAGAGAATGGATTGTTTGCGATTTCAATCCTTTTAAATTTGTGACTTGTTTTGTGGCCTAGCATATGGTCTGTATTGGCAAATGTACCATATTCACAGAAGGGGATGTATTTTCTTCAGTTGTTAAGTGTTGTTTATCATAAATAGTAATTAGGTCAAGACAGTTGATAGTTCGTTCAGTTTGTCTGTCTTATATTTGTATAGTTCTATCAGTTGCTAATCAAGGAGTTTAAATCTCTTAATAAAATTGTAGAATTGTCTGTTTATCCCTTTAGTTTCCATTGGTTTTGCTTGTGTATTTTAAGGCCCTGTTATTAAGTACACACATTTATGGTTCTTATAACTTCCTGGTGAATTAAATTTTTAGCATTTTGA
Organism: Pongo abelii; assembly: GCF_028885655.2. Classification (NCBI taxonomy): domain Eukaryota; kingdom Metazoa; phylum Chordata; class Mammalia; order Primates; family Hominidae; genus Pongo; species Pongo abelii. The sequence goes on along the minus strand of NC_085928.1, from coordinate 207,696,690 downwards.
AATCTCTTTTTCTTTAGATAAATACTGTCTTGAGGTCTGTTTTATCATATGTTAATATAGGCACTTTAGCTTTCGTATGCTTACAGTTTGTATACCTTTTCTTTTCATTCGTATGCTTTCACTCTGCCTTTATTTACGAAGTATATCTCTCGCTTTGCATGAAGTAAGATTCATGCTCAGATTCTCAACATCATTTAGTGGTGGCCCAAGTCATATTTGTTTTAATTTGCCTTTTAAATATGAGAAATCTGATTTTTACTAATTATTAAAATCAGTTAAGATACTAAATTACTTCTAGTAATTTTTTTAGTGGATTTGGTTGGATTTTCTAGCTGTGTACCAGTATCTCCTGTAATGATTGTTTTATCAACTCATTAAAATTTTTTTCATTTTAAAGGTAATTTTGTGAATGAATAATACATTCACATGACTTAAAATTTAAAAGCTATATGAAGATGAAAAGGTCTCCCTCTTGCCTTTCCCCCAGGTGTAAATCTCCTCTCATCAAGCAACTAAAGTTATCTGTTTCCTATGCATCCTAGTTTCTCCACATATAAGCAAATATGTGTATTTTCTCTTCCTCTTACCATCCCCACAACTACCCCCACCCCGCCACACACACAGGAGTATAGTCTGTACTATTCTGGACTTGTTTTCACCACTTAACATTATATTCCGGAGTTTTTTCTATTTCCTTACCTGAAGACCTTTCTCATCATTTTATGGCTGGCGATATTCTCGTATTTGAATAAGAATGATTTATTTGGCAAGTTCATTGTTACTGGATATAGTGATAGATGTTTTTAATTATTTGTTTTACAAACAATACTACAGTAAATAACTGCCTACACACATTGATTGTAAAGATGGCAGTATTTCTATAGGATAAATTCCTAAAAGTAGAATTAGCAGGTCAGAGGTTCTATGTATTCATAATTTTGATAGAAGTTGTGAAATTGTCCTTTTATAGAGGTAGTACCATTGTACACTCCACAGATTCGTGTGAAAGTGCCTGTTTTTCCCATGTCCTCATCAGTATATAGTATGTTATCAAACTTGGATATTTGACAATCTGATAATGTGAGAAGTAATATATCAGTGTAGCTTTAATTTACATTTATCTTCTTGGAAGTAGTGGATAAACATATTTTTGTATATGTAAGAATTACTCGATTTTTTTTTTTCTCTAAATTGTTTGCTTGTTCTTCTTGTTCCGTGCATTAGAGAGAGGGCTGGAGGGTTTTATATCTTTTTCTTAGGGACTAGTGGTTTTTAAATGTGTTTGTGAAATTAGTCCTTTGGATTTAAGTTACAAATATTTTTTTCCTAGTTTTTAACATTTTGACTTCTAGTCAAATTTATCAGTCTTTTTTTAATGGCTTCTCAGTATTATGTTACAGCTATATAGGTCTTTGTTATAGTTATAAAAGAATTTCTCTAGAAGAATCTTGTGTTATAGTCTCATTTAAAAAAATCTTTAGAATATATTTTGTTGTAGCTACCCATTTTCCCCTTGCTATTTATTGAATAATCTTTTAATCAATGATATTGGTTGAAGATGTAAACTTTATTAAAAATAGTACCAAATTTCTATTAATATGCCGATTTTCATCTTTGTTTCGCTAATCTTTCTGTTCTTGTACCAGTAACACCATATATTAATCAAGGTTTTATAATAGATTTTAAAATTTGTTGAAGATTGTGCACACTTATTCCTTATCTGTAGACTTTCTTTTTTTCTTGCTGCTTTTTTACAAGAATTTTCGTTACCTCTTCTATTTCCTGCATAAATATTTGAATAAATGAATAAATTTTCTGTTGGCCTTTTTGTTGGGATTATGTTAAAGATAAAAGTATAGATAAACTTAGGAAGGAGATGGTATCTTTGACTTGATTCTTTCTGCCAAGAACCTGGTCTGTCTTCTTTTCATTTGGTAAAGTTGGACATTTAGATACTTTGGTTTTATTCCTGGGCATTTTATCGTTTTTGTTTCTATTTCAGATATGGCCTTCTATTTCCTTGTGCCATCTAATTGATTATTATTAGTTTAAATCAGAGATCGGCAAACTTTGCTATAAAGGACCAGATAGTAAATATTTTAGGCTTTGTGGGCCATCTACTTCCCAGCTCCACCACCGTATCACAAAGACAGCTAGAAAGCAGCCATAAATCATACATGGAAGTGTGAATGAGTGTGGCTGTGTTCCACTACAACTTCATTTACAAAAACAGGTGGCAGGTCATATTTGAAAGTAGTCCAACAAAATTTCCAGCATACTTAGTTAAATGAAAGCAATCAATATCTATATATTCATTTTCTGCCTAGATACCTAACTGAAATATTTTATTGTTTATTGTTGGTATATCGTTCTTTATTTTTATGTATTTATTAATTTTTTACATTTCTCTGGGATTTTCTGGATTTACCGTCAGGTCATCTGTAAATTGTAATTTTATTATTTTCCTTCTGATTTTTTGATCTCATAGTTTTTTTTCTTATATCTCCTGAAAAGTAGTTATAATGATATGCTTATTTCCAACTTTAATGCCAATGATGTGTTTCCCCGTTAATCAGATTAATGGTTGACTTTTTGGTGAATAGAAAGATACTCTAAATCAAGGCTCATGCCTGTAATCCTAGCACTTTGGGAGGCTGAGGCAGGTGGATCGCTTTGAGCTCAGGAGTTCCAGACCAGCCTGGGCAATGTGGTGAAACCCTGTCTCCACAAAAAATATAAAAATTAGCTGGGCACGGTGGCTCGTGCCTGTGGTCCCAGCTACTTGGGAGGCTGAGGCTGGTGGAGGATTGCTTGAGCCTGGGAAGGGGAGGTTGCAGTGAGCCGAGATCACGCCACTGCACTCCAGCCTTGGTAACAGAATGAGATCCTGTCTCAAAAGAAAAAGAAAATATCTTATATAATTAAGAGTTATTTTTAAAATCAAGAGTATATACTGATTTTTTTAAATGCCATCTTAGAAGAATCCATAGAAATCATTTGACCCTTTATGTCATAGATTTCTTTACTTTTCAGTAGCATACTGTAATAGTCAGAATAATGCCCTCCCTGCCTACGCTTCTGCCCCCCTCAAGGATGTCTGTGCCATATAGATAGCCCCTTGAACCTGTGAATACATGGCAAAAGGAAATTAAGGTCACAAATGGAAATAAGGTTTTTAATAAACTGATTTTAAGATAGGGAGATTATCCTAAATTATTTGGGTGGACCCAAAGTTTCCTTGGAAGAAGGAATTGGAAAACAGAATCCGAGAGATGACAGCATGAGAAGGACTTGGCCTGACATTGTTGGCTTTGAAGATGGAGGAAGTGGGCCCCCTGCCAAGCAGTATATATAGACAGTCCCCAGAAACTGGAAAAGGCAAGAAAAGAGATTCTTCTTTAGAGCCTCCTGACACCCAGTGAAACACATTTTGGACTTCTCAACTACAGAACTATAAAAATGTTGGTTGTTTTAAGCCACTATGTTTGGTAACTTACTATAGCAGCCATAGAAAAGTTTTGTTCTCAGTTTTAGTGAGTATATTTCACCATTAATTGTAATGTCGGTTTTAGTTTGATTTATAGTGGGAAACTGTCCAGTTGTACTGTTTTACTCCAAGACATGATAGTGATTGTTTTTAATCATAACGGATGTTTTTGTTTGTTGATTATTTGGTTTTCATTAATTTTTTTTCCTTCTGACTTGTTAATGAGGTCAGTTACATGAAATGCTTTTTTGATATTTACCTATTCTGACATTTTTGGAATGTATTCTACTTGGGTTGTGATATTTTGAAGTTCTGACCTCTTTTGCTAATGTTTTGTTTTGGAACTTTGCATTTACATTCATAAGTGAGATTGGTTTCTAGTTTTTTTTTTGTCATTTCTGAGGAATTTTTTTTTCAGAATGTTGTCCTTTCTCATGATTATTGTTTCAAGGCTTTATCTCCTTCAGTCATGGCCAGTTTTGGAAATTTATATATTCCTATAAAATCATAACAGCACAATTTTGTTTGTATTGTATTTTGCTTCCCCCTTCCTCCCCCGCCCTTTCCCTAATCCAGGCTTTACTTCTGGGGGAAGGAGTAAGTCCCAATATTGGTAAGGTATACCATTTTTCACATGTATAGTTTTATCATATGAAGGTTGAACACATTTTTATTTTTTATTTTTTGGCATGTTCAAGATGGTTTTGTATGTGGAAATCCTATCTTGGTATATGACATTTCCTTCTTTAAAAAGCTTGAATTGTTCTTCTTGGCCCTTAACCTTTTGGCAATTGCTGTCAGTGGTTTCGGGGATTTTTAATGCTTTTTTATTCCAAGCAAGTGAATGAATAGTCATCTCCCTGTATCCACAGGGGATTGGGTCCAGGATACCAAAATCAGTGGATGCTGATGCCCAAGTCCTTGATACATAAAAGACATAGTATTTGCATATAACCCATGCACATCCTCCTGTATTTTAAATCATCTCTGAATTACTTATAATACCTAATTCTATGTAAATGCTATGTAAATAGTTGTTATACTGCATTGTTCTTTATTTGTATTATTTTTGTTGTATTTTTTTTTTCCCCAAATGTTTTCCATCTGCAGTTGTTTGAATCTGTAGATATGGAACTCACAGATATGGAGAGCTGACTGTAGTTGGGAGAAATTGTTTAACCACAGGCAATAGTTTAATTGTACATAAAATTTTCATTCCAGCTCCCAGTTAATGTATATAATAGCTAATTTTATTAACACACTGATGGAACAGGGAAAATCATTCTGTAGTTCCTATCACAAAGTAGCAGGTGTTTTACAAAGAGCATAGTTAACCCCATTTGAAAACAGTTTGTCTGGATGTGGCTCTAAGCTGGTCCTGTAGCAGCTTTTGTCGTGTTCAGGAAAACAAGCAATCTAATATCAATTGTTATAGGATTCTTCTGTTTCTGTTCCTGCAGCTTCATATTAAACCATTGTCAAGAACAAAAAGAATAGTGTTTTGTATGCATTTCTGTATTGTGGTTAGCTCATTTGAAATATACAAGTAGGAAAATGAAGTCAGTGTAATGTGGAAATCACATTGATTCACATAATTTTTCCTATACATGGGAGCAGACTGAGCAGTGGGAATAAGATTATAATCTTTAGCTGGAGAATAGAAAAGCTCTTGGCTCTTGAGCTACCTATTGTGAGCAAGGTGTTCTTTGTACTCTATTTAAGTAAGTTAAAGACAAGCACCTACACCGGGGCCTTCTGCCACAGAGAGATTCATTCCTAACCCAATATGACTCTTTGCAGATGATAGATTTCATTGTCTTCCTTACCCTAAAAGTATCTGTATTGTTTGGGCACACACCAGCCCTATTTCATTATAGTGTTGTCAGTTTGTGCACTTTTACTGCTTGCTGTGGCTCTTGCCTGCCTGAGCAATACAATTTAATGACTGCTCTTTTTCCCTGACAGAGGCCATTTATTGTAGCCTTGAAACCAAGAGTATAGTTTTGCTCCTGAAAGGATAATTTTTTAGTGGTTAAAGATTGCAAAAGTGAAAGTAAGGATTTTGGAGAAGAAATGTAGTAAATGTCTGTGGCTTTAAATTAATGTATTTTATTGATCCTAAAATGTACTTTCCTTTACTTTTAACCTGTCTCAAATTTGGAATTATTTGCAATTGATGTACTTCACAATTTATTTGGCAGTGTTTTTTTTTTCTTTTTTGGAGGGTAAATATAATTACTGGGACATCTTATAATTGATGATGTGTACTGGATTCATGAAATACAATATTTGCTAGTTAGATAAATTTTAGAATTTAAAATATCCTACTTTTGACTTTCAGAAAACCTAGTCTTCGAATGGAGATACTGTAATATTTCGATTTTGGAACTGTTTTTGAAAGTTCATGACACAGACTATGACACAGTTTTCTAAGTATTTTACAAGATGGAGATTTTACAAATTTTATCTTATTTTATTTGGAGACAGGGTCTTACTCTGTTGCCTAGGCTGGAGGGCAGTGGTGTGATCATGGCTCACTGCAGCCTCAACCTCCCGGGCTCAAGCAGTTCTCCTACCCTCGGCCTCCCCAGTAGCTGAAACTGTAGGCACACATCACCATGTCCAGCTAATTTTTAAAATTTTTGTAGACGCAGAGTCTCAAAAATGGTCCTGAACTCCTGGGCTCAAGTGATCCTCTTTCCTCAGCCTTCCAAAGTGCTGGGGATCACGGGCGTGAGCTACTGTCCCAGGCCTAAAATTAACATTTCTATACACAAAATACACATTTTCCCTTCCACTTCACTGTCACTTTTACAACAAATCTAACAGTGGTTAGACTGGATCGTTCTCTGACACGGACAGCATTCCTCCTTACCCCGCAGACTTATTGAAAGTAATTTTCCCAAATCCCTTTGAGAAAATGGTTAAAGTTGTGAACATTTCTTCAGAAATAATGTACACATCTCCTTACAGTTCTTTTACAGTTTTCTGGTTTGCACTTTTAGGCAATTATGCTTCTTGTTTTTGTTTTGTTTTGTTTTTAGCATATTGGTTAGAAACGCTAGAGAAGTGTTGAGTAAGATGATACTGCCTTGATTGCCACTTTAAGAATGCCTGTTTCACCATTAAATATGATTGCTCGTAGATGCTTTAAAAGTTTATTTGTATTTCTGTATTGCTAAGAGTTTTTCTTCTCCTAAAATCAGGAATGGGTTTAAAATTTTGAGATTCTTAGGTGGTTGTTCTTAGAGCGTTTATTGAGATCATACGAATTTTGTTCTTTGATCTTTTCATGTGGTAAAATACATGAAGACATGAATGTCTTAAAATTGAGCCATCCTTATTGTTGGGATACATTTCACATCATAGTGTTGGATTTAGTTTGCTTTTTTTCCTTCCAAAACATTTGAATTCATATTCAAAATGAGAGTCGTTTCTTGTGTTTTCAGGTTCTGTAATCTGGTTGAGAAATTTGGAAGTTTTTTGTCTTCCTCAGGAATGCAGCAATCAGTGTTTCCTTGATAGACTTGAAATGCAGATATAATACAGCTACATTTATTGTTATCACTCGTTTTGTAATTCTTCTCATCTTACATTTGTTATGGTTTTCATGCATTTGTTTTATTTGTATATAATCATGGGGTGCAAGTGCAGTTTTGCTACATTAATAAACTGCATTGTGGTGAGATCAGGGCTTCCAGGGCATCCATCACTAAAGCAATGCACGTGGTACCTACCAAACAGCCTCCTATCATCCACCCCTCCCACCCCTCCACCCCTGCAAGTCCGCACTGTCCATCATTCCACACTCTGCCTCCATGTGTACACATTATTTAGCTCCCGCTTACAAGTGAGAGCATGCAGTATTTGTCTTTCTGAGTTATTTCACTGAAGTGCTTTGGCTAGGCTATTTGGGCTCTTTTTTGGTTCCATATGAACTTTAGGATTTTTTTTTTCTGCTTCTGTGAAAAATGATATTAGTATTTTATTGGGGATTACATTGAACTTCCAGATTGCTTTGGGCAGTGTGGTCATTTTAACTATATTCATTCTTCGGATCCATGAGCATGGGGTGTTGTTCCATTTGTTTGTATTATCTACAATGTATTTCATCACTGTTTTGTAGTTTTCCTTATAGAGATCTTTTACCTCCTTGGTTGAATATATTCCTAGGTATTTTATTATTTTATTTTATTTTGTAGTTATTGTAAATGGGATTGCCTTCTTGATTGGGTCTTTGGCCAGATCATTTTTGGTGGATAGGAACACTACTGATTTCTGTACATTGATTTTGTATCCTGAAACTTTCCTGAATTCATTTACCAAGTCTGAGAGTTTTTTTGGTGGAGTCTTTAGAGTTTGTTTTTTGTGTGTTTGTTTGTTTGTTTTTTGAGACGGAGTCTCGCTCTGTCACCCAGGCTGGAGTGCAGTGGCACGATCTTGGCTCACTGCAAGCTCCGCCTCCCGGGTTCACACCATTCTCCTGCCTCAGCTACCGGAGTAGCTGGGACTACAGGCGCCCGCCACCACGCCCGGCTAATTTTTTTGTATTTTTAGTAGAGACGGGTTTTCACTGTGTTAGCCAGGATGGTCTCGATCTCCTGACCTCGTGATCCACCTGCCTCGGCCTACCAAAGTGCTGGGATTACAGGCGTGAGCCACCATGCCCGGCCGGTGGAGTCCTTAGAGTTTTTTAGATATAAGATGATATCATCAGCAAACAGGAATAATTTGACTTCTTCCTCTTCTCTAATTTGGATGCCTTTTATTTTTTCCTGTTGCCTAATTGCTGTGACAAGTCTTCCGGTATCGCGTTGAATAAGAGTGGTGAAAGTGGGTATTCCGATATTGTTCCAGTTCTTAGAGGGAATGCTTTTAACTTTTCCCCATTAACTATAATGTTGACTGTGGGTGTGTTATATATGATCTTTTTTATGTTGAGATGTGTTTCTCAAAGCCTAGTTCGTCATGGACTTTTTATTATGAAGGGATGCTGAATTTTATTGAATGTTTTTTCTGAGTCTATTGAGGTGAGTCTATTGAAATAAGGCCTTTGACCTTATTTCTGTTTATGTGATGTATCACATTTATTGATTTGTATATGTTGAACTATCCTTGCCTCCCCGGGATAAATCCCACTGGATCATGGGGTATTGTATTTTTGATGGTGCTGTTGGATTCGATTTGCTAGTATTTTCTTTAGGTTTTTGCATCTATGTTCATTAGTGGTATTGGCCTATAGTTTTATTATTTTGCTGTGTCCTTTCTGGTTTTGGTAACAGGGTAATACTAGCCTCCATTCCTCAACACATGTTAATCCTCATCTGTTTCAAGAATTCACATTAAGCCTCACTGCTCCTTTTATGTTAATGTGTTACTGTTTTTCTTAAAATGAAGTGTGTCGGCATGCGTGGAACAGTATGTGGTACCAAATATTTCTTTTAAATTTAGTACTGAAATAATAAGTATTTGAGGGGTAGATAGGGAGATATTTGCACAGTAATAATAATTATATTTGTTCAACTGTCTGGTATTGATTTAAGAACCTTGTACTAAATATTTTATTAACTACTTAGTTTTTGGCCTTAATTTTAGTTATTTTGGATTTTCTAATAGCTTCAGGAATCTGCATCATTTCCATAATCAGCAAATTGTTTCTAAAGAAAGCTATCTGGAAATTATCTAACAGGAATGAAGTAGTAATTTAGTCACATTCCTATATGTAAGTCATAGTAGTGAGTAAAATAATATTGCTGATATTGTTAACCAAGATTAAGGGCAGCGTAAAGTTTTATGTCAAAGGTAGTGGCCTGAAAAACATAAAAAAGGATGGGGAAATGTGTTTAGAATGTTCTTACTATAATCATTTAAAAATGTGTTTCCTCCTTCATCCCTAACCCTCATCACCACTTTGTAATTCTTTTTAGTATAAGTGTTAGGTAAGTTAGACGTGGACCATCCTTAGGGAGGCTTTAGTTTTCTACATTCTACTTTATTGGCAAACTGGTTTTATATGAAGTTTTCAGTGTTACAAAAAATTGGAAATAGGTTGAGATAAACCTTTAGATAACAAGAAATACAGGTGAATATTGCTGTGTAATATAATGATGGCCCTGAAAGCTACTTGGAAGTACTTTCTCAAATAATAATTGTAATGAACCCAAGGTTTCTCTTTTTTGAATAATTACAGGTTGAGCATCCTTTATGCAAAACACTTCTGGTCCCAAGTCCGGAAGCACTTGAGACCAGAAGTGTTTTGGATTTTGGAATTTTTCAGATTTGGGGATATTTGCATATACATAATGAGATATGTTGGGGATGGGATGAAATTTATTTGTTTCATATACACATTATACACATAGCCTGAAGGACTTTATATATACTATTTTTAATAATTTTGTGCATGAAACAGTTTTGACTGCAACCCATCACATGAGGTCAGATGTGGAATTTTTCACTTGTGATACATTGGTGCTCAAAAAGTTTTGAAAATTGAAGCATTTCGGATTTTGGATTTTCAGATTAGGGATACTCAACCTATAATAGAAAATAGACTTTAGCTTTGGTAACTATATTTTTTATAAAAGGTTTTCTTAAAGGTACAAGTATAAAGGAACTCAGAAACTTTAAGAGATTCCCATTGGCTAGAGATATGTCAATTTCAGCTTCAGAAAAGATTTTTTCAATAGATTTTATCACCATATATGTATAATCCATCAATTTATCATGATATTTTTATAATAATTTAAAGATACTCACATACTGTAAAATTTACTCTTTTAAAGTATATGGTTGTGTGCGCAGAGTTGTGCACCTACCACCACTAACTAATTTCAGAAGGTTTTCATCATCCCAGAAAGAAATTCCATATCCATTAGCAGTTGATACCCCATTTCTCCCTCTTGAGTGAAATTGCTGGGTCTTAAGATACTTGGTGTAACTTTTTGAGGAACCGTCAAACTGTTTTCCAGAGGGAATGTACCATTTTCATTCCCATCAGTAATGTATGAGAGTTCCCATTTTTCCACGTTCTTGACAACACCTATCAGTCTTTTTTTTATTATGGTCCTCATGTTGGATGTGAAGTAGTATCTCATTATGGGTTTGATTTGCGTTTATGTAATGACTAATGATATTAAACATCTTTCCATGTGCTTATTGGCTGTTTGTACATCTTCTTTGGGAAAATGTTTAAATCTTTTGCCCATTTTTAAATTGACTTGTCTTCCTGTTAAGCTAGAAGATGTATTCTGGACACTAGACCCTTATTGAGCTAGAAGATGTATTCTGGACACTAGACCCTTATGAAATATATTATTTGTAATGTTTTCCTCCTCATTCTTTGGTTTGTCTTTTTGTTGTTGTTGTTGTTGTTGTTTGTTTGTTTGTTTTTTTGAGACTGAGTCTCACTGTGTCACCCAGGCTGGAGTACAGTGGCCTGGTCTTGACTCACTGCAACCTCCGCCTCCTGGCTTCAAATGATTCTCTGCCTCAGCCTCCCAAGTAGTTGGGACTACAGGTGCCCACCACCACACCCGGCTAATTTTTGTATTTTAAGTAGAGACGGAGTTTGACTGTATTAGTCAGGCTAGTCTCGAACTCCTGACCTCGTGATCTGCCCACCTTGGCCTCCCTAAGGGCTGGGATTGCAGGCGTCAGCCACCGCACCTGGCCCCTTTGGTTGTCTTTTCCGTTTCTTGATAGTGGCTTTTGATGAACAAAAGTTTTTTTTTGTTTGTTTGTTTGTTTTTGATGAGTCCAATTTATGTTTTTTCTTTGGTTGCTGATGCTTTTAATGTCATATCTAAGATACGATTTCCTAATCCTAAGGTCACAAAGATTTACACTTATGTTTTCTAACTGTAGTTCATATTTAAGTTTTGGTTAATTTTGTGTTAATTTTTGTACCTAGTGTAAGGAAAGGGTCTAATTTCATTGTTTTGCATCCAGTTGTCCCAATATCATTTGTTAAAAAAAACTATTCTTTCTCCCTTGGCACACATGTCCAAAATCAATTGACCGTAAATGTCAGGATCTATTTCTGGACTCTTTATTCAATTCCATTGATCTATATATCCATATTTATTCCAGTACCATAGTCTTGATTATGTAGCTTTGTAGTAAGTTTCAAAATCAGGAGGTGTGAGCCCTGTACTTTGTTGTTCATTTTCAAGATTATTTTTGGCTATTCTGTGTTCCTCGCAATTCCATGTGGATATTAGGATCAACTTGTCAGTTTCTGTGGGGGAAAAGTGCCTGATGGAATTTTGATAGAGATTGCATTGAATGCTATATAGAAACCTAATTGATCACCTTAGGAGATGGCAGGGAGCCAGTTTCTCAAATCTGTCTTGAAAACTAGTAAATAAGGGCATTTTTCCTGTTTCACCTGTGTGAACCATACCAACAGATAACCAAATAGTAGGTGAAGTATCTCTATACATGTATTCCATTGCATTAATGAAAAATAAATATAGAATTAGTTTGTCACAATTTTTGCAAATCCCAGTGAATGAATTAGTTTAGGCATTGAATATCAAGAGTTGCTAACTTTCCAAAAAGAGAGACGGGTATTACATGCTTTTTGATAAAATAACACACCACCACCTGTAGTCTCACCAAAAGGACTGAACGTGAGACTAATTAAGTTGTTGCGTCCAGCTACCAATTTGCAGGAAATACGGAAGCAAAAGGACTATGTTGAAGGACCCCATGATTTTGCAGTCATTTTACTGGAACCTCTTTAGGTCAAATGCCTTGAGTTTTTCCGTAATTATAGGGAATAAAAAAGGATCAAGAGGGAACTTATAAATTAAAAGATACTTAAAAGACATAATTTTAAAATTATTTCTTTCCTTTTAAGAATGAGGCTTTTTAAAATTTTAATTCACTTCTCTCCAAATTACATATGTACATTCATAGGCGTGGATACACACATACACATATATAATGATACATACATACAGTGTTGCTTAAAAATGTTTAAACAGTGCATTTATATAAAATTTTAAATATATTTATGTACATAGTTTTATGTAGAAAATACATGTCATGTGTATATAAATATCTGTAGCTTTGAAACATCCTTTCCTCATTCGGTTATCTATGTTTTTACTTTGTCCTATTAGAAGATGTAGATTTTTGGTCAGTTTAACTTCTGTGTAGAATTTCCTACGATGGGTGTGCCATATTTCTTTAGACATTTTGTTAGTTGATTGATAGGCAGTTTATTGTCAGTTTTTTAAAATTCCAGACTGTAGTGAATATCCTTATCCATGTATCTCTTCTAAAGTGTATCCTATTAAAATTCCAAACTGTAGTGAATATCCTTATCCATGTATCTCTTCTAAAGTGTATCCTAAATTGTTGAGTACCTGTAGAGTTTCAAAAGATGGCACCACATTTCCTTCCTTATATCTACTCCTGAGAGTACTTAGATTGTGCTTCCATTCAACTGAGTATGTAAACTGTGTTAGGTTTTCTGTGTTTATGTTAACGTCAGCCTTGATTACAGGATAAAGTTAGAGAACCTTTTTTTATTGGTTTTGAAACTAATTGCAGTCACCTGTGAAAACACTATTCTTATATCCTATTGAATAAGCTAAGGTTGATGTAAGCCAGATTGATGTTTTCTGTGTGATTGTACCATTTCACAAAAGGATGTTGTTTAAAAAGTGCTGCTGGAGGTTGTATAGTAACTTTCAGCAGTCAAGCCCATAGTTACCATAGTTACCATTCTTTTTTTTTTTTTTTTTTTTTTTTGGTGTGCATTTACAAATGTACATTTTTCCTCCTATCTATACAACAGATAACTGATATTCCTCCTTAATACTGTCTCTCATTCCTAGAAGTGGGATTACTGGATCAAGAAGTGAAAACATTTTCAAGGCTTTTGAAACATACTGCCAAACTGCCCTCCAGACAAAGGCCTCTACTATGAATGTGATGATGGATGCCCATTTCTCTGAATGCTGATGCTGTATTTTTTTTTTTTCTCACTAAAGAAGTTGAGCGTTTTTTCCTCTAAGTTTACTGACCCATTTTTTTCTACTTTTATTTTAAGTTCAGGGGGTACATATGTAGGTTTGTTACATGGGTAAATTGTGTGTCACTGAGGCTTGGCATAGGAATGATCCTGTCACCAAGGTAGTAAGTAAGCATAGTACCAGTAGGTAGCCATCCACCCCACACCCCCTTCCACCTCCCCACTCAAGCAGTCCCCAGTGTTTATTGTTCCCGTCTGTGTGCCCATGTGTGTTCAGTGTTTTGCTCCCACTTACAAGTGGGAACATAATAGTATTTTGTTTTCTGTTCCTGTGTTAGTTCACTTAGGATAATGGCCTCCAATTGTATCCGTGTTGCCACAGAGGACACGATTTAATTCTTTTTTATGGCTGCATAGTATTCTGTGGTGTATACGTACCACATTTTCTTTATCCGTTCCACCATTGGTGGGTATCTTGGTTGATTCCATTTCTTTACTATTGTGAATAGCTCTGCAGTGAACATGCGTGTGTCTTTTTGGTAGAATGGCTGATCAATTGATTGATTGATTGGTTTTGTTCCCAGTAGTGGGATTGCTGGGTACTGACCCATTTGTATGCCTTTTTTAAAAAATATCACTTTATGTTCACTTCTTTTTTTTTTTAATCATTGGTAAGAGCAACTTAATAAACCTTGGTTTCTTGTTGAAATTCTTTTTTTTTTTTTTTTTTGAGACGGAGTCTTGCTCTGTTGCCCAGGCTGGAGTGCAGTGGCGCAATCTCTGCTCACTGCAAGCTCCACCTACCGGGTTCACGCCATTCTCCTGCCTCAGCCTCCCAAGTAGCTGGGACCACAGGTGCCCGCCACCACACCCTACTAATTTTTTTGTATTTTTTAGTAGAGACGGGGTTTCACCGTGTTAGCCAGGATGGTCTCTATCTCCTGACCTCGTGATCCACCCGCCTCGGCCTCCCAGAGTGCTGAGATTACAGGCGTGAGCCACCGCGCCTGGCCTGAAATTCTTTTTTTATCGTCCCTTGTTTTGTGTCTTTTCTTTATGAGTAGGTTTATTTGAGGGTGATGGGAAAGAGAATTTTTCATTTCAGTGTGTGTTTATTTATGCCATAGGCCTTCTCAGCTTGGTGTGAGGAAGCTTTTTTAAAATTATGGTAATTTTTTAGAAATAGATTGCATAGAGGTGTGTGTGTGTGAGAGAGAGAGATTATAGTTAAAATAAAAAATGCTACTGTCTGCTGAACTAATTTTCAGGTAGAAATTAAAATGGCTGACTTTTAAAAAATTTATGTACAAGTTAACGGAGTAAGAAAACCAGACTAAGGTGCCTAACTTTGGCTTTTCACGTTGACTTTATTTAAATAATTTTATCTTAGAGATACATGATTCAGCTAACATTGGGTAAGAAATGAGCAATCAATATTCAGTCTTCTCTATCACCTAACTTTGAATTATTTCTAATGTTTAAATTAAATAATTTTATTATTGGCATTATTTCTAAAATCCTATTTCTCTCAGATCTGATGTATTAAACCATAAATATACTTTTTATATTGCTAAATATTGAGTATTTGGCTAGTTATGAAAACCATGATTTGAATTAAACTCACGTTGCTTATCAGGGCTTCTTGTTTATTTTCTTTACAGAAATACAGGTATCAGGATGAAGATACACCTCCTCAAGAGCATATTTCCCCACAAATCACAAATGAAGTGATAGGTCCAGAATTGGTTCATGTCTCAGAGAAGAACTTATCAGAGATTGAGAATGTCCATGGATTTGTTTCTCATTCTCACATTTCACCAATAAAGGTAGGATAGTATCTATTTATTATTGTTATGAATTACATATTACTTTTGTTATACATATAGCTCATGCTCGGAGAGAAGTATTCTTTCATGTAGGTTCGCCCTACCCCACCCTCCCCCATTTTAGTTTCATAGTTATGGAGAATTTCAAGGTGCTTATTAGTACTGCAGAAAACATTTTTAAATATGTATTTTATAAATGAATGCTATTCAGTGATGCTATCTTTAAGTCTAAAAATTCCCATGATGGAAATAACTATTAAATTTCAAATACCACACACTGAAATATTTTCAAACGCTTGTTTTTAAATATTAGTTGGTATAGAAAAAGTGCATTTGCAGCACTTTGGAAGGCTGAGGCGGGTGGATCACTTGAGGTCAAGAGTTCCAGATGAGTCTGGCCAATATGGTGAAATCCCATCTCTACTAAAAATACAAAAAAATTAACCAGATATGATGACGCATGCCTGTAGTCCCAGCTACTCAGGAGGCTGAGACAGGAGAATCACTTGAGCCTGGGAGGCGGAAGTTGCACTGAGCCTAGATTACGCCACTGCACTCCAGCCTGGGCGACAGAGCAATAACTCCATTTCAAAAAAGAAAAAAAAAGCATTAACATCATCTTTAAATTCCAAATATGTGACTTTTCTTGATCCTATCATCTCTTCCCTCAGAAGTAACTACAATCCTGAGTATATTTACCCTTTCTTATTAAAGTTCTACCATATATTTTGATTGCTAATCAATTGTTTTGCATATTTTGGACTTTATATAAATGGGCTCATACTGTATATTATCTTTAACTTGCACTCTTTACTCAGTATTACATTCCTCAGATTGATTAATTTCACTGCTTTAGAGTTTTCTATTTTATGAATATACTACAATTTATTTTACTTTTGATGGATATGGATTTATTTTCAGGTTATTACTAGTATAAAAAGTGCTTCTAAAAACACAGGTTATATATACATCTTTGTGGATAATGCCAGATTGTTTCTCAGTAGCTGTGTCATTTCCATTTTCAGCAGGAACATCTAACAGTTTTTAATTGATCCATGTTCTCATCAATTGGTATTCTTATTTTCGGCATCGTTTTGGTTTCAAAATGGTATCTGAGTGTGATTTTAATGGGAATTTTACTAGGGAGGTATGATATATTTATTGGTCCTTTATGTTTCCTTATCTGTTACGTGCCCATTTAAAATTTTTGCTTGTTTTTGTATTGGGTCATTCTTTTTATTGATTTGTATTTCTTTTATATTCTGAATACTAATCCTTTGTTGGTTGTGTATATTTTGATTAAGGATCATTTCTTACTAGTAAAATTTACCTGGATTTTGTAATTGTCTTTGAGGAGTGATATCATACTACTGGTTAAAATTTTTAATGGTTATAGTACGATTCAGATTTTCTATCAGTTAACTTTGCTAGGCTATTTTTTTCGAGTAATTTTTAACATTTCAGATATATTTTCAAATTATTATTTATGATATCCTGCTAATACCTTTTAATATCTATAGCGTATGTAGACATAGTCCCTTTTTTATTCATAATATCATTTATTTCAGACTCTTTGTTTTCCTTCACCATTCTTGCCAAAAGTGTCAATTTCAAAGATGGTCTTTTCAAAGAACTGTCTTAAAAAACAATTATCTTGAGTCCCTGCCCTGTCTGCCACCACCCTTACCCCTCTGTTCGTATACACACATACACATACATATAGACATGTTTATGTATGTACATGCATATGTGTATATGTAAATATAAGTTACATGTAGGATAGCTGAATATCAATTAAAGATAGTGTTCAGTATAAGTAATCTGATCCTCCCTTGGGGAACTAAAAGAGAGGGAGAGTAAACAGCCAAAAAATCAGTTGGCTGTTTACCAGTTAGTGGCAGAGACAGTTCTATCTTTTCTTCTTTTCTCTTTTTATCATTATTATTTTTTCTTTTTTGATTTCTTTGAGTTTATTCTGTTTTCTTGTTTTTCTAGTTTCTCAAGTCACTTGCTTATTGCACTAATTACCAGCCTTCTTTTCTAGTAGTATTCTTTTATAAATGTTTCTTGAAACAGCATTTTTAAATGTATCCCACAAGTTTGAATATGTAATGTTTTCTTATTGTACTTTTTTAATGTCTGATGTGATTTGTTTTTTGTTAGCCTCGTGAGTTACTTAGAAGTATGTTTAATTCTTAAACATTAGAAACTATTCCTTTCATATTGTCTTTTTTGTTTTTGTTTTTCTGAGACAGGGTCTTGCTCTGTTGCCCAGGCTGGAGTGCATTGGCAATCGTAGCTTACTGCAGCCCCAAACTCCTGGGCTCAAGTGATCCTCCCAGCTCCGCCTCCCAAGTAGCTGGGTCTACAGGCACATGCCATCATGCTTGGCTATTTTTTTGTTTGGTAGAGACAGGGTCTTGCTCTGTTGCCCAGGCTTGTTTTGAACTCCTGGCCTCAAGTGATCCTCTTCCTTTGACCTCCCAAAGTGCTGAGATTACAGGTGTGAGCCACTGCACCTGGCTCATATCTTCTTTTGGATTGTATTTTCCATCTCATTTTCCTTTATTACTAGCTTGGAAGTTAAAAATTGTTTCTCTTCCTTTAGTGGTTATTCTAGAAATTTTAATATATGTTTAACTTTAAAAAGTCTAAAGTAAATAAATGCCATTCACTCTTATTCCAGACAACATAAGAACCTCAGCATGCATAAAGCCCAAGCACTGCCTCTTGTTGAATGTGCTGTTCTTGTCAGCCTGCTTTTATCTTGATTGAATTAATCTATTTATTATTTTTGTCCAAAAACACTGCCAGGATATGTATAATTTTTTTATTTCTGATGTTTCGAATTTCTGGTCATCCTTATTGTTACAAACCAACCAAAGCCAATTTGCACATGGCCAACTGTGGTCTTTTGGTAGGTATTTTAGTAGTTATTTTGGTGTGTTTGCAGATTATGACACAAGCAGACATTTAAACAGTGAGCCAGCATATGCATATTTTATGTAGCCTATTCTTTAAATCTCATGAAACCCCAGCTTTCCGTTGTTGCCTAAAATGCTCATTCTAAGCAGATAAAACAATGTTCCAGACACAAGATTTTGTTTACCCAGAGTCTCCAGATGTCTTAGGGATTAAACCTAAGGTGTTATCCCTAAGGGTTTAGGCCTCTCCAGAGTCTTCAGTTTCCCTTATGCAAGGGTGAATTGTGTCTCTAAATTAATTCAACCAATCCACATAACTGGGATACTAGGGAGGTGAAATCCCATTTTGCTGTTTAATAAGCCACTACCTTCATCAGTGAAAACCTACTTCATTATGATAATTGGGAAGACTTTTGGTGTAAATCAAAGATTAATATGACAAAAGCCCCCTTTTTTGTTGTTGTGTTGTTTTGTTTGAGTTGAAGTCTTGCTCTGTCGCCCAGGCTGGAGTGCAGTGGCGCAATCTCAGCTCACTGCAAGCTCTGCCTCCTGGGTTCACACCATTCTTCTGCCCCAGCCTCCCGAGTAGCTGGGACTACAGACGCCCGCCACCACGCCCAGCTAATATTTTGTATTTTTAGTAGAGACGGGGTTTCACTCTGTTAGCCAGGATGGTCTCGATCTCCTGACCTCGTGATCCGCCCGCCTCGGCCTCCCAAAGTGCTGGGATTACAGGCATGAGCCACCGCGCCCAGCTGACAAAACCCTTTTAGCAGCCATCTCTGTATATGATTCTTCTAATTAAATGCTAGGTAATCAATCTTGGGATGTGAATTGGAATGCAGACTGGCCTTTGGGAGGTTTACAAGTTCTCCAGGTGTTTCTTATGTGCGGGCACAGTTGCGAAGCATTGTGCCACCACTATTACTGCTACTATAGTTGACCCTTGAACAACACGGGTTGGAACTGCACTGTTCCACTTATATGCAAATCAAACAAATGCAGATTTCAGACAAATGTGATCAAACATAAGAGTATTTGTAGGATGCAAAACCCAAGTATACAGAGGGCTGACTTCCTGTAAGTGCACAGCTGACTTCAGGACTTCAGTATGCGAGGATTTGGGTATACTCGGGCAGTCCTGGAACTAGTCCCCCGTGAATGCAAAGCTTGAGGTGTTTTCCTGCACTACTGTGCTATCTGTGTTGAGCTATTAATATTTACAGGTAAACTTCTGACATCATTTGTTGAATCCTCCTTCTAGAGTGAGGGACTTGATAGTATTGAGAGAGAAAGCATTAATACTTTTAAGATTTTCACTGCTTTCTTAATCTGATTCATTTCTTCCTTAATTTTCTGACCATAAGAGATGAGAAGTCAGTTTTTTGGTATCTGCTTTAAATTGCTTTTTCTTTACATATACTTGCTTTTTGTTTATTCTTACAATGATAAAGGATTATGTCCTTCACAGCTTTTTAAAGAAATATTTTATAGAGGCTTAAAGGAGTATGTTATTAATTAAAATGTCCTTTATCATCAGTTCTAAGACTTACCTTTTCCACATTTACCATTTCTGAAATTGGTGGAAATCTTGCAGTTGCTGGCATTTTGTCATCGCCTTATCTGAGTGGCAATCTTTGTGTAGTCATATGTAAACCTTTGTTGACACATTTTGTTAAGATCAAGAAAGTACCAGCATGCTTTCCTGAGTCTTAGGATACTATGGTAATCATTCAGCTGGTTCTATGAGAAGCATCTGAAAACCTGGCCATCTTTGTGGGCCTTTCTCTTGCTCTGCCTTGTTCATCTTGTTTTCTTTTGTTAGGTATTAACAGAATCAGTCTCTGAAACAATTATAAACAATCCTCTGGGGCTCTTAAGTGAAACCACTGGTCCCCTTTCCCTCACTTTGTTTTGCTGGCTGTCTGATTCATATTTGCAAACTGAGTAGATAAGGATTTTCAGTCCCAGTAGAAAAAAATTGTGTGTATTCTCTATCATTTGTTTCTAAATCACACTTTAATATGTTAGTTTTTTCCTATTGTAAACTTGTTAAACATATTTTCTTGTATATTTCCTGTGTAATCTGATGTATCAAGTTTTTAAAAATTTAAACTTTGAAAACTTAAAACTTGATACATAATATTGCCTGATATATTTGCACCATAATTTGATGGCCATGTCAGCTCTCAGATATCCGTTCTCTCTACTTTTATTAGGTTTTGTAAAGAAACCTGCAGTGAGTAATCTTTGGACATGAAAAGTATTTAGTTTCTTTCCTTTGGATGGATTACCAGAAGTCAGATTACTGAGTGAGAAGAATATGAACGTTTCTCAAGTTCTTGAAATTTTCTGACAGATTGTATTCTGATAGAATTGTAATTTAAGAATGATTAAGGCTGTTTTGTTTGGGGAATTTCTACCTGCTTCCCCTCTTTCATTCATAGGTTACTGTGGCAGATGCCACGTAAAATAATTATTTGAGGGGTGTAATAGATTTGGAGCAGGTAACATTATAGCAGAGTAGGTAGGGTTCCTTTAACTTTTTGTTAGAAAACCGGAATTAAAGGAAAACAACCCTTATTTTGACATAAGAAGGCAAGCTTTAATGCTTTTTCATCTTAATTTTTGAAAAACCACAATGTTATAAGAAGCTCAACAATTTATTTAAAATACAGTGTCAAGTATTAGACTAGTAGTCTCTTTTTTAAAATAAAAGCTAATATAGAGAGCTTTTCCTCTTTTATAGTATTGTGGTTTGGAGGGAACAGCTGTTATGCTGCATGTAGAAGTCAGTATATGAATTATTATTTTATAATTTGAAAAAGTATCTTAGAATAACAGTGGTTTGCTGAGTAGATTGTAAATTAGGCACAGCTTTAGTCTTCACAATTCTAATAAAAGCTAATGGTAAAAATAAAATTTAATAGATGCTTTAAAAATCAGCTGCTAGGATATTAGTTGTGTCAAGCAATACATGCATTTAGCAAACAGTTATTAAACATCTGTGCTAGTAACTTTGTTAGACATCAGTGATTAGTATTTTTTATGGAAAGATAGTTAACACAGTATGATGTGACATGAAAGAGGGAGAAATTAAATTCTTGGAGTTTTCTGAAAAAAGCAAGTTGACATTTGCATAAAGCATTGAAGGATGTGTAAGATGCCAAGTCAGAGGAGGAGGCAGTTACTGGGGTAAATAAATACAGTGGAAGGGTGACGATCACAAGAAACTGTAGAAATGCAGGAAGGTTTATGTTATTATTGCTGATACTTAGGGTGCCTGTTAGGAAATGAGGGCAAAATCTAAAAGACCTGTATGATGAATGTTCTTATGAAAGGTTTGCCACCATGAAACATGCCGTGAATTAATCTATTAGATTATTGTGGTGGTGGAGGTGGTAGTGGATGGTGGTGGCTCTCCTTACTGGAATAATGAATAAAAGTAAGATAGTGATTGGGTTACTTTATTCAGGGCTTGGCATAAAGATAATTATGATTTTATAATTTAAGACTCTGAAAGGGATACTTTCTTGCCAGTGTTGGAAGAATATCAAGAAAGAAATTGGGGATATAATAGTTTTTTTTAAATCTTAATGTCGAAAAGAAGGACACAGTGGGTAAATTTTGGGGTTATGTAAGAATAGTGTCAAGGTTCTAAAACTAAAAATGAGCTGAGAATTAGGAAAAATTGTTAGAACAGTAAATCGAACAAATAAAAACCTCAGCCTTTTCCCAAAAAGTTTGAAATGTCCATGAAGCAACAGGGAGGACAGTAGGAGTATTATTGAGTGTATGGGAGGTTGCAGTGATCATTGAAGAAACAAATAATTTATATTTGGTTTTTGTCTTCAATGGCAAGGAAAATTATGTTCAAACTATTGTATACAAAGTAAACATTACTGAGAGGGACTTGAAATCAAACAGAAAAAACAGGGTCAATGAGCAGATAATTGTGCTAAATAAGTATATTTCCTAGCATTTTATTTCATCCAGTAGTATTGAGAATATAATGAAATCACTAGCAGCTCTTAGTAGTTTTTAAAAAATTGTAAGAAATGGGAGTGGCAGAAAAATGGACACAAGCAAATATAAGCCTTTTGAACTAAATGCTAGAGGAATAGAAGTTTTCCTATTTCTAGTATATAATGAGCAGTTTTTGAAATCAACTTTATTTTTACATCTCTGGAACATATTAAAACATTACTGAATTTTATCTATTTTAGATGGACCTGGTATACTAAGGTGAGCATATAGTTTGCACGCATTGACCACTAGATGGTGCTCATACAGAAGGGATTTTGTATGTGTGACATTCAGGGTTTTTCTAGATAAATAACAAATCTGTGTTCTTGTCACTCTTCTCAGTCTTGTCTTATCTCAATACAGTTGTATGTTTTGAAATTTAATAGCCCACATTAGAAAAGAGTAATAAAAATGCCTGTTATATTGCATTTACATTAGCTTTGTAGTTACTTTGGGTTTTTTTGTTTTTTTTTTTTTGTACTTTAGAGTTTCAATATTGCTTTTCCTCTTGTCCTTTACCTTTTTACATTTTTCACTAAGATTATTTAGTAAACTGGGCATGGTGGTAACTTCAGCTACGTGGGTGGCTGAGGCAGGAGGATGGCTTGAGCCAAGGAGTTCAAGACCAGCCTGGGCAACATAGTGAGACTCTGTCTCAAAAACAAACAAATAAAAGATTATTTAGTACTTGCCTTTGTTTCTGTACCTAAAGACTGCTGGGTTTGTGACTTTAGAAACATACACAAATAATTGAGAGCCTATCCAGTATAAATTTTTAACTTTATTTCCATTTAATATTATAAATATTCCTCATAGTCATAAATTTTTCATAATCATGTTTTGAATTACATAGTAATCCACTGAACTAATTGTATTTAGTTTACTAACTTAAGCTTTCTCTATTGTTTAGGCTAGAATTCTATAGATTATATTATCACTCTGAAAAAACACATTACAGAAAAAAGAATATTAATTCTTTGTATATCATATTAAGATGTTAATAGTGATTCCTTTTGGTGGTTTAGATTGCATACCATCTTTTCATCCATTATTTTAAATAGATTTTCCAGGTTTTTCTTTAATGAACTTAAATTTGGTTTTAATGGAGTTTTTATCTTTTATCTCTGCTGTGTAATGAGAGAAGATATTCTAAAGCAAAGAACAGTTGGTTGCCTTCCGTCTTCCACCTTCCAGTCTAATCTCATGTGAAACCCCTCTTGTGATTTAGGTATAGATTTTTTGTGTGCATATAGTGACTACTGGCCAATGGATGAGGTGTTCCTAGATTTTTGTAGGTCATGTTAACAGGACATTTTCATAAAGAAGCCTTTCCCAAAACTTGAAGTTGTTTTCTTGATGTGAATGGATTTGGATAGGAAATTTGCATTAAGAAATATTTCTTCCCTGTACATTGGGGAAATATGGGAGGCAGTGATCTGTCAACTTTAGATTGTACCCTAAGTTCTTTGGCTCTGTAGGGTAAATAGATGCACACGAAGAGCCTACCATTGACCCCTAAGTTCTTTGGCTCTGTAGGGTAAATAGATGCACACTAAGAGCCTACCATTGACCCCCAAGTTCTTTGGTTCTGTAGGGTAAATAGATGCACACTAAGAGCCTACTATTGACCCCTAAGTTATTTGGCTCTGTAGGGTAAAAAGATGCACACTAAGAGCCTACCATTGACCCCTAAGTTCTTTGGCTCTGTAGGATAAATAGATGCACACTAAGAGCCTACTATTGTATGTCTGTTGGTACTGTTTACGGTTTCAGGTAGGAGATTTGCATTCAACAATTGTATTCAGTATCTTCATCCATACTAATTCAGAATAACAGAACCCATATCAGTTTTCTCCTCCCCTTAAAGTTTTCATCAGACATGGATCAAGGCATATATTTTAGGGCCAGACCAATTACTGTAGCATTTGTATAAACCACACTAATCAGGTCTTTACTAGGTACCTGGTCCATAACAAAACCTGAATTTTTTTCCAGGAGGTTTCATTTTTTCCTTCACAAGAGGATTCTTAGTTACCTGTCCGCCCTTAGTGTTTTCTTACATTCTCCTACTCCGAATTAGATAGGATCACTCTGTCTGGGGCCATAAATTGTCAGCTACTGCCTGCACAGTCCTTGGGAAGAAGCACCAAACTTTCTGGTATAATCTCTGTCACAAAATATCTTACCCTCAAGAGTCCCACATGGCTCACCCCTTACTGAGCACATGTTCACTTCATAGCAGAGGCGACACAGAGAGAGCATTCATATTTTCTTGCTGTGTCAAGATTTGCAGTGGACCTCAACGTTGTAGTTTGACAAGAGGCTGCATCTAGTTGGTGCTGGTAAGCACATAGACAAGGAAGATTCTGTTAGTCCACGTCCGAAAAAATATCCATGGCTGAGGTTGGAACTTACGATATGCTCTTGTCAACTTTAAAAATTGAATTATTCAACCAATAGTAAATTATCAAGTAGCGTTTTTGTTCACATATTGTTTTAAAATGACCATTGTTGTAATTACTAATATAGCACAGTGTTAAGAGGGCTTGCTTGGGAGTTTGTGGTTCTCAAACTTGAAGGTACTTAAGAGTCACTTGGGAAGCATTTTAAACATAAAAATTCCCAGGTTCCCCCTGCCTCTAAACATTTTGATGGGGAGAGGATACACCAATCTGCATATGTAACTAGCGCCCCAGGCAATTCTCAGGCGAACTATTATGTTAACCTAGATATTAGATGTTAGAATATGTTCCTTTAGCAATCAGGTGATAGTATTTGGTGAACCAGAGTGGTATTTATGTAGAGTTGGATAAAACACATTTCACTGATTATAAAACAAAAAATTTACCAGCATTAATTCTTTTTCATTTTTAGAAATTTATGACCTTGTAATCTGAATGTTTATAAAATACTAGAGAGATGATGCTGATAATTTCTTGAAAGTTCTTTTTTATCATAAAGGTTCCAGAAGCAAAATACTTGTTTTAGTAATTAGTCTACCTTGAGACTCAGTTGTTAATCATTAAAAACCAATACATTACGTAAAATGATAAAGGAAAATCCCTTTGTAATGAAGCGCTATCATTAGATAGTCAGAGTTTAATGTAGGCAGCACCTTTGAACAACTTAGAGCCAGTGCCAGATAATGTGTAAGATCCTGCCTGGTGTAGAAATTTGGATATGAATGACAAAGATTCTTTTAGTGAAATCATTTTAACAGTCAGAACTATTTGCAGAGAGAATCCTCTTGTATGTTTTAATTCAGTTCATATTTATAATTTATATAAGCAGTGAAGGTGCCATTGGATTTTACTACAGACTGTGGTTGAAACTTGGTAATCCAGGGTTTTTCCACCCAGTGCATTAAATGAGGCAGCCCCACAGGGTCTTGGTAGTCCAGTGTTTATAGCATCCTTCTTTACCTGCTAATCGACCTCACTTCCTGGATTTCAATCCATCTAGTTATCAGCTAACAAAAGAACAGCTTTTGGTTCCTGCAGACGCTGGTGAAAAAATAATCATGAGAAAGAAATCCACCTTATGTCGTCTTTTTTGTCTGCAAAAATAAACTCAGCCATCATACAGCTAACAGGTACAGAGGGAAGATACGAGCTCTTTCATAGGAAGGAATCGCTGAGAAAATGAGCATCATTTCTCAAGGTTTTTATTTTCACTGATCTACAAGTGATGCTGCTGTAATTCTAGCTGCAGTTTTTACCGATCATTCACCACTCAGCAGCTGGTAGAGAAGTAAGCCTGCTTGGCAACCACCTGCAGGGCTGCAGAGATGAATTACATTTTCGGAAACAACACACTTCTATACTCTCGCGGCAGTCGAGGAGGCAATACTAGCTCTAGCCATGGCTCAGCAGGCCCAAAGCAGAAACACTGGGCAAAAAAGGGCTCGTCAGATGAACTGCAAGCTGAGCCAGAGCCTTCACGCTGGCAGCAGATAGTTGCATTTTTCACTCGAAGACACAGCTTTATTGACTGCATCTCGGTAGCCACCAGCTCCACCCAGGTAACATACCACTTGTTGAAATTATTTTCAATCTATTTCTGTTTACATTTGCTCTGTAAAAATGTCTTAATATAGATTTTTTATTTAAAAAATAGTCTTACGGCTTGAAACCTTGGATGTGTAGAAATGTATGTTTTCTGTCCATCCATGCAGGTCTTTAGCACAAAAGGGGGAACAAGAAATATTTTTCCTTATGCTGTTATGTAATACCAAACAAAATAGCCTCAGATTCAATTGAATGACTTTTCTAAAAATATAAGCCCATTGATACATAAAATATGAATTAATAATGCTCATCTCCTTTTTAGACTGTGCTAAATGCTATAGAGCATGATGTCTGACCAAAGAAAATGCTGGTTTGTTTAGTTTTTGTATGTTATTAGATAACCTTAGGGAGACTGTTATAGTAAAGAAATAGAAGATACTTTGAAATATTTTCATTTTTCAGTGTTTTGAAAATAGATTCAATTTAATATAATTGGCTAGTATTATATATACTTACATCTTAGCTATATTGTGGCTTATTCAAGGGATTTAATGAATCCTTTTTTGTAAATATTATTTATCTAGCTTAATTTGAAATTAAGTGAATTTGTGCAATTACACAGTCATGGAATATTTTTTCACATATTCAAATCACAATTTAAAGAGATGAGCAAATACTAAAAGTCTCTCAAAATTAAAAAAAAAATCATATAACACCACTTTTTGAGGAAATGAGCTATTGTCTATGGGAGGAAAAATAAAGAAAAATTAATAATTGTTTGAAATACCTATTGTTTGGTACAAGGGTGGTTTGAGGAAATATTCATATTTTTAAATATTTTTAAGCAGTCAGTTCAACTTTAGTAAAAATAAAAGGATGAGAAATGGTCTAATTTAAAAACAAATTGAGAATGCATTTGTCCTCTGACATCAGTGATATTTAAATTAAGAAAATCCATACATACACATTCCTTAGGACCTTTTAAAATAAATTCCCTTAAAGCTATCTTTTAAAGAAAATAATAGAAGCAGCTCAATAAATATAAACTATAACTGTCAACAGTTCTATATTTCTTTATATGTTTTTTATAAATCACTCTTTTTGGTTACTAGAATTGTCTTTTAATAGTGTTGATTTAAAATAACGTCAGCTTTCTTAAGTAAGAAATTCTACTTATTTTTCTTAAATATTTGGGAGAAATGGAATTACCTAGGAAGGGGGAGTCATTATGTAGGCATTGAGGTTAAGTTATAATCAAAACTTATTGAATGGGCAACGATTGATTTAACTCTTAAGTTGAATACTGCCCCAAGAATTTTACTAACCTTATTTTGACTACAATTATATATATCACAAAAGGATGCAAAGACTAAAGGTTGACAGTGTTATTCATTGTAGATTAATACTAGATGATATTTTCCATTGTCAACAAGACAGATATCTTTAAAACTTTGTGTATATATATGGTTTATGTAAATACACACCCTTCTATATATGTATGCACAGATAACACTAGCATTGATATGTCTGTCACTCAGTTTATTAAAAGCAGGCAAATGAAAAGACAATAAAAGTAGTTCATGTATAAACTGTTGAAACCACAGGATTACATTATAGTCACTTGGGAGTTGGAGCAAAACGTTGCTATGATTGCGCTAAAATAGAGTCATGACCCCTATTTGCAATCAATTCTGCAAAGCCATTTTACATTTCATCCCCTCACCCAGTTTGGTTCATAGCATTCCTGTATGCTAATATATGAGTTATTAATAGTTTTTATTTCTTTCAGACCTCTTTCCTGATTCTCATCTTGTCTTTTTCATTACCTTTCTATTTTATTTCTAGAAATATGGGTATTAGGGTAGAGGTTTTAGCTTCTGTTTTTCTTGCACTGGAGTACCAACATTTTGTTTTTCATTTTATACATTTTTGTAACTGATACATTGGATAGTTTATATATCTAATTTTTTTATAACTTACTGGAGTTCATTTTACAAGTTATAATGGGACTGAAAAATAACTTTAGATATAATTGGATCTTAGTTGATGCTAGAATACTTTTTTAAATTTCACTTACTGACTCATGGCTGGCAGCTTTCTTTTGCAGCACTAAGGGATTCATTGTTAGAAACAACGTAGATTGAAATTTCATACTTAGAGCATATAATATATACCTATGAATATAATAGGGTGATAGTGTTTTGTACTGTGATTGGTAAATAACAGAGGTCTCTTATTTCACTGATGTCAGAAATACTCTAAGATTTGATAGAAAGATTAACTTTGAATCTAATTCCTTATGACTAAGCCACATGATACTTTTTGCAGATTGGAGAGTTGTTATAAATCAAGTTCTATTAGTATGAAAATTATCTGGTTTAGTATCCCCCCCAAATACAGTATGAAAATTCATAAGAAATTTAAGTACAATATTAAAATCTGATTTAATATCCCCCCAAATATACACAATATATAAAAAGAACCTGTACTTATTTTACAGATTCATTTAAATTGCTTGTCTGCTGGAGGTATTCATGTTCATAACTAAGATTATGTGCCATGTTCTACTATGATACTGGAACTCAGGAGGAAGTCATTAATGTTTTTTGAATGATGAGGAAACTGAGTGGTTATAAACTTTTGCAAGACACCTAGCTTCTCAGTTAGGGTTTGGCATGTAGTTGGTGTTAATAAATGCTTATAGAATTAATTAGTTTTTATTCCATTCACCTCAAATGTTATCTCCTGTTCTTCCAAAATATGACACCTAATCTGATACCTCTTCAGTACCTGTATTGATTGGATCTTCTCTCTTCCCTCACAAGTGTCTTTGGTTTTTCACAGCAGCCCATCTCCTTTTCCACTGCCTTTTCTTCCCCTCCATTCTTCATATTATCCTCCAGTCACACTGCCCCGATTCCCCTGATTTCCTCACACCTTTCAGTCCCCACTCAGTAGTGATAACCAAATAGCTTACACACTGTCTCTCAGTTTTATCATTTGATTGTATCTCATTTTACATTGTGGGTTTTTTGAGAGGTTGTTTTATTTTTTAATGTTAAATAAAAATGAGTTTCTTATGAATTACATTGGTGAAACTTTTTCTGTTTGAGGCTTCATAGTGTTTTTGTCCTTAATTTCAAAAATTAATATAGAAAAAGTTCTCTATGCATTGCGAAGCCCTCCTTGGTTCCTCACCCTCAGCGTCCCTCCTGTTCTTGGGTTTAGGATCACTCAATAGGATCCTACTTAGCATACGCAGTCCTGTTCCAATCTGGGACCAGTTTTTATATTCAGCAGGGTTTTAAAGAACTCCAGCACAGTGCTTCTAGACTTTACTTGATTAACGCCTAGGTGAAAAGTTTTATTTACTTAGTGATATCGACATTTATTAATGTCAGTAATCATATGAACTTTAAATAGCTGTGAAGTGTTCGGTCATTTTGAATGTGTATAGCAACTATTCATACATTTTGGACTACTTGAAAATCTCAACATATAGGGCACTATAAATACTCAAAAGCCCCCCCCCCAAAAAAAAACAATTAACATGCCAAATTAAGCTGAGAGCAGCAAAGCTGTATTCTTAGGAATATGGAACAGACATGAAAACTTGTCAGAATTGAAATAGAATAATAAAATTTTCTTAAAGAGTAAATATTAGCCGAGTTGAATAATCTGCCTAGAGGAAAAACCCTGTCCTAAGTCAGAAATGTAGGAAAACATTGTTCAAGTGCCTGTGTGGAAAAATATTTAGGCTAATTTGTATACTTTAAAAAATATTGTTTATCCGAAACAGATGCCTTCTGAGTTATAGAGGATTTAATTTTTAGAGCTATGCATTGGATATATTGTCCAATAGAGATAATAACAGTATCAATGTCATTGAGTCACTTCTACCAAATAATTTAATGTATATATTAATAAAGTACTTAGGACAGCATCTGACACATAGTAAGTGCTACATTAGAGTTAGGTGCACCTGTTATCTTATTTTTATATCATTTAACTCTAATAGTATATGAACAAATTCAGATATAGATTATTAGGAATTATTGCACCTAGGATAGTGCAGTACATTCAAACATTCAGAAAATATTGTTGACTGATTAAGTTAATTTGTAAGTACAAGCCATCCACTTTTTTTAAGAACCAGAGATCTCAACATCTTTAATTACAGGATTTAAGGGAGGTGCCCCAAAGAGCCTTTCAAATTCTTGATGAGACTACCAGTTTTTTGACTTTTCCTCCCCTCCTAGCACTCCCTTCTACAAATTGGTGAAAACCAGTCACATGTAGGTGACTAAATTTAAGTGATTATCCACTTCTTACCAAACTCCCCTAAACATCCCCCAAACATATCATTAAGACTATTTTTAGATCCTACATCCCTTTTAGCCTCAGTCACCACAGAAGGTCCAAACCATCCAGATTGCAGCTCTGCCTTCTCTATGCTGACTCGCAGACTGCACATTAAACTTCTAATACCTGATTCCTGCTCTTATTCTCAAATAAATAATCTTACTTTGTGTTCCACCCTGTTAAAATAAATGAACTGTGTGCCTAAAGCTCACCCATTCACTTCTGTACTAGATTGTAGTCCCTTTGGTTGTTCAGGAACTTCTGAAATCCCCTTCTCTCTTCACTGCATCATCTGTCTTGCCTCTGTACTGCCCCTAGACTTGTCTCTATAAGTCCTATCAGGATATACACCTGCTGTAATATCTTTCATTAAAACAACCATCCAAAAAACTCTCTTCGTGTGAGTGTAGGTTATCAAATCCAATGGCCAGTTCTCAATGTTCATTTTACTTGACCCTGCAACAACTGTTAACACAATTGATTACTCCCTCCTCTAAATTCTTTTTTGTCCTTTGACTCGTGGATAGTACTGCTCTTTTAATATTCTACCAGCCTCATTTTCCTTTATAGTATCTTCCTTTTTCCTACTGCTAAATGTTCAGATGTCTCAGGGCTCAGTCTTTGAACTCTCTTTTTATACTCACATTTCAGGTGATCGCATCTAGTCCTATGCCCTTAAATACCATCAGTATTTCTATCTTTATTCCAGAGTTAATCCCTGTACATTAGACTTTTTTATATCTAACTTTCTACTCAGTATCTCCACTTTGGTTAAGCATCTGAAAGGTAACATATTAAAAAGAGAATTTCTAGTTTTATTGGTCTCAATCTTCTTTATTCAGTATGCCATTCACTAAGATGCTGAAGACAAAAACCCTTAAAATTATCTTTTATTCCTTTTTTCTTTGCTCCATATCCAGTCTGATACCAAATCCTATTGGCTTTATATTCAAGATATATTTATGATTTGGCCACTTCTCAACACTTCTGCAACTACTGATTCAATAATTTGTTGCCTGAACTACAGCAGTAGACATCTGACTTCTCTCTTGTTAATATTTTTTTCTTCCTCTAAGGTAGCACCCCTTCACTCAAGACATTACTCTGTCTTCTTACCTGATTCTTTATTATAAATTTTTTACTGTCTTTTTACTTGACTGTCAGCTCCATATGGGTGAGATTTTTCTGTTATGTTTATTGTTGTATCCTCAGTTTCTGTGACAGTGGCTGGCACATTGTAGATAACCAGAAAATATTTGATAAATGAGTGAAGAGACAGGGACATACGAACTTGTGCTAAGGAGGGCCCAAGCAGATGTGTTTGTCTGTCTTTTCCCTTAGACTTTCTGTGAAACATGCATCGCACTTTATTTAGCATTGTAATAGTTCTCTAGCTGATGATTCTTACTTGCCCTCTGAGAAGAAATACACACAAGGAAATGAGGTAGGGAGAGAAGAGAAGAGAATTCAATTTCCTCAAAACTGGGATAACTATATAACTCAGACCAAACTAGGATACTTTAATGAAAAGAGGGAATCATTAATAATTAAAGTGAGACAATAGGCATAAATACAGACTTCCCAAGTAAATAGAGGCGTATGGGGTCACTCTGTTATAACCATTTATTTTCTGACTATTCCCACCAGGCAACAGGTCTGAAATTCACACCAAGACATCTCCATCTTGGACCATCCTAGATTGATTGACCTAACTGTGTTATCGATACATATTACATTCATTTTGTCTCATGTGTAATGATAATTGTGTTTTGATAAAATATTTTTTTCTTCATCTCCAACGAATGGAATTGTTCATATTCATTAGTGTAGTGCCTTTGTACTAAAAAGTAGACTACGTATAGGGTAGGTAGACAATCTTCTTAAACTGCTTTGAAAATGCTGACTCTGATTGATAGGTTATTTTCCAGGGAAATTGGTGGAAATTGTCTCCTTTGGTATTGACCAATCAAACATTCACAGTTTGGATAGAAACGCTGTTGTACTGATTGTGAGATGCTGACCCTTGGCAGACACATTTGTTTCTTAATTTTCTACTCAAAAGGCTACTAACTTTGTGAAATTAATACGATGACTCAGACTTGGAAATCAATTGTTCCGCCTTTGACACAAAAAATATTGTAGGATCTATTTTATGTTTCTGTTTTTCTGGAAACTTTTACAGGGCACCTACATGTACTGACTCAAAAATTGGTTCTTAAACACTGTTTCAACACATTTTTATCATTTGTACAATAAATAAAAATAAATAAAAAATAATATAAAAAATAAAAAATTTGTATCATTTGTACAATAGGACACTCTAGAAAAGCATAGAGATGAAGATTAAACAAAAGGTAGTTGGTTACAATGGTTATATAAGCTTTTTTAAATTGCAAAATTGACCATACGATCCAGCAGTTGTACTCCTTGGTATTTGCCCAAATGAATTGAAAGCTTACATCCACACAAAAACCTGTACAGAGATGTTTATAACAGCTGTGTTCATAATCGCCAAAACCTAGAAGCAACCAACATATTCCTCAGTGTGTGCATGGATAAAGTGTGGTGCATTCAGACAATGGAATATTACTCAGCACTAAAAGAAATGAGCTATCAAGCCATGAAAAGACATGGAGGAACCTTAAATAAATATATTACCAGGTGAAAGAAGCCAACCAGAAAAGGATACACACCCTTTGTTTCCAACCAGATGACGTTCTGGAAAAGGCAAAACTATGGAAACAATAAAAAGATCAGTGGTTGCCAGGGCTTAGGTGAGAGGGATAAATAATAGAGCACAGAGGATTTTTAGGACAGTAAAGCCATTCTGTATGATACTATAATGGCGGAAACGTCATTAAACACATGTCAAAACCCATGGAATATCCAGCCCCCACAGTCAACTCTAATGTAAATTATGGACTTTGTGATGTGTCAGTGTGGGCTCATTGATTGTAACAAATGTACATTAGAAATGCAGGGATGTTGATAATGCATAGTTTATGTATGTGTGTGAGCAGGGGGCATATGGGAGCTAAAACTGCTCTAAAAAAATATATAAAGTCTATTAAAAACTATAAAATTGGTTTCTTAATGTAGATTAGGTTGGCTTAGCTTGAAGACATTTGAAATTTATGATATAAGGTCTTTATAGTTAGGAAATGTGTTTTATTCATCTTTGTAGCTTCTGTATAGTGTCTTGATTGTTTAGATGGCGTTTCTGTCAAGGATAGATAGGCAAAAAGAAGTTTCACAGGCTATAATTTATATATTCTAAATATATTCAGACAAGTTTTAAAGTTAACCTTTAAAATAATGTGTTAATAACAGTGCTGAAAAGTGACTGAACATGCTCGGGATCAGGGCAAGTCAGCCTGAGCAACATTTTTCTCCTGTATTTTCAAGTAATGTTTGTTTGCATGAGAATTGTACTTCATACCTCTTATCACGACTCTAATTCAGTAGTCATTTGGATAATGATTTTGTTTAATGTCAGCCACTAAACTGTAAGTTTCACAAGAGCTGATGCTACAAGGTGTGTGGTTTTTTCCCTTGGTATCCACAGAGCCTAGCATGGAGAATGCACTTGATAAATATTTGTTGAATGAATAAACAGATGTTATACAGGTGTTAATTTTTATTTAATCTGCTGTTGACGAAGTGGAAGTCTGGAACTTCTAAATATTGTTGGGTCACTGTAAATTTCCCAAGCCATTTTTATGTAACACTATGGCTTAAAAACTAGCAAGTCTATGTTACCAGATTTTGTAAAGTTGTGAATTTCAGAAGTAATTCAGATCCTTCTGTGAAAAAATTATGAAGTATTTATACTCTTACATATCTGAAGAACTTAAATTTTTATCATGAAAATTTTACTGAGTATCAATCTCTTTAAAGACATTTTCTTAAATTATTCCTTGTACTTCCTGGCACTATTATTTAGATAACGTTTCCAGCCCTCCATTTTTATAGCAAAGTTTAGAATTTTGATAAAGGTAAAAATAGTTGTTCAGACTATGTAGAGAACAGTAGCCTACAATTACCACCTTTTAAGGAAAACTTTAAACCAACTGATGTGGTAATTTTAACAGGCGTATGCAAATACAAACCAACTGGCAGTGCCACCTGGGAGCAGTGGAATTTTATAGAAGCCTATACACAACTTGCCCCTCCAGGCATTTATTTAAAAGATTTTCCCTCCTCACTTCATAACAGGAGCACTTCCTATTCATTCTTTTTCCTTTAAGCCCCAATTTGGTTGCATTTCTGAACAGTGTTTTCAGTATCTGTGAAATCAGAACTCTGACTTCTTGACTCGAGCAGCTTTGAAATGTGAAGAAGTTACAGCTGTGACAGAGTGGAACCAAATGATTGCTTTACGATTTGTGTTGTTGTTCTGAGAAAAAGAATTGGGGATTATAACCTGGTGTTTAATTATTTGTTATTTTTTTTTTAACAGCCCTGTTCAAGAGCAATAAACTGGCATTTAAATTAAAACAGATCCCACCCTCATTTATCTGTATATAAATCTGACTAATCTTGGTAGGATGATCTGATGTATCAAAGGGTTATAAATTTGGAAAGAAATCAGTTGGAAAGTATTTTGTAAGATAGAGGGAAAACAAACAAGATGCATATCAATATTAAGAATTAATTGCTTTAGCCAAACTAAGTACCATAGCAGGATTTTGAAGGGAGAACAAAGAAAAGAGAGAACAAAAATCATATCATTTTAATCACTTTTTTTCCAAACTGGAAGGCTATATTGAGTATAGAGGCAAAATTTTTTCAGTTGTAAGAGCACAGTTTTATTATGTAGACTTTTTAATTAAAGGTATTTTAAAGAACTGTAGGTGAAACTTGAAATTTCCATATATATATCTTGTTTGCTTGTTTTTTAAATTGTCGTTTTCATGGTTTCGGGGGAGAGAGAATTGGCTTATTTTTATTGTAGACTAAGAATTGCAACAGAATTAAACCATTTATAGTTAGTAAAAGTTAACTTAGGTGTCTTAAAGACATTTTCTATTTTCTTCATTGACTTAATTAGCCTTTTCTTTCTCCTTTTTTAAAAGCAGCTAAAGCAGGAGTCAGCAAGCTACAATCTGTAGGCCAAATGTAGCCTGCCACCTGTTTTTGTAAATAAATTTGTTTTGTTTTGTTTTTGAGACAGAGTCTCACTGTGTCGCCCAGGCTGAGTGCAGTGGCGCCATCTCAGCCCACTGCAATTTCCACCTCCCAGGTTCAAGTGATTCTTATGCCCCAGCCTCCTAAGTAGCTGGGATTACAGATGTGCACCACCATGCCTGACTGATTGGGTTTCGCCATGTTTGCCAGGCTGGTCTTGAACTACTGCTCTCGTGTGATCTGCCTGCCTCGGCCTCCCAAAGTGTTGGGATTATTACAGGTGTGAGCCACCATGTCTGGCCTTGTAAATAAAGTTTTATTGGAACACAGCTTTGCCTATTTGTGTGTTGGGTATGACTACTTTTGAACTACAATAGCAGTGTTGGATAGTTGCAACAATTACTGCATGGTCCATAACGCTTCTTTTTTTGTTGTTTCCAAAAATGTTTGCTAACCCTTGATCTAAGGATTGATACAGTATTTATTTCTTTTTACAGGTAATATATATTGTCTTTGCAGTAAAATATAGTGGTAACAATAAAGACAAAATAAAACTCTTTTTGAACTATTTGAAAGAGATAAGTAAAGTGTACTGGGTAAGTGTACTGTCTTTAGAGGATGATGACCTGGATTTAAGTTTATATTCTGCCATATCGCCTGTGCCACCTTGGGCAAATTACCTCAATGCTGAGTCTGTTTCCTCATCTGTGGAAAATGGGGATGAAAGTGTTATCTACATCAAAATTTAATGAGAGTTAAATGAGACAATATGTGCAAAGCACTTATTATAATACATTAATTACATCAGTGAGGTCATCATCATCTTTATCAACTACCCTTTTATCCACCACCACCACCGCCACCACCATCATTTTCATTTCAACAAAATATTCTGACCTTTAAATGAGGAATCTAGAGATACGGAGAAGCAACCATGTTTTAGCTGGAGGGTTGGTAACTTTAATAGGGTGCAGCCAGGAAAACAGAAACCACAGCAACTATTTTAACAGGAAAAATACAATACGTGGGATTGGTTAGATAAGTATTGGGGAACTGAAAAGGCAAAATGAGAATGCCAAGGTAAAATCGAGAGTAACTTGCAGAAGTAGCTACCTGTAGGGGAACAAAGGACCCAAGCTGAGATTAGTGGAACCTCAGAGGAAGGGCACCGTGGGTTTTAAATATGAGCCCTCAGTTAAGAAGTTGTACTTCCTAATGCAGTTTCAATAGAAAAGCGATGAAAATATTTTAAGCAAATATGCTTGACCAAGACATGTTTATTTTCAAATGGGACATTATTAGGCAATTCGTTATTGCTAGATAGAGAAACTGGCAATTTTTTACATGAAACTGGCAATTTTTTACATTTTGAAACTTCTGTTCTAAGGTTATCAAACTGCAAAACATCTTGAACACCTTCTGATTGGTGGTGGCTGCCCAGAAACACAGAAATAACCTTTTAGCAATGTCTGCTATGTATATCGCATGAAAGTGGGTAGGGAAATGAAGACTGTACCTACCCAATCTATTGCCCAAGTCATTTTAGAGTGCTGATTAAATTGATCTCTTTTGACAGTCACGTGGTTTTATTCATTCAACAAATATGTATTAAATACTTCCTGTGTGCACTTTTCTAGGCACTGGGCATATAGGAGTGAACAGAACAGAAATCTGCTCTTAAGTAGAAGACAGATAATAAATATAATCATCCAAAATACAGTCACATGTCACTTAATGGGAATACAGTGTATATTATATACAAAAATATTATATATTTTTGTATATAATAAATATACAGAAGATAAAAAGTATAGTATAATAAATATACAAACCAGTAAAATAGTTATCATTCTGAAGTATTATATACCATACATAATTATATGTATTATACTTCTGTACGACTGGCAATGAAGTATATTTGTTTACGCCAGCGTCACCACAAATGTAATACATTATACTGTAGCATTACAATGGCTATGACATCACTAGGCAGTAGAAATTTTTCAGCTCCATTATAATTTTATACATGTGGACCATCATTGACCAAAATGTTGATATGTGACGTATGAGTGTATATGGTATTCTGGAGGAAAAATAAAGGAAAGAAACAATAGAAAATGTGTGTATTTGTGTGGGGGAAACAGAAGAAGGCAACTCGAGAGAGTGATAACAGGGACCTGAATCATTAGAGACTTGTAGAGGGTGAATAATACAAGGCAAATCTGATTACTGGGAAGCATTAAGGGCCCATTTTAGATTATTAGTCATGAGGTCTGTGGTTTTGCTTATTTCTCTAGCCGCATTCTGATAAAAATCAGGTAAAAAAGCACATTATTGCATTTGGTAATTTTATCCCCATTTGTCAATTATGTAACCATATATTTAAGTTTTAGGTCTCTGTTTACTTTAAATTTTTCGTGTTTGGCTCATCCTTTACTAGGACAAGATTGTCATCTGAATGCTGATAGAATACTGTCTTTTCATAATGAAGGGATAAGAAACCTTAACTGAATGAGTCTCGCAAGTAGAGATTCATGAACTAGATGATCTGTCTGTATGAACTAACATACTTGTACTCATGTTTCTGTAATGGAATTAATTGCTAGATCTGTTTTCCTATTTACCTTGTTTTGTTTTAAATTTAATGATTTTAATACCCTTAGTGATTTGTTTAAAAATGTATTTAGTTTTATAAGTGTTTGCTTCTGAGATAGTTATGACATGGAAGTCATATGAAGCTGGTTCAAATAACATATAGTTGATTTTTTACTATACCGGCTTATGTGAAAGATACCTGTTTGCAGTGACAGGACCAAAGGACATTTGAATTAAAAAACAGATTTAAACCATAAAAATCACCTTTTTCTGAAGGTACTGGGCCCCTGTTGAGTACAGTGATTCCTAAGCAGAGTTTTTATAAATCTGCTGTGCTATATTTTATCCTTCTATAAACATTCAAAAGGCTTGCAGTTTTTTTTAGTTTCTCTCTTACTTTTAAATAGCTTCTTTGACATTTAATCAGAGAAACATGCCACATTACAGCATAATACATCTTTAAACAAAGAACTTAGATTAGGAATATTAATTATGCCATACAAAACCAAAATAAGATCCTTACTAACCCACAGTGACACGACAGTTGATACTTTTCCTTGCCATCTAAGATATTGGTACCAAAAGATTTGCTAATTCATATATCTCATTTTCTCTAAAAATATGGAAGTGTGCATATAAAAATTAACTCAAGATAGATTAAAGACTTAAATGTAAAACCCAAAGCTATAAGACAACCTAAGAAGACAACCTAGGCAGTACCATTCTGGATATAGGAACAGGCAGAGTTCATCGTGAAGACACCAAGCAATTGCAACAAAAGGAAACGTTGACAAGTAGGATCTAATTAAGGAGCGTCTGCACAGCAAAGGAAGCTGTCAACAGAGTGAACAGATAACCTACAGAATGGAAGAAAATTTTTGCAAACTGTGCATCTGAAAAAGGTCTAATATCTGGCGTCTATAAGGAACTTAAATTTACAAGAGAAAAACAATCCCATTAAAAGTGAGTAAAGGACGTAAACAGACACTTATCAAAAGTGTGGCCAACAATCGTGAAAAAAAGCTTAGCGTCACTGATCATTAGAGAAATGCAAATCAAAGCCACAACGAGACACCATCTCACACCATTCAGAATGGCTACTATTAAAAAATCAAAACAACAGATGCTGGCAAGTTTGTGGAGAAAAAGGAACACTTACACACTGTTGGTGGGAGTGTAAATTAGTTCAGCCATTATGGAAGTTAATGTGGTGGTTCCTCAAAGACCTAAAAACAGAAATACAATTCAACCCGGCAATCCTATTACTGGGTATATACTCAAAGGAATATAAATTGTTCTATTATAAAGACATGAACGCTTAGGTTCATTGCAGCACTATTCACAATAGCAAAGACATGCAGTCAACCTAAATGCCCATCAGTGGTAGACTGGATAAAGAAAATGTGGCACATACACACCGCAGAATACTATGCAACAATAAAAATGAATGAGATCTTGTCCTTTGCAGAAACATGGGTGGAGCTGGAGGGCGTCATCATTAGCAAACTAATGCGGGAACAAAAAATCAAATACCGCATGTTCTCACTTATAAGTGGGAGCTGAGTGATGAGAACAGGTGGACGCATAGAGCGGAACAACACACAGTGGGGCCTGTCTGAGGGGTGGAGAGTAGGAGGGAGAAGACCGGGAAAAGTAACTAAATGGGTATATTCTTAACATCTGGGTGATGAAATAATCTGTACAAGTCCCAGTGACACAAGTTTACCTGTGTAACAAGCTTGCACATGTACCCCTGAACTTAAAAGTTGAATTAAAAAGATACAGTAGTGAATCTTTGTGTATATTCTTAGGTCGTATAATGTGTTAATGTAAAATATCAGCATTATTAGCTATCAGATAGTATGTTCATTTATCGTCTTTGGAGTTGCATCTTATGCTATGAAAGTCATTTTAATAAATTATTTAGTGAGAAAATGTTTTTAAATATATTTAGCCTTGCAGCTCTTTTATGCCTGAGTCGAACTCTTGTATAAAAGATCATTTTTAGTGGCTATTGTGACTGTTAATAGGCCTTCCTCACTCCAGACTTCTCATCAGTCACCAAGATATACCAACTCTACATTCAAAATGTATCTTGATATGACTACTCATATGTCCATTACCACCATTCAGTTTAAGCCACCAATAACCTTTCAGCTGGATTATTACAGTAGACTCCTAATTGTCCCTTCTGTCTCTTCCTGTATTAATCAGGGTTCATATGCACATAATGAAAGCCACTTGAGTGCTTTAAGCAGAAAAGGCTTTAATAAAAGTAGTAGGCTCATTCAATATACATTTATTTTTCAGTGAATCGAAGTGAGGGAGGGCGGTACATGGTCGTAAATGTGGATGTGCAGAACAGATGCACATGGCTGTATGTAGTGAGTTTCAGACCACTTTATGAAAATCTGTTTAAAGCGCTGCTTTTATAATTTTAAGATGGTAAATTAGATTTAAAATATAAAGCTATAGAGAAAATTAAGAATCTCTAAAAACAAATCACTTTAAACATTTGTTCAGATAGCCATCCATTTGATACTGGTTTTTAGAAGGTACTTTAAAATATGTACAATATATCTAATTTTGTAGAAATTTACAGTTTTCTGCAGTGTTCCTTGTGACGGTGTTAATAGCATAGCCTCTGTTGCCATGGAAACAAGTCTCTGGAGGCAGCCTCAGAGGCTAATGATTCCATGATGTTGCTATGGATAGAAACAACTGAGACCGTTGCTAGTCACATGGTCAAGATTTTTCTTAAAACAACAACAGGAAAACTTTAGATCTGATCTTATTGAGTGATACAAATGGAGCAAAACAAGGATGATGGCATAACAATCACTGTCTAATGAAATAGTTATATAAGATTTTTCAAGTTTAAAATGCTACACTGAATTCTGTAATAACCAAAATATAATGGTTACTGTATATTACTGCTTCATTATTTATGTTAGAATCTTAAGTCTGACATTTTCTAATTTAGAATCTTATACAGCTCCCCAGAGTTTTACCCTGCTCTAAAACCTTTGCCCAAAGCATCCTATTATCAGATCTGATATCTTTGCTGTTCCTCATCAGTCAGCCTTCATTTGATTATTATTTGTTTAGAGTTGTATTTTTATTTCAAGTGAACTAAATGAATTACTTTGTTGTTCTGTAATTGTTTGTTACCAGAATTGATTATCAGTTGTGGTTAGGGAATTGTGTGTGTTGATGCGTCGTTGACCTTCTCAGCAGTGTTGGCCTTAAGAGGAAGGGGCCTATGTTCTTCTTCAAGGAACTTGGTCAGTGCCCTGTAGAGAGGGGGATGGGTTAAGATGCTGTAAACTGGGAATTGTTTTAAATGGTATTCACATCCTCATCTAAAGAAGGTGATTCTAGAAGAGGCTCAGAGACAGAGGGTTACAAGTGGGATTAAAATGTAACGTTAAAGGATTCATGGTTTATCATAAAGGGTTTTGGAGAGCACCTGCCCAGTGGAGAAAATTTTTGTGCTTTGCCTTGAAATTTGACATAAGCATGTACTTTTGTCTTATTTTGGCTATCAAAGTAGATTATTAATCAACTATTATCCTATTGTTAGAGCTGGAGACTATTAATAAGAAAATAACATATTACATTTGTGGCATTTTCAAACACTTAAAAAATAAACTTTAGTGTCCTTAAAAGAACCAAAACAAAACAAAAAACAACAGAGGCACAAGGAAGCTTTTAGAGGTGATAGATAGGTTTGTTACTTTGATTATGGCAGTGGCTTCATAGGTGTATGCCTATGTGCAAACTCATCAAATTGTATACATTAAATATGTGCAGTTTTTTATATCAGTTCTACCTCAGTAAAGTTGTTTTTAAACTAGAATAAAATTGAATTAAAAATAACGTTAGATTTTCATGACTTTGACACTTTTGATGACTGCAGCCAGTTACTTTGTAATGTATCACTCAATTTGGGTTTGTCTGATGTTTAATGATTAGATTCAAGTTATATATCTTTGGTAGAAATCTCCTGGAAGTATTGTACTCTCGTTACATTTTATCACATGATATATGATTTTGATTTTTCCCGTTACTGGTGATGTTAACGTTGATCACTTGATTCAGATATTGTCTGCAGATTTCTCCACTGTCAATTAGTGCTTTGAAAGGAGACACTTTTGTATGAGTATATCCCATTCATCCACTGGAATGGACGTTTCACTTGGCAACAGGAAGTTTTAATATTTCATTAATATTTCTTGAATGAATTACTCTATTACTATGATGGCTGCCAAATGATGATTTTATAATTCCATCATTACATTATTAGTTAGCATTTTGTTGTAAGGAAGTGCTCTTATCTTCATTTATTTATTGATTGATGTATTTATTTATTATCAGTATGGGCTCCCAGATTCCTGTTTTATTCAGTGGATGTTATGCCATTGTTATCATTGAGTTACAGATTGTTCCCAGTCTGGCCAGTGGCAGCCCTTCGAGCCAACTTCTGTGTCGTTTATCACCCTCTTTGAGTACTTCCCTTATTTTCTAGCACAGCAAGATGTCTGCACTCATCTTGTACTTGCTGAGCTCTAGCACTGGAGTCAGCCATTTCTTCAAAGACCCGTGGTTTGGTTTGGTTTGGTTTGGTTTTGTGTTGTGTTGTGGTTTTTTCCCCCTCCGAGACGGAGTTTCGCTCTTATTGCCCAGGCTGGAGTGGAATGGCGTGATCTTGGCTCACTGCAACCTCTGCCTTCTGGGTTCAAAGCGATTCTCTTGGCTCAGCCTCCCAAGTAGCTGAGATTACAGGTGCCCGCCACCATGTCCAGCTAATTTTTTGTATTTTTAGTAGAGACGGAGTTTCATCATGTTCGCCAGGCTGGTCTCAAACTCCTGACTTCAGATGATCCGCCCACCTCCGCCTCCCAAAGTGTTGGGATTACAGGCATGAGCCTCTGTGCCCGGCCATGTTGTGTTGTTTTAAATTGCAGAATGAGTATTTAGAAATCAAGATTTGGATGCCAGATGTATTCGTGCTGTTGAGCTGTTAGCTGCTTCCAGGTCCTCATAGTTAGCAGACCTATGCACATATATACACACACATTTATGTCTATATTTATTTTTGTATTTATCTATATATATTGAAAACTGTTTATACCAATACCTCTAATTTTAGTGTAACACCATAGGTCTCATGCTAATTTTCTATCTTTCCATATTTATAACTCCCTTTTCTGATGCGAGGAAACTTGCTGTCAATATCCTTCATGTATTTATTTATTGGATCAGAATGCCCTGTATATAAGCAATCTCCTGTCATTATTGCTGCCCTAGTTGGACGCCCTTCTCACTCTGCTCAGGCTCCAAAAGATCCCATTTAGTCCACTGACAGCACAAAACCTTATGCCAGACTACAGCTACTGCCTCATAGATTCTATCTGTCTTGCTTGGGTTCCAACCACACACATCAGGCTGCCGCCACTGCTTTGTCCGTGTGGACACCCTCCTCACCATACTGAGGCTCCAGCACCCTTTGCCAGGCTATTGCCTCCCTTCCACTCCCAGCCCACAGATGCTTTCCTCACTCTGCGTGAGCTTCAGCAACATGCACTTTCCTATTCAAGAGGTCATCTGCACCAAGGTCGTGATGATACTCTACCATATCATCCTCTAGAAGCCTTATATTGTTTACTTCTCTCAATTATGTCAGCAAACCAGCTGAAATTAATCTTATGTATAGTTTAAGGGTAGGAATCAGTATTCATTTGATTTTTCCATGTGTATATCCACTTGATCCAAGCACAGTTCTTACAAAACCACCACACTTTTCTTATACATTCATAAATCAGAAGTCAGAACCTATGGGTTTTCAAACATTCTTAGAAGGCCATGTAAATATTACAGTGAATATCAGTTACGATTGTTATTAGTTTTGAGCTCATAATATGGAATTCAGAATTTTTTTCTCCAGGAACAATATGTAAATGGTGATTGGAGTCCCAAGCTAAACCCACGGAGACTTTATTCATAATAAACTTTTTTATTGTGTTAAAGTATACATCAAGTTTACCATTTTAGCCATTTTTCAGTGTACGATTCAGTGGCATTAAGTACATTCACAGTGTTGTGCAAGTATCATCACTCTCCATCTTCAGAACTTTTCATTATCCCAGACTGGGAACGTTGAAAAGAAAGAGAAAACACAAAGTCCAATGCTTCAAAAATCTCTTTCTACAGGAAATAATAAATCCAGGTAACAGGAGTCCAAAGTGTGAAATACATTTTCAGTTTGTTTTCTAGAGAATGACACTTAAAGATCATAATAATTGTTTTTCTGTTAATATTCACAATGGATCTCCCATCATTCCCCTTGCATTTATATTAAGAACGCCCCTGTGTATTCCTTGTCAACA
Source organism: Pongo abelii (assembly GCF_028885655.2). NCBI lineage: Eukaryota > Metazoa > Chordata > Mammalia > Primates > Hominidae > Pongo > Pongo abelii. The sequence goes on along the minus strand of NC_085928.1, from coordinate 207,651,962 downwards.
ACTGGAAAAGTATAATTCAGAATAAAGAAGCAGAGATAGAGAAAGGCACTCATGATCCCACCCCAGAGATTAATTTTTCAGACATTTCTTTCCATTTTTTACATGAGTTTCATCTTCCCTTTTTTCTTAATGTTTTATCATAAGCAATGTCCCATATAATGTATAAACTGTTCTTACTGATAATTTTAAATTTCTGTATGATAATCAATCTTTTCTTTCTTTTTTTTTTTTTGAGATAGTCTTGCTCTGTTGCCCAGGCTGGAGTGCAGTGGCGTGATCTCGCTGCCCACTGCAACTTCACCTCCCAGGTTCAAGCAGTTCTCCTGCCTCACCCTCCTGAGTAGCTGGGACTACAGGCATGCACCACCGCACCCAGCTAATCTTTGTATTTTTTTCTTTTTTTTTTAGTAGAGATGGGGTTTTGCCATGTTGACCAGGCTGGTCTCGAACTCCTAACCTCAGGTGATCTGCCTGCTGCGTCCTCTCAAAGTGCTAGGATTACAGGCGTGAGCCACCATGCCCAGCCTCAATCTCATATAGTTTTCATTTTTTACTTTTTTACTTAACAATTCTGACACCTTTGGGTATTTCGAATATTCCACAATTTACCAAATAGAAGCAATGTTCAAAAGAATACCTTAAAATCTTAGAACATCTTATGAGAATACCTTAAAACATTGGCTTTTAAAATTATTTCCTTAGGGTAGATTTCTAGAATTATTAAGTCAAAGAGTTTAGACTTTTTTTGGGGGGGGGGGTCAACAGAGTCTCACTCTGTTGCCCAGGCTGGAGTGCAATAGCGCAATCTAGGCTGACCGCAACCTCTGCCTCCCAGGGTCTAGCAATTCTCCTGTCTCAGCCTCCCAAGTAGCTGGGATTACGTGCATGGGCCACCATGCCCGGCTAATTTTTGTATTTTTTTTTTTAGTAGAGATGGAGTTTTACCATGTTGGCCAGGCTGGTCTTGAACTCTTGACCTCGCGATCCACCCGCCTCGGCCTCCCAAAGTGCTGAGATTACAGGTGTGAGCCACGGTGCCTGGCCAAGTTTAGACATTTTTAAAGCTCTAGATATTTACTGCCAAATTACTTTTCCTAAAGTTTATATGAATTTGTATATCCAACAGCAGTGTGAGAGGACCGGTTTTCATGCATTTTTAAAAGCTTTTTTGGAATATTTTTATTGGTAAAATATGTATAACTTACTAGCCTTTTAAGTGGAATCATGCAATATTTATTCTTTTGTGTCTGGCTAATTTCACTTAATGTTTTAAAGGCTCATCCATCTTCTAGCATGATTAAGAATTTTATTCCTAGGGCCGGGCGCGGTGGCTCACACCTGTAATCTCAACACTTTGGAAGGCCGAGTTGGGTGGATCACAAGGTCAGGAGTTCAAGACCAGCCTGGCCAAGATAGTAAAACCCTGTCTCTACTAAAAATACAAAAAAAAAATAGCTGAGCATGGTGGCAGGTGCCTGTAATCCCAGCTACTTGGGAGGCTGAGGCAGAGAATTGCTTGAACCCAGGAGGTGGACGTTACAGTGAGCTGAGATTGCACCACTGCACTCCAGCCTGGGCAACAGAGCGAGACTCCGTCTCAAAAAAAAAAAAAAAAAAATCATTCGTTTTTAAGGCTGAATAGTACCCATTGTGTGTGTATTATCACGTGTTGTTTATCCGTTCGTCTCCTGATAGACGTGGTTTCTTTCCGCCTTTTGACTATTGTGTGTGATGCTGCATTGAACATTGGCGTACAAGTGTCCGAGTCCTTGTTCTCACTTTTGGGGATATGCCTGCCCAGTGCATATTTTTACCTACCCAATTGCTAGATCAGATGCTGATTCTATGGTTGGTTTTTAAGAAACCACTACAATTTTCCACAGAAGCTGTACCATTTTACATTTCCCACCAGCATTGTACCAGAGTTCTAGTTTCTTCACATCCTTGCCACCACTTGTTACTTTGTTTTTTATTTTGTTTTAGTTAGAAACTTCCCTTGTAGTGATGAAGTAATCTCTCATTATAGCTTTTATTTGTATTACCCTAATGACTAATGATGTTGAGCATCTTTTCATGTGCTAATTGGCCACTTGTATATCTTCTTTGCAGAAATTATTCAAGCTCTTCACACATTCGTTAATTGGGTTGTTTTTCTTTGTGTTGTTGAGTTGTAAGAGTCTTTAAATGTTCTGGATATTAAACCCTTATCAGGTGTATGATTTGCAAATATCTTCTCCCATTGTGTAGGCTGTCTTTTCACTTGCTTGGTAATGCCCTTTGGTGCACAAAAGGTTTTAATTCTGTTAGAGTCTAATTGATTTTTTTCTTTCATCATTTATGATTTCTAAGATTCCGTTACCAAATCCAAGGTCACAAAGATTAACCCTGTGTTCTCTTGTAAGAGTTTTATGTTTTCAAATCTCATATTTAGGTTTTTAATCTATTTTGAGTTAATCTTTATATATAATGTGAGATGGGGGTCTATAGACCTTCATCTTTTGCATGTGGATATCCAGTTGTCTCAGCACCATTGTTGAAGAGACTCCATACATTGTTAATAAATCTTAATTTGACTAATTTGATAGGCAAAAAAGATCATTGCCATTTTATTTTGTATTTATGAATGAAGATAAGCCCTTTTTTTAGTCTGGCAATTTGTTCTTCCTGTTTTAAGGCCTGTTAAGGCAGGCTGTCCTCATCTACTTGATTTTAGTGTTTTTCTTACATATATAAGATATTTTATTTATATAGCAAATGGGTCTTATTACTAAACAACTTTCCTGTGTTCCAGTTTCATCCTTTTAAAAATAACAAGCCAGATAAACATTAAACTTCTTAGTTTAATTTATACCAGGTTCTCCCTACGTTGTTTTTTCATTTTTGCCAGATATGTCTGGCATGTAATAGACAGTCAATGTTAGTTGAATTAATTACAGGCATGTTGAGGCGAGTTATTACTGTTCTTGATAATAGAAGTTAGTATCACGGATTTGTAAACTCTCTTTGCCTGATTGGGCTAATAAAATTACTTTTAGTTTTCTGAAGGCATAGAGGAAAGCAGTGAAATGTATTCTGAGTGCTAGAAAAAATATTTTTCAGTCTGTCTATGAAGCAAGTGTCTTATCTCCCAGAGAAGGAAGGAATATTGTAAATGATCATCTTTTATTATTATGATTTAAGCATCTAAAGAGTAGTCACTCATTTTAATTACAGAATCATTAAAATTATTATTGGGGGTATAACTTTCTAAAACAATTTCTAGAGAATATTTTCTCATATTAGTGTAATGTATTAATATTTTTCCTGTTGCATAGTTATTTCTGAAAACTGTAATTTATCTTTATGGCACAGCTTTTTGTTGTGTGTTTCCCTTTTATTTTGGTGTTTTTCCTGATTTTTTGTCATTGATGATTTTTAGCCAACAGAAGCTGTTCTTCCCTGTCCTCCCACTGCCCCTGTGATCCCTGCCCTGCCCGTCCCTGCTGAGAGCACTGTCATCCTACCCGCCATACCGCAGGTTTTTATTGGTTTCCTTTTTCTTTATAAAAATTTCATTTGCTTTTAATGTTTCATTTGTGTTCTTTTTTAAAACTGAGCTGTTTTTTGTAATTTGGTAATTTACTTTGGGCTTCAGTTAGTAGTTTGAGGGATTTAAACATTTGGGATTTAATATAAGTGGAGTCAAGATTTGCCATTTTATTAGGTTGTCTGTGAAATGGGACACGATGAACTTCATAATATTGAACCTTAGATTTGTTTTCATGCCTTTGTACTTAGAAATCTGCTTAAAACAGTTTTTAAACATTTTTACTTTAGAAAACTTTATTCTTCTAAAGTTAGTAAAAATCATTGTACTCCTGATCTTGTACCAATGTGTCATTTTATTTAACGCTTTGTTTCCCGTTATGTATTTATCTTCTTTGGAAATATTCATTCTTATGTTATTTGATTAGATAACACTTCACATTTATTAGGTAAAAATAATAGCCAACATATCTGGAGTATATGGGAATGCTCTGTGCTGTCTTCACAACTTTTCTGTGAATCTGTTGTAAAATTTTACTTTTAAAAAATTATGTGTAACAGTTTAAAAATAATAGCCAAATGTGAGAGAGTCTAATCATTTTTAGTTTTTTAAAGCTTTACTACTTCCAAGGGGTGGCTTGAGACATTAACTGCCCTTCCAACAGTTATCCAAAGTCAAAACAATGCTAGTAGTATTAAAGATGATAATAAAGATCTTCGGTGTGAAAGATCATGATCTCATTTAAAGTGTAAATAAATGAACCCATAGATTTTTTTTGCCATTATTGATCTGTAGCCTAAAATCTGGGTAAACATATGTTTGCTGTGTAAACAGTTTCAAAATAAGCTCCATTGGGGAAAAAATGAGATATCAACTGTGATTATTCACATCTCAGCGCCCTTCCCCTCTCCTAAAAACTGAAGTCAGTAGGAACATCCATACAACCAAGGATTCTAGGGGAAATTACAATGTTACAATGACTTCAGCCTTACTGTAATAAGACTGAATTGTAATCATTGTAATAATACTACTACTATATAATTTTTGATTATGAAAATAGTTAAAAATTAAGTCATAAAACCAACAATGAATAGATGAATCCAAATGGATATTCTCTCTATATTGCAGGGAAAAAATTGAATTTATAAATAAAATATAATTATGAGCAAACAGTTTAAGGGTTATTATAGCATCGTAATAATGTAACATCTTTCCAAATATATAGTTTATTAGTACAGTTTGTTTTTTTTTTTTAAATAGAATTGAAAGTTTATTTTACTCTTCTTACTTCAGTCAATTTTTTGGTGTTAAAATAGTTTTCTGGAATCCTTTGAGAATTTGTACCAGTCTCTTTATATTCATTTGGGAGCCTGTCTTTTCCTATTCAGAATTCTCTCATTTATTTACTCCAAGCAACCCTAACTTAGCATCCCACTACATTTGAAAATTGTTGAGATCTTGCATAGTCTTATAAAAATACACATTTTAAAGTCAGAATGACCTGGGGTTGGAATTCCAGTCCTACCACTTAACCTATGTAACTACACACTTTACTTAACCACAGTGAACTTCCATTTACTCATCTGTAACACTGGAGATAGACAGGAGTACTAACTTGAGGTGTTTTACAGTGACTGAGAGGATGCTTAATGCATGGCAAGTACTGGCACATAATCTTAGCTGTTCATATTTTTAGTGTTATCTCATATTTCTCTGAGACAGCAAACTAAGGAACAAGTTTTGTTTTGTTTTTATAAATGAGGATATTTATTGGGGATACACACAAAAAAGACCTGTTTATTCTGCATGGCTTCACTTTAGGTTTAAATACACTACAGAAGTTGATGAAAGATAGCTTCACCATTTTTGTTGTGTTATGCGAGAAGCCAATGAGTGTACCTCATTTTCCAGAATAAGTGTGTTCCTAATTAGTCAAGTGTAATATGTACGTTATAAAATTAAAATAATGGACTAAAATATCCATCCCCAAGTAAAATTTAAAATCCATGCTAACATATAACCCAATTTCAACATATTAAGTGAATATGTATTCTTAAAAGATCCACTACTTTACATTTAGATGCGTTAGGATGTATTAGAAATAAAAACAGAAGAAAAGATTTAGAATTTAGTCTGTCTTTGTCACTCAAGTTACCCTCTCTGAGTTTTATACCCCCTTCATCTATTAAAATGGGGGGTAACGCCAACCTGACTCCTTTAAAATGAGTTTGAGAGTCAGGCAAATTAGAAAGATACATAGATGATAACTTTTTAAAAAGCATATAGTCTTTCATGATTTGTAGAACACTTTTATACTTTTCAGAGTACTTTCACATTGATCATATTGTTTGTACTTTATGAAAGTCCTCTACAAATCAGAATTATGCTTATTATACAGAGTGGCACAGATAAAGATAATATTTAATGGCTGCTTAATATTGCAGAAAGAATGTGGACTTTATAGTCATACCTGACTCCACCACTTCCTGGCTTCACCTGTTTCTACATGTGTGATGGTTTGGAAATTACTCAACTTCTGAGAGCCTCAGTTTCTCCACATAGAAACTGAGTACAGAGTAGGTGACAGTTACTAGTTCTTCTTACTGGGAATGTAAACACATAATCGCTGTGATACCAGCCTATTAAATCCAGAAGCCTATTTGCACCCTAGAGTAAATACTCTGCTTTAAAACTAGATGTTTTAAACCTTTATTTCTATCAGTTCTGAAAAGCTATCATGTAATTAAAGTATTGTTGAAAATGCTTTAAGAGCTGATTTTTTGTGCATGGTCTTTTTTGATATTTGAATATGTACTTTGAAGATGAATAGAACGTTGTCTCTGTCCTCTGGGAGCCTACTAGGTGTTTGTGCAAGAGACAAGTTTAACAAATAGCTCCCGCATAATGTGAGAGTAATTACATTAGAGGTATGTCCAGAACAGAGCATCATATTGCCTCTGGGCCTTTTTTTTTTTTTTTTTTTTTTTTAATGGAGTTTTGCTCTTGTTGCCCAGGCTGGAGTGCAATGGCGCGATCTTGGCTCGCCACAGCCTCCACCTCCCGGGTTCAAGTGATTCTCCTGCCTGAGCCTCCCAAGTAGCTGGGATTACAAGCATGTGCCACAACGCCTGGCTAATTTTTTTTTTTTTTTTTTTTTTTTAAGTAGAGACGAGGTTTCTCCATGTTGGTCAGACTGGTCTCAAACTCCTGACTTCAGGTAATCCGCCTGCCTCAGCCTCCCAAAGTGCTGGGATTACAGGCATGAGCCACTGCATCCCGCCAGTTGTAGAATTTTATATTTCCACCAGAGTGCACAAGGATTCCAATTTCTTCACATCCTCACCAACACTTTTTATTTTCTGTTTTCTTAATAGTAGCCAGGCTAATGGGTGTGAGGTGACATCTCATTGTAGTTTTGATTTGCATTTCTATAATGATTAGTGACACATCTTTTCATGTGCTTATTGTCCATTTGTGTGTCTTCTTTGGGAAAATGTCTGTATGAGTTCCTTGACCATTTTTTAATTAGGGTGTTTGGTTTTATTGTCGAGTTTTAGGAGTTCTCTGTGTATTCTGGGTCTCATGTCTTGTCAGAGATATGACTTACCTATTTTTTCTTTTTTTGCCTGTACCTTTGTGTCATATCCAAGAAATCATTGACAATTCCAATGTCTCGCTTTTAGCCTGTGTTTTCTTCTAACAGTTTTATAGTTTTAGGTTTTACATTTAGATCATGATCCATTGTAGGTTGATAATTGTATATGGCATTTATTTCTGGATTCTCTTTTATTCCCTTCTGTATGTCTGTCTGCATGCCAGTACCAGACTGTTTCTGTTACTGTAACTTTGTAGTAAGTTTTGGAATCAGGAAGTGTTAGCCCGCCACCTTTGTTTTTCTTTTTCCTTATCATTTTGGCTTTCAGGGTACCGTGAAATTCTATGTGACTTTTAGGATGGGTTATTCTATTTCTTTGAAAACCCTACTGGGATTTTGATAGGAATTGCATTAAGTCTGTAGATTGCTTTGGGTAATATTGACATTTTTGCAATAGTAAGTCTTCCAATCTGTGACCACAGATCCCTTCCCATTTATTTATGTCTTCTTAATTTCTTTCATACATGTTTTATAGTTTTCATTGTACAAGCTTTTTACCTTCTTGATGAAGTTAATTCTTCATTTAGGAGGCTCAGTGTTCTGAAAATTTGTTCTTTTCGATGCTATAATAAACAGAATTGTTTTCTTAATTTCCATTTTAGATTGTTCAATGTTAGAAGAAATACAACTGATTTTTGTGTATTGACTTTGTATCCTGCTACTTTGCTTAATTGGTTTAATAATTCCAACAGTTTTTGTGTAGAATCTTTAGGGTGTTTTACATATAAGATCATATCATTTGTGAACAAGTAATTTTGCTTCTTTCTTTCTAATTTGGATGTCTTTTATTTCTTTTTCTTGCCTAATTGCTTTGACTACAACTTCAACTATTCAGCTAGTGGTCATGTTGAGTACAAGTGGTGAAAGCAGACATACTTGCCTTCTTCCTTATCTTAGATGAAAAGCTTTCAGTCTTTCACCACTGAGTATGATGTTCACTGTGTGTGTTTTGTATATGGTTTTTCTTAGGTTGACATAGTTTCCTTCTATTCCCATGTGCACTTGAGAAGAATGTGTGTTCTGTTATTGTTAGAGTTCTGTGTCTCTTTGGTATATTGTGTTTGTTCATCTCCTCTGTTTCCTTACTTATCATATGTCTGGTTGTTCTGCCCATTATGGAGAATGTGGTATTGAAGTCTCCAGCTATTACTGTAGAACCATTTCTTTCTTCAATTCTGTCTCATTTTTGCTACTTACATTTTGATGGTCTGCTATTAGGTGTGTTAATTTTTGCAATTGTTACATTCCTATATTGAACCTTTTATTAATGTATAATACCTTCGTTTTGTCTCGTAACCTTTTTTTTATTTAAAGTCTATTTTGTCTGTTACGAGTACAGCCACTCCTGCTTTCCTTTGATTACTGTTGCATGAAATATCCCTTTCTGTCCTTCAGTTTCACCATATTTGTATCTTTGGGTCTACAGTGAGTCTCTTATATACAGCTTGTGGTTGGAACATTTTAAAATTTTTATTCTGCCAATTTCTGTCTTTTGATTGAAGAGTTTATTTACATTTAGAGTAATTATTGGTAAGGAAAGACTTCTGTCATTTTGCTATTTGTTTTCTTTATACATATGCCTTGTAGCTTTTTTGTTCCTCATTTCCTGCATTACTGTCTTCTTTGGTCTTTGATTAATTTTTTGTAGTGAAACATTTAACTTTCTTGTTTCCTTTATGTCTATTCTTTAGTTATATTTTGTGTGGTTACCATGGGAATTACATTTAACATCCTAGACACTTCTAATCTCAATTTGTACAAGCTTAACTGCAATAATATACAAAACCTCTGCCCCTTTAACTGCTGTGTCCCAACCCCTTTCAGTTGTTGATGTCACAGAATTACATCTTCATATATTGTATGCCCAAAAACAGAAACTAGTAATTTTTAATGCATTCGTTTCTTAAATTATGTAGGAGACAAAATATGAAGTTACAAATCAAAGTTATAATGTTAGCTTTTAAACTAATAATTGATTTTCGTTATTTACCAATATTGACTTTGTTTATTAATATTAGGCTTATTTATTTATTTGTTTATAGGCAGGGTCTCATTCTGTAGCCCAGGCTGGAGTGCAGTGGTGCCATCACAGCTCACTGCAGCCTCAACCTCTTGGGCCCAATTGATTCTCCCGCCTCAGTCTCCTGAACAGCCATGACTACAGGCATGTGCCTACCACACCTGGTTAATTTTTGTTGTTGTTGCTGTTTTGTTTTGTTTGTAGGGATGAGGTTTCACCATGTTCCACAGGCTGGTCTTGAACTCCTGGGCTCAAGCCATCTCTGCCTGCCTCAGCCACCTAAAGTGCTGGGATTACAGGTGTGAGCCACCATGCCTGGCTAGGCTAAGTTTTTGGGTTTTTTTTAGTTTGAAAATGTAATAGTCTCTTCAATCATGTGGAAAACCAAAAGTGGATTTATACAACCATTGTTACAATATTACTAACTAGTGTTTATTATTACCTATGTATTTACCTTTACTGAGATCTTTATTTCTTCATATGACTTTGAGTTACTGTCTAGTTTTCTTTCATTTCAACCTGAACTGCTACCTTTAGCACATCTTTCAGGGCAGTTCTAGTGATAACAAACTCCCTCAGCTTTTGTTCATCAGGGAACATCTTAATTTCCCCCTTACTTTTGAGGGACTGTCTTGCTGGATATAGGATTCTTAGTTGACAGGTTTGGGTTTTTTTAGTCTTATTTTAGCACTGAGTATTTCCACCCACTGCCATATGACCTCCAGAGTGTCTGATGTGAAGTCTGCTGATAATCTCATTGAGGATTTGTTGTATGTGACAAGTCACTTCTCTTGTTGCTTTCAAAAATCTCCCTTTGTTTTTGGCCTTTGACAGTTCTAGTATAATGTGTCTCAGTGTGAGTCTGTTGGATTTCGTTACTTGTTTATTGAGCTTCTTGGATGTTTATATTCATGTGTTTCATGAAATCTGAGAAGTTTTGGCTATTACTTCTTCAAATATTTTTTCCACTCTTTTACCTGTCATTTCTCATGCAATTCCCACAATGCATTAGTTGGTCTGCTTGATGATGTCTCACGGGTCCCTTAGGGTCTGTTCACTTTTCTTGAATCTCTTTTATTTCTGTTCTTCAGACTCAGTACTTTCCCTTGTCCTATCTCATGTTCACTACTTTTTTTACCTGCTCAGATATGCTTTTGAATCCCTCCAGTGAATTTTCTGTTATTGTACTTCTCAGTTCCTGAATTTTATAATTTTTATTTCTCTTTATTGATATTTCCGTTTTGTTCATACAGCATTTTCTTGCTTTTGTTCACACCTTTTAATTATTTTTTTTTTCTTGAGACAGAGTCTGGCTCTGTCACCCAGGCTGGAGTGCAGTGATGCCATCTCGGCTCACTGCAAGCCCCGCCTCCCGGGTTCACGCCATTCTCCTACCTCAGCCTCCCGAGTAGCTGGGACTACAGGCGCCCGCCGCCACGCCCGGCTAATTTTTTGTATTTTTAGTAGAGACGGGGTTTCACTGTGTTAGCCAGGCTGGTCTCGATCTCCTGACCTAGTGATCCACCCACCTCAGTCTCCCAAAGTGCTGGGTTTACAGGTGTAAGCCACTGTGCCCGGCCATCTTTTAATTCTTTAAGAAAGTCTTTAGTAGATTTGTTATCAGGTTTTTGTGGGTTTTTTTGGTTTTTTGGTTTTTTGGTTTTTTGTTTGTTTGTTTGTTTTTGACAGAGTCTTGCTCTGTTGCCCAGGCTAGAGTACAGTGGTACAGTCTCAGCTCATTGCAACCTCCACCTCCTGGGTTCAAGTGATTCTTCTGCCTCAGCCTTCCAAGTAGCTGGGATTATAGGCACCTGCCACCACACCCAGCTAATTTTTTTGTTTTTAGTAGAGACAGGGTTTCACGATGTTGGCCAGGCTGGTCTCAAACTCCTGACCTTGTGATTTGCCCGCCTCAGCCTCCCAAAATGCTGGGATTACAGGTGTAAGCCACCACACCTGGCCTTATTTTTCTTTTAAGGAACAGTTTATATTGATTTATATTTGTTTTTTGAATAAGCCACTTATTCTTGTTTATTTAAACAGCACACTTGAATTTAATAATTTGGTAACTCTGAAAATCAGATTCTCCTTCTTCTCCAGGGTTTTCTTTTTTTGTTGTTATTGTTTTTCTGATTATTGTAGGATATCAAAAGTCAGCCTCAGGTGTAAACGTAGGGTCTTCTTAGATATTTTCTGAGCCTATGCCTTCCCCTAGGCATGCACAGTGACTTTCTAATTTCTTCCATACATGTGGTTGGTTTTTAATGTCCTAGTCTTCAACGTCTGGCTCCCAAAAGGGGAAAAAGAAAATTGAATTGGTGTGTAGGAAGGGGGGGCCTCCAGCTCTTTAAATCTCCTGGAAGTCAGTTCAGCCTGGGAGGTTGGGGTGGGGTTTGCAACAATGAGGAGGAGGTGGAACAGCAGTATCCAGGGCCTGTTTGCACCTTTGTGATGAGAAGCAGCATTTAGAGCACAGATCTCCGGTATTTGGAGAACGTAATTTTCTCTGCCCACCGTGGCTTGTGCAAGCAGTACACAGTTGACTGAGGGGTAGAGTATGGGTAGCTGCTACTGTGCTAAACCTGCAAGTCACTGAAATTAACTACAATTTACTGTCCAAGCCTTCACCTGGAAGTTGCAAGCCTTCAATAGACTCCAAGTTCCAAAATATCTACATCAGACAGATGCTGCCACTAAAATTGTTTTCAAGGTGGAGAAACAGATTTGTGGTGCTTCCTACTCTACCTTCTTTCCAGAATCCACCCCATTTGTTTTTACAATCATTTTAACCTGCAGTGATCACCTCAGTCATAGCACTTAACTTTGAATGCAGTGTGTCTCAAATTAGGATCTAAGAGGTAGTCTCTGGAGTTTGTGAGTTCTGCATTGGAAAAGCGCTTGTAAAGCACCTGTTTATAATTGAGTAGAGGAGAAAGAAACATTAGACAAATAACATAATGAAACTTTCATCAATGCTGAGAAGGAGAAATACAATGCAGATTGTAAAAGTGCATTTTCTAAACTATTTTGACCTATTTTAAAATAATTGGATCTTAGAATGTATTTTAACACGATTTTTAAAAATGTAATATTGCCCTCTGAAACTTTGTAAGGCTGCTTCAGTCTGTTACAGCAGCAATCACTACAAGATCCTTTGTTGATGAAATAGAATGGTAAAATTTGGGTGAGCCATGTGCCCAGCCAATAAACTTGACGTGTTTTTTTTGTTTGTTTTTTTTTTTGTTTTTTTTTGAGACAGAGTCTCGCTCTGTCGCCCAGGCTGGAGTGCAGTGGCACTGTCTCGGCTCACTGCAAGCTCCGCCTCCCAGGTTCACGCCATTCTCCTGCCTCAGCCTCCTGAGTAGCTGGGACTACAGGCGCCCGCCATGACGCCCGGCTAATTTTTTTTGTATTTTTAGTAGAGACAGGGTTTCACCGTGTTAGCCAGGATGGTCTCGATCTCCTGACCTCGTGATCTGCCCTCCTCGGCCTCCCAGAGTGCTGGGATTACAGGCGTGAGCCACCGCTCCCGGCCTAAACTTGACTTTTAAAAAGTCCTACCCTGGGCGACAGAGCAAGACTCCGTCTCAAAAAATAAAAAATAAAAAAAGACTTTGGGATCCTTAACCAAGACAGCGAGTAGTAGAACAGGTAACATGGAAAATCAAACAACTACAGCTAAAAGACTTGGAAAGAGTCTACGTGAAATTATTTCAAATGAAGAAAAACCCTTCATTGCACCTTGCTTCAAGTGACCCTGTAATCTCAGACCTGGTTCTAGGTCTCTCTGTACCTCCCTCTGCCACTCAGTGACATTTGAGAATAGGTAAGTTACAATTATTATTGAAATTCATTTTCTCCATCTGTGAAAAGATAGCAACACCTGTCTTTACCCAGAGGGACTGTGTGAGTCTCTAGAGAAGTAATATAAAAGAAAATATGTTGTAAATCATAGGAAGCTATAGAAATACTTATTCTATTACTAAAATTTATATACCATTGTGTATAGTTCCAACCTGGACAGCAATGAAGCCCTATAATTCACTTAGAGATTGGGGGTAGAGGCAGTAAAATGGCAAGGATATTCCAGAAGGAGGAACTAAAAAGACCCTAAATAATTTGACCCAAGCATCGGTAATAAGGCTTAAGAAACATAATTTTGCTCACCCATGTTGGCCAGACTGGTTTTGAACTCCTGGTTTCAAGTGATCCACCAGCCTTGGCCTCCCAAAGTGCTAGGATTACAGGCATGAGCCACCGCGCTTGGCTGAATGCCAGTATCTTAACAGCAACCCTGACCCAGAGTATTTCACAACTACTTTAGCTATTAACCTCTTTAAAACTGAGTACTTGGCTCAAAGTGATTTTTTGGTTTACTTTTTATTATGCAAAATTTCAAAAATACTCAAATGTAGAAAGAATAGTACAATGAACTCTATGTATACCCATCACCAGCTACAGCAATCAACTTGTGTACTTCTATTTGATTAATCACCCCTCCTACTCCCAACCTTCCATTGTTTTATTTTGAAGTAAATATAACACCTTATATCATTTTGTTCATATATATTTCAATATTAGCAAGACTTTCTAAATGAATAGAATCGAAAGGTAACTTCTATAAAATGATGATGAGTTGGTACTGATAAACAGCTAAAATAATAATTATGGTATAAATTAGATTTTGATAAAAACCAACTTTTTCCACTGCATGTTTGGTAAAAAATCGGCAGAGGGACCAAAAGGCTTTCTTGCCATAGTGTTTTTAAAATGTAATTTCTTTTGTAACTTTAAATATCCTATTCTTTCTTGCCCTTTTCTTCTGTAATTGCTTAAGCAGAATAAAGTGAAGTTGTATTATTAATTTTTTTAGCAACATAAAATATTATCAGTTTGAGTAATCTCAATATGCCATTGGGAAATAAGTAATTTGAAATATTCATAAAATCTCAAATGTCTGTCAGTTGGGTAGCTTTGCTTAAATAGCAATTTTATAAGTACAATTTTTATTTGTTAAGTGGACTTTCACCGAATTATTCAAAGGTAGACTATTATTTAATGGTGGGACTAAACATAAAGTATTATATTTAATTTTATGTTTATATATAATGAAGTATTAGCTACTCACTTTTAACTTACTGCTTGATGTAGCCCAAATGCTTACTGTTTAATTTTTTAACCATGAAACTAGGTTGTCTTTAAGCATTTAGTGATATCATTTAGATGCAGTACTGTGCTGAAAATAATGTATTTGAATTTTGAATATTCACCTTTATTAAAAGCCTATACATTTGGAAGAAAATGGTTATTTTGTGTTATAATGTTATTTTACACAGCTTTTATGTATAATTCTTTAGTTAACTGAAGTAGAACCATTAATGTGTGTAAACATATCTTCTAAAGTTTGTTTAAAGGATAGTCATCTTTTTTATTCTCTGAAAGTGTTATGTGACTTCATACTTTCATAACTTTAAATATGCAGAAGAAAGAATTTTGAGGGGAATTACATCAGATTTTTATTATATTTTTCATTTGTTATTGCATTTTATTCTTTAGTTTCATATACATAATAATTTCTAACCTAACCAGAAAACCAAGATTTTTTTCAATCCAAACTTAACTAGATGTGTGTTATTCTGCTTCTTTTTCTTGCTGTAATAAATCACTGTTAATTCTGTGAGTGGTCTAGAATAACTGGAAAGCAATCATTGCAGCCGAAAATAATCAGGGGTTTTTACATTAAGAGTGTATTTTTAGTTTTCTAAAAGTTTACAATTAATTTCTTTCTGTGATGAACTTTTTTTTTTCCTTGTTTAAAAACAGTTCACTGTGGGAAAGAATTTTTTCCTGGGTGATGAAATGATTGAAATCTTTACGGTATCCTTGGGAAGAGAAAACAATGATTTCTAAGCAACCTAGGAAGAGTTATTGGTTACACTAAAGAATATTCATGGATTTTATGAGAAGGCTATGGTGATCTGTGTAAAACTTAAGAAAATCATGGCTGCTTTGGCAGAAATAGCAATTTATTTCTTAAAAGCAAATCTATTTTAACTGCTTCTACATAATTTTTTCTGTTTGGTGCTGGAAAAAGGATATATTATCTAACATATAAAAAACTCATATAAGATTATAACTTAAGAAATAGCAAGTCTTTCATATGCCTCAAACATTGTGAACATTAACATGTAATGTTTTTATTTTCTTGTAAAGCTAACACATTTACAATTTTTTTTTAAAGGCAAATCCTCCTCCAGTACTGGTCAACACAGATAGCTTGGAAACACCAACTTATGTAAGTTCCATTTCCTCCCCACATTTAAGTAATTCTGCCTTTCCTGTTCAGTTTTTGATACAAATACGAAGACCATGGCATTGTTTTCTCTAACACATTTCTCTTAAGATGTTCTGTCACTATATACTACAGCTGTAATTGCTATAGTAAATTAAGTATGGTCCTCCTTTGGTTATTTTTTTTCCTTATGTAAAGCAGAAATTTTGAAATAGAAATTCATAATCTAATTCGGAAATTATGATGGCTAACTTTCACAAAAGGTTGTCTCTGACCATTGGTTGCTTACACAGCGCCGTATATTTAAATCATTTTAGAAGTCTAATTGAATGACTAGATTTTTAGTAACCAGGTTTTTTTTTGTGCATTCATATATACGAAAATAATTAGTTATAACTTTGTAATTTTAAATTGATCAGGGACAAAAGTCCACTTGTCGCATAATTTTATTATATGAAGGTTCCAGAATAGATAAATCCATAGTTAACTGAAAGTAGATTAGCAGTTGCCGGGTGGTGGGTGTAGGGCAGAATGGGGAGTGACTGCTAATAGGTACAGGGTTTGTTTATGGGGTAATAAGGATGTTCTGGAATTAGAAAGTAATGATGATGGCACAGCTCTGTGAATAAACTAGAAACTACTGAATTGCATACTTTAAAAAGGTAGATTTTATGATATGTGAATATCTCAACATAATTTGTTAAGGTAAAAAAGTAGAAAAAGGTGAGTAATAACAAATGCAAATTAAAACAATACATCTTAAACATTATGTTATCAAAAGAGCAAAAAGTTTGTGAGTACATTCTGCTGGTGACAGTATGGGGTAAAAATATACTGCTACATTTTTGTTAAAGTTTAAGCGGATAAAACTTTAGAAAATGCCGTAATTTCGTGATGAGTGAGTCTAAAAACCATTTTTTTTATATTTTTTCTTTTTGTATTGTATCTAAGAAGCCATTGCATAATCTGACATCACAAAGACTTACAGTTCAGTTTTCTTCTAAGAGTTTTATGGTTTTGCTTTTAGATTTTGGTCTTTGATTCATTTTGAGTTGATTTTTGTATAATGTGAAGTAGAGGTCCAACTTCATTCTTTTGTATGTGGATAGCATCACTGTTTGTTGAAAAGACTATTCTTTCCACATTGAATGGTCTTGGCAACCATATAGAAAATCAGTTAACTGTAAATATATGGGTATATTTCTTTAATTCCTTTCAATAATGTTTTGTAGTTTTCTGTATACAAGTCTTGGAGTTCTTTTGTTAAATTTATTTCTAAGTATTCTCTCTCTTTTTTTTTTTTCCTCTTGAGACAGAGTTTCACTCTGTCACCCAGGCTGGAGTGCGTTGACACAATCTCAGCTCACTGCAACCTCTGCCTCCCAGGCCCAAGATGATCCTCCCAACTCCCATGTAGTTGGGAACACAGACACGTGCCACCATGACTGGCTATTTTTTTTTTTTTTTTTGTATTTTTGGTAGAGATGGGGTTTTACCATGTTGCCCAGGTTGATCTCGAACTCCTGAGCTCAAGTCATCCAGCCCGCCTCAGCCTCCCAAAGTGCTGGGATTCCAGGGTGAGCCACCATGCCCAGCCAGTATTTTATTCTTACAATGCTGTTATAAATGAAATTGTTTTATTTTCGGAGTTTTTATTGCTAGCATTTGGGAATATAATTGACTTTTAGGTGTTTATCTTTTATCCTACAACCTTGCTGAACTCATTTATTACCTCTAGTAGTTACGTAGTTTGAATTTTCTATATACAAGATCATGGCACTGGCAAATAGAGATACATTACCTCTGGATGCCTTTTATTTCTTTTTTTTTTTATTTTAAAGGAGGGAAAACTTCAGGATTTTATTTTTTGTTTTTTGGATTTTTTTTTTTTAATTTCAGTAAGTTTTTAGGGAGCAAGTGGTGTTTGGTTACATGAATAAGTTAGTGGTGATTTCTGAGATTTTGGTGCACCCATCATCCGAGCAGTGTATACTGTACCCAGTGTGTAGTCTTTTATCCCTCACCCCACTCCCACACTTTCCCGAGTCCCCAAATGCCAATGTATCATTCTCATGCCTTTGCATCCTCATAGCTTAGCTCCCACTTATGAGTGAGAACATACTATGTTTGGTTTTCCATTCCTGAGTTACTTCACTTAGAATAATAATCTCCAGTTCCATTCAGGTTGCTGCAAATGCCATTATTTCATTCCTTTTTATGGCTGAGTAGTATTCCATGGTGTGTGTGTGTGTGTGTGTGCGCACCATATATTTTTTATCCACTCATTGAAAAATGGGTATTTGGGCTGGTTCCATATTTTTGCAATCGTGAATTGCGCTGCTATAAACATACATGTGCAAGTATCTTTTTCATATAATGACTTATTTTCCTCTGTGTAGATACCTAGTAGTAGAATTGCTGGATCAAACAGTAGATCTACTTTTAGTTCTTTAAGGAATCTCTGTACTGTTTTCCATAGTGGTTGTACTAGTTTACATTCCCATCAACAGTGTAAAAGTGTTCGTTTTCACTGCATCCACGCCAACATCTATTTTTTTTTATTTTTTTCTGATGACCATTCTTGCAGGGGTAAGGTAATATCACAGTGTGGTTTTGATTTTCATTTTCCTGATAGTGATGTTGAGCACTTTTCCATATGCTTGTCACCCATTTGTGTATCTTCCTTTGAGAATTTTCTATTCATGTCCTTAGCCCACTTTTGGATGAGATTGTTTTTTTCTTGCTGATTTGTTTGTTTGAGTTCCTTGTAGATTCTGGATATTAGTCCTTTGGGAGAAAATCTTCACAATCTATACTTCTGACAATCTGTAGGTTGTCTGTTAACTCTGCTGATTATTTTGCTGTGCAGAAGCTTCTTAGTTTAATTAAGTCCCATCTGCGTATCTTTGTTTTTGTTGGATTTGCTTTTGGGTTCTTGGTCATGAAGTCTTTGCCTAAGCCAATGTTTAGAAGGGTTTTCTGATGTTATCTTCTAAAATTTTAATGGTTTCAGGTCTTAGATTTAAGTCTTTGATCCATTTTGAATTGATGTTTTTATAAGGTGAGAGTGAGGATCCAGTTTCATTTTCTACATGTGGCTTGCCATTTATCCCAGCACCATTTGTCAAATAGGGTGTCCTTTCCCCACTTTATGTTTTTGTTTGCTTTGTCAAAGATCAGGTGGCCGTAAGTATTTGGCCTTATTTCTGGGTTTTCTATTCTGCTTCATTCTGTGTGTCCATTTTTATACCAGTACCATGCTGTTTTGATGACTATAGCCTCATAGTATAGTTTGGAGTCAGGTAATGTGATGCCTCCAGATTTGTTCCTTTTGCTTAGTTTGGCTTTGTCTATGGAGGCTCTTTTTTGGTTCCATATGAATTTTAGGAATGTTTTCTCTAGTTCTGTGAAGAATGATGGTGGTATTTTGGTGGGAATTGCATTGACTTTGTAGATTGCTTTTGGCAGTATAGTCATTTTCACAATATTGATTCTACCTGTCCATGAGCATGGGATGTGTTTCCATTTGTTTGTGTCATCTGTGATTTCTTTCAGCAGTGTTCTGTAGTTTTCTTTGTAGAGGTCTTTCACCTCCTTGGTTAGGTATATTCTTAAGTATTTTATTTTCCTTTAGCTATTGTAAAAAGGGTCGAGTTTTTATTTTTATTTTATTTTATTTTATTTATTTATTTGAGACAGTGTCTCACTCTGTTGCCCAGGCTGGAGTACAGTAGCACAATCTCAGCTCACTGCAACCTCCGCCTCCTGGGTTCAAGCGCTTCTCCTGTCTCAGCCCCCACCCTACCCCACCCCTTGGCCCCTGCCCTGAGTAGCTGGGATTAAAGGCGTGCACCACCACACCTGGCTAATTTTTGTATTTTTAGTAAAGTACTCGGTGCTACCTAAAAAGCCCCCTTTCTGTGCTGCTTAGAAACCTACATCATGAATTGGCATTAAATTAAGCACCAGGAATATTTACTGAGCACCTACCTTGTGAGGAAACTTAAAGGTGAAAAATCTCAGATTCCTTAAGGCAGAAATCATAAGGTCACAGTATCAGAATTTTACGTTAATGCCAAAAGGGCCATATAAGCACACTCATTTGGAAATGTTTTCAAAAATAAAATTTTAGATTATTTAGAAATAAACAAATGAACAAAAATGGAGCTCAATGCAGCTAGCAGTTGTGGGATTTGGCCTAATCCATATGCCAAGGAAAATTGGTAAACTTTGAGGTTTCTAAAAACAGAATAGAGTAAGCATAAATTGAGCATTCAACTCAAAAATATTTTTTAGAAAATCAAAGGAGTAAAGAACAGTTAAAAACAGAAAGTAATACCATGAAATAGATTCATCAATAATGTCAAAACTGCTTATTCAATAAAGACTGATAGACTTTTAGCAAGTCTTGAGCAAGAAACAAGATGATACAAATAACCTTTAGAATAAGAAAGGGGATATTGCTGCAAATAAAAATTTTACTCGTAACAAAGGACTTCCTGTCAAGTGGGCGTGATATACACATGGGTAACCCTCCTGTACTCTAGATGCACAGACATGATCAACACATCTCTTGAAGTTACTCCTCCTAAACTGAGATAAAGAAATTTTACGTGTGTGTGTGTGTGTATGTGTGTGTGTGTGAGAGAGAGAGAGAGCGCAAGCAAGCGAGCTCCTGGGCAACATAGACCCCATCTCTATGAAAAACAAAAGTAAACAGCCGGGCGTGGTGGCATGTGCCTGCAGTCTCAGCTACTCAAGAGGCTAAGGCAGGAGGATCACTTGAGTCCAGGAGTTTGAGGCTGCAACGAGCTATGATTATGCCACTGCATTCCAGCTTGGCTAACAGAGTGAAATCCCAACTCTCTCTATATAAATCCCTTTATAACATATAATCTCTAAGAAGAAAATGTCTATAGATGAGAAAGAAGAGGGAACAAAATAGTAATAGGGTTTGAATCTAGGAGAATCACAAGAGTTAAGAACCCAAAAGGGTAGTAGAGATGGGCTTCAAAAGTTCTCAAGGAAGAAACTCCTGGTCCCTATGTTAGACCTGAATTAAGGGCTACTTTTTATAGTATGGTTAAGAAAGCAAAGTAGCTTATGTTGGTTTTGTTATTTCTCTTGTGGTTATCTGTCATTGCATAACAAACTACCCTGAAGCTTAGTAGCTTAAAAGAACAACAGTTCATTTTTTCTCGTAATGAATTGGATGGCTCTGCTTTACATGGTGTGGGTTAGGGCACTGGACAAGGTTGGGAGGTCCAAATAGCCTTATTCACGTGGCTGATAGTTGGTGGTGCTGACTGCTGGTTAAGAGTCTAGCTGGGGCTTTTGGCCAAGGGTTTTGGTTCTCTGTTGGTTAGATCTCCCTGTAGGCTGTTTGAGTTTTCCTCATGTTATAGCTGCTGGGTTCTAAAGAAAATATATTCCAAGCAAAGGCAAATACTATCAGGCATCAGATGACCTAGTCTCAGAAATCACACAGCATCATTTGTGCCACATTTGTTTTTAGTCAAAGCTAGTCACACGGCTTGCCTAGATCTAATTGGAGAGGAAAGAGACTCCTTTTGATGGTAGGGTGATTTAGTTATATTGCAAAAGAATGTCTGGAATGGAAGATGTGAGCCATCTTCAGAAGTAGAATTTAACACAATCCGCATTTGATTTAGATAGAGTTTTGCCCAGCCTCATATCACGAGACATTTTAAAGGAAGGATTCAAACCCATGTTCGTCTGACTCCAGGGACTTGTTTCACCAGTGGCCTTTACTGTAGGAGTTAACTTCTTTCAGGAGAGACTAGGAAATAAATTGGAGGGAGATAAATTGTGACTAAGATATCTTGAATGGTGACTGATTTTGACATAAAACATGTAAGTGAAATTTGTGACCGAGGAAGCACAAAATTCCAGATGTCGAAGTGGAAAATTGCAGGATATGTAATGGAAAGAGCAAGTCGTTCACGGAAAGGGTTGGTATTAAGGCTTATGAAGAGGTGAAGAATGAAGGGGAGTGGTACATTGGGGTCAGTTCATTCAAAGACATGATTACCAAGCCATAGAGTTTGGATATTTCTAGGAAGGGAGAGTTTTGAAAGTTTTAGAGGAATTATGTTATGGGCTTTAAAAAGATCCAGCTGTTGCCAGGTGCGGTGGCTCACGCCTGTAATCCCAGCACTTTGGGAGGCCGAGGCGGGTGGATCACAAGGTCAGAAGATCGAGACCATCCTGGCTAACATGGTGAAACCCCATCTCTACTAAAAATACAAAAAATTAGCCGGGCGTGGTGGCGGGCACCTGTAGTCCCAGCTACTCGGGAGGCTGAGGCAGGAGAATGGCGTGAACCCGGGAGGCGGAGCTTGCAGTGAGCCGAGATCCCACTACTGCACTCCAGCCTGGGCAACAGAGCGAGACTCCATCTCAAAAAACAAAACAAAAAAGATCCAGCTGTTTAAAACACAGTGATTTGGGCAGTGGGGAATACTAATCTAAGCAATTAGGCAGACTGCATCGACAGTATTCCTTTCCAGAGGAGGTTTAACAAGGCCTGAAGAAAGGTATTAGAAATGAGAGTGAAGAGGTGATGATTTTCAGAAAAATTAAAGTGTTCAAATCAGAAACAGTTGGTAACTGATTAGATGTGTGGCTCAAGACAGAGAAGGATCAGAGGTTGAAACTGTTAAAAGCTGAATGTACCTATCCTGGATTTGAAAGTCATGATACCACGAATGTTGTCAACTCATTAATCACATTTGTATTCTTCCATTCCTTGAAAATCTTCCCCAGAATTATTAAAATGAAGCTATTGTGTTTGATTACTGTCGCATTTAACAGGTTTTCATTAATAAATCGTACAAAAATTTTGCCTTGCCATTTCGGATTTTACACTCTTAAGTTTCTGAGCTGCTTTTCTTTTCCCCTGTAGGTTAATGGCACAGATGCAGATTATGAATATGAAGAAATCACACTTGAAAGGGTAAAAGCTATTATCTTAATCTGTTGTTTTAAAGAACTTTGCAGTATACTGCTTTTTCATACAGAATCCAAGGGAGATCTCTCAAAAACAGAACTATATGATATTTTCTAAGTTCCCAGTTCATAAAATTGGCCAAGGTATTTTCAAAACATTTGCCTTTTCTTTAGTAACCTTATTTTTTTTAATAAACTTTTTATTTTAAAATAGTTTTAGATTTACAAAGAAGTTGTAAAGATAGTCCCAAGAGTTTCCATTTACTCTGGATTCAGCCTCCTCTATTGTTAACATCTCATATTACCAGAGTACATTTATTTCAACTAAGACACCTGTATTCATACATTATTATTAACTGAAGTCTCTATTTCCTTACTTTTTATATTATTCTCTTCCAGAGGCCCATCCAGGAATCTACATTACGTTTAGTTCTCCTGCCGCCTTAGACCCCTCTAGATTGTGATAGTTTCTCAGATTTTTCTTGCTTTTTAATTTTGTTTATATTGTTTATATGCATATGCTAATGAAGTGTTGTTCGTATTAAGTAGTATACTAGTAACATGGTCATATCAATTTTCTTTTCTAGCAAAATAACCATACTTCTAACAGAGCTGTATTAAAAACTAATTATGGTATACTCCCCCAGTCAGAAAATGACTTAAGGGTGCAATTCAGATGTGTAAATTTTCTTAAGATATGTTTTTCCCTTAAGAATACCTGCACTCAACGCCTGTAATCCCAGCACTTTGGGAGGCCGAGGCGGGTGAATCACTTGAGGCCAGAAGTTCAAGACCAGCCTGGCCAACATGGCAAAACTCCGTCTCTACTAAAAATACAAAAATTAGCCAGATGTGGTAACACAGACCTGTAATCCCAGCTACTTGAATCAGGAGAATCGCTTGAACCCAGGAGGCAGAGGTTGCAGTGAGCCGAGATCGCACTCTAGCCTGGGTGACAGAGCGAGACTCCGTCTAAAAAAAAGAACAAAGAATATCTGCATTCAATTTTTATTGTATGTTATAATAGTAATGCCACCTTATCTGGCTAGCATTTTATGGAAATTTAGTGTTTCACACAAGCAGATTTCTTAAGTAACTAAATGTGTGTATATTCAAGACTAAAATCCTAGATAATTAGATTTGTTTATATTGGAATCAAATCTGAGAAAAATAAATCTGAGAGAGTCTCTTACATGTATATCTTTATTGCCCTCTACTTAAATTCGGATCACCTGCTCAAGTTAGGTGGCTACTGGAGTAATATTCAAGTAAGCACAGTATTAATGTACTGTACATATTTTAATATAGTAGTCTGTGATGTCTCCTAACTTTTTGTATTATTGATTTTTTATCCTTTCCCAGGGCCTTTTAATTTTAAATTCCTTTTGTTTAGTCAGGACTATACATTGTATTTTTCACTGGTTGAAGAACTTGAGTACCTAAGTAATTTGGTAACCTCCCATAATCCACTGGTACTGTTCTTAAGATTCAGGTAATTCATGAAGCTAGATTGAAAAACTTTTTTTATTAAAATAGAATTTTAAGACAGATGGTGGTAGAGTGAGTGTTTACACTGTTTAATACGAACAGTTAAATGATAGGTCCACATATATTTGCTTACTTGAGTCACCTGAAATTCAGTTAGAACATTCTTCAAGAAATAAACATTTTTTAATACCTTGCTTAAATCAATTATTTTTAAAGGCTTTTTGTAGCAGTCGAACCCTTTCTGTGAAGAAAATATTCAGAAATCTTGTTTCTCCAGTTCATAAAACAAGCAAAAAGTAGAGCTGCTTTGGCAAACTTTACTTTGCTGTCAAGAAAATTCACCAATGTTAAGCTCTCAGGTTGGACTTACAGTCAGTATGAAAAAATGCGTTTTGCTAATCGGGTATACTGGTTAAACATGTCAAGGACTGATGGCAGCTATCACTTAGCAGCTACAATTTGGTCATTTAAAAATAAGCTGATGTCAAGTCAGCAGAAGAAAAGCACCATCGCCACCCCCTTTTTTAAAGGCTAAAACAGTACATGGGTTTTACCTACTCAGAAATAACAGCGGGAAGATCACTTCAGCATTTGTCTCTTAGGAGAGATGTGCCCTACCAAACATGGCTGAGGTGCAGTCTGAAAGAAACAGACTTATAGTGACACCTCTGCAGATGGGTGACTAATCCAATGACAAGTTGCACATACTTTTAAAGAAAGAACTGTGGAGTATACTTCAAAAGTCCTTGGTGTATTTTCTTGAACCTCACCTGTTCAGCAGTAATGCCTCTGAAAGGACTTTCCTCCAGAACAAGTCCATTTAATTTAGAATCTTTATATTACTCACCCATATACCTTTATTTGTCGTGTTCCTTATGTTAGTACAGTTTCTGCGTCCTTTAATGACAGGAACCTGTCAATAAAGATAAATCATATTCAGTCTCAGTTTTTTTTCTTCTATCCTCAGGGAAATTCAGGGCTTGGTTTCAGCATTGCAGGAGGTACGGACAACCCACACATTGGAGATGACTCAAGTATTTTCATTACCAAAATTATCACAGGGGGAGCAGCCGCCCAAGATGGAAGATTGCGGTATGTTTTGCGCTTTTTATTGTGATGCTGAATCCACTTTGTGTATTTTTCTTGAAGCAGACTGGATAAGGGATAAATACAAATAACAAACACTATCATGATAACTAGCATAGGGTAGATGCTTTAACAACATTCAAGTCAATGAATGAGATGATTATGGTCTAAGCATTGTGTTGCTGTTTTCATTTAGACTCCAGTTTTATCTTAGATATTATAACATTTTGAATAATAAATTTGGTTGATGGTTTAAATGTTTGTGAGCATATTTATAGAAATCATGAGTTTCCCTTTGTGTTTTCAAATACACTCACAGAATATTTTCCATTTCCTCTCTGGTTGGGAAACATGTATATAAACTTATTTAAGATACAGAGGATAGAGGATCACACATCCATGTTGAATCCCACACCACAAAGACTAAAGTATATGCAAACTTTAAATAATATATTTTCTTAATTGACTAGATGAAAATAACATTTGTCTCTGTTTAAATTTAGTGTTCCATTTTGGAAGATATATTTTGCAAACTGATTTTTTGGGGGTCATAAATTATGTCATTTTTCCTATTTCCTTGTTTGTTGTTAAAATAGCCTGAAGTTTTAGGACTAAAGAGTTTATATAGTCTTGTTAAAAACAGCATCTTATTTTAAGGATGTTGGTACCTTAATGCAGTTTTTCAATTTCTAAGCTTTAGTTCTCACTGGATATGACAGGTGGTATATTAATGAAATCAAATATAAAAATTAATCATTTGACCATTCATGTAAATGTAGACATTTACTTCCTGATTCTGTTAGATATAGAAGCTTGTCAGGACCAGTTTTAATATTTTAATTATGTTTTGTTTACCCTCTCTACCCAATTTGAGATGACCATCTTTTTTTTCCTGATGGAATACCATGCAATCAAAGAGACCAGAACTAGGGAAAAGGCTAAGATTAGGAACAAATCAGACTTTTAAAAAACATAACACCATGGCAAATTATAAGTTCTTTACCTACGAAACCTTTGAATTAAGTGACCTAATCTTTATATAAATTTCGAAAAATAACTTCATTGTTTTATGACTAATATATAGGTTGGAATAGGCACTCAGAAAATTATTTTTAGTTTATCTCAGTTTTCACACTACCTCTGTGACCTTAAACTCGTGATGTGAGCCTCAGTTTTCTTATCTTTGAATCACAGCTCTGTCACTTCTTATCTGGGTGGCCTTAGGAAAGTTATTTAAATTCTTTGCGCCTCAGTTTCTCCATCTGTAAAATAGGGATTAAAATATATCTTAAGCTTACAGGTGACATGAGGGTTAAAATACCAAGAAAGTGCCTGGCATGTGGTTAGTGCTAAATAAATATTTGCTATTTACACAGAATAAGCATGCAGGAAGTATACAAATGGTAGCTGTAATTATTATTTAACATTTTTATATAATCTGTTATTTTCACTGTTTCTTTTGTTCCTTTTGCTGGCCCTTGGGAAATGTTTGTATTTGTTTATATTAGTTTTTGATACACTTTCTTCATTTGTGTTTTCTGGAATTACTCCAGAATTATTTATAATTCTCTTTACCTTAAAAAAGAAGTAACAAAAAATTGGTAAAGTGGAAAATTAATATTTAAATTATATTTAATTTTTATTTTTAATATTTAATTGTTTTCTCAGGGTCAATGACTGTATATTACGAGTAAATGAAGTAGATGTTCGTGATGTAACACATAGCAAAGCAGTTGAAGCATTGAAAGAAGCAGGGTCTATTGTACGCTTGTATGTAAAAAGAAGGAAACCAGTGTCAGAAAAAATAATGGAAATAAAGCTCATTAAAGGTCCTAAAGGTATGTGGTAAGTCAAACTAAGATAAATCTTTAAGAAATCTCTGAGTTAAATATACCTATGAACTTTATCTGTAACATACATTCCAAGATTAACAATATTAGTAATACTCTACAGAACTTGAGTGGATTTTAATTTCTCTGTTATTTCTACTGATTTTTGTCTTATGTAGCATTTTAGAATATTTACATTTCTACCAAGATTGCAGCATTTGAAAAGTTCCTTTTTTTGCGGGTTTTTTTTTATTTTTTGAGGCAGGGTTTTGCCCTGTCACCCTGGCTGGAGTCCAGTGGTGCAGTCATGGCTTCCTGCAGCCTCAGCCTCCTGAGCTCAAGCGATCCTCCCACCTCACCTTCCCAAGTAGCTTGGACTACATGCACACGCCACCACACTGGGCTGATTTTTTTTCTTTTTTGTAGAGACGGAGGTCTCCCTGCATTGCCTAGGCTGGTCTCAAACTCCTGGCTGAAGCAGTTCTCCCACCTCAGCCCTACAGAGTGCTGGTATTACAAGTGTGAGCCACTGCACCTGGCCCAAAATTCTTATGTTTATTGATGTATACTTTTATACATTTTACTGCAGTGAGCATATATATAAATTTATGTTTTTTATGATTTTTATATTCAATATTTGCTCAGCGTGTTTTTAAGAGTTTTTAAAAGTAGGGAACAAAATATCTACTTGTTTTATAAGTGGATTTGTCCCTATTTGTATTAAGTATTCTTATATTGAAGACTTATAGCATTAAAAGAGTGAAATATTTGTGTCCTTGAACACTTTGAAGTTAAGTATAGTATTGATATTAACTTGTGATAATCTACAAAGTACTTTAAATGCAGATACACAGGCTAAGTTAGAAGAAGTGTTTATAATATGTATTACGAGCAGTTACATCTGCAGTAAAGGACTGTTAAGATGTGATTGCTGAATTTTTAAAACATTGATGGCTTGAGGATAAATGGAAATAGTAGTTTCAATATGTGGCTTCATGGAAGAGGGAGGATGTCAACAAATGAAAAAGGAATGGAGAGCTGAGAAATTATCTGATATTGAAGCTATGGGATTTAAGAATTACAGAAATTCCTTACTTAAAATTGTTAATTCATAGAATATTGAAAAAGAACAAAGGTATTCACATTTTTAAAGCATGTTGGTTCTACCCACCACCACCAGACAATGTTGTTATTTCTTCTCAATAATTTTATTCTTGTGAAAATATTAAAAGTGTAGGTAAGCATAATTTTGATGGAGACAAAAGTAAAACATAATTTCGCAATGTCACTTTGGAATAACAAGTGCATTTGCGAAAAGATATTAAGAAGGAACATGTGGGATAAAAGGAATCTATTCGTAACTCTAGGAGCAGCTATATTTATAAATGTCCCTTGATTGCAGAACATATACTAGTAGATAACTAAATAGATTCTTTTCTATTTTAAAAAATATTAGTGTGATGGAATTATTACCTTGTAGTTTTCAACCATTTCTTTCTGGGCTTAAGTTCATATTTATGGATGAGAATCTACAACTGTTTTCCAAACAGGTCTTGGGTTTAGCATTGCTGGAGGTGTTGGAAATCAGCATATTCCTGGGGATAATAGCATCTATGTAACCAAAATAATTGAAGGAGGTGCAGCACATAAGGATGGCAAACTTCAGATTGGAGATAAACTTCTAGCAGTAAGTATAAGAAATCTATTGTCTTTTAAATCATTTTGTTGTCTGTTTTTTTTCTGACAGATACTGGAATTTCTCCATACCAAAAAGGTCTAAATGATGTTTAAATTAGCAAATACTAGCCTTGCTGTATCAAATCCTAAAAAATGATTCTTGGTAATGTCTTTATTTGTCATTTCTGTTTTCTCGGCTAGCTCCTCCCTTTTCCTTTTATTCCTTTGTTGTTGTTGAAGGGTTGAGGGCTTGTATGCACAGAGTGTTTCATCATAATCCTTAGGTTTATAAAACAATGTCATCATTTGTTTATGCATGACCTTTTTTGTTTTACTTCACTTAATAATATAATGAAACCTAGTAACTACCCAGCCCAAGAATTAGAACATCAACCATTTTGTGTTTCTTATTCCTTTGCTTCTTAAAAGTTGTTTAATCAGGCCAGGTGTGGTGGCTCACACCTGTCTGTAATCTTAGCACTTTGGGAGGCTGAGGTAGGTAGATTGCTTGAGCCCAGGAGTTTAAGACCAGCCTGGGCAGCATGGCAAAACCCTGTCTCTACAAAAAATACAGAAATTAACCAGACCTGGTGATATACACCTATAGTCCCAGCTCCTTGGGAGGCTGAGGTGGGAAGATCACCTGAGCCCAGGAGGTTGAGGTTACAGTGAGCTGTGATTGTCCCACTGCACTGCAGTCTGGGTGACAGAATGAAAGCCCATCTCAAAAAAAAAAAAAAAAAAAGTTTAATTACATACATATGCCTAAATAATTTTGTTTAGTATTATTTGTTTTGAAGCTTTTTCAAAACACTATTGCACTGTATGAGACTTTCATCTCCAATTTTTTTTCCCTCAATATTGCTTTACTGAGGCTTACCCATATCATTGCTTAGAGCTAAAGTTCATTCATTTTATCTCTATGTAATATTCCACTGTATGTCTGTACTGCAATTTATTTGTCCAGTCTTCATCAGTGTATTAGTTTGTTTTCACACTGCTATGAAGAATTACCTGAGACTGGGTAATTTATAAAGGAAAGGGGTTTAATTGACTCACCAGCCTCAGGAAACTTACAATCATGGTGTGGGGTGGGGGAAAGCAAACACGCCCTTCTTCACATGCCAGCAGGAAAGAGACGTGCCAGCAGTGGAAATGCCAGATGCTTATAAAACAATCACATCTCATGAGACTCACTCACTATCAAGAGAACATCATGGGGAGCAACCTCCATGATCTAATCACTCCTACAAGGTCCCTCCCCCAACACATGGGGATCACAATTCAGGATGACATTTGAGTGGGGACACAGAGCCATACTACATCAACCAATTACTGTCTGAGTCCATGTTCCTTAGGGAAACGGAATCTGAAGAAAAGCTAATGTGCTAAGGTACTATTGGGATGTGTGATCTCAAGAAGGCTAGAGTGAGTGAAAATGAGGAGTGAAGCGGAGAACGAACGAGAGCCAGTAGAAGGCAGAATGTGTCTGAGCTGGCTGTAATTTTATAAGGTAGCTTGTTGCTTGCCATGTAGAACAGTCTTCTAGGCAGACACTGTAAAAACCATCCAGGCATCATAAACCTTACATCCAGCCATCTAGAGAAAAGAAAGAACGGTTTATCTGCTGGCGCCTTGTATTCTCCTGTCTCTTGTGTACCCTCTAGGGGTTATTTGTCCCAAGCTTTTGGATTGTGTTACCCGACTCTCCTGGGCACAGTTTCTAGGGAAGCCAGCTCCTGTACTCCATGGCCCAACACTTCACCCAAGCCCAAAAATGGTAGAGTTGCCGTGGTATAGACAAGTCAGACATAGGTTTGTGACATGTTGTAGCTTCCACTGTGTGGAACACATCAGCCATGCCCAGTCCCAGCCAGAAGAGGCTGAGAAAACTGGGAAGGGCAGGAGACAAGATGAAAGTAGTATAATAGTCAGGACTCTCCACTGAGCAAGCAGCCAAGGCCTAGCAGAATCTGAAAAGGCACATAAACTGGATCTGGCATAGTAGGAAGTTGGTTTTTAAAAATATATTTTAAGACTTTTTTTTTTGGTATTATGAATAATTTTCCTAGGAAGAGCTGCTGTGTGTTCTGGTGAACATGTACAAGAATTTTACTTGACTGTCACGGGATTATTGATTATCCTACTAGTAGCATTCTTTTTAAAAACCATCTTGTTGTTTTCCAGGCTGCTTGTAAAAATTTACATCAGCAGTGTATAAAAGATTCCTTTGTTCTACATCCTGTTTAGTACTGTTTATTGTTGCAAGGAGATTTTTCTTTAGTTAATGATAGGGAAAAGGAAAGAGCAGAGCTTGAACTATGTTTCTCTAACTTACCCTTTCACAGCTAAGATCACCACTCTTTCCTCAAACTATAACCAGTACCTTCTCACCATCACTCATCACTCACACACAAACACAGTCAAGACAGCCTTCTGTTGCCACTAGTTTTCTCACTTTTACTTTTTAATTTCTTGGCTACCATGTTTCCCTTTATGGTTTCTCTAGAACTGGTTTTGGTGGTAGGAGACAGCAACCCGTGCTGATACCATTATGGCAAGACTTATTCTCTCTTAAATCAACTTTTAGTGAGGCTTTTGTTCTCTTAATTACACTGGAATCATTCAATTCTCAGTCCTCGTCTTAACTGACTTATCTGGCTGGAGTTTGACACACTTTCCTCCTTCTTCTAACACTTTTTCATTTGCCTAATAGTCACCCTTTATCTTGGTATTTCTCTTCTTAGTAGCCACGCTTCAGTCTGTCTTTCTGATGTCTGGTGCCTCCTCATATCCATAACCTCTAAACATTGAAGTAATCCAGAACTCACTCCTTGTACATTTTCTCCTTTTTACTGTTCACTCCCAAGGTCACTTTTTTAACGTGTAGAACAAGACTGGTAGATGGTCAAATAACTTTTCTCTGGTGTAAAACTTTGGGATCATCATCTTACACATCCCACATTGAATCCCTCAGCAAATTGTGTCAGCTCTTGTATCAGTTATGTAGTGATATGTGAGAAAACACAAAGATTAATGGCTAAGAAACACCACTCATGTATTTGTTTACAGTTCTGCAGATTGGATAGGGCTTGGCAGGAACAACTTGTCTTTGCTTTACTAGGCCACAAAATCCACTGTTAGGTTGGCTCACACATATGGTGGACAAGTTGACTCTTAGCTGGGAACTCAACTGGGACTGTTAGCCAGGTGCTTAATTCTCCAGTGGCCTCTTTGCGTGGTTAGGTTGAGTTTCACACAGGATGGTGGCTAGGTTCCAAAAGTAAGCTTTCCAAAGAAGACAAGCACCGGTATATTGTTTTTATCAATCCTCTCTTTCCTTCACAACTACTGTACCTCATTGGCTAAAGCTAGTTACGTGGACAAGCAAAATTCAGTGTAGAAAGAGATTTTTACAAGGGTGTGAATACCAGGATGCATGGCTTATTTTAGGCCAAAAAGAAACAGTATACCACAGCTATCTAATATTTATTCCAGCAGTACACCACGGCTATTTAATATGTATTTCAACAGTACACCACAGCTATTTAATATTTATTCCAGCAGTATACCACGGCTATTTAATATGTATTTCAACAGTACACCACAGCTATCTAATATTTATTCCAGCAGTACACCACGGCTATTTAATATGTATTTCAACAGTACACCACAGCTATCTAATATTTATTCCAGCAGTACACCACGGCTATTTAATATGTATTTCAACAGTACACCACAGCTATCTAATATTTATTCCAGCAGTACACCACGGCTATCTAATATGTATTTCAACAGTACACCACAGCTATGTAATATTTATTCCAGCAGTACACCACGGCTATCTAATATGTATTTCAACAGTACACCACAGCTATCTAATATTTATTCCAGCAGTACACCACGGCTATTTAATATGTATTTCAACAGTACACCACAGCTATCTAATATTTATTCCAGCAGTACACCACGGCTATCTAATATGTATTTCAACAGTACACCACAGCTATCTAACATTTATTCCAGCAGTACACCACGGCTATCTAATATGTATTTCAACAGTACACCACAGCTATCTAATATTTATTCCAGCAGTATACCACGGCTATCTAATATGTATTTCAACAGTACACCACAGCTATCTAATATGTATTTCAACGGTACACCACAGCTATTTAATATTTATTCCAGCAGTATACCATAGCTATTTAATATGTATTTCAACGGTACACCACAGCTATCTAATATTTATTCCAGCAGTATACCACAGCTATTTAATGTGTATTTCAACAGTACACCACAGCTATTTAATGTGTATTTCAGCAGTACACCACAGCTATTTAATGTGTATTTCAGCAGTACACCACAGCTGTTTAATGTATATTTCAAAATGCAGGCAGTCCTTGCTTTGCGTGGTAATGTGGAACCATAAAAATGACCATGCTGCTGAGACTCTGCAAAGCAATGTTAATAATCAGTGAAGGGAAATTATTCTTCTATGACCTTTAAATTTTTTTGTGAAAATATTAAAAACTACAATTGTCAATTATAAAGGTACAAATTAGGAAAATGAAAAGTATATTAAAGTTAATATTGTTAATACGTGGTAATTTAAAACAGAAACATTGATAATGTTTTACTTATTTGCAAAAAAAAAAAAAGTATCAAAGAGAAGAACAATCCAAACCTAAAGCAAACAGAAGGATGGAAATAATAAAGATTAGAGCAGAAACTAATGAAATAGGTAATAGAAAAGATGTAGAGAAGATAGACAAAACTGAAAGTTGGTCCTTTGAAAAAAAATCAACAAAATGGCAAACCTTCAGACCAGCCAAGAAAAAAGAGAGAAGGCTGAAATTTCTGAAAGCAAGCATGAAAGAGGGAAAACAAGACACTGTTATGAGTAACTATGTGCTAATACCTGAGGTAACTTAGATGAAATTGACAGATTGCTAGAAAGACATAAACTACCACTTCTCATCAGTGTTACAGTTGAGATTCTGTCCAGGGCAATAAGAAAAGAAAAAGGAAAAAAAAAATCAGATTAGAAAGGAAGAAATAAAACTATATTTGCAGATGTCATCATATTGTATATAGACTATCCTAGGAACCTGCTAATAGAACTAATAAATTAGTTTAGTACTGGTTGCAGGATACATCACTACCTAAAAATCAGTTATATTTCTATACTGAAGATAGGTGAATGGCCAAAAAATAATTGAAAAAAAAAATCAACTTGAGTATTACAAAAGTAGAAATTTAAAACTAATTGATGTATAAATTAAAAGATGCATCATTTTACAGATTTTTTAAATTAGCTGATAATGTTTAATGTTGGCAAAGGTCTAAGTAGATGGGCACTCTCATATACTGTGGTAGTGAGTATAAATTTACTAAAACCATTTAGGAGAACAATTTAAATATTTGTGCTCAATTGTGTTCTAATAGTTTTCCAATTTAAATATGGGAATATTAACAGATATAATATTTAATAAATTATGATATAGCCACACAATGGGCTACTAGGCAGCTGTTTTTTTTAACAATGTAGTAATTCTATTAATTTGTGTCCCAACATGGAACAGTCTCTAAGGTACCTTACATTAAAAATCCTAACATAAGAACAAAAATTTTAGTATGTTTCCATTTCTTTAAAGAAAAAAAGGTCTAAAACTCATCCACACACATTCCTAAATGCCTAAGAATGAAAGAAAATCAAGACTGGGAGAATAGGAGGGATGGAGGCTGGAAGCAAGATGGGCTATTCTGTTAACGTTCAACAACTTCACATGTCATGATAAACAACTTACTGAGATCATAGACATCAAACATGGGTATTTTCTTTCGGCGTACCTTTATTTTCCTTAAACAACTCTCATTTTCCCTTTCTTTTCGTGAAATTGTTTCCAAAACTCAGAAAACAAGTGAAAATGTCATAAATGTCTTTTGGGACTTTTTTTAGGTGAATAACGTATGTTTAGAAGAAGTTACTCATGAAGAAGCAGTAACTGCCTTAAAGAACACATCTGATTTTGTTTATTTGAAAGTCGCAAAACCCACAAGTATGTATATGAATGATGGCTATGCACCACCTGATATCACCAACTGTAAGTCTGTTAGCATACGTTTGCTTAAATTTATCTTACTTCTTCAGTTGTGATGCCATTAGTGAAATGTTCTCAGTATAATAAAGTTTAAACATTATGCAAATATTTTTAAAGAAACAAGCATGTTAATATACTCATTTTTTAAAATCTACTTTAAGTCAAAATTTTTATAATTAGAAGGGGGGATCCTTTTCACCTTTATTATTTTATAGTAGTAATTACTGTTACATTTAAAGGATTGACTTGCAAACTTTTATGTAAATAAGTCACTAAAGAACATTTGCAAATATTGAAATTGTTTTGTTCTAATAGTTTTCCACTTGAGCACAGAAATTTGCTTTAACAAGCAGTTCATTCTACTAACAAGCAAAGTACGGGCATACCTCATTCTATTGGGCTTTGCTTTATTGCGCTTCACAGAGGCTACATTTTTTACAAATTGAAGGTTTATGGCAATCCTGAATTGAGCAAATTTATCAGCACCTTTTTTTTCTT
The DNA here is from genome assembly GCF_028885655.2 of Pongo abelii. Lineage (NCBI taxonomy): Eukaryota > Metazoa > Chordata > Mammalia > Primates > Hominidae > Pongo > Pongo abelii. Next base: position 207,616,818 of record NC_085928.1, on the reverse strand, counting down.
CAGTAACATGTTCTCGCTTGATGTCTCTTAATGTCTGTGTGTCACATTTTGGTAAATCTCGCAATATTTCAAACTTTTTTCATTATTATTATATCAGTTACAGTAATCTGTGATCACTGGTCTTTGATGTTACTATTTTAATTGTTTTGGGGTGCCACAACCACACTCATATAAGACAGCAAGCTTAATAGATAAATGTGTGTGTTCTGACTGCTCCTCTGATGACTAGTCATTCCCCTATTTCCCTCACTCTCCTCGGGCCTCCCTATTCCCCAAGATACAACAATATTGAAATTAGGCCAGTTAATAAATCTACAATGACCTCTGAGTGCTCAAGTGAAAAGACAAGTTGCATATTTCTCATTATATGTCAAAATGATTTAACTTAGTGAGGAAGGCATGTTCAATGGCAATAAAGGGAGAAAGCTAGACCTCTTGCTGCAGTTAGCCAAGTTAAAGTTCTTGAAGGAAATTAAAAGTACTGTTACAGTGAACACACTAATGATAAGAAAGCAAAAGAATCTGATTGCTGATGTGGACAAAGTTTGAAGTGGTCTAGATAGATCAAACCAGCCATAAGATTCCTTCAAGCCAAAGCCTAATCCAGAACAAGACCCTAACTGTGCTTCAATTCTGAAAAGGCTGAGAGAGGTGAGGAAGCTGTAGAAGAGAAATGTGAGGCTAGCAGGGGTTGGTTCATGAGGTTGAGGGAAAGAAGTCATCTCTATAACATGAAAGTGCAACGTAAAGCAGCAAGTGCTAATGTAGGAGCTGCAGCAAGTTATCCAGAAGATCTAGCTATGATACTTAATGGAAGTGGCTACACCAAACAACAGTTTTTCAATGTAGATGAAACAGCCTTCTACTGGAAAAAGATACCTTTTAGGACTTTCACAGCTAGAGAGAATACGTCAGTGCCTGACTTCAAAGCTTCAAAGTACAGGCTGACTTTCTTGTTAGTTGCTAATGCAGCTGGTGATTTTCAATTGAAGCCAATGCTCATTTACCAGTCCAGAAAATCCAAGGAATTATGCTAAGCCCGTCTGCCTGTTCTATATAACTGTAATGAAACCTGTGCTCTATAACTGAAGCAACAAAGCCTGAATGACAGCGTATCTGTTTACAGCATGGTTTACTGAATATTTTAAGCCAACTGTTGAGACCTGCTACTCAGAAAACAAAAAACAAAAAAAAATTCCTTTCAAAATATTAGTGCTCTTAGACAATGCACCTAGCTGCCCAAGAGCTATAATGGCAATGTGCAAGGAGACTGATGTTTTGATGCTTACTAACTTGTCATCCACTCTGTAGTCCATGGATCAAGGAATAATTTTGACTTTCAAGTCTTACTATTTAAGAAATACATTTTATAAAGCTATAGCTGCCATAGATAGTGATTCCTCTGATGGATCTGGGCAAAGTAAATTGAAAACCTTCTGCAAAGGATTCACCAGTCTAGATGCCTTTAAGGACATTCATGATTCATGGGAGGAGGTCACAATATCAACATTAACAGGAGTTTGAAAGATGTTGATTCCAGCCCTCTTGGATGACTTGGAACAGGTCAAAACTTTAGTGGCACAAGTTACTGCAAATTGGTAGAAATAATAAGAGAACTAGAATTAGAAGTGGAGCCTGAAGATGTGACTGAATTGCTGCAATGTCATGATAAAACTTTAACAACCAAGAAGCTGCTTCTTATAGATAATCAAAGAAAGTGGTTTCTTGAGATGGAATCTACTCCTGGTGGGTGAAGATGATGTGAACATTGTTGAAACGGCAACAAAGGATTTTGGAATATTACATAAACTTAGTTGATAAAGCAGCAGTAGGGTTTGAGAGAATTCACTTCAATTTTGAAAGAAGTTCTACTGTGGGTAAAATGCTATCAAACAGCATCACATGCTTCAGAGAAATCTTTTGTGAGAGAAAGAGTCAGTGGATATGGCCAACTGCATTTTTGTCTTATTTTAAGAAATTAACACAGGCACCCCACCCTTCAGCAACTACCACCCTCAATATCAAGGCTATCAATATCAAGGCAAGATGCTCTACCAGCAAAAACATCATAACTTGCTGAAGGCTGAGATGATTGTTAGCGTTTTTTTAGCAGTAAAGTATTTTTAAAATTAAGGCCTGTACATTGTATTTTTAGTCATAATGCTATTCCTTACTTAATATAGTGTAAACATAACTTGTACTGGGAAACCAAAAAATTCATATGACAGGCTTTATTGCAATATTCGCTTTATTGCTGTGGTATGGAACTATAATATCTCTGAGGTATGCCTGTAATTCTGATGTCTCTGGTGCTGCTAGTTCATGGCCTGCACTTTGAGAAACACTGATTTACAATAAATCTAAAACTTAAGGGATTTTCTTTGCTCTTGGGTACATGAGGACAGATACTATTTATCTTTGTACTTTCAGGTTCTAGTGCTTATATTTATATGCAGTTCAATTGTGTTGCAGTTGATTAAATTGTTCTTAAAGTACTTATGTATTTTTAGGTTTCTTATTTTATTTTATTTATATATATATATATATATATATGTATTTTTTATTTTGAGATGGAATCTCGCTCTGTTGCCCAGGCTGGAGTGCAGTGGTGCAATCTCAGCTCACTGCAACCTCCGCCTCCCAGGTTCAAGCAATCCTCCTGCCTCAGCCCCTCTAGTAGCTGGGATTACAGGCATGCGACACCATGACTGGCTAATTTTTGTATTTTTAGTAGAGACGGGGTTTCGCCATGTTGGCCAGGCTGGTCTCAAACTCCTGGTGTCAGGTGATCCACCTGCCTCGGCCTCCCAAAGTGCTGGGATTACAGGCGTGAGCCACCGCACCTGGCCATTTTATATTCAGTTTTTTTAATATATAAGCTGAGATTTACGTATATTTTTTAATGTGTTTGTGTTGGTGGAAAAATGAAAGCTGTATTTGTTCTTTGCATTGAGTTAATGTTTGAAGAACCCGTAAATAATAAAGATCTTAAATGTACTGGGTATAACCTGCTTTTGAGTGCTCCTTTTTTAAATTGTAGAATTGTAGAAATATTGGTGATTTTTAAAGTAACAGTGCTTCCAATTTTAAAACTGTCAAGATTCATTATGTTACTAATCATTATCAGTTAAAAACATTACATTTTGAAATCTACATACTGCCCTCCATAATGTATCTTCATTATCTGCTCATTTATTTATTAATTACTCAAGTATAATTGAATTATTTCCTTAATAGTATTTAACCTGTCTGATGTACAGGGATGGTGTCTCAAACTTCTTTTGTGTGAAAGAAAAAAACCTTGCTACTTATTTGAAATTCTTACATATACTTCCTCTTGCACATAAACTTTATATAAAGGCTTTGTGTATTTTTTAAATAATAAGCCATTTTATTCATCAATTCAAGTATCTTATTTTAAATGCTGCCTATCCAATAACCATGTGCACATTGTTACAGTTGTTCCACGAATTGAGTATTAGTGCCCCCTGATTATGATTATGTTGCCTTTTTTTTTTTTTAAAGATGAAGTTTCGCTCTTGTTGCCCAGGCTGGAGTGCAGTGGCGCGATCTCGGATCACCACAACCTCTGCCTCCCAGGTTCAAGCCATTCTCTTGCCTCAGTAGCTGGGATTACAGGCATGTGCCACCACGCCCTGCTAATTTTGTATTTTTAGTAGAAACAGGGTTTCTCCATGTTTGGTCAGGCTGGTCTCGAACTCCCAACCTCAGATGATCTGCCCACCTCGGCCTCCCAAAGTGCTGGGATTATAGGCATGAGCCACCGAGCCCAGCCGATTATGTTACTTTTTCCCCCATATGTTATTGAACTAATAAAGCATTATGAAAAAGCTGACATTTCACCTTGCAGTTTCAACTTGATCATAATGTTTTGCTTCCAGTCTCTTCCCTTCTTAGGCAACTATAGATGTGGGTTTTGTTGTATGCTTCTGCATATGCAATTCATAAACTATTTGTGTTTTTTAAAAAGCACTTGTGTTTAAAACTTTTTTACATAAGTGATTTTTACTTATCAGTTCTTCTGAAGCCCTCACTGTCACTCTGCTGTCAGGTTATTCAGCTTACTCTCTATCCCTGACTGTGGTGATAGAGTATTCTCCTCATCAATCTGGCTTTAGTCACTGAAGACGTCAGTGCGAAAGCCCATTGTCATTTTGCCACTATTACTCATGCTGTCATTCCTGGTCATGTCCAAAAACCACACTGATTCGTCCAACGCCCTGACTTGTTGGTTTCTTCATCTCTTTCTGGCTATCCTGCCCTCCACTTCAACTCAGTTACTTGATTCCAAGATAATAGTTGAGATTTTATTATCTATGATTATTAACTCTCATCACCTCTAAAATACCAATTTAATCATCCCATTCTGTGACTACAACCGTCAGTTCATTCACCTCTGTTCTAGCAACTCAGTCTCATTTTGACGTTCAGTCATTTGACATGATTATTTTGTTGCTCCTTGTCTCAATTTTTCTGTTTGTGTTACCTTAGATTCCATGGTTTATCATGTTCACTTCATTGCACATCTTCAAGTCCTTTGCCCCTTTCTTCTTCGCGGCAGAATCCCCCAACACTGGTGCAGCCAAACTCTGCTATTTCATTTATGGTTCCTAAAAAGCAGAACCATGGAGAAAAGCACAAAATTGTGCTTTTTACGTATGGCCATAAATCATAGATGGTGCCTTACTCTTGCCTGCAGTCCTACTACATTTCCCTAATTCACTCTCCCACTGTTAAGAATTTTTCTCTCCCCTCAAACCTTCACTTGCCATCTACTATTCAGCCATAACTGATGATCTCACTTCATATTTCATATAAGCACCCAGAAGAGAATTTCCTTATTTTTCCACTTTTAGATATACCTATGTAACTATATTTTTACCCCAAAACTGCACTTTCACTTGTGTCTTAATGGGAGTCACTGTCATTGTTCCTGTTGAAAACCAGGTCTTCCATTTGTATGCCGAATGTCATTATTTCTTGTCTGCAGAGAATCTTGTTCTTGCAGTTGTCCCTTCTCTCTCTTGCATAATCAAATCCTCTGTCTACTGGATCATTACCATCAGCACGCAAACATGTTTACATACTCCTTATCTTAAGGAAATAGGAGGGATCTTCCTACAATCTTAAGATACCTCCCTAACACTGCTCCTTTTCTCTGCTTAATATCACCAAGAGCTGATTTTCCTACCATGTTAAGACTTCTTCACATCAAAAAGGAAAAAAGCCAGGCACAGTGGTGCGTGCCTGTGGTCCCAGTTACTTGGGAGGGTGAGGCAGGAGGGTTGTTTGAACCCAGGAGTTTGGGGGGCATAGTGCACTATTATTGCACCTGTGTCTAGCCACTGCACTCCAGCCTTGGCAACATAATGAGACCTGTCTCTTAAAAGAAAAAAGAGGCCAGGCACAGTGGCTCACGCCTGTAATCCCAGCACTGTTGGGAGGCCAAGGCGGGCGGATCATGAGGTCAGGAGATCAAGACCGTCCTGGCTAACCCAGTGAAACCCCGTCTGTACTTAAACTACAAAAAATTACCCAGGCATGGTGGCAAGTACCTCCGGTCCCTGCTACTCGGGAGGCTGAGGCAGGAGAATTGCTTGAACCCAGGAGGCGGAGGTTACAGTGAGCTGAGATCGTGCCACTGTACTCCAGCCTGGGCAACAAAGCAAGACTCTGTAAGAAAAAAAAAAAAACACATACCCAGTAAAGAAATGGGGAAAGCCTATAAAAATATTCTTTTATTTGAGACAGGATGTCACTCAGTTGCTCAGGCTGCAGTGTAGTGACACGGTCATAGTTCATTGTAGCCTTGAATTCCTGGGCTCAAGCGATCCTCCCACATCAGCCTCCCACGTGTCTGGGATATCATGCCCAGCTAATTTTTAAAATTGTTTTGTAGAGATGGGGTCTCACTATGTTGCCTAAGCTCCTAGCCTCAAGTGATCCTGCCTCAGCGCCCCCAAAGTGTTGGGATTACAGATATGAGCCACTGTACCTGACCTCTTTAATTTTTAATTGAATTAAAACATATATTCAGTAAGGGTACCAATTTTAAGAGTTTAGCTTAATGATCAGTCACATGGCTTTTTAAAATTGCTATGTATTATTCCATTGTATAAGTGTACAACAATTTTTTTCATTTTACTGTTGAGTCACTTACAGTTTTGATCTTTTATGAGTATAGCTGCTGTGGATGTTTTTGCACATCCTTGTCAGACATAAGCACTCATTTCTCATGGAGTGAGGTTGCTGTGTTACAGGGTAGGCATATGTTTAGTCTCCAGCAGATACTGCTGAACAATTTCAACACTGTAGGAGACAATTAAGACCCCAGTTTTTCTACATCCTCACCAACCCTTGGTATTATCCATCTTTTTAATTATGAATAGTATGGATATGTATAAAGTTATCTCATGATTTTATTGATGATTATTTATTCATTTATTGCTGGTTGTTCCTGATGATTAATTATTTTCAGCATTTTTGCCTGTGCTTATTGCTTTGACTCCTGTTCAATGCAATGTCTGTTCAAATCTTTTTACATTTTTCTGTTGGGTTTTATTATTGATTTAAAGGAAGTTTTATATATTTGAGAAGTAACTCTAATCAGTTATATCTATTGCAGATGTCTTCACTGAGTTTATGTTTTCCCTTTTCCCCTCAAAAAAATGGTACTTTTTGATGGACAAAATTTTTTAATTCCTTATCAGTCTTTTCTATTAAGGTAGTGCTTTTAGTGACCTGTTGAAATTTTTCCTATGCTTATGTCATAAGGGACTTCTAGGAGCTTTATTATTTTGCCTTTCCCATTTAGGTCCGATCCATTTTGATCTAATTTTTGCATGTAATGAGAGATTTTTTAATATGCAGATATATAATTGATCCAGCATCATTTATTGAAAGACCATTTCTGCCACTGAATTGCATTGGTGCTTTTCTTTTAAGTGACCACATATGTATGAACCTATTTCTAGGCTCTTCTGTTTCATTGAACTATTTATCTTTGTGCCACCTGCAGTCTCTTAATTATCATAATTTTATAAAAAATGTTGATGTAAAGTAAATCTTAATTTTGTTACTGTTCAAGATTATGTTGGGTCTTTGAATTTCCTTTTTAATTTTAGGATCAAAAAAATTACAGATCAGTTTAGGAAGAATTAAATTGAGTTTCTTAATCAGTCCATTAATATGAGTATCTCTTCTTTTATTGAAGTCCTTCTTACGTTCTCTCTGCAGTGTTGTATAGTAGAGGTTTTATTTGTTAGATTTAGTCCTGGCTATTTGATGTTTTTCATGCTATTATAAATGCACTACTTTTTAAATGTTTCTAATTTTAACTGATATATAGAAAATATCTGTTTTGTATATTAATTGCTTAGTCAACAATCTTGCTAAATTCGTTAATATTAGGTTTTATAGATCTTTCAGATTGTCTATGTATATAACCATGTCATCTGTGAACAATGAATTTTACTTCCTTCTTTACTATCTTTATACTGTTCATTTTCTTTTTTCTTGTCTAATGCATTGGTAAGACCTCCAGTTCAGTGTTGAACAGAAATGGTGATAATAAATATCACTGTCTTGTTCACAAACTGGGGGAAACAGTAGTTCACCATTGTATATGGTGTTACCAGCAGGTCTTCTGTAGATATCCTTTTTGTATTAAGAAAGTTAACCTTTATTCCTGGTTTATGGGGAGTTTTTATCTTGTAAGTATGGAATTTCATCCAATTATTTATTGAGATGATTTTTCTCTTTTATTTTGTTAACATGATAAATTACATTGATTTTCTAACTTTAAACCAGTCATTTGTGGGGGGAAAACCCCCACATCGTTATAATATATATTGTATATCATTGATTTTGAACTGCTTATATTTTGTTTAGGTTGTACATCTGTGTTCACAAGCATGAACTTACGATAGTGTCCTGAAATTTTTCTGTCTTGTAATGTTTCAGAATGTTATTTCATCTCTAGATGTTTTGCTGAATTTTCCAATGAAGCTATCTATCTATCTGGCCCTGGAGTTTTCTTGGGAAGGATTTTAGTTCTGAATGCGTTTTCCTCAGCAGATACAAGAACGTTCAGATTTTCTGTCTCTTGTTACCTAAGAGGACTAGATAACATTTGATTTTTTGTGTGTGTGTGGTGATTGTCAAGCATTGATGGAGGGGATGTTTCTCACAGAGGCAACCTGCAAGTGAGCAGATGTCAAAATTGGAAAACAATTTTTGTACTAGTTAGAAAAATATTTTTAGCAAGAATAGTAAAAGAAATAGAGAAGATTATAGAAGTTATACATGAACTATAGAAGATAAAGAGCCACAATGTTTATAACCAAAATAAGGTAATCAAAATGTGATACTCAGGAATAAAAGTAGAAAAAAAAAGAAGTCTGTTGAATCTAACAGAGAATACAGTTTCTCTGCTGACATTAAAATGCTCCTGTTTTTTACACTATATATTTTCTCGCTTTTAACTTATATTCTCTTTAGCTGCATGGCCTTGCTAAACTTCTGATTTGGACACTAATCTTTTCCCATTTTCACTTCAAGCTCTTCTGCTTGCTTTTCTATAAAATCTTATAGGTGTTGAATCATTAATCTTAATATATAAGAAAAATGAATTAGGCACTCTTGTGCTTCTCTGGGGGACCTTTTTACGTAAGATTTAGGGTATAAGAAATAGTACTGTTTTATCTGATCCTTCTTTGAGGCCGTCATTTCTTTCATAGGAACATTAATTTTTAGTCTCTGTTGTCTGAGAGTATGCAGTACATGTGAGATTAACTGTCCCAGAAAGGATGCATTGACTAAAGGGACAGTCTGGATGTGTCAGGGAAAATGTATATTTTCTGGTTTGGGCATTTGACTAGATTTCTTGTCTAGTTGTTTTTTGTTTCATCTAAATATGAAAATGCAGCAAAAGAATTTAAGAGTCAAAAATCAGTAAACTCTGGATTTTTAACAGACTAGTGATTGTAGAGGTTCACGTGGGTATCTGTTGATTGAGGGCTACATACCAGTTCACTTGAAAATTACACATTCTTACTTACCACCCAGGAAAGACTTTGGACTTTCAAAGTTAAGAGCCATTGGTAGAAAGTCCTTTGGCTCAAATACAAACGAGCATCTTATATATGAACTGGGTAGGAAACAATTGCTGTTGGGTACTGCAAACCTGTAATATCAATAGATATATTACATCTCTAAAATACCATCGTTTCAGTCATTTTCTATTGTCTTTCATCCAGATTACTTTATTCCTTTATGTTACCTATTTGGCCACTATAGTAATTTGAACTAATGATTCCTGCATTTTTGTACTCCAGTGCGTAGTATACTGCTTCCCTCCATAGAACATGTGCTCTAATTTAATAAAAAAGGGATTAATGTTTGATAATTAAATAATACAGCTACTTTTGAAGTGCTTTGTAACTTTATCATAGTTAAAGCCTCAAGAAAGTTAAATATTGCTTCCTCTGTGTTTTGGTAATGATTGGAATAATTCAACTGTCTTATGTCTTTGTAAGCTACAACTGCCATGTGTTACCTACCTGTGTCTTTGGAAAGCATGGTCAGGAATCACTTTATAATTTTCTGTCATTAGCTTTTGCTAGAATGGAAAACCTATATGTGGTATTTATTACTATTGAAGTGAACCAACATTGGTTTTTGCTTTTTTTTTTTTTTTTCTTTTTCTTTCTCGAGACAGGGCTTCTCACTCTGCCACCTAGGCTGGAGTGCAGTGATGCGACCTTGGCTCACTGCAACCTCCACCTCCCAGGTTCAAGCGATTCTCCCACCTCAGCCTCCTGAGTAAGTGGGACGACAGGCCACGCCACCATGTCTGGCTAATTTTTGTATTTTTTTGGTAGAGATGGGATTTCACCATGTTGGCAAGGCTTGTCTCGAACTCCTGACCTCAGGTGATCCGCCTGCCTTGGCCTCCCAAAGTGCTGGGATAACAGGTGTGAGCCACTATGCCTGGGCGACGGTTTTTGCTTTTTTTTTTGCTTTTTACCAGGTTTTTATTCTTCTGTGGGTGAATTTAAAAGAATAGATGTAAATTAGGTTGACAGATCTGAGCTAGTATAAGGACATAGTCTTTTCGCACTTATTGGAAAGCCTCTGATTTTTATTATTCACAATCTAATTTGGACTGTATATAATTCTTTAAAATAGTAATCTGGGTGTGGTGGCTTATGCCTGTAATCCCAGCACTTTGGGAGGCTGAGGTGGGAGTATCACTTCAGGACAGGAGCTTGAGACTAACCTGGGCAACATAATGTCCAGTTTTTTGGCTGATGAATAAATCTTCTCTACCAAATTCTGATATACAAAGGAGTGAATATCAATTACACATTAATCACTCATAAATGGAATACTGATTGGCTTGTTTCGTTTTTGAAGTATTTTTCACTTTCTTTATTTTGAAGCTTCTTCTCAGCCTGTCGATAACCATGTTAGCCCATCTTCCTTCTTGGGCCAGACACCAGCATCACCAGCCAGATACTCACCAGTTTCTAAAGCAATACTTGGAGATGATGAAATTACAAGGTAAGGAAGTTAACATTTATCCTTCTTACATAAAATCAACTATTAAATTGAATTTTAATCAGCCATGTAAGATAGCCACAATTTTTAGGACTAAAAAATTTTATTTTTAGACAGTTAATGATCTTAAAGGTTAATTTTTTCCTTAGGAGGATTCATTGAAGAGCCTGAAATACACACGTTTTGTTTTTACAAATAAATTACTCCTTTTTAAAAATTAATACTGCTTTTCTTTGAGGCTTGGTAAATTGTCCTTAGGAATTAGCTTAGTAAAACTAAGTTAAGAAAATTCTTATGCATATTTTAAAGTAACATTTTATATGTTCCTTATCTAATATATACCATAAAAATATGGCAGTTATTTGATTTGTGTTCAGAATCCATTAAGTGGTGGTTTGGTTTGGTTTTAGCAGCAGAGTCTTACTCTGTTGCCCAGGTTGGAGTGCAGTGGTATGAACTAAGTCACTGCATCCTCGAACTCCTAGACTCAAGCTATCCTCCCATATGTGCCTCCCTAGGTACTAAGATTACAGGCGTGAGCCCCTTTGCCTGGCTGGTGGGTTGGTTGGTTTGTTTGTTTGTTCATTTGTTTGTTTGCTATATATCCTTGATATTCTGACACACAAAATTTACTTTCATCTAAAGTTACTAACTGCACTGAAATTTATAGATTAACTGTCTTTTTAATCCCAAAGAATTCTAATGAGATAGAAAAAAATTGGTGAAAAAGCATTGTAGATCTTTTTCATATTATTCAATATAGTAATAAGACACTGTAGAGTTTGCTTTATAATTTGTACACGTCTTTTATATTATAGATTCAGTGTTAAAATGTGTACCAAGTAATGTCTGTTCTTAACGTTTATTGATTACATTATTGTTAGCATTATTATTATTTTTTACTTATCAGACTCCTGATTCTAGGCAGTGATCTTAAGGACAGATAGGAGTGTTTGTCTCTTGTCTTTCATGAAGAATTAGCAATGTTGGAAACTTAATAGGTTGTCAGTAATTGTGTTTGGGATGAAAATTAGCAGAAAGAATAGTGTTCTTATTTGTTTGTGATGGGAATATCGAAGGCTGCTAGTCGGCAGTGCTTCTAGAGTGACCTTTCACTGCCATTTATTTTTATTACTTTCTAATAGTGCCTATTTAAGGCAGTAAAGAGGGAAACTATAATAGTGAATGGCTTATCTAGTCTTTAATCTCTTTGCATATTTTACAAACTAAAAAAAAAAAGTTATATTTGCACCTTGATTACTGTTCCTCATGCTTCTTCACTTGAGTCTCTTGTCTAGAATACTGCATTGGACTTTGAAGTATTAGCCACTCCCTTTTGATAATCACACTACTTTGTAATAATGAAGTATAAAATCTTTCCAACATTACAAGTTCTTCACAATTTGACCTTAAGCAGTCTTTCAGACGTTACCAATATCAAAAAAGTAAAAAAAAAAAATCACAACATGCCTACATTTTGGTTCTAAAGTTTATTTTTTAACAGCCTTATTGAGATATGATTCACATATCATAAATTTCACCTGTTTAAAGTATACAATTTGTGGTATATTGCATCAGTTTTTAAAAATTGTAGCGAAATATATAGAACAAAATTTGACATTTTAACTATTTTTAAGTGTACAATTCAGTAGTGTTAATTGCATTCACAATTTTGTGAACCCATCACTATTTCCAAAACCTTTTCATTACTTCAGACAAACTCTGTGACCATTAAGCAGTAATTCTCCCTTCCACTGTCTTCCCAGCCCCTGGTAACCTTTAATCTACTTTTTGTCTCTATGAATTTGCCTATTCTGGATAGTTTATATAAGTGGAACCATATAATATTTGTCCTTTTGTGACTGGCCTATTTCACTTATGTTGTCAGGATACACTCATTTGTTAGCATGTATCAGAATTTCATTTGTTTTTATGACAATACCGTTCCATTATACATATACGCCACATTTGGTTTATTCATCTAATGATGGGCACCTTTTGGTTACTGTGAGTAATTCCATAATAAACACTGACATGCAAGTATCTGTCCAGGTCACTGCCTTCAGTTACTCGGGATATATACCTAAGGGCAGAATTGCTGGGTCGTGTGCTAATTCTACGTTAGCTTTTTCAGGAACCACCAAACTGGCTTTCGTAGTGCCTGCACAGTTTTATGTTCTCATCAGTAACGTATGAGGTGCAATTTCTTTACATCCTCATCAACGCTTGTTACTTTTTGTTTTGTGGTTTTTTTAATAGCCATCCTAGTAGACCTGAAGTATCTCATTATTTTTATATCCCTTTCCCTAGTGACTGATGATGTTGAGCACCTTTTCATGTGCTTATATTATTTGAAAATCAGAGTGTATTTCCCCCCAGAAATACTGTTAAATTTCAGCTGAGTATTTTTTAATCAAGTATAATTTCCTAATATAAAATTCTAATTCATACATATTTTAAAGCATAATAGGAACAGTAAACCCGGAATTCACCATCTAATATAATATAGGAAATAAAACATCACCAATATGATAAAACCTACCTGTGCCCCTGCAGATAGGTTTTAATTATTTCATATAAAAAGCCTGAAGATGGGCAATTCCAAGGTTGGTATAACAACCTTAGGCCTGTGGTGTCTTTGGTATACTCTTGGTTTCACCTTCCTGATTATAATATGTCCAAACCAGTAAAGGGATTGTATTATTCAGTCGTGTGGGGTTTTGTTTGTTTTGTTTTGTTTTTTTGAGGAAAGGAAGGTAGCAAGATGCTTTGTCCTTGATAAGGTTTGTCTGTCTCTAGAAAATGACAATAAAATTTCCCTTCATTTACCAGAGGTTAGAATGGGGTTATACTCTCACCGTAGCAAAGGAGCACAGGATTGCAATAACTTGTTTAGGTTGGTTATGGTTCATCCCTTTGAGACTGGAGAACGGGCCTACCTTCTCTAAGACAGGAGGATAGCTGCCTTTTAAACATCTAAGTAGGGGCAGTGATTGCTTTGAAGGCAATAAAGTGTGCAACATCAGCTTTTCATGAGTATGTGTATTTCCTGATAAGCTCTTATAATACTTTTAAATTTCCACATTTTTTTTCTGTTTTGGTTTCATTTCTGTTTTATATAACACAGATTTTTTGCTTTTATATAAAATTAGATTTTTTCCTTTGATTTGTAGGCTTAGAATCTCTTTATCCCATAGTTCTAGAAAAACCATTTATATTTTATCTAGCTTTCTTTGTAGTTTGATAACATAAAAATTATCAGTAGGTAGTTCTCACTGATAGAATGTCAGGTTTTATATAAAATTTCCCAGATACTCAATTTTTTTTAATTTTTAGGGAACCTAGAAAAGTTGTTCTTCATCGTGGCTCAACAGGCCTTGGTTTCAACATTGTAGGAGGAGAAGATGGAGAAGGAATATTTATTTCCTTTATCTTAGCCGGAGGACCTGCTGATCTAAGTGGAGAGCTCAGAAAAGGAGATCGTATTATATCGGTAAGACATGTTAGTCAAGATCACGTCTTTATTATTTTCACTGGACCTGTTTTTAAAGCAAGGTCTTCTGTTTTTTTTTATATCCTAAAGTAATGGGGATATCTTGGTTATCTTCTTATCATTTTACAGCTTAATTGTAGAATTGTAGTGTCAGAGAACATACTATATAATAGGTTTCTTTTTATATTTGACTCTTCTAAGGGGTCAGTTTTTATAAATGTGCTTGAAGAAATTATGTGTTCTCTATTGACTGGAAAGTTTGCTATGTGTCTATTAACTCAAGCTTGTTACTTGTGTACTTCTTTATACTTTAATCTGTTACCTTCTTGATCTATCTTGATCTATTGAGGTTTTTAAAGCTATCCAAATATGATTTTTTTAAAGCTACCCAAACATGGGTTCAACAGTTCGTCCTCATAGCATTAGCTTTTTTTAGTATGTCTTTTGAAATTGTGTTATTAGGTACACATAGTTTTATAGTTGTTATTATGTAATGAACATCTTGATTTATAATAATGGTTTTGCCCTGGAATCTATATTGTCTGATATTAATGTGGCTGATTTTTTTTTTGACTTGATATTTGTGTCATCTTTTCTCCTCTTCTTACTTTCAATTTGTGTGCTTATGTTGTTACCCATACACAATTTTTGTCTAAAACTTACCTATAGTTCTACTGTGACACACAGACTTTGGGAAACTTTAACATGCCATTTCTAGTATTTTACTTCTGTTTCATGTTTCTACCCATAAATTGTAATTTTTATTTTTGTTTATTAAAAGTTAATCCACAGGTCATACAATTTTTGTTTACCATCCCGTCTTGTATCTTCCTTCTTCTGTGTTTCTCAGTGGACCACTAACAGCATTTGGATTGTACAGTTATTTGTTGTATAGGACTGTCTTGCTCTTCATAGAAAATTTCCCTTTTTTTCCCCCCTTGAGACAGAGTCTCGCTCTGTCACCCAGGCTGGAGTGCAGTGGCGCCATCTTGGCTCACTGCAAGCTCTGCCTCCTGGGTTCATGCCATTCTCCTGCCTCAGCTTCCCTAGTAGCTGGGACTACAGGTGCCCTCCACCGCACCTGGCTAATTTTTTTGTATTTTTAGTAGAGACGGGGTTTCGCCGTGTTAGCCAGGATGGACTCGATCTCCTGACCTCGTGATCCTCCCACCTTGGCCTCCCAAAGTGCTGGGATTACAGGCGTGAGCCACTGCACCTGGCCGAAAATTTCCCTTTTTTAAAAGCTTTCATATACATGCTACATGCTAGTAAAACTCCCTAGTCATTGCAAAAAGCAAAAGTGCCCTTCAAATATCTAAATGCACCTTAGTGTGCAAGCCCTTGATTTGTGCTTTCAGCAATGGTTCCTTAATCGTAAATACTCTAGACTTTATCTGAAAGTATCTTTATTTTATTTCACTTTAAAAGTTAGTTCAATCTAGAATTACAGGTTGATAGCTGTTACCTCTCAGTATTTTGAAGATACTGTTTTATGTTGTCTGGCATGTTGTTTCTATTTAACCAAAAAAGTCTACTCTGTCTTGTTCGTAGGTGACTTGTGGGGGTTTGCTGGCTGCTTGTAGGATGCTTTGTCTTTGATGTGCTGCAGTTTCACTGAAATGTGAAACTTTGTCTATGTCTAGCATATTATTTATTGTGTTTGGGATTCGTTATGCTTTCTGAATCAGAGGAGTCATATCTTTCATCAATTCTAAAAACTTCTTTCATCGATTCTGGAGACTTAGCCATTGTCTTTTCAAATTTTGCGTTTCCCATGTTGTATGTATTCTGTCCCTAAACTCCTATGAGTGGATGTTAATCTGTTTTTCATGTCTTTTAACCCCAATTTCATATTTACAACTCTGTCTCCTTGTAATTCAAGTTTATAAATTTTCTTTTCTTTTTTCTTTCTTTTATTTTTTGAGATACAGGGCTTCAGTGCATTGCCTAGGCTGGAGTACAGTGGCTACTCACAGGCACAATCATAGAGCACTATTATAGCCTCAAACTTCTGGGCTCAAACGATATTCCTGCCTGAGCCTCCAAGAAGCTGAAACTGTAGCAGCTTAAATTTTCTTATCTATATCTAATCTGAAACTACATCTTATCTATATCTTACCTATAACTGTATCTTACCTTAACTATATCTTATCTATATCTAATCTGAAACTATAGCAGCTTAAATTTTCTTATCTCTATCTAATCTTAAAAGCTACGATTTTAAGACACAGAAATTGTCAGCTTGGTTCAAAAAAGCAAGACCAAACTATATACTATTTATCAGAAATTTACTTTAAATATAAAAGCTCATGTGTTGTAAGTGAGAGAGTGAAAGAAGGTACACTGTGCAAATAGCATACTAAAGCTACTGTCTTAATATGAGACAAAATAGAATTTAAGACATAATGTTATTGTACATAGATTTCATAATTATAAAAGCAGCGAGAAGGATAAAACTGTCATTTCATCAAGAAGACATACCTAGTAATACTTTCAAAATACATGAAGTATAAATTATCAGAACTAAGGAAGGAAATGGACAAATCTACAGTCATATTTGGAAATTTAAATGCCCTCTTCTTTAATTGATAGAACAAGTAGACACAAGGAAAAGAAGAAGAATCTCATTTCTTACTTCATGTCATATAGAAAAATTAACTTGAAATGGACCATAGAACTAAACTTCTAAAAGAAAACATACAAGAAAATCTTGGTAAATATGGATTAGACAAATTTCTTAAATAGTACCAGAGGGCCACCAAGTCAGTTCAATAGAGAAGGGAAAATCTTTTTAACAAATGGTGCTATAATACCTAGATATCTGTATACAAAATTATAAACCTAAACCAGTCTTACTCCAGACATAAAATTTAATTCTAGATGGATTATAGATCTAAATATAAAACTCAGAACCATAATCTTCCTAGAAGAAAATATCAGAGACTATGTTTGCAGGCCTAGAGTAGGTAACAGTTCCTTGGACAAAATGCATAAAATACTAACCATAAAGAAGATGACATTAAGAAACCAAATACGCTGGGTGACGTGACTCTTGCTTGTAATCCCAGTAACTCAGGAGGCTGAGGCAGGTGGATCGCCTGAGGCCAGGTGTTTGAGACCAGCCTGATCAATATAGCAAGACCCCATCTTTAAAAAAACAAATTTTTTTTTAATTAGCCAGACATAGTAGTGGGCACTTATAGTCCCAGCTACTTGGGAGGCTGAGGCAGGAGGATCACTTGAGCTTAGGTGTTCGAAGCTACAGTGAGTGAGCTTTGATCCCACCACTGCACTCCAGTCTGGGCAACAGAGCAAGACCGTCTCAAAAAAAAAAAAAAAAAAAACCAAATAGGCAAGCCACACAGTGGTAAAAAATATTCTCAGCACATACATGACATACTACTTGTATCCAGAATATATAAATATCTCCTACATATCAACAATAAAAAGATGAGTAACCCAATTAAAAATGCACCAAAGACTTGAGCAGATACATCACAAAAGATATGTGAATGGCCAGCAAGCACATGACAAGGTGCTTAACATTAGGCATCAGAGAAGTGCACAGACCACAATAAATGAAGAGGTTTGTAGGGATTTGGATAAGAGTGATGTAATTGTTCTATATTTCGATTGTGGGTGGCTGCACGAAATTCACATTTGCCAAGACTTAACTATACACTAAAAAAGATTGATTATGCCTAGATAAAAATAGGTATTCTTGAAATCGTAATGAAATACTATATCCCAGTTAGTTGAACAACAAAAGAAAAAAATAACATTCATTGATGAGGATGTGGAGCAGCTGCAACCCTCATTCACTACTAGTGGACATGTAAAATGGTATGCCACTAGAAGAACTTTTGGGAAGGTTTTTACGAAGTTAAACATACATCTAATCTTATCACCCAGGTTTTACCCAGGACAAATGAAAGCATACATCAACAAAAAGACTTTGACAAGAACATTCTTAACAGCCTTATTCATAATAATCTAGATCTTGAAATGACCCGTTTCCATCAACAGGAAAATTGCTAAATTGTGGTATGTTTACACAATATAATACTACTCAGCAATTAAAAGGAACAACTACTGAAACACAAAACAAGTATGTTGAGCAAAACAGATAACAAAAATACATACTATATAATTCCAGTTACATGATAATCATGAGCAGGTGACACTAACTTGTGGTACTGTAAGTCAGAAAGTGGTTGCCAGTGATTGGGACTGACTATAGAAGTGCACAGTTGAACATCGATGGAAAAGATACATGTCTTGTTTGGGGTAGTGGTTTCATGATTTATACGGTTAGCAAAATCCTTTCAGCTGAGCTGTTCAAATTTCTAAAATATACTGTAATTTATTTAAGTTACAGTATGTTAAGGAAAAGTTAGTGGTAGGGAATGGACTTAAAAGATTAATATTGTTGAACATATTTCCTAGTTATTTAGGGAAATAAAGTTAGCTTAGAGCCTCACTTCACACTTTGTGTCAAAATAAATTTTCGTTTAGCCTAGAGTTCAGTAATAGACGTTTTTAAATTGTCCATTTGGAACCACTTTAGATAGGTCATTGACACAGTGCTAAAGTGTGTGAGACCAACCAACTCAACCTAGTTCACCCAGAACATTCATGGTTTTAGAACTGAATGCCCCATGTCTGGAAACCCTTTGGTCTTGATTCTAAAACTGGAAGTCTCAGCTAGTCCAGGGAGGTAGCTCACCCTAATGTGAGTGAGGTTAAATACAGCATTATGTTTAGCAATATGCATCAGTAACCTTAAAATTTTAATGCTTACTGAACTTCTCTAGGGAAATGCCCTAAAAGCACTAGGGAATAGTAGACCGATCAAAAAACTTAAAAGGAAAATTGGAGGAGTGAGTTCTCCTTAAGGCCTTTGAAAACCTCCATGTATCCTTGGAACCAGAAGGCCACACACATGTTCAGGGCTGTGCTCATGCTCAGGAAAGGCTAGAAAAGGCCTAAACTCTCACCTCTACCTGATCATGAGCCTCTGTGCAAGCGATTTAAGGCAGTTGTTAACTGCTTATCTGAGTGTTAAAGGTGGGCCCCAAAATGCACATATAGCCTTTGGAAAAGAGTGGAAGATTTATAAGTTTCAGGTATTTAAGGAAATATCTATTCAGTCATTAACCACCAAGCTAACCAGACAGAGACTTCAGTGGCCACACACAACAAAGAATACAGACTTTATAACATTAAGAAAAGTCACTAACAGACAGCAATGACAAGCCTAGATAAGAGTACAGTTCTGCTATCCAGAGTTGCCGTATTATATTTATTTTAAATGCCTATTTTTCATCATAAAATTTTGAGGCAAGAAGAAAGAAAAGTATGGCCCATATACAGGAGAAAAATGCAATCAATGGATATTGTTCCTAGGGAAGGTCAGACATTGAACATACTAGACAAAGACATTAAACCAGGTATTTTAAATATGTTCAATGAATAAAAGAAAACCATCCTATAGACTGAAATGAAAATAAAGGAACAATATCTCACCAAGTAAAAAATATCAATAAAGAGTTAGAAATTATATGTAAGAACCAAATAGAAATTCTGGAGTTGAAAAGTACAGTAACTTAAATGAAAAATTCTCTAGACAAGGTCAACAGCAGATTTGAGCTGGCAGAAGAAAGAATCAGCAAACTTGAAGATGGGTCAATTGAGATTTTGATGCTGAAGAACTGAACAATAACAAAAAAAGGAAGAATGAAGAAAAATTAACAGCTTCAGAGACCTATGGGATACTATCAAATTCACCAACATAATGGGAGTATGTGAAAGATGGGAAAGAGAGAAAAAGGAAGAAAGAATATTTGAATAAATACTCGCCCAAAAACTTCTAAAACTTGATTAAAACCATTAATCCAAGAACCTCAGTGAACTCCAAGTTGAATTAATTTAAAGAGATCTACAACATAGACATATTACAATCCAACTGTCTATAGCCGAAGGCAGAATATTGAAAGTAGCGAAAAGAAATGACTCACCACGTGCAAGGGATCCTCAACAAGGTTAATAGCTGATTTCTCATCAGAAACCATGGAGGTCAGAAAGCAGTGAAATAACATATTCAAAATTCTGAAAAGAAGAAAACTTTGTTGACTAGAACTCTATATCCAGCAAAACTATCTTTTGAAGATAAAGAAGAAATCAGGACATTGCCAGATAAACAAAAGCTGAAGGAGTTCATCTCTCAAAAACCTGCCCTATAGGAAATAATAAAGAGACTCCTTCAGACTAAAATGAAACGAAACTAGAGAGTAACTCAAATCCACATGAAGAAATAAAGAGCCTAAGTAAAGGCAACTACACAGGTAAATAGAAAACAACATAAGGGTATTGTCTTATATGCAACTCTTTTTCTCCAACCTGATTTTAAAAACAACTGAATAAAGCAATAATTACAAATTTGATGTGCACACATTGTATAAACATAAAATTAATATGACAACACCACAAGGGAGGTAAAGAAACTAGGTTCTTATAAAATGTTTGTTTGTTTACTTATTTATTTTTAGAGGTAGCATCTCACTCTGTCACCCAGGCTGGAGTGCAGTAGCACAGTCATAGCTCACTGCAGCCTCAAACTTATTCACTCAGGCAATCCTCCTGCCTCAGCCTCCCGAGTAGCTGGGCTGCAGGTATGCACCACTACACCTGGCTAAATTTTTTTTCTTTATTTTTATAGAGATAAGGGTCTCACTGTGTTGCCCAGCCAGCCCTCAAAGTGTTGTACTCAAGTGATGCTCCTGCTTCAGTCCTTTTGCCTGAGCCACCTGAGTCACTGGGATTACAGTCGAGAACCACCACATCTGGCTTTAAATTTTTACTTATAATCCAAGATAACCACTAAGAAAATGACTAACAAATATATGTAGTAAAATTAATTACATAGGAATTAAAATGGCACACTAGGAAATATCTATTTAATATAAAAATAATGCAGTAATTGAGGAATAGAGAAAGAAAAGACATAGAACAAATAGCCAAATTAAGTAAATTCTACATTATCAGTAATTATATTAAATATAAATGGATTAAGCACTCCAGTTAAAAGGCCAAAGATGTTGATAGAGTAGATTAGAAAACAGAATCCAACTATACAGGGTCTACAAGAGAGACACTTTAGACTCAAAGACACAAAAAGGTTGAAAGTACATGGGTAGAAAAGATGCATTACACAAAAAGTAACCAAAAGACACCTACTGTGGCTGTACTAATACGACTAATATCAAAGGACACTTGAAGAGAAACATTATTACTAAAGGCAAAAGACATTTATAATATATCATTATATAGTCATAGATGATATATATTTTATAGTTATATACTCTAATTACCAATACATTTCTAGAAAGACAAACTATTGAAACTAACTCAAGAAGAAATAGAAAAGTTTAATAGATTTGAAACAAGTAAGGAAATTGAATTAGTAATCAAAAACTAACAAAACACAAAAATCCCAGGACCAGATGGCTGCACTGGTACATCCTGCCAAACATTTAAAGAATTAACACCAATCATTCACAAACTCTTCCCCAAAAAGGAATAAGCATGAGGAATGTTTTCCAGCTCATTGTATGTGGCCAGTATTATCCTTATACCAAACCAAAGACATCACAAGAAGAAAAAATTACAAACCAATATCCCATATGAATATAGATGTAAAAATCAACAAAATAACAACCTGGATCCAACAACATGAACAAGGATGATGTACCATAACCAAATGGAATTTATTCAAGGAATGCATGGTTAGTTCAACATAGAAAAACCAATCAAAGTAAGACACCATCTTAATAAAGGATGTAAAGCACATGATACCTCAGTAGACACAGAAAAAGCAATTGTCACAAACCAACAGCTTTTCATGATAAGAACACTGAATAGACTAGGAATAAAAGGGAACTTCAACCTGATAAAGCGTGTCTTTGGAAACCCTATAGCTGACATCATACTAAATGATGA
The DNA here is from genome assembly GCF_028885655.2 of Pongo abelii. NCBI lineage: Eukaryota > Metazoa > Chordata > Mammalia > Primates > Hominidae > Pongo > Pongo abelii. Next base: position 207,594,746 of record NC_085928.1, on the reverse strand, counting down.
GAGACTGAAAGCCTTCCCTCTAAAATCAGGAACAAGACAAGGGCATCTGCTCTTCCTACTTCTATTCAATATTGTCCTGGAGGTTCTAGAAATTAGGCAAGATTTTAAAAAAAAAAAAAAAAGGCTACCAGAATAAAAAGCAAGAAAACTATTTCTGTTTGCAGATGACATAATCTTGTATAGAAAAAATCTTAAAAAATACAACAGACTATCAAGCTAATAAACGAGTTCAGTAAATTTGCAGGATAGACAAAGAAAACATTCATTTATAATAGTATCAAAAAGAATAAAATACTTAAGTATAAATTTAAGGATCAACAAAAGTGATATATCCTTTTTTTTTTTTTTGAGACAGAGTCTTGCTCTGTCGCCCAGGCTGGAGTGCAGTGGCGCGATCTCTGCTCACTGCAAGCTCCGCCTCCCAGCTTCACGCCATTCTGCTGCCTCAGCCTCCCAAGTAGCTGGGACTACAGGCGCCCACCACCACACACGGCTAATTTTTTTGTATTTTCAGTAGAGACAGGGTTTCACCGTGTTAGCCAGGATGGTCTCGATCTCCTGACCTCGTGATCTGCCCTCCTCGGCCTCCCAAAGTGCTGGGATTACAGGCGTGAGCCACCACACCCGGCCAGTATATCCATTTTTAATGGATTTTAGTGGCGCATTATTTAGCCATAATAAGGAATGAAGTACTGATACATGCTCCAAGGATGAACCTGGAAAATAAGTGAAAGAAGCCAAGCACAGATGGCTACATATTATATATCCCGTTTATTTGAAATGTACAGAATAGGTATATATAGGTACATATACAGTATGGTCAGAAAGTAGATTCGTAGTTGCTAGGGATGGAGAGGAGACAGGAGTTTCTGTCAGTGGATAGAGTTTCTTTTTGGAGCGATGAAAATATTTTGGAATTAGGTGGTAATGATGGTTGCACAGCCTTGTGAATATACTAAAAATCACTAAACTATATGCTTTAAAAATGTGAATTTTATGGTATGCGAATTATTTCTCCATTTTTAAAAATGTTGGTGTAAAAGAAAAAAAGTGACTCTAAGGCTATTTATACAAATATATCTCTCAGTACTGGAATTTCTTCTAAAATATCCTTAATAATGTATCTTCAATTGAAATGTTCAGTGATAGTCTGGAAAGTCTTTAATATGTAGTTTCGTTCAACAAATTATGCTCTTAAAAGAGTATGGTGCACAGAAATAATTTATTAACATTTTTAATCTTTTATACAATAATCTGTGAAAATCTATCTTTCTTTATATTTCTTGCCTAATTTGTTCTCTCAGGAATTAGGAGGATTTTCTTTATGCACTAAGTTGAAATATTTATACATTGTATTGAGTTTTATATGACCATTATCAGCTGGAGATATTGTCTAATAACCACATTGTTACATTTGTTTATATTAGGGATTTTAGATCTTGGCTTTCATTGAGGGGGATGGGAGGTGGTGGTGGTGGTGGTGGTTTTGAGACGGAGTGTCTCTCTCTGTCACCCAGGCTGAAGTGCAGTGGTGTGATCTCAGCTCACTATAACTTCCGCCTCCCAGGTTCAAGTGATTCTCATGCCTCAGCCTCCTTAGTAGCTGGGACTACAGGCACACACCACCACGCCCGGCTAATTTTTGTATTTTTAGTAGAGACAGGTGTTTGCCATGTTGGCCAGGCTGGTCTGAAACTCCTGGCCTCAAGTGAACCACCCACCTCAGCTTCCCAAAGTGCTGGGGTAACAGGTGTGAGCCACCATGCCCAGCCTCAAGGGGTATGTATTTAAATTTAGTTGCATAATGGTTTCTTTTTAAATAATATAAAACATCAGATCTTTATTTGGTTAAAATGTTCTTTATGTAAATTTATGATCCCAAGAATTTCTGGGCTCATAGTCAAATTTTTTAAAAGTGATATGTGATCTTTAACAGATTTCAGATTAGTTCTCAACAAAACAAGTTTTTATGTAAAAATTGCATGACGATCGTTCCTTTCCAAAAATTTTCAGTGAAGGTTCTGAACATTGCCATATTCTATTCATTGTTGCTTCTTCTTAATTTTTTTAATTCGGTATTTAAAGTTTATTATGTTCAAGTATAATGCTTTCATGAATGTCCTCTTATTGTGGAAAAGGAACAATCTCTCAAGATAACGTACCTTGCACTGTATGTGTATATATGCGCACAAAGTATTGGCAACCTTTCAGAAATAAGAATTAAGTTGCCTCTTCTGGAGTAGAATTGTACCTACTGGTAGAATTGGATAATTCTTTCACCTAAGGAAGGGCTCTTTATTCACAAAATAGCTCCTGGTTCATTTAATTAACATTTATTCTAATTAAATCAGTCCTTGAAATCTGAGCTATTTTAATATTTCTAAATAATAGCTTTCCTATTATACCAAAAGAATGGAAGTTTTAGTTTGTACAGGAAGAAAAATAATTGGAACTGAGTTGAGCAGTAGGCGTGAGAATGTGGCAGGAGGCGAATGGATGCTACAAGCAAAATGACTTTCCCTCCCGTTGCTTGAGTTCCTAGTAAAATAAAGTGTGCAAAATGATGCCACTTGATTTTTCAGGTTCTCAAATTAAGGTACATTTCTCAATGGATTGATAGCCAGCCTTCTGGGGAAAAATGTTTTGGTTTTACTAACTTGACATTAAGCAAGGTGGTTTTAGTAAATAAAATAGCTTTGAATGATAATATTTTGTTTTACTATGCAGTATATTTTTAGTCAATCAGAACAAGAAACATTTTAGTGGTAAAGTTATTGTAACTAATTTTTTAATACATGCTTACTCAAAGAATAGACTTGTGATTTCTAATCAAAGTGATTCTTTTCTCCCAAATTAAGATTTGGTTTGATTTACAGGTAAACAGTGTTGACCTCAGAGCTGCTAGTCATGAGCAGGCAGCAGCTGCATTGAAAAATGCTGGCCAGGCTGCCACAATTGTTGCACAATATCGACCTGAAGGTAATAACATTCTTATTGTCTATAGTTAGTGCTTATTTTAGTTTTTAAAATTCTTCCTCTTTAATAATGTTTAACTTCCAAGCTTAACTTCCTTTTTTGTGCTTTTTTTCTGATTTGCTAATCTAGTATTTGTTTAGTCTGAACCTAGTTTTTTTTCCAGATCAAAAGTTGTTTTTTTGGTTTTTGATTTTTGTTTTTTGAGACAGGGTTCCACTGTTACTGCCCAGGCTGGAGTGCAATGGTGCAATCTCAGCTCACCGCAACCTCTGCCTCCCAGATTCAAGTGATTCTCCTGCCTCAGCCTCCCAAGTAGCTGGGATTACAGGCATGCGCCACCACACCCGGCTAATTTTTTGTATTTTTAGTAGAGAGAGGGTTTCTCCATGTTGGCCAGGCTGGTCTCAAACTCCTGACCTCAGGTGATCCGCCCACCTCAGCCTCCCAAAGTGCTGCAATTACAGGCGTGAGCCACTGCACCCTGCCAAAAGTATTTTTTAATGATGTGGGAACTGGCATCCGCAAGCTTAACCCACATAACCCCATTATGTGGGTTAATTTAACTGTTTATTTTTTTGAATCTGTTCTGTAACTGAAGACATAGCTTTTAATGTCCCTTTTACTACTTTATTGATCTGAAAAAATAATAAAAACCATAAGCAGAGATAGTAATAATGCCCAAAAAAATTAGGTCACCCAGATTTTTTCTAGCTTTTGAATTAGGTTAGAATTATTAATATCAAGATTTAAGACATGTTTCTAATAGCTGTTACTGCTGCTATTTAAAATAAAGAGAAGAATGCCAAGTTTGGGTATAATGTGTGTCTAGATGGTAAAGTATCATGGATGTGACCTTACTAAGTTCCTAGGGGAAGAAGGTGGTAATGGAAAATTTGAGGTCATGCCATATTAAACATATGTAAGACTCTAGTGTACATCAACATAACCACATCTCCAATAAAACCTCAGTGGAATTTAGAAAGCTTAAATGCCCAAAAGAATACATAGCATATTTGTTGATGCTCATAAACAACATGATGAAGAAGGAAAAAATGATGTGAGTAATGGAGCTAAATGAGTAATTCCATAATTTATCAACTGATTACATTTATTCTTTTTTGAAGCAGAATTTCTTTTTAATCTAGTATGTTTTTTAGCTGATCAAAGCAGCGTGTTGAGCATTGCTTGGTCTTTCTTAAGTATGGGAGGTTCTGTCAATCTAGTAAAACCTTGGCCTTTTAGGCTCAGTAACTAAACAAGGGAAAATTTGTTTAATTGGGAGTAAATTCTGAATATTAATTCACATTAACCAAACAGTAGGGACTAACATATGAAGTCAGAATGTCAATTCGTTAATTTTTGTGAGAAACAAATCTGCCAGTGGGACCCTATGTACTTTTATCTTCTGGCCAACACATTCCACCCCGTAGGTACACTATATGGAAGCCAAGTTACAGTCACTGGTTCCTTAGTATTATAGACAGCCTGTCATTTATATGTTTATAAGGAATATAAACTTTTTAGGTATGGTTACAGGTAACTTAATATCTGCTCCCTAACCTCAAAACACACAACACACAAAAGCAGTAAGAAAAAACATACACCCATGCTCCTACCCACACAACTTCACTTCATATTAACTAAGACTAAGAAGGCAGGTATAATACCTGGACAACCAAGTAGAGGTAAAGACTCCTTAAGCAGCTGAGGTCTTGCAGAAGCCACATGGAAAGAGGGGAAGAGTTAAAATATGGAATGTTAAGAATGTTTGTGATGGCAGCAATTTAGGATATGGTATAAAATTGCAGCTCTTAAAGATGAGAGGCTCATTTTTGAGATATAAAAATGTGACCCTTTTTTATTGCAAGCCTCCTGGGAAGTGGGGTGAGCAGGCTGGAGCAGAAGCCACTCATGATGTGGTTTGCTTTAGAAAAGCAGAGGACCCGTATTTGGATAAAGCAGCCTGCCTCTGTAGGATCAGATAATGTGACAGTATTTGGGTTTTAAAACCTGTAAAAATGTCCTGCACCTCTATCTTTCCTGCGCCCCTCGACTTTCTGGAATAACTACTCTAGCAAAGTAATAAGTAATTTTTTTTTTTTTTTTTAAGACAGAGTTTCACTCTTGCCCAGGCTGGAGTGCAGTGGCACAATCTCGGCTCACTGTAACCTCCACCTCCCAGGTTCAAGCCTCCCGAGTAGGTGGGATTACAGGCACCTGACACCACGCCCGGATTATTTTTGTATTTTTAATAGCGACGGGGTTTCGCTGTGTTGGCCAGACTGGCCTCCTGACCTCAGGTGATCTGCCCGCCTCGGCCTCCCAAAGTACTGGGATTATAGGCATGAGCCACAGCCCCCAGCCCCAGTAATAAGTAATTTAAAAGTAGCCTCACATTCATACAAAGATAATAAGAAGAGGTGGGGAAAAGCATCAAAGCTTAGTAACAGATTAGCTGCATGCACACACAACACAGAAACATTAACACAAATCAGATTTTAAGAAGTACAAAAGGAGTCATCCAACACTCTGATAATCAGCATCTTGCAGTTAGTATCTTTCCTAAAGGCTTGGGATTCTCTGCCTTGTTGATAATCTTATATATATACAGACAGACAGACAGACAGAGACAAAGGTAAGCTTCTGGTAGAATTAAGTTTTTTATCTTTTAGGATCTATGGCTTGCCTTATTAGTCTTCCAAAAAAGTACTTTTATGGGTTTTTCAGCTTGTGTACTTTGAACTTTCTTGACTTGGATTCTAGTTGTGAGAAAAAATAATATCTACAGGACATATGAAGGAACATTATCTTCTAACTCCTGTCAGTTTTATTAATTCCAAAGGCAAGGAATAATTCACTTTGGGGGGCCTTTACTGTTAATCTTTTTGGAGAATCATTATCAGAAATTAGCTGGACGTGGTGGCTCACGCCTCTAATCCCAGCACCTTGGGAGGGCTAGGTGGGAGGATTACTTGAGCCCAGGAGTTCGAGACCAGCCTGGGCAACATAGCAAGATCTCATCTCTACTAAAACTCTTTTTAAAGTTTTGTAATTAGCCATGCGTGGTAGTGTGCACCCGTAGTCCCAGCCAAGGTGAGGATTGCTATGATCTCGACACTGCACTTGAGCCTGGGCGACAGAGTGAGACCCCGTCTCAAAACAAAAATAAAAATAGTCGAACATGGGAACTGGAAATATAATACTGTACTCGTTTTGGACTCCATATCCCAAAGTTATAAAATTTTATCAAATACTTCCTAGTTTATAGTTTAAGAATCTCTTGGCCGGGCCCGGTGGCTCACGCCTGTAATCCCAGCACTTTGGGAGGCCGAGGTGGGCGGATCACAAGGTCAGGAGATCGAGACCATCCTGGCTAACACGGTGAAACCCCGTCTCTACTAAAAATACAAAACCAAAATTAGCCAGGCGTGGTGGCGGGCGCCTGTAGTCCCAGCTACTCGCGAGGCTGAGGCAGGAGAATGGCGTGAACCTGGGAGGCCGAGCTTGCAGTGAGCTGAGATCACGCCACTGCACTCCAGCCTGGGCGACACAGCGAGACTCTGTCTCAAAAAAAAAAGAATCTCGATAGAATATAATAGTAAAACTGTATGCCATGCATGGTACGAACCATGTTATGTTTATTAACTCTTTTAATTCCCAAGATAATCCTATAAGTAAGCACTGTTATCCCCGTTATACGTTATAGTTGAATAAGCTCTTCCATAAAGAGACTAAGTAATTTGCTAGTTACACAGCTGTTAAACGGTTAAGATTTCTTCTAGCCCCTTTTAAGCGAAGAAAAACCTTTTCCTCCACCCTTGTGTGTTCAGTAACAGGGGCCTGTGAAGTAAACTGACCAAAAAAAAAACAGATTAACATGAAAAAAAAGTTTCTTGAATATGGATGCAAGAGGCAACAAAAGAAATACTGTAGCTAGCTTGTGGATGAAGTTAAAAGCTTGTATACCTAATCTAGTAGGGAAAAGGAAGGAGGGAGAAACAGCTTTTATTAGAAAAACATACATTTCTTTAGGAAAAACAAGTTTTTAGGAGAAGAAATGGGGGATAAAGTTTGTGATAACATTTGTCTAAACTGGTATGAGTGGTCTTTCCATTCTTCGGGGCCATCAGACTCCTCAGAGAGGGTATTTAGGGTAACATCATTTCTCGGAAGCTGCACCTTTTAGTCAGATTAGAGAAACTCCGAGAAGGCTTTTTTCCTGCATCTGTTGAATCTCAGATATCTTCAGCTTAAAATAATCTTTGTGGCAACTCTGGGGTTCTGGGTGGGTCTCAATACCCTGTTCTTACTCTTTCAACTACACATTAAACTCTTGGAATCTCTAACCTCAAATATTTAATCTTTTTTTTTTTTTTTTTTTTTTTTAAATTTATGAAGTATTTATTGATGATTCTTGGGTGTTTCTCGGAGAGGGGGATATGGGAGGGTCATAGGATAATAGTGGAGAGAAGGTCAGGAGATAAACACATGAACAAAGGTCTCTGGTTTTCCTAGGCAGAGGACCCTGCGGCCTTCTGCAGTGTTTGTGCCCCTGGGTACTGGAGATTAGGGAGTGGTGATGACTCTTAAAGAGCACGCTGCCTTCAAGCATCTGTTTAACAAAGTACATCTTGCACCGCCCTTAATCCATTTAACCCTGAGTTGACACAGCATATGTTTCAGAGAGCATGGGGCTGGGGAAAAGGCCATAGATCAACAGCATCCCAAGGCAGAGGAATTTCTCCTAGTCAGAACAAAATGGAATCTCCTATGCCTACCCCTTTCTACACAGACACAGCAACAATCTGATCTCTCCTTCCTTTCCCCACACTTCCCCCCCCCTTCCTTTCAACAAAACCGCCATCGTCCTCATGGCCGGCTCCCGATGGTCGCTGTCTCTTCGGAGCTGTTGGGTACACCTCCCAGACAGGGCGGCCGGGCAGAGGCGCTCCTCGCTTCCCAGACGGGGCCGCCCGGGCAGAGGCGCTCCTCACTTCCCAGACGGGGCCGCCCGGGCAGAGGCGCTCCTCTCCTCCCAGACGGGGCGGCCGGGCAGAGGCGCTCCTCGCTTCCCAGACGGGGCCGCCCGGGCAGAGGCGCTCCTCGCTTCCCAGACGGGGCCGCCCGGGCAGAGGCGCTCCTCGCTTCCCAGACCGGGCCGCCCGGGCAGAGGCGCTCCTCACTTCCTCCCAGACCGGGTGGCAGCCGGGCAGAGGCGCTCCTCACCTCCCAGATGGGGCGGCCGGGCAGAGGCGCTCCTCACTTCCCAGAGGGGGCGGCCGGGCAGAGGCGCTCCTCACTTCCGAGACCGGGCGGCCGGGCAGAGGCGCTCCTCACTTCCCAGATGGGGCGGCCGGGCAGAGACGCTCCTCACTTCCTCCCAGACGGGGTGGCGGCCGGGCAGAGGCGCTCCTCACCTCCCAGACAGGGCGGCCGGGCAGAGGCGCTCCTCACTTCCCAGACGGGGCGGCCGGGCAGAGGCGCTCCTCACTTCCCAGACTGGGCGGCCGGGCAGAGGCGCTCCTCACTTCCCAGACTGGGCGGCCGGGCAGAGGCGCTCCTCACCTCCTAGACGGGGTGGCCAGGCAGAGGCGCTCCTCACTTCCCAGACGGTGTGGCGGCTGGGCAGAGGCGCTCCTCCCTTCCCAGATGGGGCAGCCAGGCAGAGGCGCTCCTCACTTCCTCCCAGACGGGGTGGCGGCCAGGCAGATGCGCTCCTCACTTCCCAGAGGGGGCGGCCAGGCAGAGGTGCTCCTCACTTCCTCCCAGACGGGGTGGTGGCTGGGCAGAGGCACTCCTCACCTCCCAGACGGGGCGGCCGGGCAGAGGTGCTCCTCATCTCCCAGACGGGGCGGCCGGGCAGAGGTGTTCCTCACTTCCCCCCAGACGGGGTGACGGCCGGGCAGAGGCACTCCTCACCTCCCAGACGGGGCGGCCAGACAGAGGCGCTCCTCACTTCCCATACGGGGTGGCAGCCGGGCAGAGGCGCTCCTCACTTCCCAGATGGGGCAGCTGGGCAGAGGTGCTCCTCACTTCCTCCCAGACGGGGTGGCGGCCAGGCAGAGGCGCTCCTCACTTCCCAGACTGGGCGGCCGGGCAGAGGCGCTCCTCACCTCCTAGACGGGGTGGCCAGGCAGAGGCGCTCCTCACTTCCCAGACGGTGTGGCGGCTGGGCAGAGGCGCTCCTCCCTTCCCAGATGGGGCAGCCAGGCAGAGGCGCTCCTCACTTCCCCCCAGACGGGGTGGCGGCCAGGCAGAGGCGCTCCTCACTTCCCAGAGGGGGCGGCCGGGCAGAGGTGCTCCTCACTTCCTCCCAGACGGGGTGGCGGCTGGGCAGAGGCACTCCTCACCTCCCAGACGGGGCGGCCGGGCAGAGGTGCTCCTCATCTCCCAGACGGGGCGGCCGGGCAGAGGTGCTCCTCACTTCCCCCCAGACGGGGTGACGGCCGGGCAGAGGCACTCCTCACCTCCCAGACGGGGCGGCCGGACAGAGGCGCTCCTCACTTCCCATACGGGGTGGCAGCCGGGCAGAGGCGCTCCTCACTTCCCAGATGGGGCAGCCGGGCAGAGGCGCTCCTCACTTCCTCCCAGATGGGGTGGCGGCCGGGCAGAGGCGCTCCTCACTTCCCAGACGGGGCGGCCGGGCAGAGGTGCTCCTCACTTCCTCCCAGACGGGGTGGCGGCCGGGCAGAGGCGCTCCTCACCTCCCAGACGGGGTGGCCGGGCAGAGGCGCTCCTCCCTTCCCAGACGGAGTGGCCAGGCAGAGGCGCTCCTCACCTCCCAGAGTGGGCGGCCAGGCAGAGGCGCTCCTCACTTCCCAGAGTGGGCGGCCGGGCAGAGGCGCTCCTCACTTCCCATAGGGGGTGGCAGCCAGGCAGAGGCGCTCCTCACTTCCCAGATGTGGCAGCTGGGCAGAGGTGCTCCTCACTTCCTCCCAGACGGGGTGGCGGCCAGGCAGAGGCGCTCCTCACCTCCCAGACGGGGCGGCTGGGCAGAGGCGCTCCTCACCTCCCAGACGGGGCGGCTGGGCAGAGGCGCTCCTCACCTCCCAGAAGGGGCGGCTGGGCAGAGGCGCTCCTCACTTCCCATATGGGGTGGCAGCCGGGCAGAGGTGCTCCTCACTTCCCAGACAGGGTGGCGGCCAGGCAGAGGCGCTCCTCACCTCCCAGATGGGGCAACCGGGCAGAGGCGCTCCTCACTTCCTCCCAGACGGGGTGGCGGCCAGGCAGAGGCGCTCCTCACCTCCCAGACGGGGCGGCCGGGCAGAGGTGCTCCTCATCTCCCAGACGGGGCAGCCGGGCAGAGGTGCTCCTCACTTCCTCCCAGACGGGGTGGCGGCCGGGCAGAGGCACTCCTCACCTCCCAGACGGGGCGGCCGGGCAGAGGCGCTCCTCACTTCCTCCCAGACGGGGTGGCGGCCGGGCAGAGGCGCTCCTCACCTCCCAGAAGGGGTGGCCAGGCCGAGGCGCTCCTCACCTCCCAGACGGGGCGGCCGGGCAGAGGCGCTCCTCACTTCCTCCCAGACGGGGTGGCGGCCGGGCAGAGGCGCTCCTCACCTCCCAGAAGGGGTGGCCAGGCAGAGGCGCTCCTCACCTCCCAGACGGGGCGGCCGGGCAGAGGTGCTCCTCATCTCCCAGACGGGGCAGCCGGGCAGAGGCGCTCCTCCCTTCCTCCCAGACGGGGTGGCAGCCGGGCAGAGGCGCTCCTCACATCCCAGACGATGGGCGGCCGGGCAGAGGCGCTCCTCACTTCCCAGATAGGGCGGCCGGGCAGAGGGGTTCCTCACATCCCAGACGATGGGCGGCCAGGCAGAGATGCTCCTCACTTTCCAGACGGGGTGGCGGCGGGGCAGAGGCTGTAATCTTAGCACTTTAAGAGGCCAAGGCAGGAGGCTGGTAGGTGGAGGTTGCAGCGAGCCGAGATCACACCACTGCACTCCAGCCTGAGCACCATTGAGCATTGAGTTAGCGAGACTCCGTCCGCAATCCCAGCACCTCGGGAGGCCGAGGCAGGCAGATCACTCGAGGCCAGGAGCTGGAGACCAGCCCGGTCAACACGGCGAAACCCCGTCTCCACCAAAAATACAAAAACCATTCAGGCGTGGCGGCGCGTGCCTGCAATCCCAGGCACTCGGCAGGCCGAGGCAGGAGAGTCACCGGAGCCCGAGGCAGGGAGGTTGCAGCGAGCCGGATCATGGCAGTACAGTCCAGCTTCGGTAACAGCGGGAGACCGAAGAAAGGGGAGAGGGAGAGGGCAAAATATTTAATCTTATTGTTCCTCAAGAGTATTAGGCCAACTTTCATAGCTTATATCTCAATCTTTTGTTCAGAAAGCATTAATTATATTGTAAAAATACCATAAAAGAAATAAAGCGAAAAGAATTAAACTCAATATATAAGTTAAACTTATTTTCTCTTTCCCATTGGTTAGGTCTTATATTTGTGACATATTCTATTTTCGCAAGAAAAAAACTGTTTGGTGTTATAACCCCTATTTTGCAAGTGACCGAAGTCTAGAAAGGTTAGGCCATAGTCACTTAACTTTTCTGCACTTCAAAGCTTTGATTGAAATCTTGAGTTACAAATGTAGATTTCTAACACCCAGTGTCCTGACTTTATTTTCATTATTACTTCTTATACCAACCAAAGGGAGAAGAGGTGGAGATAATCTGGGAAGATTGCAGTAGACTGGTGGCATTTATTTGCAGGCATTTGTCATTTCTTATCATTTTCAGTAGTAGATAGGTAATTAAAATTTTTTTCAGTCTCCTGCTTTCCCACTTTCCTTGCTGTATTTTTCTACACGCCTGTGCTGCAATTGACCCTTGAACAACACAGGTTTGAACTGCGAGTGTCCACTTACGCACATGCTGTTCAGCCAAACTGGGATAGAAAATGCCATGTGCCTGTCAGATTCCGCAAGGCCTCCTGTTAGACTTGAATATGCACGGGTTTTGGTATACGTGGGGTTCTGGAACTAATCCTCCGAGTATGCCAGAGAGCTATTGTACTTAAAACAACTAACTTGCCTTCTTAAAAATAGTTTCCCTTTTTCTTCTCTAGGCCAATTTATAGTATCCATCCTCCGAGAATTGTTTCTCTTGGGTTTAATATCTGTGTTTAATTAACGTATTTTATTATAGTTACAAAAGAATGTTTTTCTTTATAGGGATTGCATGTTAAGAAGAGATTGAGGAAGTCCAATTTCCCCCATATCCCGTCTTCACTTTCCTCTACCTTTTTACTTCTAGTGTGGGGGTGAAAACAAAGGTTAAAATTTGAAAGGGGATATCAAATGAAAAAGTCAGCTTTTAAATATCTCTCCTTGTATAAGCGTATACATACTAACTTGTAGCCAGCAGTTCAGATACTTCCTAATACGTTTCATGACAAGAAATAGGTTTGATACAGGAATTTTTGAGATGTTGAATGGAGAAAATCTCTTATGTAAAATTATAGCTTTGCTGAGTTTTGATGTAATTCTAGGAGAGGAATGTAAATGACTTAACTGAAAAAAGGGATGAAACTCTTTGTCAAAATAAAAATTTAAGAAAATAGGTGTAGTGGTTAGCACTTTGGGAGGCTGAGACAAGAGGATCACTTGAGCCTAAGAGTTGAAGATCCCCTGGGTAACATAGGACACCCTGTTGCTGCAAGTAATTTTTAAAATGAGCTGGGCATAGTGATGCATGCCTGTAGGCTCAGCTACTTGAGAGGCTAAGGTAGGAAGATTGCTTGAGCCCAGGAGGTCAAAGCTACTATGAGCCATGATCGTGCCACTGCACTCCAGCCTGGATGACAGAGCAAGACCCCATCTCCAAAAAAACCTTAAAAAAAAAAAAACAAAGATAAAGGAAAAAAATATGTTGGTGGGAGTATTTACGAAAATATACACAGGATAGGTAAAATGTGGAGACTGATAGGACTAAAAGTATCAATTGATTGAAACAAAAGGAAAAGGTAGGAATCTTAAGTAGGTAAATGAAATAGAAGGTTTAAAGGAAAAGTAACTTTACAATGCTGAAGTATGTTTTGAACATATAGAAAGGTGGCTGTGAGAAATTGTTAAGAGTAAGGCAAAGACTTGGCCGGGCGCAATGGCTCACACCTGTAATCCCAGCACTTTGGGAGGCCAAAGCAGGCAGATCCCTTGAAACCAGAAGTTCAAGACCAGCCTGGCCAACTTGATGAAACTCTGTCTCTACTAACAAAAAAATTAAACAGGCATGGTGGTGCACACCTGTAATTTCAGCTACTGAGGAGGCTGAAGCACAAGAATCGCTTGAACCTGGGAGGCAGAAGCTGCAGTGAGCCAGAATTGCACCACTGCACTCCGGCCTGAGCAACAGAGTGAGGTGGGGGCAGGTGAGAAGACTCTAAGCAAAGACTATAAATATGAAGATCTGAATACAATGAAAATATAGATCACAAATTTAAGAAATTATCAGGAATTGACTTAGCTCTTCAGTATCTTAAATTTTTAATATCTGAGAGTATGTTAACTGCTTTGTAGTAACTTAGTTACTCATTAAGAAAGAATATTTTTCTGCATCACTAAAAAGTAATGTGTTCTTTTTACAGAAAGCTTTTAAATTTCTAAAATGTAGACTATTTTAATTCACTAGGACTTCTATTAATCAGATCAGCAAAATTGCTGAAAACTAATAATGCTACATGAAATGTAATACGCATCTTATTTAAAAAGCATTGCAGAACTTTTAAGGTAGTAAGGAATTAGCAAACAAAACATTGAAGGAAAACTAGGAACTCAGGGCTAAGGAAGCACAGAAGTCTCTCTTGTTTCAAGAGCAACAGCGTACTGGCTTGGGAGAGCCAGTTAAATTTTCAGAAATTTTTCAAACTAAAACATAGCCTTTATTAAAAATAAAATTATACAGAAATACAAATAAATTATATTTAAAGTAGTAAAATTAAAAACAAAGGTAATATTGAAAAGTCATCACTTCCTAATTGTTTTCTAGGAAGTAAAATAATAGAAACATAAACCGGTGAGACTAATAGAAAATACCAAAAGAGGGCTGGGCGCAGTGGCTCACACCTATAATCCCAGCACTTTGGGAGGCCAAGGTGGGCGACTCACAAGGTCAGGAGTTCAAGACCAGCCTGGTCAACATGGTGAAACTCCCGTCTCTACTAAAAATACAAAAATTAGACGGGCGTGGTGGGACGTGCCTGTAATCCCAGCTACTCAGGAGGCTGAGGCAGGAGAATCACTTGAACCCGGGAGGCGGAGGTTGCAGTGAGCCGAGATCACGCCACTGCACTCCAGCCTGGACGACAGAGTGAGACTCCGTCTCAAAAAAAAAGAAAGAAAGAAAATACAAAAAAAGATAGTAGATTTAAAACTGAATCGCCCAAAACTCCTTCTTTCCCTCAAAAAAATTAGGAAAGCCAAACCAAAATTTGTTAAAAATCTACAATAAAACTAGACAAAAAGATGAAAGATATCCTATGAACCCTAAATATAAGCTGATGTAAACAAGGTATTAACAGCTACAAGACCATCTGATATCAGCATCTGTGCAAGGGGATGCAACAGGAGAAGCCCAATGTTAAACCAGTCCTCACAAGAAAATGCAGTAGGTAAATTTGAGAACACCAAGTGAACTATAAGAGTTTTTGTACAATCTGCATGTTGAGTGCAAGGAATCTACGGTAAGATATGAAGGGGCCACGAGCAGTCTGGGCCCTGTGACACAGTTAACCAGCTGTAGTTCCCTTTCCATTTAAAGCCCCACACTAAGGAAGAACTGCTGGGAATAAAATCCAAATTGAATAGGATAGGGATAATAGAGCCAAAGGAAATAGAAGGTTCAGATTAATGGGGGTAAGTAAAGTTTCAGGAAATCTCACAGTGTCTGAGATCATGTCTTTAAACACTTGAAAGAAACAACAAAATAGAGAGTTCTAGAGCTGTGAAGTTAGAAAACCTATCTTGACTCGTAACTCCTATGGAAAAGTTGGGGAAAACTAATTTCATATCAAAATGAGCAATAGGAAGAGATCACTATTGAATCCCATGGAAACCTATTTGAAAAGTGAAAATAAGGATTAGCGTAATGTCTCCACAGACAGTCAAGCTGTACCAGAAAGACATAGTTTATGAAGCTAGTGTAAACTAAAATTAATATTTCAAAACAAGTTAAAAATGATAGAATATGTGGAAGAACAACATCAATAAGTTGATAGAACTCAGAAAATTAGTAGAAATAAAGACATTGTTTTAAAAACTAAATTTGACTAGAAGAGACATACGTCCTTAAACCAAGAAGGTGAAAAAGAAGAAAAATTTTTAAAGCAAAAATAGACCTTCTCTTTCTACAACTTGATCAATTTAGTCCTAAAGCCATTAGGCAGAGCAGAGAAAAATAGTTTAATCTACACTTCACGTCTGGAGAGGTTTAGGAGATTTTCGGTGGCCCATTGGACTTACCCATGAGGTTGGCTTCCACGCAGGGTAATGCCTTGGTTTCAGAAGTCAGAGCCTGAGGGCTGGTGAGGAAAGCATATATGGGAATGCTCAGAGCCCAGTCGGGGAAGCGGATGGCTGATCAAATTGAGATTGACCAAATTAATATATATGTTAGGTTATTGTTATTCATAATTTTCACTGTTGAGAAGAGAGTTACGAATATGGAAAGGAAGAAAACTTAAATATGAATCCTGTAATACTGGATTAGAATTGAAGAAATTGGTTTGAAGGGATGGTTTTCCATTGATACAGATGTAAACATAAATATCGACGTCAGTGTGTATGTATCTGTGTGTATGTTATTTTCCCTGGCTCTGCCCAC
This sequence comes from Pongo abelii, assembly GCF_028885655.2. Lineage (NCBI taxonomy): Eukaryota > Metazoa > Chordata > Mammalia > Primates > Hominidae > Pongo > Pongo abelii. Next base: position 207,578,955 of record NC_085928.1, on the reverse strand, counting down.
TGAGAGGGCCTGAGCCTAGTGTCACCCCAAGAGCAGTGAGCACCTAGCATCCAGATCTTGCCTTGCAAATATTATTCCCCACTGAAATTACTAAGGCTTTTTTGACAAATGGCAGGTTCCCCAGGAGTCAGGCAAAGAAAATGCTAGATTGTTCTGTAATATCCTTTGCCAGAAAACAAGCAAGTACTCAAGGAATGTTGGAGACATGTCAGATGGACCCAGAATCTAACTTCAAGGGACTCTCACTGGCCAAATCAGGAACAATTTCAGCATTCAGTTGGTGATAATAATAGGAGATTATAACCCACTGAATAAAGTAGAAAATACTGAGTTTTTACTCATATAAATAAATGGATTAATTGAAAGTTTGATGAGAATGGAGACTTGTACACAGTTTCAGTAATTTATTTGCAAAAGGGAAAAGTAACTTTAGAGAAACCTGGCAGACACAACTTTAATCAAGCAATTAAAGTTACATTGGTGATGGGACAAATCAAAGTTGTGTACCACCTGATACAGATGTATTGGGTAGAACGTAACATCTGTGATATTCCTGCCAAAGTTAGATAACTTCAGTCTAATTGTGTGGAAACTTCAGGCAAACCCAAATTGAGAGATACTCTACAAAACAATTGACTTGTAATCTCCAACAGTATTAAGGTCACAAAGTCAAGGAAACACTGAGAAACTGCTGTGACTCAAAGATCTAAAAAGACGTGACAACTAAATGCAACAAATGATTTTGAATTGGATCCTTTTGCTATAAAGAACATTATTGGTGACTCTTCGTAGGGATCCGAGCATTAGATGGTAGTAATGTATTAATGTTACTTTTGATGGTTTTGTAGTTATATAGGAAAATATCTGTAGGAAATACACACAGAAGTATTCAGGGATGATGAGACATCAAGAAGGCAAATTGCTGTCAAATGGTTCAGGAAAAACAGTTTGTGATTGCTTTAGTCTTTAAAAAAAATTAGAAAGAAACAAAAGATTTGAAAGTGACAGATATAGAAGGTAGGCAAAGAATATTCAACATGCATGTAATAGGAGTCTCCTAGGAAGAAATCCAAAACAATGCTAGAAAATGCATAAACAAGAAATCTTTTCTAAAATTAAAAAAGTTATTTCAAACTACGTATCAAAATGCCATAATAAAATGATTAGGATTTAAAGGAAAAAAATATCTGGAATTCCACTTCCCTCCCCCAGCAAAAAAAGAAAATTCCGTTGTTCTCAGTTTATAGAAGACAATGGAGTGAACATACTCAATAAAGGAAGAAGCTGAATCAAACAGACTTTCACATATAAAAACTGGAATCAAATGTATCAACAAATAATTAGAGTGACAGTGTTCGTATAAACACTTGGGGGGAGAGAACAACCTTCAGACATCCAAAATGATAGGAGGAGGGATACTGACATAAGGACTGGTGTTAGCATTAATGAAGATGATTATAAGGAAGAGAGTATATAATATGAAAAAGCTATATGCTCTGACGATTTTGATAAGGTACAATTATTAGAAAATGGGGGCAGAATTTGAGGATAATATGAAAACAGAATAAGCCTCCTAATTGCTTAAAAGTTTTTAACTGGATATAAAAGGATAGTATTTCCAGTCAGATCTGGGAAGATTGCTTGTAGGGGGAGACCAAAAGACAAAAGCCAAACAAAAGTTTGCCATTAGAACAAAACGACAACCGTGTCTGAATTGTTACACACACTTAAAAGAACAAACCATATAGTGAGACTGTGCTCCGGTTACTGTTGCTTCATGAGATACTACCCCAAGCTTAATAGGTTAAAACAGCCTTTTAATAGGTTTTGTAGATTAGCAATTCAGGCAGGATTCTGGCCAGATGGTTCTTGTTTTCCTTTTGGCATCAACTGAGGTCACTTAGTGGGACTTAGGTGGCAAATGAGCTGCTTTGGAGGGCCCAGTTTGGCTTTGTTCTCTTTGTCTTACGTGTTGGTGGTACTGGCTGGAAGTTTGGGCTCAGAGCACCATCATGTGACCTCTGCAGTATGGTGGTTTTAGAACGGTCTTGTTACATGGTATCTGGCTTCCACTGAACAAGCATTGCAGAAGAACCAGGCAAAAGCTTCATGGCCTCTTCTCATCTGACCTTGAAAGTCATATGGGATTACTTTCACATTTTTTGGTATACAAATGACCCAAAGCACTAGCCCAGATTCCAGGAGAGGGGAATTAGATTCCACCTCTCGATGGCGAAATTGCAAGGTCACAGTGTACAAGAGCATGTGGGATGCGGGCATCTTTGGAAAATATAATCTGCCACTGGTTTATTTATGTTAAAAGCTTGAATAAATAAGACAGGATGGTAAGAATAGAACTGAGAACAATTTCAGTTATATCAAAAGTTAATTCATAACAGCAGACAATTTTCAGGCTTGCTAATAAAGCAGAATTTAACCCTGTGCAGTATATAAGAGTCATACCTACAACAAAGAAGTAAAGGTTAAAAACAAAGGACTGCATATTGCTGTTAAAAAAAAAAAAAAGCGTGAATGACATCTTTCTATATTGTGCAGTGATCTTCTGGATATACTTACTATTAAGTGAAAAAAGCAAAGCAGGGAAATGTGTATTCTACTGTTTAAGAAAGAAGAGAAATGTTGGCTGGGCACAGTGGGTAATCCCAGCACTTTGGGAGGCCGAGGCAGGCAAATCACGAGGTCAAGAGATCGATACCATCCTGGCCAACATGGTGAAACCCCGTCTCTATTAAAAATGCAAAAATTAGCTGGGCGTGGTAGTGCATGTCTATAGTCCCAGCTCCTTGGGAGGCTGAGGCAGGAGAATCACTTGAACCCGGAAGGCGGAGGTTGCAGTGAGCCAAGATCACGCCACTGCACTCCAGCCTGGCAACAGAGCGAAACTCCGTCTGAAAAAAAAAAAAAAGAGAAATATATTATGTTTGTGATGTTTGTGTGTATATATACACACATATATACAGATATAAAAATATGGAATAAATGTAAATGTATTTGCGTGTTTGTGGGTATCTTTAGATTGTTTACATATAAGGATCAGGACAGAGCAGGATGAGAAAAAGGGATAGAAGCTGGACTTTTAAATACCTGTGTTTTATGGATTTGACTGTGGAGTTATTTTACCTACTTATAAAATCAATGAAAAATTTTAAAGGCAGATGGAAGTTGAAAATAAAGTACAAATGAATCTAAATGTGTATCCGCTTGGCAACAGTAATGCTCAGGGAGGAACTATTCCAAGTGATTTTAAAATGGTAATTGGCCAGGTACAGTGGCTCACACTTGTGATCCCAGAGCTGTGAGAGGCCACAGCGAGAGGATTGCTTGAGGCCAGGAGTTCAAGAACAGCCTGGACAACACAGCAAGATGCCATCTCTGCCAAAAATAATTTTTAAAAAATTAGCCAAGCATGTTGGTGCACATTATGGTCTCAGCTACTCAGAAGGCTGAGGCAGGATTGCTTGAGCCCAGGAGCTCAAGCCTGCAGTGAACTATGATTGTGCCACTGCAGTCCAGCCTGGGCAACAGAGCAGGACCCTGTCTCTAAAAATAAAAAAAGAAAACAATAATTCACCCATACATCTCTAGCTGTAGCCTAAAGATTAAAAGCTACAGGAAATAGTTAACTGTTTACAGTAATCATATCATGGTAGTAGTGTTGGTGGTGTAATTTCACTGTTGTAAATGTAATATTGGATAAAACAAGTTAAGTCATGATGCCGGTACTTTTATTCTGCTATCTCCACTATCTTGAGAACCAGAATTACTCATATCCAAGAAAGCAGATACAACGCTAAAATAGAAGAGATTAAGTAAAAACCCAATGGTCCTAATTTTTCATTAGAAAAACCAGTATAAACTCATGATATATTTTTATTATCTCCATTCATCAGTCTATAGTTTAGCTGTTTCTACACGTACCAAAGACAACTTGCCATGGATTGATATTTATTTAATTATGATGGATACATTCTACTATTAAGGCTATTTATGTTTTTATTTTAAGTGTTTTGTTATAATTTTGAAAGGATAGTAAAATATTTTATTATTAATGTGGAATTTTAAATGTTTCTAAGCTTTTTGATGAATTGTTGCTTCAGTTGAGCTTATTATCCATAAAACGAAGTCGATGATTATGGTGAAAGAAAGAGTAAGTCAACAATAATCATGCTTACTCTTACTCTGTCATCTTAACCTATACAAAATCCCAGAGAAGTTGTTACTATAAGACAGGCTTTATAAGAAACTCAGATTTGAAATGACCTCGTTGTCTGCAATTTGTTTGTTATAAATAGAGGGGAAAAAAAGATACGTGTTTATAACCATGTAGCTGCAATATTTTTTAAAAGGTGCTTAAACTTTTGTTATTAATAGATTTAGTAGTTTTTAATATGTAGCTTTAAATAGTCCATTTTCAAAATCATATTTTTGTATAAAAAATATTTTAAATAAAAATATTCACGAATATTATTTCAGATTGCTTTTGTGTCTTGAATTTTGATAATTTATAAATTTTAAAATCAGTTAAAATAAATTTTGTTTATCACTTGTTTAAGACATATTTTTCCCTTTAATGTTGACCCTGCACAAGTTCCATATTGAAGTATATAAAATGAACTGATTGTCTCAAGGGGAAAAAGTCAATAATCAAAGCATCTAGTGTATTAATTATTATTATAGGTTTCTTCCTTAATATAAAAATTAGAATAAATCCTGATTTTTAAAATTTACACTTAAATTCAACAGTAATATAATATTACTGCTGTCTGATGCATGGAAATTGTCATTTCATTGATTAAATGTGGTATAAACTTTAAAAGAGCATGTAGAAAAATTCTGACTTAGCCAATTCTAATTTATGGTACATTTAGGTTATTAGTAATTTTTTTTTGAAATTTCTATGTTGGGCAAAATCTTTCGCATATTACTGTTTTAAGGTTCTAACTACATTTATTCAATTATAGGACAGTTTACATATTTAACACGTTATCTTCAAATAACTTATTTTTTGAAAATATATCAATTTATTTCTCTTTTTCTTCCATCAGAATACAGTCGTTTTGAAGCTAAAATACATGATTTACGGGAGCAGATGATGAATAGTAGTATTAGTTCAGGGTCAGGTTCTCTTCGAACTAGCCAGAAGCGATCCCTCTATGTCAGGTAAATTTTTTTTACTTCTAATTATGGCAAATCTTAATTAGTTATGCTGTAAATTATTTTGTATTTTTCACTATAACTTACTTAGTTTTACCATAAGAAAATATATTGCCAATCAGTGTTGTTTTTTATTATTGATTCTCTCTGACAGTGTGTCTTTCAAGAATTGGAATATTGTATTAATAACTTTATTAATGAAAGTTATGTAATCCTTGAACGATAATGATATGATAAAGGAAGAAATTTCTGTGGACCAGAAATTGTTTTCAGATTGATGTGTTAGTAGTGACTACAGGCTTGATAATATCATATTTAACACTTAGATTTAACCTCTCTCCTTTTCTAATATATTTTCCATTCAAGTAACATTTAATTACCTGGCAATTTCCATAGTAGCAAAGGAGGCATATGTAAATAATAATTTAAAATGTGAATAGCCTCAGTAAATAATGCATATTTGGAAAATTTCTACATGTATTTTTTAAGCACTTGGGAGAAGGCAAATATGTTATTTTCCTATAATATATAAAGGTTAAGTGGCAACATAGGTCTAATAAATAGGTGATATTAGTATATAAACTGGGGTGTTTCTTTTTTTTTCATTTTGTTGGCTTATAAGATTTAAAACAAATCCGAATGTATTTGTATTCTGTATACTTTTAGTAGAACTTTAACTGATAACTTTATTATACTGTTACTATAACATTAGCACTGTAAGTAATCTGAACCATTCTTTATAAATTATCATCTCAGTCCTCCTGATTCTGTTGGGGGACCTGTTCCTAATACATTTCATTTATCCTTCTGATGAGAGAGGTGTTACATATATAAACATGTATCCTAGACACATGTATATCTATACACACAAACAGGTACTCTATACTTGTTTACATATGATATGACTTACTGTCTTCACATAATCTTACTCTGATACATCATGAAAGGAAACTTTTCTCACTTTCTTCTTTCTGTTCCTTTTGTCTTTTGCTGTAAGTTCTTTGGTACTTATAACCCTACCAATGATGTGGGAATCTTAAATGCATCAGATTTTTTTTTCCCTTCGCCAATTCTAGCAGTACTCATTAAACTCTTGTGTTCCAAAGTCATTAAAAGTATTTTATATATACAAATACATCGAAGAAGGAAGAACATGGATTTTTCTACTCTCTTTTTTACATTTTCTTTTTTTTGCTTATCTACATTTCCTAATTTTAGTGTAATTAATAGGTGTTGCCTTTTATTTGTACTTGATTAAATATTTACAAAGGCATGAAAATCAAAACATAATAGGTTATATTTATTTTCGGTACATTTAGTGAATCTTCACTTGTTATTTTTAGAGAAGTAATGCTCTATTTTCTTTCTTTTTTTTTTTTTAAGACAGGGTCTCACTTTGTCACCCAGGCTGAAGTGCAGTGGCGCAATCTCAGCTCACTGTAGCCTCAACCTCCTGGGTTCAAGCGATCCGTCCACCTCAGTCCCCCAGGTAGCTGGGACTGTAGGCACATGCCACCATGCCTGGCTAATTTTTGTGTTTTTAGTAGAGATGGGGTTTCACCATGTTTGCCAGGCTGGTCTCGAACTCCTGACTTCACGGGCCTCACCCACCTTGGCCTCCCAAGTGCTGGCATTACAGGCATGAGCCACTGTGCCCAGCTTCTATTTTTTTAAATCATATATTATCTAAAGACTTATAATGAAAAATAACTGTCACCTGCACCAGCCCCTAGTTTCATTCTCCAGAAACAAGCATCCTCCATTTTCCTAGCAAACTTTCTTCACCTCCTTATTTCTAAATATGAAGCCTTCACCTCTGTATTTCTAAATAACATGCATATACTGCTATCTTCTACTTTACCAGTTTTGTGCATTAGCCTTACGACCATGGTAGATGAGAACTTTTCTCTGTAGTACCAAACCACTCATTCAGTCTCATCACCATCACCCAAACATAGCCTATCTCTGTTAATAAAACTAATAGCATTTAGAGTCATGTGACTATGTAATAGCTGTCATGAGTCATGACTTAGTCGAGTGGTACCCTATGAGCTGCCTCCTTTCTTCTGCAACCCTTCATTTTTCCTGAACTTAATAATTGTCTTGCATTTTATTTGATTAATTTTTCATATACTTAACTACTAAATATCTTTCTGTATCTTCCAGTAACCACTGTAGAGTTTTTCACATGATGAAAACATATGGTCACACATACGGTCTGATAGTTCAGGTTTTTTCCATCTTTATGCTCCAGTCTAGACTAGTTCCTCTGTAAACTTGCTGTGTAGCTCTCAGCTGGGACTTCCCTTTGCCATTATTCTATTTCCTTTGGCTGTCTACTATGTCACATGTTTCCTAGATGCCACATTTTCTTCTTTCTCAGTTAATCTTCCTAGAGCACATCCTCCAGTAAATTCCTGCGAAAAGGTGTGTGGGAGGTACCTTTTGAGTCTTAGCATGTCTGAAATGACTTTATTTTGCCTTCTCCCCAGTAAAGAATTTGGAATGTGGGGGGAGGGAATGATATATCCTGTTTTATTTTCCAGGAGCTCCCTCATCTTCCATTTCTTTCGTGGACATAATCTGGTGTGTCTCTGAGATTTTCTTCTGCTTTTTGCTCTTTGCTTTCTCTGTATTCCTTTTTTCTAGCTATCCTATTTTCTTGAGGGTTTTTTCTTTAGTGTTTTATATAAGGCATTCTTTAAATATCCAGTGTTCCTTTCATTGTTTTCCATTCTTATGAATAGAGAAATGAAGATAATGGATTTAACTAGAAGACAGTGGGGTAAAGGGGGGGATAAATTGGCTCTTACATTTTCTCTCCTGTCCCACGTCATTCTGTTCTTGGGTATAATTAAATATCCCTAGAGAAGAATCCCTGTCTCCTGCCAATAGTATAAACCAAGTTGCTAGAATTTCATTTTCATCCATTTCAGTCCAGCCACCTTCCCCTTCTCCACCAAGTTTCAGAGTATACAGCTCCTCAAATTCAATTTCTCTGGAGACTAAACCACTGGTCTTCTGTGGGTTTGGGGAATGGGAAAAGGAACTTTGGTGGGGGTGGTCTAAGTGCTACATACAGTGTTTCTACCTTCTGTTTTTAGTACAGTAACTTATCCCTGCCTACCTTGGTACTACTGTACACTTCTAATTTATGACCATCTCCAGGATTCTTATGGAATAAAATTTGTTTCTATAACCCTGTCTGCTGCCACTCAATTTATAGCTTCTTTCTTTCTGCTAAATTTAATTAACATCATCCAAAAATGTGTTAAAATCTCTCTTCCCCTGTTGTCTTCTCTCTTCTGTATTTTTCTTATTGTCATTTTAATGAGTCAGGATGGAGAAGAAATAGACGCAGTCTGCTATAATCAGAAGCCTCGTGGTTCTTTTTGAGATGGGGTCTTGCCCTGTTGGCTAAGCTTGTCTTGGACTCCTGGCCTCAAGGGATCCTCACACCTTAACGTCCCAAGTAGCTGGGACTACAGGCACACACCAGCACACCTGAGTCTTGTGGGGTTTTTTTAGTTAATGTATTTCTAATTTCAAAAGCCAAAAAAAAAAAGGCTACAAAAAACTACCTCTTTATAGAGCTCTGAAACAAGCAAAAACATACATTATATCTTTTAGTCACTCGCATATTATATGATAAAACCAAACCAGCCAAAAAAGAATGAGTCAAAGAAATAACAAACATTAAGAATGATAGTTACATTCTAATAGTGGTTAACTCTTGATCCAAGGGAATCAGGATCAGAGGGAATATACACAGGTGAATGTGAATTACTGATAAAGGTTTTGTGTGTAGTCTTAGGTTGGATAGTAGGTGAACAGATGTTCATTGCACTCTTATGATTAATAACTCACATGTATTCCATGGGCTTCTTTTTTATGAATCAAATATATTAAAAGAGAATGTTAAAATGATAACATAAGTAGAGATTGTGGGTGATTTCCTTTGTTGTTCAATAATACAGTTATATTTTGTGATTCAAAAGATGAATTTTTATAATAATGTAAGAAGTTAGTATTTTCCTTTTCTGAATGTCTTGACATTTGTACTACCTCTTAAGGCACTTTATTTTCTATTTTCTATTATGCTTATTTGTGCCCTCATCTTCTCTATGTTTGAATGTATGTTTAAGTGAGCCTTCCTACTTAACGATTCCCCCTGCTTCCCTAACACCTTTAGCCCCATGAAAAGACTTGAAAGAACTCATTTGAAAAACCGTTAACTACTAGTTTATTTATTTAGCCATCAAGTAATTCCACCCCTCTTGAGTTTTTACTTGAAGAGCTAGGTTCTTAAATGTTGGGTAGTGTGAAAAAGATTATGATTTTCATCCTAATTTCCAGTTGCCAAATTAGAACAAAAGAATGAATAAATTATATTATAAATGTAATTGCTGTGATCCTTTCTTACACTCTTGAGAGAGCTTATTTGGACTTAAGAATTTGATTTATTTAAATATTGTACATTAATTAATCAAGTGATAGGACACAGTATTTTCTTTTTATCAAATTTTAAAATATTCTTAACACTTTGCAATTACTGTATTAAATTATTACTTTTTCCAAAATATTTGGCAGCTGATAAAGTCATCTGTAATTAGTGTTCATCATTGTTATTGACTCTGAAAACCCTATCAACTCTAGTATTGTGAACAAATGGAAGGAATAATTAACTGACATAATAGTCACTATGTTGATCTAGTCTTACAATCCACAACTAATAAATCAAATTTATCAAGGAATTTGTTTTCCTATGTGTATCTAATCAAAGTAAAGAGAAGAATGTATCTTAATACTTTCTGTTTATTAATTTCAAACTCTCTGGATTTCTCTTTATTTTAGAATTCAATATAACTTGCCATTGGATTACAATCCAAGAGCGTTTTTAAAATTTGTCTTGTGATATTGAAAGAAACAGATAATACAGTATTTTCATAACAAGTTGATTTTGCTGTTTCTTTTTTGTCTCATCTTGTATGTAGTGCAGAATTGAACTGGGCATTATTTGGCCTACTATGATATATTTAATTACCCAAATTACATATACTTTCAGAACCCTATGTATATTTACACATACTTTGTATACTTTCAGAACCCTATGATATGTTGATTAATATCATTATAACAAGTGATTATGACTTTTTTTCTTCTGACTCTAGAGCGCTTTTTGATTATGACAAGACTAAAGACAGTGGCCTTCCCAGTCAGGGATTGAACTTCAAATTTGGAGATATCCTGCATGTTATTAATGCTTCTGATGATGAATGGTGGCAAGCCAGGCAGGTTACACCAGATGGTGAGAGCGATGAGGTCGGAGTGATTCCCAGTAAACGCAGGTATGTCTGTTTCTTACCACTTGAATGTGAGGCAACATAAATAACTGATGTTCTTTTAAATTTCTTTTAATTTGTGACAACATGGATGGACCTGGAATGCATTATTCTAATTGAAAAAAGCCAGACACAGAAAGACAAAAATCGTATGATCACATTTTTATGTGAAATCTAAAGTAGTCGAAGTCATACAGAGAAGAATGGTGGTTACCAGGGGTTAGGAGGATGGGGAAATGAGGAGATACAAAGTTCCCATGATGCAAGATGAGTGAGTTCTGGACCTCTAACATGTAAGCATGGCAACTATAGGTAATAGTACTGTACTTGAAATTTGCTAAGAGGGTCGGTCCTAAGTGTTCTTACCACCCAAAAAAAAGGTAACCAGGTGAGGTAATGGATATGTTAATTAGATTGACTGTAGTGATTATTTCACAGTATATATATAATCATTAAGTTGTACAACTTAAATATATACAATTAGGCTGGGCGCGGTGGCTCATGCCTGTAATCCCAGCACTTTTGGGAGGCTGAGGCGGGTGGATCACTTGAGGTCAGGAGTTCAAGACGAGCCTGGCCAACATGGTGAAACCCTGTCTCTACTAAAAATACAAAAATTATCTGGGCATGGAGGCGCACGCCTGTAGTCCCAGCTGCTCGGGAGGCTTAGGCAGGAGAATTGCTTGAACTCAGGAGGCCGAAGTTGCAGTGACCTGAGATTGCACCACTGCACTCCAGCCTGGGAGACAGAGGAAGACTCTGTCTAAATATGTATATATATACACACACACAATTAAAAATAATCACCAGAACTGAAAAAATAAATTTATTTTACTAAAATGATTTTATGCTCAGTTTTTTATGTTGTGTTTCACAGCCATGTAATTTTATTCAAATGGAATTGTAACCAGTGACATAACTAGAAAATATGGGCCAGGTGCAGTGGCTCACACCTGTAATCCCAGCACTTTAGGAGGCCAAGGCGGGTGGATCACGAGGTCAGGAGTTTGAGACCAGCCTGGCCAGTATGGTGAAACCCCATCTCTACTAAAAATACAAAAATTAGCTGAGTGTGGTGGCGGGCGCCTGTAATCCCAGCTACTTGGGATTACTGAGGCAGGATAATTGCTTGAACCCAGGAGGTGGAGGTTGCAGTGAGCCGAAATTGTGCCATTGCACTCCAGCCTGGGCAACAGAGCAAGACTCTTGACTCAAAAAAAAAAAAAAAAAGTGATGCCTCCAAGCAGAAATTTATCTAAAGCTACTAGTTGCTGAAAACAAAATAAGTATATATTAAGTCAGCGTGCCATTTAGCTATACCAGTGAAGAGAAAACTGAAAGTGTCTGTGGTTGATGTAGATAAATAAGAGGACTTAAATTTTGTGTTTTGGTGGCATGAATTTCTTCCTTCATGCCAGCATTTTTGGGAATATCTGGTAACGCGCTTCACTCCTCTTTTTCCTCGCTTAAATTACACATATTGCTGCAGTTCACTGGTCCTTTCTCTTTGCTTTTAATGATTATATATAGGTCGATAGGTAGGTAGGTAGATTGATTGATTTTTTTAAGAGACAGGGTCTTGCTCTGTCACCCAGGCTGGAGTGCAGTGACATGATCATAGCTCACTGAACCTCAGACTCCTGGGCTCAAGCTATCCCCCGACCTCAGCTAGTAGCTGGGACTCCAGGCGCGTGTCACTGCACCCAGCTAAGTTTTTTGTTTTTGTTTTTTTGTGGAGATGGGTTCTAGCTATGTTGCCCAGGCAAGTCTTAAACTCTTGGCCTCAAGCAGTTTTCTCACCCCAGCCTCCCACAGCTCTGGGATGACAGCTGTGAGCCACTGCACCCAGCCCTAATGATTCATTTTAGTGATTCATGGGTGCATACTTACCACATAGCAAAAGTAGTTAAGGACAGGCCCTCTTTGCAAAGGATGGTCCCAGCTTAGAGGACCCTTTCTAAGGCCTATGAAGTGCTGTTGAATGTCTCTACTTTTGTGGGGAGGGTGTTAAAATGTCATTTCAGAATTCCCCCAAGATAGCTTATTTATGAGATCTGCTTCATCCAAATCATTGTCTAGAAGTTCTTCTTTAAGAGCTTTTTAAAGTAGTAGTAGTAAGATAGCCAGCAAAAATAGTTAATGAGATAATACAGAAATGTTATTATAACTAGTTAATTCATTTTAAGTCGATTATGCTGTAATAAACTTATCTTTTTCTTATTAGTTGGATTTATACCTATTTTGTAACTGTTTCCAGACCTTTATTTATTTACCTGTTTGTAGAAGTTGAAAAGTAATATTATTATAATCAATATTTATAATTATGATTTTTGGGCTTATAACTGCTGTTGGCTGTATCCATATATTTAGCATGATCCAACTATTTGGCTAGATCTTCCAGTTGATGACAAATCCTCTTTTAGCAATGCAGCAATCAGCATAACTTTTTTCCAGAAATAGAACATAGTCTGCTTTAAATTCGGAAATGCTTCCTCTATGCCTTGTTGAGTCAGTAGAAACCTTACATCTTAAATATCAAGGTCAGAGCTCCTAAAAATTGTCTTGGCTCTTGGAGTCTCATACCTTGCAAAGGCTTTCTGTGCCTACACCCAATAATAAACACTGTTGGCTTCACTGGAGAGATTTTTTTTTTTTCATTTTGTACAAAAATTCTATAAGATTGTGTTTTAAAGCAAGCAATAATGTAAGAAAGATATCTTGAGACCTCTGCCAATTTCCAAATTCATGAGTAGCATTGCAGAATATAATCTTACTCCCGTAAAATACAGTAAGAAACCACAACTAATTAATGCCATTTCATTCTTTAATGTATTCAAAACTTACCTTTTCTTAAATAGAACTCTCTTTCTGACCTCTTCTAAAATAACATGGGAATTGTAATTCCTACAATTCTTGGCTTTCAGGAATAATATTTACAAATATAGACAATTTAAGTTGCTGAACTATGTACTAAACAAAATAATGATTAGAAAACAAAGTTGAGTTGTAAATGCTCACCCACTAAATGCTGTTTGTGGTGCTGTTGATAAGCACCTAGGCAAGATTATAAATTATTCAGGTCATGGAGCCTCAGAATTATTCTTGAATAGTAAAAATCATGAGTTTTAATTTTTTGTTGTTTGGGGTGGGGGATGGAGTCTTGCTCTTTCGCCCAGGCTGGAGTGCAATGGTATGATGTTGGCTCGCTGCAACCTCCACTTCCTGGATTCAAGCGATTCTCCTGCCTCAGCCTCCCAAGTAGCTGGGATTACAGGCACCCGCCACTGCGCCCGGCTAATTTTTGTATTTTTAGTAGAGACAGGGTTTCACCATGTTGGCCAGGCTGGTCTTGAACTCCTGACCTTGTGATCCACCCACCTCGGCCTCCCAAAGTGCTGGGATTACAGACGTGAGCCACTGCGCCAAGACTTAAATTTAAAATTTTAATTCATGAATGCTAAGGTCCTACTGTACCCATAGTAAAACTAAATAGATAATAAGGAAAAAATAAATTTATTCATAGGCTTGTTTTGGTAGGCTTTTCTGTTATATGCTAACATAGTTGCTATGTCGAAATTGGAGAATTTATGAAAGCTTAATTTACATGAAATTTTGCAAGATTTACATTAGTGTTACAATCTACATAAAAATTTGTTTCATTGTAGTTTTATTTGCTTGCCTATTTTGAATAAGTAAAGTTCAGAATTTAAAAGATGTGAAGGCTTTAGAGACTCCCTCTCACAACACCCATTTTACCTCCATGGGGGTAAAGATTAACAGTTCTTATGTATCCTTCCAAAAATACTTTAAAACTCTTACTTTAATAACTGTAACTGGTTATTTATATATTTACACACACACACACACATATATATCATTAGAATTAGGCTTAATTTTTGAATATTCCACCTTTTTGTTAAAAGTTTCAGAGCTATAGAAAAGTAAGTACAAAAACGGCAGTATACAGTGAACATCAACATATCCTTCTCCCACTTTCACCAATTTTTAACATTTTGCCACATTTGCTTTCTCTAGCTTAATTTTTAGCATATGTGCTTCATGCTAAGCTAATACTTAAACAAAACTTGGAAAACTTTTAAACTCAGAAATGGTGCCTCATACTTTCATATAATTATGTAACTGAATATACATATAAAAATATACACATATGTACTGTGTATTGATAACTTCATAGCATCAGGTTTTGTTTCATAATAAAATGAGCCCTTTATTTCATTTTTCAGCAATTCTAATTTGGGGATGCAAACCTAGATGGCTCCTAAAGGTTTTAGAGTATAAAAATGCCCATTATAAAAATAACAATTCTGGTTATTTCTAGTAAGACCCCTAGATATGTTTGGTTTAACTTAAAAAATAACATTCTGTACTTTGACAGAGTTGAGAAGAAAGAACGAGCCCGATTAAAAACAGTGAAATTCAATTCTAAAACAAGAGATAAAGGGGTGAGTATTTGAAACCTCTACATTTTCGTAATTCCTGTTTGAGCTACATTGTTAAAATGAAAAGGATTTTGCTATCAGAATTAATCATGATCAGTTCTTGCCATGGTGCTTTACAATGGTAGATACTTAAGTAAGCATTTGTTAAATTAAAGCACCCATTTCACAGACCCTTCCAAATTATCAAAACTATCATTTGATATATTATTAGCAACATACTTTTGGTCAAGCTTATTTTTATAAATGAAATGCATTTGACCTTCGTTCGATTTCCAATTAGAAATTTGTGTTACTAAGCCGGGCATGGTGGCTCACGCCTGTAATCCCAGCACTTTGGGAGGCCGAGTCAGGCAGATCACCTGAGGTTAGGAGTTAAGAGACCAGCCTGGCCAACATGGTGAAACCCTGTCTCTACCAAAAATACAAAAATTAGCCAGGCATGGTGGCGGGCATCTGTAATCGCAGCTACTCAGGAGGCTGAGGCAGAAAAATCACTTGAACCCGGTAGACGGAGATTGCATTGAGCCCAGATCGGACCTCTGTGCTCCAGACTGGGCGACAGAGCGAGACTCTGTCTCAAAAAAGAAAAAGAAATTTGTGTTACTAGTGTTAATCATG
This sequence comes from Pongo abelii, assembly GCF_028885655.2. NCBI lineage: Eukaryota > Metazoa > Chordata > Mammalia > Primates > Hominidae > Pongo > Pongo abelii. Next base: position 207,563,360 of record NC_085928.1, on the reverse strand, counting down.
GCAGATAATTTAATAATGACCCTGCTAAGAAAATAGGCATTTCAGAAATGCTAAGTCATAATCTTAAGTTTACAAGTTGTTGCAAGTGGATTTTTGGAAACTTTTTGGTTCTTTCCCCACATTATTCCTGCTATAATTTCTTAAGAGAATCCATGTTTTAAATGTAGGAATCAATATGAAATTTTATTTGGCGGAAATAAAGTGCTAGTCATGAGGAGAAGTTTGTAGATGATCAAGAAATATATCCATTAGCCAGGCTTGGTGGCACACGCCTATAGTCTCAGCTACTTGGGAGACTGAGACAAGATAATTGCTTGAGCCCCGGAGGTCAAAGCTGCAGTGAGCCGTGATTGCACCTCTGCACTCCAGCCTGGGCAACAGAAGGAGATCCTGTCTCAAAAAAAAAAAAAAAAGAAAGAAAATAATATATCGAGGCTAGGCAAGGTGGCTTACTCCTGTAACCCAGCACTTTTGGAGTCCAGGGCGGGAGGATCACTTGAGTCCAGGAGTTCAGTACCAGCCTAGGCAACATAGCGAGACCCAATCTCTAAAAAAAATATATGTAAAAAATTAGCCAGGCATGATGGCTTGCACCTGTAGTCCCAGCTGCTCCAGTGGCTAAAGTGGAAGGATTGCTTAAGCCCAGGAGGTCCAGGCTGTAGTGAGCCATGATCATGCCACTGCTCTCCAGCCTGGGTGACAGAGTGAGACCCTGTCTCAAAAAAAAAGGAAAGAAATATATCAATTCTTTCATCATATATTTTAGAAGTGTATTTATTTTTCCTTCACTTTAAGTGCTTCTGCTTGCATCTAAATACTTGGGCTGTCAATAGATGAGAAAAATGGTGCAGGCTTCATCCCATATTGGTGGATGTAATTCTTAATAATCCTGAACTCACTGCAGTGGAATATTCTAGCAGTAAGCCTGGAGAACAAACTGAATACATGTTACGTTAAATACCATTTATAGCAATTTTTATGTTTGGGGTTTTTTTAATACTAGACAAAATTTTTATAAGTCTTTTGATAATATTTGAAATGAATGTGGAATGTTAACTCAGCAAATAAATTTACTCTCTGTACATCTCTGGTATCACTTAAGCACTCAGACTTAAAGCTTTAAAATTTAAAAGATGAGAAATATCTTTGGTTCAAGAAGTTAAATCTGAGAAAATTATGTGTTACATTCCGTTTTTTAGAAATGATAAATTCCTTTAAAATTTACTTGTAGCTTTCAGAAAAATACCAAATTATATAGTGTGATCTGAAACAATATTAAAATAGAAATTTGTATTAGAGGAAAAATCCCAGGTAAATGCTCAGGATTTGAAAAATGTGAATTTTTTTATGCTTGATTTATGTATATCTTTAAAAATGATTTAGTACAATATACCATCAATAAATTGAAAAAGAGGTTGCATGTTGTAACTTTTCTTTCATACTGTAAGAAGTTAACTGAATTAACGACGTGTTTAAATCTTAGTCTTGTTTGTTGACTGTAACCAACTTTATACAGAGTCCCTGTGTTCTAACACAGCACCAAAACTATGCATGATACTGAGTGGGGTAAAAATACGCTTGCCATTGATCAGAACTGCATTTCTTTCTATAATACCATTTCCTACTTCTCCTCCTCCTTTCCTTACATAGTGATTATGGACTTTATTTTTACTACAGACTTACAGCATTTTAGTTTCTCATTAACATGTCTAACATTCATTTGGCTATTTTGAAATACTACATGTGGAAATTATGTATTTAGATATTTAATATATGTATCATGAATTTATGATATTTTATCAATTCTTACACTGTCTCTCGCGATATAGCATTAATGACAGTAAGTATTAAATGTAGTACTTCTGATTGAAAATACAGAGAAACTGGAGGTAGCAAGTCTTCAGTTTTGTGTTGTCCGTACACATTTTTGTCTTGGTTGCTTGTGCTATTTTTTTCACTTTTAATAAGTTCTTCACCTGGAGGATATTAAATGTGATACAACTAATACATTTCTTAACTAACAAGCATTTCTCTCTGTCCTATATTATGATATCTTTATGATATCTCATTTTGGCTAACTGCAAAGATAATAAGAATCAGACATTTTAAACTTCATGTTTCTTTTGGTTGTTTGCTGTGAAACTGACTCTGACCACTATAGATGCAGTAAGAGGGATGAATAAACTTTTATAAAAAACACATCAGTTATATCAGATATAAAAATTACTGCTAAATTCAAAACCATTGATTCTGATGAATGAAAAGATTGTTTTTCCCTAAATTAGATTACCATAATTTTTTTCTACTAAAACACTTTCTCGTCTTTCTCCTTTCTAAAATTTGGATTTAAACAAAGATTTTTATTCAAATAATGCTACTTGACAGTTTATAAAATAGTTACAAGCCCAGATTTCTCCATAATACTTTTTCTGTCCATTGAATTTTTAACTCCTACTTAGAGTTCTCTTTTATCTAGTTCCTCAGAGCCTTCAAACTTTAAGATTGAAATCAAGACAGTCTGCTTGTCTAATGAACTGTGAACTTATTAATCCTGAATTAATTATATGAAAAGGTAAAAATGAAAGTTTAACCTTGTTTTTATAAAGATCTTTATCAAAATAAGTCTTCTCAAGTCATAGAATTTGAGCTAAAAGTCACTTTAGTCTACTTCACTTTTTTTTTTTTTTTTTTTTTTAATTTAAAGAAAAGGTCTCACTCTATCACCCAGGTTGGAATGCAATGGTGTGATCATAGCTCATTGCAGCCTCAAACTCCTGGGTTCAAGTGATCCTCCTGCCTCAGCCTCCCAAGTAGCTGAGACTACAGTCGCACACCACTGCTCCCAGCTAATTTTTTTTTTTTTTTTTTTGAGATGGGGTTTCGCCATGTTGCCTAGGCTGATTTTGAATTCCTGGCCTCAAGCGATCCTCCTGCCTCGGCCTACCAAAGTGCTGGGGTTACAGATGTGAGCCACCACACCTGGCTGCTTCACCTTAATCACCTGGCATCACATGCTTAAAATAAGGGCATGCCAAAAACACACTGTTCTTGTCAATATACTTCAAAATAATGAATAATACAGCATCTTAAGATGTGTATAAACTCATAAAAATCAGAACAAAAAAATTGTATGCTTTATATTTTTCCCTTCCCCCTTCAAAAAATAATAATTCTTAGTGTCACTGGTAGGTAAGCCCGTTTCCTTCAAAACATGAATGCCTGTGACACAGAAATGACAAAAGCAGCTATTTCTCTTCAATAGCCTCATCGTTCTTGTGCTGCATGCTCTTAAATCTACGAATGCACAAATGAGACATTCAAGAAAAAGCTTGTTTCCAACATGTGCAATAAGAGACCTCAAATCACTGCTCAACTCCACGTTACAATTATGTATGAACTGTTAGAATCTTAATTGCCTTGTGGCTTTGGTGGACACCAAACTTTTTATTCCCTATGAAGGACATGGTGCCAATGATTGGATGTGGTTCTACGTTGTTTATGTGTACTGTTTTTTAATAAGTAGAGTAGAACTTAAGAATAAAGAAATCAGTACTGATAGCATTCACATTGGTCAGGAGACTTCAGTACTGAAGCATTCACGTTGGTCAGGAGACTTCTGACTCTTCTTGCTTGGCTAAGAGATGGCATTGATGTCTCTTGCTGGACTCTGAGCTTGATGGACCTTTTAGTTTTCTTCCCGTTTTCTGGCTTGTAAGCATTTAGTTACCTTTTATCCTCTTCCAAGAATATATATATGTATTTGTTTTTTAAATATTCAGCATTAGCAACTTTCTCATAATCATTTTGATTTACTTTTTAAATAATGACTTTTCTGTTAGCTCATCGTAGCCACAAAAAAAGATGAATAACTGTGGTCAGGCCAAAATAAAATGAAGATTACTTCCCAAGGAATAAAATGTAATTGAGCAGCAAAGTAACATTAAATAACTTTTGCTGTAGAGCACTTAATACTTGAAATTTTTTCTGGAAAAATATGGATTGGTATAAACAAGTGTTAGCTTGGTTTGTAGTGTAGTAGTAACTGATTTGCCTTTTTTTGTCAAGTAGCATTTTTATTTTTAGGTATAAATGAACTACACTCTTTGAAATTCTTAAGTATTTTCAGTTGCAAAATGTTAGAATTTATACAAAAGTAGAAATTCACTTTATATGAGATTAAAGTAAAAATCATATACACACTGCACACTGTGGTCATAGGAGTCAGCTTCCACAGAGCTGCTAGGCTGGGCCTTTGTACACACAGACAGTAGACATCCCTTTGTTTTGCCCCTCCTTCTCTTCTTCAGCAGTCATTCAATGACAAGCGTAAAAAGAACCTCTTTTCCCGAAAATTCCCCTTCTACAAGAACAAGGACCAGAGTGAGCAGGAAACAAGTGATGCTGACCGTAAGTATGTGGATCCAGTGGTCAACTGAAAATAAAATGGAGAGGGACCTACTGCCCTGCAGTTGGTTGTTACCATGGAGACAGTTTCAAGAGCTGCAGCAGGTTGCTAATTGTCTTCAAGGGCAACTTAACAATTATAAATTAATTTGTATGCCGATCTTAACTTTTTCTGGCACCTTAGGAATTCTTAATTTAAAGCAAACGTTATTTTTCAGTTGTATGTTTATAACTTGAACATATAAATATGTATAAATGCAGTTATTTGAAGGAAAGATTTTTATGAAAAACACAACATTTATACATTCAAAGAATATTTTAGAGGAAGAACATGAATACATGAGAAGCTACCTGTTGATTTCTAGGTATAACATGGCGAGTCTGATAACTGGATTCTCTGGAATCATTACATTTTATCCTATTTCTTCATTATATGTAGACAATCTGGATTTTACTTTTAAAATAGCAAGAAATGGTCTAAAATGTTGGCTTCTGTACCTGAATCAGCCTTCATGCTAGAACTTTCATTCTTTTGGTAGATGACAGTTAGCAGCTAGCTTCATTTCAAAGTTCTAGAAATCTGTAAAAATGCTCTGTAAGATATATGTACCTGTAATGGTCTTGGAACTGTCTCTTACTGTAGCACCAATTTTATGCATTACTGACAACTATTTTCTTTGATTATCTTTTTATTGCTTGCTCTCTGGGGACTACCCTCTACAGGAGATCCCTGACGACATGGGATCAAAAGGCCTGAGTAAGTGATCAAAATACTCCCAAGTTATTTTTTAACCTCCATCTGCAGACCTACCTTATTCAGATACATTTTGAGATTCATGGTAGTGCCTTCCTGGCATAAGGAGGTGTATGATTTAGATTGCTTTTAGAATTTTCATGTTTATCACATGCTTGGGACTTTTATTTCTGTAATACATAACTTTTTGTTTTTCTTTTTGTTTTTCACATGTCATTTGAAAAATTCTCTGCTCATAACTATATTTTCCTTTTTGTAATTTTTATGACAGTTACTTTTGCTAGGAACTTTTAAAATATAAAAACTTTTAAGATTTTTTTAAATGTATCCTCGTTATTAGAATGTAGAAATATGCTTCCTTGGAGTTTTATGTTCCCCTTTTTTTTGTTAAAATAATTTAAAATAATTTTGGTTATGTGTTAGAAAAGCATTACTATAAAAGTATAAAGCACAATAGAATACTACACAAGTAGCAGTTTAATTGAGGGGATAAGTTGTGTATCTCTTTTTTTTTTTTTTGAGAAAGTTGTAAGTTACCACAAGAGTATAAGAACTATTGTGTTTTTCCTTTAGCTAAGATGTTGCCTTTGTTTTTGGTTTTTGTTGCTGCTGTTCTTGTTTAATTTTCTAGCTAGTTACTTAATCTTCATGTAAAGCTTCACACAGGGTCTAGTATGTAGAAGACATTCAATAAATGTTGGAATGAATGAATGAAGCAAGAAGCCATTTTAGCAAATAAAATTTTTAATTTGTGTGTTTTCAAATTGCTCAACTGAAAATTTACCAAACATTACTGAGTAACTTTAGGTGACAGTGAGTGATAGAAGTAATCTTTTAATCTAATATTTTCTAAATGGTTCTTTCTATTTAGATTATTAAACATTTTGAAAACTTCTTTGTAATTCATTGATCATTAAGCCTATAGCCAGTATCTTTTAACTTTCTAAGACCTACATTAATAAACATTAAATTTTACATAAGACGTTTTTCTGATTTATGCCAAGTTTATACTGAAATTTTAATCTAAACTGCAGGTACTTTTATTTCAACCATAGTGATCTAAGTTTGTATTAGATTGAAGACAGTATGTTTATGTACAGCTCTTTCTGTTAGACACACTTTGTTATTTTTGCATGTGCCTTTATAGGATTTAGTAAGGGCCACAGATGTCCTATCACTAGTGACACCCTTACATTTGGGGAACATTATCAATGAAAACCTCTAAAATTGGTCCATACTACCACAGTTTATGTATGCTATAGAATTTGAGATTGATAACATACTTCAGAGGTGTGGTATGGATCAACAAATGGACCCACAGACTTCTTATCTGTTAAGTGAACAGAGACATAGGAAACTCATAGAAAAAGAAACTAAATGAAGAATTTGGTTCCCATATTGATGTTACAATAGATGATCATTATACCTTGACCCTATATCTCTGGTTCTGATTGAAGATTGGGACTTTGGAAGAGAAATAATATGAAAAATGGTAACTGATTATCAGACGACGTTATTCAGAAAAAGATTGTATTTTCTGGAGAGTGACCTAAGATCCCTTGAATAATAGATTTCTGTGCTTCATCTCACAGGAGTTAAAAGAATTTATTCACCTGGTAACTTGATCATCAGATCAAGATTTTATTCAGAACATGTTGGAGAAGACAGAAAAATATCAGTAAAATTCTAAAACTGGATATGATGGAGGTTATCACATAAAATAGATGATATAAGGCAGTTGACAAGGTGCCCATGATTATGTAGTAGTAAATACTGGGAAGAAGGATGTGTTCAAGGACATTACTTGTGGCCTCAGTTACTTACATTCTAAAGTTAAGAATGTAGGGAATAAACTAAGCAAAATCTTGAGAGACTTTAATATAAGAAAGTAAGTGCAACTTAATATAGGTAGTCATCAGGCCTTATTGGAACAAAACTCATAAAAGAACCCAAAACAGAAGGTTAAGTTATTCCAGAGAACCAAACCTATTGAAGAGACATGGAGTAACACTGAATATCAAGAAAAAAAAATGTATATCTGCTGTAAATTCACACAACCTATGAAAAATGGGGTATTTAATTGAAGAGCAGACAGAGAAACAGAAGTGATACCATAGAATGCTTTGTATAGACCTGAATTCATTTGTTCTTTATTCTGAGAAGAAGAGAGTCAAGTAAATTATTGATTTCCCTGTTGACAGTAGAGAAAACAGTGAGAGAAATTGTCTTATCAAACCTAATTTTGCTAAACAGAACTAATGAGAGTACAATGGAAGTTTGGGAGAATGCAACTAAATCATCATTTGTGAAAAGCTAGAAATAAAAACCTGTGCCGCTTTCATGCTTTAAGGAGGTAATTTTGAAAAAGCTCAAGGGACTAAAACTAGGTAAGATTCCTTTAACAGAGACTGAAAGGAAACATAACTCAATAAAAGATACATAAGGTACTCAGAAGTAAAATTGTGACATAAGATTTGAGACAGGGTTTGTTCTTATTACATGTAGCCTTTACATTTTTACAACTTTCCATGTTGTACAACACCTCAAAAATTTCCTCAGGCACGTAGGTTTCCTGTTACATATGTCTTTTCTTCTTATTTTAAAGACGTACGCATAGTTGTGCAGAGCTTCTAAATGCCAAAAACAGACTTACTTTCATTTGCATTACGAATAAGATGTAAGAGTAGTTTGCTTCAGATTGATGATGTGGTATTAGAGGAGAGAAGAAGAGAAACATGATGTACTCTATCAGGAAGAAGCATTTGAGTACAATGATAAAACTTGGTTAGAGAGATTTGAGATAGATCTGTTCATCAAACATCATAAACAGGCTGGGCGCGGTGGCTCACGCCTGTAATCCCAGCACTTTGGGAGGCTGAGGCCAGCAGATCACCTGAGGTCAGGAATTCGAGACCAGCCTGGCCAACATGGCAAAACCCCGTCTCTACTAAAAGTACAAAAATTAGCAAGGCATGGTGGTGCACACCTGTAATCCAAGCTACTCGGGAGGCTGAGGCGGGAGAATCACTTGAACCCAGGAGGTGAAGGTTGCAGTAAGCCGAGATCATGCCACTGCTCTCCAGCCTGGGTGACAGAGCAAGACTCCATCTTTAAAAAAAAAAAAAAAAAAAACTATCATAAACAAAAATAAAAACTTGAAGAATTTATTTGTACCATGTATGTCACAAGGATCATATCTTTATAAATTTTTAATAGGTAATAAGAAATAAGCTAACCTCGCCATTAGAAAACTGGACAAGAGTGCTCAAAAGATAAGCAAATGAAATAAGCATATAAAAAATGTTTAATTTCCCTAGTAGTGATAAGCAAAATGATGTTTTACCTGTCACTTTGGCAGGCTTTTGTTTAAAAGGAAAACCCATGACGGAGACAGTGCTGCTTAAATGCCTGCTTTTAATGTATTACAAGTAAATAATGTATTACAAGTAAATGTATGGGAGTGTAGATGGCACAGCCTTCCTGAAAAAGCACATCTTTTGACCCACTAAATCCTCTTCAAAGAATTTATCCTAAGGATGTAATTAGAGATGGAGATAAAGCCTTATATATCAGAATGCTTATTATAATATTATTTAGTAACAGCAAAAATAAAAAATTAAAACCTTGGTAAAATGTCTTACAGTTGGGAAGTGCCTAATGAAGTATGATTTATCCATACTATGTAATATTACATAACCATCAAAAATCATATTTAAAGATAATGACATGGGGAAATGCTATCTATGAAAAAAGTAAAATATGAAACTACATATATTGTCTCAGTCTTATAAATAAACATGTTTGGAGCTATTTTAAATAGTGTTGCTTTGAACATTCTTATACATGTCTTGTGGTAAGCATATATATGCCTTTCTGTTGGGGAAACATCTAGGAAAGGAATTGCTGGGTCATATGGATACACATTTGTCCAGCCTTAGTAGCTATTGCCAATTAGTTTTCTAAAGTAGTTTTACCAGTTTGCCCATTCCTAGTGCATGAACTCCCGTTGCTGCATATCGTTATCGATGCTTGACATGTCTGTTTTGTGTTTTCATTTTAGCCATTCTGGTGGATGGCAGAGACACCCTTTGTGGTTATAATTTGCATTTCCCTGACAAGTAATTAACTTGAACACTTTTCTATATGTTTATTGGTTATTTGACTGTCTGGTAAAATGCTTTGAAGAGGACATTTTCAATTATCAGAAGAAAAACATTTTATTTTTCTAATAACATTCCAAACAATTATGATGATGCTATTCTAAGGACCATACTTTGAGTAATGAGGCTTTATTGTAGAAGAGCTAAGTAAAATGATATTTGAAAGAACCTGCAGAATTTGATTGTTGTGTAGCTTTTGGCAATCTTAGAGGGTTTAAGGTGAGTAGGAGAAATCTCAAAAAAAAAGACAGTGAAGAGATTTTGGTAACTTAAACTTTTTATTATATAAATATCAGATATATTCAATAGTAGAAGAGGAGTGAAAATAAACCCTGCAGGTATTTGTTTATCCAGCTTTCATAATTGTCAACTGAACATTTACCAATTCTGTTTCTTCTGTACTCCCACTTACACTCCCCTCCCTTCACCCCATTGCAATAACTAATTTTTCTTTAGTTTACAAACTAGAGATTGCAGAGGGGAATACCAATACTAATATAAGCAGAATAAGTCTTTTTTTAATGTGGCATGTTTCTGGGTATGAAATTTAAGGAAATAGAGGAAATAGGACAAAAAGTTAAAAGGTATATATAAATGAAGACATTCATAATTGTTGATACTGGTGAAAAAGAGTTTAAAGCAAATAAAAATATCTAAATAATAAATAGCAAGGTAAATAATTTATCAATCTAATAGAATATTATACACCAATTTTAAATTATTGCTATCAAGCCCATGTGGTGACATGGAAAGAAATATTTTAATATAAGCTTTTAGAAAACCTACCATTTGGCCAGGTGTGGTGGCTCACACCTGTAATCCCAGCACTTTGGGAGGCTGAGGCTGGTGGATCTCCTGAGATCAGGAGTTCAAGCCCAGCCTAACCAACATGGCAAAACCTCGTCTCTACTAAAAATACAAAAATTAGGGTGTGGTGGTGCACACCTGTAATGCCAGCTACTCAGGAGGCGAGGCAGGAGAATCGCTTGAACTCAGGAAACAGAGGTTGCAGTGAGCCGAGATCTTGCCACTGCACTCCAGCCTGGGCAACAGAGCAAGACTCAAAAAAAAAAAAAAACCTACCATTTTACATGTGCTTACATATATTAGTGAATTCTGCTTGCAATTTTTAAAGTCCCTGCTTTATTTAAAATGTATGTAATCATGATTAAGAAAGTTATATCTTGTCTTTGAAAGTGAGAATAACAGACTTATTTTTCACTGTGATAGCAATTCAAATATCTTTTTATTTAATTTGAAATCTTAAGTTCAACCATTCATTGTACGTTTTACTAGTGATACTTGATTTTAGGAGACTCTGTGAGTGGTATGGTATAGCAGATATTTATCTTCAAACTTTTTTCTTTTTTGTCTTTGTTTCTTAGAGACAGGATCTCACACTGTCACCCACGCTGGAGTGCGGTGGTATGTTCATAGCTCACTGCAGCCTGGAACCCTTTGGCTCGAGCAGTCCTCCGCCTCAGCCTCCCGAATAGCTAGAATTACAGACATGCCCCACCAGGCCCAGCTTTTTTTTTTTTTTTTCCAGACGATGTCTCTCCATGTTGCCCAAGCTGGTCTCGAACTACTGGTCTTAAGTGATCCTTCTGCCTCACCTTCCCAAAGTGCTGGGATTACAGGCGTGAGCCACCATGCCCAACCTCAAAATTTTTTTAACCTTAAAAAATTTTATTTCCAGCCAGGCGCAGTGGCTCGTGGCTGTAATCTCAGCACTTCGGGAGGCCGAGGCGGACGGATCACGTGAGCTCAGGAGTTCAATATCAGCCTGGCCAACATGGTGAAACCAGTCTCTACTAAAAATAGAAAAATTAGTTGGGCATGGTGCTATACACCTGTAGTGCCAGGTACTCAGGTGTCTGAGACACAAGAATAGAATCGCTTAAACCTAGGAGGCAGAGGTTGCAGTGAGCTGAGATCGTGCCACTGCACTCCAGCCTTGGCAACAAAGGGAGATTGTCTCAAAAAAAAAAAAAAAAATGAAATTTCCAGCTGGGTGTGGTGGTTCACACCTGTAATCCCAGCACTTTGGGAAGCTGAGATGGGAGGATCCCTTGAGGCCAGGAGTTTGAGACCAGTCTGGGCAACATAGTTGAGACTTGTCTCTTTTATTAAAAAAACAAAATTTTAGCAGGGGATGGTGGGTACATACCTGTAGTCCCAGCCACTCTGGGCTAAGATGGGAGGATCACAGAAGCCCAGGAGAGGAGGTTGAGGCTGCAGTGAGCTATAGTCATACCACCACACTCCCACCTGAGCAACAGAGTGAGGCCCTGTCCCTTTAATTAAAAAAAAAAAAAAAAAGTTAAAATAAAAATTCAGATTTCCCTGTCTCATTGAAAGTTTCATTTTTATTTTTTAAAAATAAAAGTATTAGTCTTTGTTTAATTCAAGGGAGATATTTATTGAGCGAATACTTGAAATTACATTTACATGGATGGGAACAGTGCCTATTGTTTTACCAAACAATAAAGTCGTGAAATGGAGTCACTTTTAAGGAGGGGCCAGGCAATTTCTGGCTGGGTGTGTTTGTTTTCATTGTCTTTTTTGTGTTTTGCAAAAGCCAGCCAGTGTCAATCTTATAAAAGCAGAGTTTCTAAGAAATATTAGTTTTAAAATGCAATTGCCACCATCAATGCCTTCCCTTCCAGCTGAGAATCTGAATTTATGACTTCTAATATTAGTTGGTTTTAAAATGCAATGCCACCATTGGTGCGTTCCCTTCCAGCTGAGACATCTGAATTTATGACTTCTACAATCCTTTATCTATATGATCTCAGAAACATGGATTTTCATCTTCAGAAACAGGAGCGAAGCTGGACTGAAAATAAGATCATCTATTTATTTTTAATCACAAAGACATCCCTTCATTAAAATGGGCATCTATTTGTTTAGTTTGTCCCCTTTGCCAGTTACTGCTGTTTCAAAAACTGAAATCGTGCCAACAGTATTTTCTCTTTTGAGTTTTATGTCTACATTTGGACTAATTCAGGGTCACTTAGTCCTTTTTGTCATATTCTACTGGCTATTTATAATAGATTTGTCCAGAAACTGTGTTGTACAAAAATAAGGCATTGTGCTTAATTGCAGGAGTTTTCCTTTGCTAATGTATATTTATTATTTGAAAAAATTAAACGTTTCAAAGAAAATAAAAAATGCTTTTAAAAAATTATTTTGTTATATATGGCTTATATCTCAACATTTGGTCTTGATTATTTGCTTTTTAAACTCATGACACTGTTTTCTCTATTTTTTTCATTGTCCTGCAATTTCAGAGCATGTGACTTCTAATGCCAGCGATAGTGAAAGTAGTTACCGTAAGTGTCTTAAGTTACTTGTTCTTTTGTAATCTCGAGTAATACATCCTCTGCAGGGGTGGAGGGATTCTGAGTGATATGTTCTAAAAACCTGAAGTTATATGATCGTTATTTTAAAATCAGGGAGAGACAAGTAAAATTCTGTACTTGAAAAATAAAATCATACTATATATGTAGAGGTTAGTTTATAAAATTTTAATAAAATACTAAAAAGTATAGTATTATTTGTGTACATGATACATATGTATATGTATGTGTACTTTTTATAAGAAGTAAATATCTAGTTAAATGGGGGAAAACTTGTATTTTGACATTCTGTTTAGTAATTCTGTTTTTAACATGAGCACTAAAATAATATTTTTCAGTAATGCTAAATTATCATTAGCTTTATTTCCATTTTTATTCTTTGTCACCAGTACTGATCTGGGTCGTGTCATTGTTCATCACCAGCACTTGGTGAATGGAAGAAATAAGGAAACATTTTCAATGATCGCCCGAAAAATAATACTAATTTTTCTTTTGCTGTTTTATATTACATTCTTGGTTTTCTTAAGTGAACTGCACAAGCATGTGATGTTTTAAACAGACTTGGGCATGGGAGAAGGGGAGGGCACGTAATATCAGTTGCAGCACCTTAAAAATTAAAATTGCTTTTCTAACTTTCTTTTTTTACTGCTGTCTAATATGAAAGTAATCTTGATTACAGATGAGTATGGCTGCCCAAAAGGTCCATCCTGTTAATATCAGTCCCTAATACTTTCTCATGTTGACAGTATATACTTTTAACCGCCATTCATTTGGTTTATTATTTTTCTACGCAATAGTTACTTAATGATTTTTTTTGGTGTGGAAATGATTTCCTGTATTTCAGCATTTTACTGCTTATAACCAGAACCCACTATAGGGTAGTTGAGTGGCTTTCTAGGCTAAAAAGAGGTAATGAAAGTATATACTGTCTGTCACCATTTGCATGAATTATTAAGGTGTGAAATATTCAAATTGCATGTGTTTGCTGGTATGTAAGCCATGTTTCACATCCAGTACTTTAAAAAACAGCTTATAAAATATCGGTTTTATATACTTTGATAATAAAACTGAAAACAAAGAAATACTTCTAAAGCAGAAAAGAATGTTTATGCCAATGTATGGATTTAAAAGACCTACAGCTACATACATATAATATAAACCAATTGCAAAATTCATGGTAAAATTGTTATAGGATCTTGATAATTAAAGAGAAAATCTTCAAATACATTATCCAATATTGATTGCTTCCATTGAACCACTTGGGTTAACACAACCTTTTCTAATTTTAGGTGTGGAGGTGAGGAGGATGTGTGTTAGTTTAAAACTCCTAGAGTTTTTGGCCGGGCGCAGTGGCTCATGCCTATAATCCCAGCACTTTGGGAGGCTGAGGCGGGCAAATCACCTGAGGTCAGGAGTTCAAGACCAGCCTGACCAACACGGATAAACCCTGTCTTTACTAAAAATACAAAATTAGGCAGGCATGATGGCACATGCCTGTAATCCCAGCTACTTGGGAGGCTGAGGCAGGAGAACTGCTTGAACCCGGGAGTTGTGGAGGCTGCAGTGAGCTGAGATCATTCCATTGCACTCTAGACTAGGCAACAAGAGCTAAACTCCGTCTCAAAAAAAAAAAAAAAAAAAAAAAAAAAACTGAGAGTTTTTAACTCTTTATTTCTTTTCATTGGATTCAGATATAATTTGTAGACTTTCATTTAGAGTGTTTCCTAAGCTCTGAACCTTTAACTTAACCTTTAGAAGCTTTAACTTCTTGTGCTTTTAAGGTCAAAGTGAATATATTTATCTCCTTTACTATCACTGTTGTTTATTTTATTGGAAGGATTTAGTTTTATCTAAAGCTCCTTTTGACTCACATTAAATTTATTATTTTTTACAAAGTTGAGTTAGTGAATTTTTTCATAGAATAGTTTTACCTTTGCATTTATAATTTTTAATTTTAAGATGTAATTATTTTAAAAATAAAATATACTGTATTCAGTATTATAGTTGGTGGAACAAAAAAAGCAGCATGTTTTTAATAGTAACAAGTTACCTAATATGTAGATAGATGATAGATAGATAGATAGATCTGCTCATTAAAGCATTAATCTTTAACAGATTTAATAATTCTTAGATTCTAAATAAAGGAGTAGCACATAGCATCACAAATGAAGATTTTTAGATTTGATTATCTATAAAATATAATATTGATTAAATAGCCCATTTGTATTTTGTTTTACATTTAGCAAACTCACTTTTAAGACTTTATAATTTGCCACTTTTTTTTTTTAACTAAATCTTGTCATAAAGTACCTCTTTCCATATCTTTGCCATTTTCTCAGGAAAGTTCTAGTAATGTATATGTTGTTTATGAAGAATTAGATTAGCATCAGTTATCTTTACACATTTTTCATCTGTGCCTTCACTTTCTAATAGGTGGTCAAGAAGAATACGTCTTATCTTATGAACCAGTGAATCAACAAGAAGGTTTGTGAAGCCTATTGATGTTTTATAACCTTCTAGAAGAATATACTTTTTAATTTGGGGGAAAAAAAGTCTCATACCCCCAAAAAATGTTGTATTAAAAATTTTTTTTTACTACATATACATGTAGAAATTTACATGTGTTTTATGAAACATAGTTTACTCCACAGTATTTTAGAATCTAGTCATTTCATACTGACTTTTATATTTGTGTTTTATTTCCCAAGCAACTTCGTTCCAGTGTTCTTGTTAGCATCACTATCTCCCAAATAACCCTTTTTTGAAAATCTTGGAAGCATCTTTGAGCCTTCTCCGTTCCTCCTCCTCCTCATCCATTTAGGTTCCAGGCACTGTTTATCCCACTTGTTTCTTATTTATGACCTTCTTTTCATCCCTTCTATCACAATGTTAGTTCTCAGTCTCACTACCAATCTCCATTATTCCAGCATGATTCCATACAACCCAGAGTTTACACTTCTGTTAGATCATCTTTCTAGAACACTACTACTGGGATTATATCACTTCCTACATCCAGTTTTTGTTCTGCCCGTCTTTGCTGTGCTTCCTTACAATTTCTACTTCAAAGCCATCTGCAAAACACTAGACTTTATTCTGTCATTTGCAATGTAAAGAAACATTATCTGCGAAAACACCAAATTTAACTTGATTGAATTATCAGTATTACTTCTAGCAGAAGACTGAGTAAAGTTTAAGATCTTAGTTAAGATTATAAAAGAGCAAGTTACGCATCTTTGGTTGACGGTAGAGTGAGATGGAGAGGGAAGAAAAAAATTAGTCCTAACAGTTAAGGATATTTTTGTTCTCTGGTGAAATAAAATACATTGATATTTGTTGAATGTTTATTCCTTTTAACATGCAGTTTATCTTTATAGTTAATTATACTCGACCAGTGATCATATTGGGACCTATGAAAGACAGGATAAATGATGACTTGATCTCAGAATTTCCTGACAAATTTGGATCCTGTGTTCCTCGTAAGTAAACCAAACAAAAACTTTTGTTACTCTTAACATTTCCTGTCACTGCGTGTGGGAAAAATAGATATAACCATTATTTAATGGTTTGTATTTATCAGTTACTCTTCCATCCTCCATATTATTGTCCTTTCTCAGATTTAAATTAATCTGTTCCTTTGAACTTTACAATGATGTAAGTAGAAAATGGATTTATTGTGGGTTTTTTTTAAATATTAAACACTTCCCCAAGTTTTTCTCTGTTAAAGATACAACTAGACCAAAACGAGATTATGAGGTAGATGGAAGAGATTATCATTTTGTGACTTCAAGAGAGCAGATGGAAAAAGATATCCAGGAACATAAATTCATTGAAGCTGGCCAGTATAACAATCATCTATATGGAACAAGTGTTCAGTCTGTGCGAGAAGTAGCAGAAAAGGTAAGCATGAGACTAATCCCAGAATATAGCTTCTAATCAGATATGCCTTTCACAGTATGAGAGAGTGGAAGGATAGATACAGCACTAATTAGTTTTATTAATGTAATGAATTTGCTTACCTAAATAATTAATTTTCCATGGCTTAGGAAAGTGCATACAAGATAAAACAGGTAAATAAGGTAAACAAAGAAAGTGAAAATACAAATGATAACATGAATGTAAGAGGAGAAGTTATTTTCAGGTCATTTGCTAGAGATAGACCTTTTGTTTAGCCCTCGCTCTCCAGCATATATTATAAGGAGATAAGGGGCGGGTGTGGCAGCGCATCCTTACAGTCCTAGCTACTGAGAAGGCTGAGTTGAGAGGATCACTTAAGCCTGGGAGTTTGAGGCTTCAGTGAGCTATGATCATGCCACTGAACTCCAGCAGCCTGGGCAACAGAACAAGACCCTGGCTCTAAAAAAAAAAAAAAAAAAGAAAAGAAAAGAAAAGAAAAAGAAAGATCAATAAATCTAACCACTTAAAATTTTTAAAAACTTTTTTTATGGCCAAAGAATTTTTCCAAAAACTATTGGAAAACACCATTAACAATGTCAAAAGACAATTGACAGAAAAAATTTGCAAGAAAAGGGCTAATATTCCCAATATATAAAGAACTCATAAAAACAGGGAATAGAGACCAGAAACCCAATAGAAAAAAAAAAATGGACAAAAGATGAGAATACATAGTTCACACAAAAATAAGATATAAAAATGGCCTTTGTACATAGGAAATGATGTCCAACCGTACTCATTATTAAAGAAATGTAAAGGCCGGGTGCGGTGGCTCACGCCTGTAATCCCAGCACTTTGGGAGGCCAAGGCAGGCAGGTCACCTGTGGTTAGGAGTTCAAGACCAGCCTGGCCAACTGGTTTAGTGAAACCCCGTCTCTACTAAACATACAAAAATTAGCCAGGCTTGGCGGTGCATGCCTATAATACCAGCTTCCCAGGAGGCTAAGGCAGGAGAATTGCTTGTACCTGGGAGGTGGAGGTTGCAGTGAGCTGAGATCGTGCCGTTGCACTGCAACCTGGGTGACAAGAGTGAAACTCTGTCTCAAAAAAAAAAAGGCCAGGCACAGTGGGAGGCTGAGGTGGGTGGATCACCTGAGGTCAGGAGTTCCAGACCAGCCTGGCCAACATGGCGAAACCCCATCTCTACTAAAAATACAAAAATTAACTGGGCGTGGTGGCGCATGCCTGTAATCCCAGCTAAGGAGGCTGAGGCAGGAGAATCGCTTGAACCCGGGAGTTTGCAGTGAGCCAAGACCATGCCACTGCACTCCAGCCTGAGCAACAGAGCAAGACTCCATCTCAAAAAAAAAAAAAAAAAAATGTATATTAAGAAGACTACTCTAAATTCCATTTCTCCTCTATCAGATTAGGGGAGAAATATGAAGACATTTTCTTGGTGAGACTGAGAGAAAACAGTCATGCATTGCTGGTGGAAATGCAAACTGGTACTGCCTTTTGGAAGGGTATTTGGCAATATCTAGCAGCTTTCCTTCAACCCAGCATCCCACTTCTAGGAATTTATTCCAAAGATATACCCCAACAGTATGAAAATACATGGGCAAAAGGGTATTTATTCATTGTAGCATTGTTTATAATTATGAAATACTGAAAATCATCTAAATGCCCAGATAAAAGAGTGATTGAATTAATTTTACATTCACAAAATGAAGTTCTCTAAAACTGTTAATAAGGTATTTGAACTGATACACAACATGCAAAAGAATATCTACGGTATAAAATAAGAGAAAATGGGAAAATATAAATCTCTGCTCAGTTGTGTGAAAATAAGCACAGGAAAGGTAAATCAGAACTTAATGAGGTTGGTTACCTACAGAGGGAGTGATGTAGAAAGGATAGGGAATTTGGAATGGGATGGAAAGGATGAGGGGTATGACATTTCTCTGAGTATACATTTTTGTATTATTTTAACTTTTAGAAAGTATGTTAGTATTTTACATATTTTAAAAAATCAAAAATAAAAGCAACAAAGAAAGATGGGGAAAAGCAAAATGATACACAAATAGAAACTAAATAAACCTATTTCTTTTTTTTTTTAAATACTTTAAGTTTTAGGGTACAATAAACCTGACTGTATTTCAAATGAATAACTTAACTACATTGAAGAGGGGAGAAGTCTTAAAAGAGGGGAGAAGTCTTAATCCCAGAGATTCTTTAACACAAGCTGAAGACAGATCTGTAAACAAAATAAAACTCTAATTAGTAGGTTTGTTAGGTAGAGTGTATGGGCTTACAGTTTTGAAACTAATATATATTCTAGGGTTGAGCAAATAAACTAATACAATGACAGTAGTGGGAGTGAGGTTTGACTGTCAGAAAAAGGAAGAGGGTCAGATGAACTCTGTGATAATTGGATTGGAGATATTAAATAATTAGAGCGATGAATATGAACCCATGAATTATGATAGAGTAGATATAGAAATAGATGTGTATTTATATATACACACACGTATGTTTGTTTGCTCTATCCACTAAGAAGACCTAAAAATAACACTGAATAAGCCATGAGAATATCTGGGGCCCAGATCTGGGCTTCTAAATATAATTCGTTAATTAAAAGATCCAGGACTCCTTAGAGAAATGGCTGATTCTGGGGCCAGGACTGGAAAAGTGCAAGATGAGCCTATAACATTTTGCTGCCAGAAAAATAAGGAAGCACTCAAAGAATGATGAAGATACGTAAAAAGGCACAGGAACCAAGCTGTAGGGTCCCCCACTGGCCAAGTCTGAGATAATTTGAATATCAAGATAAATGATAATAACAGATTATAATACATAAGGTAAAATAAAAATCCTAGAGTCCATAATGATATAAACAAACACAGATGGCCCCCAACTTAGAATGGTTCAACTTTACAGAGGCGCAAAAGTGATGCATATTCAGTAGCAGCCATACTTCAAGTACCCATACAGCCATTCTGTTTTTCACTTGTAGAACAGTATTCAATGAATTACATGAAAAATGCAACACTTAATTATGAAACAGGCATGTTGGATGATTTTGTCCGACTGTAGAGTAAGTGTTCTGAGCACATTTAAGGTAATCTGGGCTAAGCTATGATGTTCAGTAGGGTTAGGTATATTAAATGCATTTTCAATTTACAGTATTTTCAACTTGTGATGGGTTTATTGGGAGGTAACTCCCATCATAAGTCAAGGAGCATCTGTATGTGAGTAAATAAGTGGATAGAAGGGAACGCTTTGGACTGTCTACAAATTGACGTAGAAGAAATGATTAAATCAGAAAATCTTCTGAAAACCGCATGGTGGTAATTGTTTCCGGCAAAAACCATCAGTGTATTCTAAAATTAGTGAACATTTGATGAAAAAAGGGATATTTATATAGTCTCAAAGTGTCCTCCCCCAAAATACTTATCAGTTACAAAGGCAAAAATGATAATTTTACAGTGGAGAAACCTAGCAGATAAAACCTTAAACAAGTGATCAAAATTAGCATCACTGGTAGTGGGACAAATAGATATAAAGTGATCAAAATTAGCATCACTGGTAGTGGGACAAATAGATATAATATCGCCTCCCAGATATGATGGACTGAGAAGAACACACATTATGTCTGTGGTATTCCTGCCAAAAATGTGTAACCTGCCATCCAAGAGTGAGGAAACACACAAACCCATAAACCCATAGAATATGAGGCATATTCTATGACATAAATATTTTATACTCTTCAAAAACATCAAGATCAAGAAAGACAAAGACTGAGGAACTGTGTCAGATTGACGGAGACTAAGGAGACTTTACAACTAAATACAGTGTGTGATCCTATGATCCTGAATTCGATCCTCGACCAGGACATTTTTTTATTCTTTTCCAATAAGGAACATTAAATGGCCACTTGGAATCATATTGTGATTATATAAGAGATTAAAAAGCCATTGTTTTTAAGAAATATGAGGTAAAGGAGCATTATGCAGTTTATTCTCAAACTATTATGTACTTATATAGAAAGAGATAAAGCAAACCTAGAATGTTAATATTTCAGTATCAAGTTATTAAAATGTTTAAGCGATCATGTAAAATATTTATATCTGATAAAAGTAGATAATGGGTACATGGTGTCTATTATTTACTTTTCTATATGTTTGGAGTATTTTACAGTATTAAATTTTTTATTTTAAATGTGCCCATCAAATTGAAATTATCATGTATTGACTTGGACTGAAGTCCTTGGGTTAGAAGTTGCATTATGGGGCCTAGCATGGTGGCTCACGCCTATAATCCCAGCACTTTGGGAGGCCGAGGTGGGTGGATCACTTGAGGTCAGGAATTTGAGACCAGCCTGACCAACATGGTGAAACCCCATCTGTACAAAAAACACAAAAATCAGCTGGGTGTGGTGGCGCACACCTGTTATCCCAGCTACTGGGGAGGCTGAAGCAGGTGGAAGTTGCAGTAAGCCGAGATCGTGCCACTGCACTCAAGTCTGGGTGATAGAGCAAGTCTTTGTCTCAAAAACTAACAAACAAACAAAAAACTGAAGTTGCGTTATGGGGGAGGGCCTGATTTCAAATGTATTAGAAGAAAATCTGTCATAAATAATAAATACTACTCTGCTTAACATGGAAATGGTCATTTGTATTAAAAACCTAAGTATCCTTTGTCAGTGAGTTTAAGCTTGTCAGAAAAGTTGTCATTTAAATCCAGAATTGGGGTCCCATATGCTAGTTCATGAGTTTTTGCCAGTCCGTAATAAAATGAGAAATAGAAGGATTGAGTAGTGGTAATGAGGTTTCACAAATTTGTTTATTTAAAAGGTTTGCCCTTACTCTAGGGTTTTTTATCTTTTATGAAATGATAGCTATGGGGAGATGGTAGTTTGGAGTCTTTATGAATACCTTTTCTTGGCAGAATGAAAAAATAGGAACCTGGGCCTGGCACAGTGGCTCATGCCTGTCATCCCAGCACTTCAGGAGGCTGAGGTGGGAGGATCACTTGAGCCCCAGAAGTTCAAGACCGGCCTAGTCAACAGAACAAGACCCCATCTCTTAAATTTTAAAAAAAGGGAAGCGGGGGGAGCTCTATTTTTCACCATTTTGAGTAATAACTATCTGTGCAAACTAGGAACTGTATTTTCATTCCTTTTTAAATATAACATTTGTTTGAAAATGGCAAATTAATTATGCATATTCAGTCATTTCATTTCCTATCTAAAGTTTGCTGAGAGAAATGACAAGTTTGCGTAAAGTGAACAAGGATCAAAACAGATCATGATTTAGACTGTGGACCTGTAGGAAAAGTACCTTTGATATTATTGAGAATATTTGGCTCACTTGTTTTTTTTCTTTGTTCCCTTTATTTTAGGGCAAACACTGTATCCTTGATGTGTCTGGAAATGCCATAAAGAGATTACAGATTGCACAGCTTTACCCTATCTCCATTTTTATTAAACCCAAATCCATGGAAAATATCATGTAAGTGTGAATGCCTAAGGCTTAGCCTCTGTACAAATTCAGTCACTGTAGGGTGATTTATTTACTCTTCCTGCATCTCAGTTTCTTTATCTATAAAATTGAGATAATAGTAGTATGTATATTCACCTCAGATTATGTGGTAAGGATTAAATAAGCACTGGGGTTATAAATTGTCATTGTAATCATCATCATTAATATTAGTAAAGTATAAGGTAACATGTGTTAGAACTTTAAATAGCCCCACGTGACTAGTAGCTACTGAAGTATGCAGCACAGCTCTCAGGTAACCATTAAGAGAATAAAAGAATGTATAACCATTACCTAATACTTTCAGGGTACAAAAAAAATAGAATCTAAGTAAAAATTAAGAAAGAGCAAAATAGAAACATAGAACAAGTGAGGCAGAACCATATAAATAGTAAGATGGCATAAACTAAGGCAAATATTAGAGTACTAGACTAAATGTTTCAATTAAAAGACAAGGATTGTCACAACGGGTGAAGAAAAAAGTAAATTATATGTTGCTTTCATCAGACACACCTTAAAAATTAGGCTATGGGAAGGTTGAAAGTAAGAGGATAGGAAAAGATATACCATGCTAAACTAGGCTGATTTTTATATTGCTGACAAAGTATGCTTTAAGGCAAGAAGTATTACTTAGCTTGAGAGTGACATTTCATGGCCGGGCGCGGTGGCTCACGCCTGTAATCCCAGCACTTTGGGAGGCCAAGGCGGGCGGATCACGAGGTCAGGAGATCAAGACCATCCTGGCTAACACGGTGAAACCCTGTCTCTACTAAAAATACAGAAAATTAGCCAGGCGTGGTCGCGGGCACCTGTAGTCCCAGCTACTCGGGAGGCTGAGGCAGGAGAATGGCGTGAACCCAGGAGGCGGAGCTTGCAGTGAACCGAGATCGCACCACTGCACTCCAGCCTGGACGACAGAGCGAGACTCCGTCTCAAAAAAAGAGTGACATTTCATAAAAGTAAAACAGTCACTCCAACAGGAAGATCTGTTCATACATTTGTTTGCACTTAGTAGCATTCTCAAAACATAGAAAGTACAAATCGACAGCTGCATAGAGGCAAAAAGGTAATTCCAAAATCATTGAGAGGGAACCTGACACATCTGTCAGGAAGCAATTAAATAAGAAAACAAATATAAAAATCAGTGAAGGTATAGAATAACACAAATTTGAAACTTTACCTACTTGACATATGTTAAACACTGCACTCAACATCTGCAAAATACACATGGATTTCCAGTGTACATGAAACAATTACCAAAACTGATCATTTGCTAGATTACGAATTTCAAAGGATAGAAAACAAATATTCTCTGACCATAATGCAATTTAAATGGAAACCAGTAATTAAAAGATAACTAGAAAATTCTCATATATTTGGAAATTAAGCATTATACTTCTGAGTGAGTCAAAGAAGAAATCACAGAATAAATTGATGTTTTCAACTAAATAGTAATGAATTGCCAAGTAATGAGTTTGGAGGCTTTCATAGCTTTGTTGAAGGAATACACACAGCTTTAAATGTTAGGAAAGAATGTTGAAAATCAAAGTTAGAAAAGTTGAAAATCTAAGATTTTGAGAAATTGAAAAAGATAGAAGGCGGGGCACAGTGGTCGGCCCCTATAATCCCAACACTTCAGGAGGCCTAGGCGGGCGGATTGCTTGAGTTCAGGAGTTCAAGACCAGTCTGGGCAACATGGTGAGACTCTGTCTCTACTAAAAATACAAAGAAATAGCCAGGCATGGTGGTGTGCGCCTGTGGTCTCAGCTACTTGGGAGGCTGAGATGGGGGGATTGCTTGAGCACAGGGAGCAGAGGTTGCAGTGAGCCAAGATCTTGCCACTGCACTCCAGCCTGGTGACAGAGCAAGACTCTATCCCAAGGAAAAAAAAGAAAAAACAATATTTAAAAATTTAAAAATAAAAAATATGGCAGAGCAGAAATTAATGAAATAGAAAAAACAAACGTATGATAAAGAGGATCAACAAAGCCAAAAGTGTTCTCTGAAAATACAGTAAACCATTAGGAGTGATCAGGAAAAGAAAGAAGGCATATCAATGTGAATATCAGGCAAGACAAAGAGGATGTGACTACACATGCAGCAGACATCGAAGAGATCGACAGAGGCAACCCGACAGGAAAAGGGACAAAGGGCTTGGCCACATCACAAAAGGGAATCTCCAAAGAATAAGCATGTGAGATAGTGCCCAACTAATCATGGAACTACAAGTTGAAACCCTGATGTCTTATACTACCACCCATGTACCAGAATAGTTAAAATGAAAAAGACAGAAAATATTTAATGCTGGCAAAGATGTGGAACAACTGAAACTCATAACAGTGTTAGGGGTGCAAATTGGTGCATCTTCATTGGTAAACTGTTCATAGTATCATAGTATCTCCTAAAGGTGAACATACACATTAGTTATGACCCAGAAGTCATATTCTTAGATGCACACTCAACAGAAATGCTTACATGTGTTTACAAAGACATGTACAAGAGTGATGACAGTACTGCTCGAATAGTCAACAACTGTCAGGTGCAGAGGCTCACACCTGTAATCTCAACACTTTGGGAGCCCAAGACAGAAGAATTGCTTGAGGTCAGGAGTTGGAGACCAGCCTGAGCAACATGGCACAACCCTGTCTCTGCAAAAAACTTTAAAAGGTAGCTGGATGTGGCGGTGCATTCCTGTAATCCCAGCTACTTAGGAGGCCGAAGCAGGAGGATCCCTTGAGCCCAGGAGTTCGATCCAAGCTGTAGTGAGCTACGGTTGCACCACTGCACTCCAGCCTTGGTGACAGAGTGAGACCCTGTCTCTAAAAAAAACAAGGAGTCAGTAACTAAAAACTAGAAACTACCCAAATACTATCAGCAGTAGAATATGTAAATAAATTATGACATGTTCACAATGAAGCATTCTATGATAATGAGAGTGAGCAATCTCCAGCCACATACAAAAGTATGGAAGAATCTCACAAGTACAATTTGAGTTAAAAACAAAAACCCAGACCTAAAGATATACATACTCTGTGACTCCAAATTTAATAATTGCTCATAGAAGTCAAATAGAGGTTACCCTGTAAGAATGGGTTGGTGACTAGAGTGAGCACACCCGGATTCTGGGGTCCTAGTCATGTTCTGTGTCTTGACCTAAGTACACAGGTACATGTAAGTTTGTGAAAATGTAACAAGCTGTATGATACGATTTTTCTAATATTGCTCATCTGTGTTTGAAACATATACTTCAGAAAATGTTAAGGAAAAAATAGAAAGGGAAAAGAGAAAACCTAAATAATCTAGTACTTATTAAAGACTTGAACCCGTCATAAAAAGCCTTTCCACAAATTAAATACTAAGCCAAGAGGACTTAACTAAATTCTACCAAAAGCTAAGAAGCTATGTCAGTTTTATACAAACTCTTCAACTAATTTATGAGCATTAATTTGATACCCAAACCTGGAAAGGACTATATAGGAAAGGAAAATGATAAAGCCAGTCTTAAGTATGACTATAGATTCAAGAACCCTTACCAAAATAGGAGCAAATTGAATCAAACAATTTTTTTTAATAAGGCAAAATGTAACAACCAAGTTGGGTATATTCCTGGTATGCAGCACTGCTGCAACATTTAAAAACTAATCAGTTGTGGAGCTAGAAGGAAGATGGCAGAGTAGGAAGCTCTGGGAATCTGTCTCCCCACCCAGACGACAACTGCACTGGCAGAATCTGTCTGATGTTACTATTTTGGAACTCTGTTCACCATTTTTGTCAGTTTTGGAACTCTGAAGTCTGTTGAAGGCTTACAACTTCCAGGGGAAGGTTTGAAAGGTTAATTTCAGCTCTTAACATGGTAGCAACTACCTGTTCCCCTACCCTCAGCCCCATAGCATGTAGCCATGCACACATTTTCAAGCAGCTTTGCATAGGGTTTGTGGGAGCCAGTGTGGACAATAAGGATTCTGTCCTCCAAATAGCAGGGATCTTTGCTCTGATAGCTAATTACTGCTTCTGATCATGGAGGTGCAGCCACACAGCCATCCAGTGAGCCATTGTTGCAAACCCCACTGCCATTGTTACAAGCCCCTCCACTTGAGGCTGAAGTGACTTTTAAAGATTTAAAGGGCCATTGCCTTCAGTGGTGATTAGTGAGGAGAAAGAAAAAAAATATTAAGTAAAAACAAAGGGCTAGTGCTTCCCTCTTCCCCCGCACCACACACACACACACACACACCTTTTTTTTCCCCTCCCCTTTTGGGGGCCAGACCAGGACATTCAAAAGTAACCACGTATATGAGGGGAGGTTTTCATATCCATGGAAAATCACAGGCTTAGAAAATACCTGAAAAGACCCTAAGTTTACACCTCAGGCTGATTCCTGGTACAGAAACACCTTGCAACAGTAAACAATAAAATTAAATTTTAAATAAAACAGCAAAGTCTGGGAAAGGAAGAGAATTTGATCTCCAGAGTTACCACATTGTAAGATTTAAATGTGCAGTTTCCCACAAAAAATCACAAGACATACGAAGAAACAGGAAAATATAGCCCATTCAAAGGAAAAATAAACAAACTATCCCTGAGAAAAACTATCCTTGAGAAAGAGTTAGACTTAAAAAAGACTGTAAAACAAGATGCTTAAATGAGCTAAAAGACATGGACAAAGTCTCAAGAAAGTGATAGGCCCCGCGCAGTGGCTCATGCCTGTAATCCTGGCACTTAGAAGGCTGAGACGAGAGGATCACTTGAACTCAGTGGTTCAAGACTAGCCTGGGCAACATAGTGAGACCTTGCCCCTACAAAAGGTAAGCAAAAACTGGCAGGTGCGGTGGCTCACGCCTGTAACCCCAGCACTTTGGGAGGCCGAGGCAGGCAGAACACCTGAGGTCAGGAGTTCGAGACTAGCCTGGGCAACATAGCGAAACCCCATCTCTACTAAAAATACAAAAATTAGCTGGGCGTGGTGGTGGGCGTCTGTAATCCCACCTACTTGGGAGGCTGAGGCACGAGAATCGCTTGAACCCAGGAGGCGGAGGTTGCAGTGAGTGGAGACCATACCATTGCACCCCAGCCTGGGCAATAAGAGCAAAACTCCGTCTCAAAAAAAAAATAAAAATTAGCTGGCCATGGTGGCACGAGCCTGTGGTCCCAGCTACATGGGAAGCTGAGGTGGGAGGATCTCTTGAGCCTGGGAGGTCAAGGCTGCAGTGAGCCGAGATCACACCACTGCACTCCAGCCTGAGCAACAGAGGGAGACCTTGTCTCCAAAAAGATAAAAGGAAAAAAAGATGAAAAAGATAACCTGAACAAAATGGAAATATCAACAAATAAAAAACCTAAAAAGAAACCAAAAGGAAATTCTGGAGCTAAAAATAACTGAAATGGAAAATTCACTACAGGGATTCAGGGAGATTTGAGCAGACAGAAGAAAGAATCAACAAATTTAACTTAAAGATACAACAATGGAAATTATTTAGTCTGAGAAACAGAAATGATTGAAGAAAAGTGAACAGAGCCTAAGGGACCTATAAGACACCATCAAGCAATCAACGTACACATTGTGGGGGTCCTCGAAGGAGAATAGAGAGAGAAAGGGCAGAGAGATTGTTTGAAGAAATAATGGCCAAAAACATCCCAAATTTGATGAAAGACGTGACTATAATCCAAGAAAATCAATGAACTCAAAGCAGGATAAACTTAGATACCCACACTGCGGCACATTATAATCAAACTGTCAGAATACAGAGAGAATCTTGAAAGCAGCAACTTATCACACACAAGGGATTTCCCAATAAGATTATCAGTTGCTGTTTTTGTTTGTTTGTTTTTTGAGAAGGTCTCGCTTTGTCACCCAGGCTGGAGTGCAGTGGCTCACTGCTTACGCAGGTTATTGCTGCCTTAACTTCCTGGGCTCAAGCAGCCTCTCACCTCAGCCTCCCAAGCAGCTAGGGCTACAGATATGCACCACCACGCCTGGCTAATTTTTGTATTTTTTAGAGAGACAGGGTTTTGCCATGTTTCCCAGGCTGGTCTCGAACTCCTGAGCCCAAGTGATCCACGCACCTCAGCCTTCCAAAGTGCTGGGATTACAGGTGTAAATAAATACCCACCATGCCCAGCAATCAGATTTTTTTTTGTGAGACAGGGTCTACTCTGTCTCCCAGGTTGGAGTGCAGTGGCTCATTCTCAGCTCACTGCAACCTCTCTGCCTCCGAGGTTCAAGTGATTCTCTTGCCTCAGCCTCCCTAGTAGCTGGGATTACAGGGACTCACCACTGCGCCCTGCTAATTTTTGTATTTTTAGTGGAGACGGGATTTCACCATGTTGGCCAGGCTGGTCCCGAACTCCTGACCTCAGGTGAACCACCTGCCTCGGCCTCCCAAAGTGCTGGGATTACAGGCTTGAGCCACCATGCCCTGCCAGCAGATATTTTATCAGAAACTTTGGAGGCCAGAAAACAGTGGGTTCAAAACACTGAAGAAAAAAAAAAAAATTAACTGTCAACAAAGAATCCTATATCTGGCAAATCTATTCTTCAAAAATGAGGGAGAAATTAAAACATGCCCAGATAAATAAAAACTGAAAGAGTTTATTAGCTGTAGTCCTACCTTACAAGAAATGCTGCAGAGAATTTTGTAGGGTGGGATGAAAGAATACTAGACAGTAACTCTACAAAATATCAAAGCAAACATCATAATTAATGGCAAAATATTGAAGGCTTTCCTTTAAGTTGGGAACGAACTCTCATATACTCATCATCCAGCTGCAGCAATAATTATCCACTTATGACCAATCTTGTTTCTCTCCACTCACACCCACCTCCTTACACCTTCATTCCAGATTATTTTGAAACAAGTCTCAGACATTTCTGTCATTTTGTCTGTATACATCACTGTGTATTTGAAAGATAATTTCTTACAAAAAGTCACTGATTATCATACTTAAAATAATAATTATTTGATATAGTTCAAATGTTGCTGGTTATTTCATAAGTTTTGTTTGTGTTTCTTCAGTTTGTTGGAATAATATTTTTAGTAGGACCTATTCATGGCAGTTGGTTGTTTAACCTATAGATTCTCTCTCCACAGTCTCTCTTTTATGCCCACATCCCCCTCCCCTACCCCACCTCCCATTTATTTGTGATAGAAACCAGGTCATTTCTTCTGCAGAGATTTCCCCAGACTGTATTTTCTGATTACCTTCTCATGGTGTTATTTATATGGTTGTTTGTCCTCTTATTTTCTGTAAACTGATAGGTAGATCTCTAAGTCATTTTAATATGAAATTTTCATCAAAGTCAAAAGTGTCATAAATTAATGAATAGGTTTTTTGGCTACACTGAGCTGATGCAGAATTTGTTAAAACCCTCTGTCATTCCAAGTATACAGCAACATACTCAGTGACTAAATCTAGTTTTTATTTTTTTTATTT
Source organism: Pongo abelii (assembly GCF_028885655.2). Taxonomy (NCBI): domain Eukaryota; kingdom Metazoa; phylum Chordata; class Mammalia; order Primates; family Hominidae; genus Pongo; species Pongo abelii. The sequence continues at coordinate 207,533,821 of NC_085928.1, read as the reverse complement.
TTATTTATTTATTTTGTTGTTGTGGAGACAGAGTCTCATTCTGTCGCCCAGACTGGAGTGCAGTGGCACGATCTCAGCTCACTGCAACCTCTGCCTCCTGGGTTCAAGCGATTCTCCTGCCTTAGCCTCCCAAGTAGCTAGGATTACAGGCGTGTGCCACCACGCCTAGCTAATTTTTATATTTTTAGTAGAGACGGGGTTTCATCTTGTTGGTCGAGCTGGTCCTGAACTCCTTACCTCAAGTGATCCACCTGCCTCGGCCTCCCAAAATGCTGGGATTACAGATATTAGCCACCATGCCCAGCCTATTATTTTTATTTTTAAAAATCCCAGAAACAGGCTGGGCTCAGTGGCTCACATCTGTAATCCCAGCACTTTGGGAGGCCAAGGCGAGCAGATCACCTGGGGTCAGGAGTTTGGGACCAGCCTGCCCAACTTGGTGAAACCCCATCTCTACTAAAAATATAAAAATTAGCCGGGCGTGGTGGCGCATGCCTGTAATCCAGCTACTTGAGAGATGGAGGCAGGAGAATCGCTTGAACCCAGGAGGCAGAGGTTGCAGTGAGCCGAGATCGCGCCACTGCACTCCAGCCTGGGTGACAGAGTGAGACACTGTCTCAAAAAAAAAAAAAAGAAAAAAATCCCAGAAACAGCCAGAATGACTCAAGTTTTTAATGACATTCATATTTTCAACAGAGTTCAACTTTCCATGATTTTCTATTTTAATGTGTCTTCTCTCCTTTGTCATCTTTTTTTAAAAAGTATTATAATTTGGTAATTATCAATTTCTACATTTATTTTCATAGGGAAATGAATAAGCGTCTAACAGAAGAACAAGCCAGAAAAACATTTGAGAGAGCTATGAAACTGGAACAGGAGTTTACTGAACATTTCACAGGTTGGAACCATGTTGTAACAGTCCTCTTTAAGATAGAATTTTGCTTTGAAGCCATATGAACTGACCCATTCAAATGGATTTTGAACTATGCCTACATCTACCAGTAGAAACTAGTATCATCTAGCCTAGGCAGTGGTGCTGTTGAACCTTTTTTTTTTTTTTTTTTTTTTGAGACGGAGTTTTGCTCTGTCACCCAAGCGGAGTGCAGTGGTATGACTAGGCTCACCGCAGCCTCCGCGTCCCTGGCTCAAGTGATTCTCCTGCCTCAGCCTCCCGAGTAGCTGGGATTATCGGCTTGCGCCACCCCGCCCAGCTAATTTTGTATTTTTAGTAGAGATGGGGTTTCGCCATGTTGGTCAGGCTGGTCTCGAACTCCTGACCTCAGGTGATCCACCTGCCTCAGCCTGTCAAAATGCTAGGATTACAGGGGTGAGCCACCGTGCCCAGCCAGGAATCTTGAGAGTTAATGTTTCTTAGGTTATTGATTAGAACAGCAAAAACAGGAATAATTCACACTTGACCAGAGAGAAATGGATTTAGATTTTTTTTCTTCTATGAAACTCTGATTTTTCTCTTATCCTTTATAAATTTTGATCCATTTTCTCTAGCCATGTTGAGGTATAATTGATAAAATTCGTATATATTCAAGGCATATAATGTGATTTGATAAACGTATACATTGTGAATTGATTAACACAATCAAATTAACATGGCTTTAACCACACAGTTACCATTTTGTGTGTGTAGGGAAGACACTTAAGATCTACTTTTTATTAATAATAGTCACTATTGCTGTATATTAGATCCCCAGAATTTACTCATCTTATAACTGAAAGTTTGTACCCTTTCACTAACATCTCCCCATTTCTTCTACTCTGCAGTCCCTGGAAACCACCTCTGTTTCTATGAGTTCTACTTTTTTAGATTCCACGTATAAATGAAATACAATATTTGCTTTTCTGTGTCTGGCTTATTTCATACAGCATAAGGTCCTCCACATTCACTCATGTTGGTTGTTGCAGATGATAGGATTTTCATTTTTATGGCCTAATAAAATATTCCATTGTTGTATATATACCATATGCATGCATACATACATACATATATATATATATTTGTTGTTGTTTGTTTTCCGGTTGTTGTTGTTTTTTTTTTTTTTTTTTTTTGAGATGGAGTCTCGCTCTGTCACCCAGGCTGGAGTGCAGTGGCGCGATCTCGGCTCACTGCAAGCTCCGCCTCCCGGGTTCGAGCCATTCTCCTGCCTCAGCCTCCCAAGTAGCTGGGACTACAGGGTGCCCGCCACCACGCCCGGCTAATTTTTTGTATTTTTAGTAGAGATGGGGTTTCACTGTGTTAGCCAGGATGGTCTTGATCTCCTGACCTCGTGATCCGCCTGCCTCGGCCTCCCAAAGTGCTGGGATTACAGGCGTGAGCCACTGTGCCCGGCCTGTTTTTGGTTTTTTTGTTCGTTTTTGAGACAGGGTTTTTGTTCTTGCCCAGGCTGGAGTACAGTGTCATGATCATGGCTCACTGCAGCCTCAACCTCCTGGGCTCAAGCAATTCTCTCTCTTCAGCTTCCTTAGTAGCTGGGACTACAGGTGTGCAACACCACACCTGGCTAATTTTTTATTTTTGTAGAGACAGGATCTCGCTATGTTGCCTAGGCTGGTCTCAAACTCCTAGGCTCAAGCAATCCCCCTTCCTCGGCCTCCCAGAGTGCTTGGATTATAGGTGCACTGCACCTGGCCTACAATATTTTCTTTCTTCATTCATCTTTTGTTTTGTTTTGTTTTTGTTTTTTGGAGATGGAGTTTTGCTCTTGCTGCTCAGGCTGAAATGCAATGGCATGATCTCAGCTCACCACAACCTCCCAGGTTCAAGCGATTCTCCTGCCTCAGTCTCCTGAGTAGCTGGGATTACAGGCATGTGCCACCATGCCCAGCTAATTATGTATTTTTAGTAGAGACGGGGTTTCCCCATGTTGGTCAGGCTGGTCAAACTCTTGACCTCAGTTGATCCGCCCGCCTTGGCCTCCCAAAGTGCTGGGACTACAGGCGTGAGCCACCAGGCCCAGCTCATTCATCTTTTGACAGACTCAGGTTATTTTCATATCTGGGCTATTGCTGATTATGTTGCAGTGAACATAGGAGTGCAGATTTCAACATACCAATTTATTTTCCTTTGGTTTTCTTTTTGTTGTTGTTGGCTTTTTGTTTGTTTTTATTGTTTTGTTTTGAGACAGTCTCGCTCTGTTGTCCAGGCTGGAATGCAGGCATGATCTCAGCTTGCTGCAACCATCGCCTCCTGCGTTCAGTTGATTCTCCTGCCTTAGCCTCCCAAGTAGCAGGGACTGGAGGCACATGCCACCACACCCAGCTAATTTTTGTATTTTTAGTAGAGACAGGGTTGGCCGTGCTGGTCTCAAACTCCTGACCTCAAGTGATCCACCTGCTTCAGCCTCCCAGAGTGCTGGAATTACAGGTGTGAGCCACCACGCCTGGCCCAATTTCCTTTCCTTTGGATATATACCAAGTAGTGGGATTGCTAGATCATATAATAACTCAGTTTTTAATTTTTTGAGGTGGCTGGGCACAGTGGCTCATGCCTGTAATCCCAGCATTTTGGGAGGCCGAGGTGGGCGGATCACCTGAGGTCAGGAGTCCGAAACCAGCCTGACCAACATGGCGAAACCCCTTTTCTCTACTAAAAATACAAAATTAGCCGGGCGTGCATGCCTGTAATCCCAGCTACTTGGAAGGTTGAGGCAGGAGAATTGCTTGAACCTGGGAGACAGAGGTTGCAGTGAGCCGAGATCGTGAAATTGCACTCCAGCCTGGGCAACAAGAGTGAAAACTCTGTCTCAAAAATAATAAGAATAAGAATTTCTTGAGGAATGCCCACACTATTTTCTATGATGGCTTTACTCATTTACATTCCCACCAACAGTGTACAGGGTTCCCTTTTCTTCATACCATTGCCTGCTTGTTCTCTCTTATCTTTTTGATAACAGCCATCCACACAGGTCTAAGGTGATATTTCATTACGGTTTGTGTATGTGTTTGTGACAGAGCCTTGCTCCATCACCCAGGCTGGAGTACAGTGGCGTGATCTCAGCTCACTGCAACCTCTGCCTCCTGGGTTCAAGCGATTCTCATGCCTCAGCCTCCTGAATAGCTGGGATTACAGGCGCCTGCCACCACACCCGGCTAATTTTTGTATTTTTAGTAGAGACAGGGTTTTGCCATGTTGGTCAGACTGGTCTTGAACTCCTGGCCTCAAGTGATCCGCCCATCTCAGCCTCCCAAAGTGTTAGGATGGTAGGCGTGAGCCCCCGCACCCAGCCTCATTATGGTTTTGGTTTCTATTCCTCTGATGATTAATGAGGCTGAGCACTTTTACTGATACCTGTTGGCCATCTGTATGTCTTCTTTGGAGAAATGTCTATTCCAGTCCTTTGCCCATTTTTTAAATGGATTATTTGGTATTTTGCTAATGAGTTTCTTATATATTTTGGATATTAACCCCTTATCAATTGCACGTTTGGAAATATTTTCTCTTCTTCCATAGGTTGCCTTTCCATTTTGTTGATGGTTCCTTTGCTGTGTAGAAGATTTTTTATTTGATGTCCCACTTGATGATTTTTTATTTCGCTGCCTGTGCTTTCCAAAAAATCATCCAAGACCAGTGTCAAGGAACTTTTTTCCCTGTGTTTTCTTCTAGGAGTTTTATGGTTTCTGGTTTTACATTTAAGTCTTTAATCTATTTCAAGTTAATTTTGTATAAGATAAGGGTTTAGTTTCATTCTCTTGCATGTGGATATCCAGATTTTCTGACACCATTTATTTAAGACACTAGCCTTTCCGTATTGTGTATTCTTGGCCCCTTTTTAAAGATTAGTTGCCCTTTGATCCGTTTTGAAATACTATTTATTTAAAAAAAAAAAAAAGTAGGTAGCAATTCCCCAATATTCTTATCTTACTCACCTTGTCCTTTAACTTCCTCCTCAAGTCTTTGGACATTTTTGTTGTTGTTACTTGTTTGTTTGAAATAATATCAGCCTAAATTTGACATTCACACTGAGTATCAGTAAGGGTCATGGTTTGTAAACCTTGTGCTTTCTTATTTTTTTCAAACTAATTTCAGACTTAAATAGAAGTTACAAGAATAGTACAGGGAGTCTCATGTACCCTTCACCCAAATTCAAGTGTTAACATTTTACCACATTTATAATTTTTTTTCTGATACACTTGAGAGTAAGTTTCAGGTAGATGTCCCTTTACTTCTAAATATTTCAGTGTGTATTTTCCAAAAAACAGGGATATTCCCTTACATAATCATAGTTTTATTATCAAAATCAGGAAATTTAATAATTATATGTCTCATCTAACTGTAGATCTTGTTATTATTTCACTATTCTTCTAATCTCTTTAGAGCAAAATGGAAAAAAATGGTTTTTCTGTTCCGGTGCAGGATCCAGTTCAGGCTCATGTGTTGCATTGAATTATCACATCTTTAATGTTCTTTAATCTGAAATAGTTCCCAAGTCTTGTTATTCATGACGTTGACTGACATTTTTTAAGAGTAAAAACAAACACTAGGGGGGATTTTTTGTGGGTTTTTTTGTTTTGTTTTTTGTCTTTTGTTTTTTTTTTTGAGCCAGGGTCTCACTCTGTCGCCCAGGCTGGAGTGCAATGGTGCAATCTCAGTTCACTGGAACCTCCACCTCCCAGGCTCAAGTGATCCTCCCACCTAAGCCTCCCAAGGAGCTGGGACTACAGGCTACAGCCAACATGCCCAGCTAATGTTTGTATTTTTTGTAGAGACAGGATTTCGCCATGTTGCCCAGGCTGGTCTCAAACTCATCCAATCCGTCCACCTTCACCTTGACGTCCCAAAGTGGTGGGATTACAGGCGTGAGCCACCGCACCCGGCCAAAGACCCGTTCTTTTACAAAATGTCCCTCCCTCAGTTTGGATTTATCTGATGTTTTCTCATAATTAGATTTAGGTTCTGCATTTGGGGCAGGAATAGCAATGAAGTAATGATGTATCCTCTGTGTATCATACAGGGAGGTTTACAAAGTCTAGTTGTGCCGTTACTTGTGATGCTAATTTTAATCACATGGTTAAGGTGTCTGCTGCCTTATGCTTTCCCAGTTTCTTCCCAAGGAGTATCCTGGTTTACTAACCATTCCATTAATGAATTTACAAAGTAAGCAAAATATGTATTTCCCAAGTCAGTTCCTGACTGTTTTCTCCTAAAATAAATCCTTGCGTGCTGTTGTCAACCTAAACTATGAAATGCTCCGGGATTCTGTCCTGTGCTGTTGGAGTGCATCAAGATGCCAAACCCACGAACCAAGTATTTTGTCAAATGAACTGAGTCTTCAGGGACATTGAGGCATGTCTGTATTTAGCTCAAAAGGTAGAAGTCTCACAAAACTGATACTAGCGAATATTATGTTACTTAAAATTCTTGGTTACTCAGGCGTTCCTAGCTACATATAAGCCCTTCCTACCTAACATACAACTTCTTTCTTCTATGCACATAATCTCAGGTACCAAATAGACAGTATTATTTAAAATCTCCCTTTGACATTTTATGCTCAGTTTTTTCAGACCATGGAAATCTACACCTATGATGCTCTTCCAAGATCACTGGGCATTTTTTTGTAGTTTAATAAGTGACTTATTTAATTTACAATTCTGAATTCTTTCATTTATATGTAAACTTTTTTATGAGAAACAAGGTTCCACTTTGTCACCCAGGCAAATGGTACGATCATAGCTCACTGCACATGTGAACTCCTGGGCTCAAGAGGTCATCCTGCTGTCTCAGCCTCCCAAGTAGCCAGGATTAGAGGCACACACCACCATGCCCAGCTAATTTTTTTTTTTTTTTTTTTTTTAAATACACAGGGTCTCACTATGTTCCCCAGGTTGATCTCAAACTCCTAGCCTCAAGGAACCCTCCCACTTCAGCCTCCCAAAGTGCTGGGATTGCAGGCATGAGCCACCATGCCCAACCATAAACATTTTCTTTCTTAAAAAGTTACTCATGCTTAGTGCTGTCTAGCGATCCTTTGTTTTTGTTTGTTTGCTTTATTAACTAATCCTCATCCCTCACAGACCTCAGGGGCTTCAGCTATTTCCAAAGAATTAGTTGTTAGTAATTGTTACTCTTTTTTTCACACATTCTTTCAGACAGCAAATAAAACATTGATTGTTAAGTCTCTAACCACTAACAGGCTAGCTTAGGTATCTCAATTCACCTACGCTACAGTACCTGACATGCTTGCTTAACTGAAAAAAGTAGTATCTGTAATCAGCTCTTTTCCCCCACGATCCTACCAAAAAAAAAAAAAAAAAAAAATTATCCTTACATCATCCTGTCTGTGGGATTGTACCCAGTTTCCTTTTTTCTACATACATTTATGGAGAAATCAGGAAAGTTAAGAAAATAATTTGTTTTAAAATAATAAAGCTAATATATGCTCAGATGGTAAAAACAAAAGAAAAGAACACCAAGTCTTACTTTTTGATCCATTTTTAAGGTAAAAATTTTACACTATATAAATAGGAAAATTAATGAAGTGAGCCGTTTTTTCTAAGTGAACAGTGCGTAAACGGTGATTCTTCCTGGATGAGTAACTTTTTCAAAGATACTAGCTTCTACTATTTCACCAATAATTGTAATGACAAAAATAGACAATTAATGGAGATTTCTGATTTTGTTTCTATCATTACAGCTATTGTACAGGGGGATACGCTGGAAGACATTTACAACCAAGTGAAACAGATCATAGAAGAACAGTCTGGTTCTTACATCTGGGTTCCAGCAAAAGAAAAGTTATGAAAACTCACGTTTCTCTGTTTATCTTTTCCACAATTCCATTTTCTTTGGCATCTCTTTGCCCTTTCCTCTGGAGTCTTTCTTGAGTACTGATTTCATATTGAATTGTATCCCACACATCATGGTCTGCAGCTTCTTTTTCACATGTAGTGTCTCCTTCAAGTTACATCGCATATTATTTAATGTCACTATTGGTTAGTGGCCATGTTTCAGAACTGAAGATGGAATGGCCTGACCAGCTATTAAGAATTTGGGGAGACGCAGAAATTGTGGTAAAATTCCTTAATGTTTAAGGGAAAGTAATTTTAAGAGATTTTTGGAAAAGCTTTATATACATTCTTTTCAAATTTCAGTACAAATGAAAAAGTGGTTTTAATCAGTGATTTAGTAGACTGAGCAACTATGCACGCTTAAGTTTAATAGCATGGTTTGGCCAATGTATTACTCTCAAGTCCTTTTCTCAATCAGCTTCTATCATCAAAGCAATTGTTGCATTATAGAGAAATAAGGAAAACATTTTTTAATTTAAAAATTCATGTCTGAGTTGACTTTCATAAGGGATTTCATTTTTCCTCAGCATTCTTAAAGCCTTTTAGTATTTGAGGGTTCTTTTTTCCCAGGACATTTGCTAGGAATAACAACGTTTCAATGTTTTTAATCTACTTGAGCAACACTATCGTGTCTTACAAAAGTTGTTCATATGTAAATGATCATCACATTTTGTGAGTTGAGGCCATGTTCAGGTGCTAAGGAAGTTCACCTTTTACACAGAAGGTTGAGAAGATTCCCTAATCAGACATTACAGTGGTGATGTAGTAACCATAATGGCAATGGAAAGGAGCCCAATCATAGCCTAAAACTTAAAATGTATTCTTAGGAGTCAGATTTTACTGAATATTTTACCCACAATAGCTGCCTATTTTGTTATAATAAAATATATATAAATATATATATAAAACTTTCTTTAACTAAACTGTAACTATGGGAATTATTTTCTTTACATAGTTGCGCACACACACAAACATATATATATATATATTTAAAATATATTTTGTTTCTTTTGCCACCTACTCCTTTTTGTTTGGTTTTTAAGTTAAATATTAATTGAATAGACTTATCTTCCTTAATCATGTGAAATTGGGGCATGCATGGTGGTCATGAGGAGGAAACATTTAGGGAAATTAGATTATAAGTAAAAGTATGGGCATATTCTCCTCTTTTCTACAAAAGTTTTCAAATGGTTCCTGAGGTTTTTTTGTTGTTGTTCTTGTTATTGTTGTTATTGTTGTTCTTGTCACCTGGTTTGATTTTGGTCCTTGCCCTTTCCTTCTAGTTCTCCTTTTATTAATAGGAGGGCAGGCAAAAGCCCCATTTATGTGTGTGTTTTCCCCTCAGACAGCTTTCATCCACTGCTCTGCACTAGAATTGCACAAATCTTCATGGTGAGCAATTTTAAGAATTGTTAGTGAAAGGTAGAAATTATTTCAGAAATCAGTTTCTCTGGTCCTTCATATTAATAATAATATTTGGCTTCCCATTGCTCTTTGGAGTTGTTTATTAAATATGTGTTTTTGACAACCTCCTCATTACAGTTTCTTAAAGAAATGAGTACTGGTTTGTAAAGAATTATCAACATTATCCATTCCATTTATGAAGAAGAGGAGAACAGCTAATAAACTGTATTGTAAAATCCATATGTTAAGTGTGTCTTGAATTTTGAAAGAAAAAAATATTTTGCAAGCTAACATTTTCTTGAAACAATTTGAGGCATCATGTAATTTATAACTGAATCCAAGAGCCATTAGGCAACAGAGTATGTTAACACATTGAAATACACACAGTGTTGCTGTTACACTAAATATTGTAGGTTGTTAACCAAATAGAAACATACTAGTATGAAGAAAATTGTATACTAGTATGAAGAAAATTGTTGTAAAATCTCAAGAGCTTCAGAAATTGCCTTACAAGAGCCCAGCATAAGCTATTTTGAAGTATTTACCAAATAGTCACGTTGTAAAATATCAAGTGGTTATAAAAGGATGCCATTTATGTATTAAAATCTACATAACATTGTTTTCTGGATGTCCTTGTTAAGTGATGTTTTTGTAAGAATATATGATGGTGCAGCTTTCTAGATTGTATAGGATTATCAATAATGAGATTACTAATTGCTGAGTATTAGGCAATAGCCACTTTAGTATCGTACCTCTTAATTAATTTAAAAAAAAAAAAAAAAAGAAGGTGGTGTTACTAGCCCCACTGTAAGGTTTACATTAAATCACTTGCCCAAGATGTCTTAGCTAATAAGAGGCAGTGCGTAGTGTTTGGATCAGAGCCTCTCTGCCCCAATCTACATTCTTTCCAATACACTTGGCTGCCTCATTTTTCACCCCCTACTGTGTAAAGAACTGTAACTTACATCATGATTTTAGCAATGCTTTACAAATAAGGAAAGACTCTTAGATGAAAATCCTTGCCCAGAGTCATAGGATTAGCAAGGACAGACCCATAGAACAGGTGACTCCCATCACAGCTGAAACGACTATTTGTGGGAAACAAGTCAGCCTAGCCCTGCCACAGTGACGTGCCAAGGAAGAACCTTTCAGAACCAGAATAGTCAGCCTAGCCCTGCCACGGTGACATGCCAAGGAAGAACCTTTCAGAACCAGAATAGTCAGCCTAGCCCTGCCACGGTGACATGACAAGAAAGAACCTTTTAGAACCGGAATTGAAACAATATTTGTAATAAAAAAAAAAAAAAAAAAAAAGAGTCCATTATTGTAATACCCAGAGAATAATACAGTTTCACATGTTTTGTAAAGTCTATATTTTTTAATATGCCTCTTCATATCTTTAAGTTGGCAAAAAGAAGAATGCCTCTTAAATTTGACTTTAGCTATCTGGTTGCTTTCCTGTTCTGTGAGTACCTTGGGCTCTTCAATAAATAATGGAAGCAAGCAAGCCAGGCGCGGTGGCTCACGCCTGTAATCCCAGCACTTTGGGAGGTCGAGGCAGACGTATCACCTGAGGTTGGGAGTTCAAGACCAACCTGACCAACATGGAGAAACCCTGTCTCTACTAAAAATACAAAATTAGCCAGGTGTGGTGGCACATGCCTGTAATTCCAGCCACTCAGGAGGCTGGGGCAGGAGAATCACTTGCAGCCAGGAGGCAGAGGTTGCAGTGAGCCGAGATCGCACCATTGCACTCCAGCCTGGGCAACTAGCGAAACTCCATCTCAAAAAAATAATAATAACGGAAGCAAGCCTGCAGAGCTCATTCCAGCAACATACACTCTGGTTAACAAATACTTGCTAAACACTATATAGTGTTTAAACTCCAAAGATGGCAATTCAGGAATTTTAGTAATTAGTAAAATTTGTTTTGTAAGATATTAGAGCAGTTACCTTCTAAGATTCTCTGCCCTGAATACTCTTAATTTACGTGTGATAGAATAGAAGCCTGAAGACCCCTATGTCTTAACAAAGTTACACTGCAAATCGGACAGAGCCAGGATTAGAACTTTGAACTCCTGACTCCTAGAAAATAGTTTTCCTACCATACAAATTCCTTTTCCTCCCATTCTAAGAGCTGGATTTTGTGGTTTACTCAATCCCTGAAGTTTTGAATTTCTGCTGTTAAAAATAAATATTGGTACATTTATGATATTACAGTGAAGAAGTTGCATTTTGAAAGATATCAGGGAAAAACATGGGTGTCACTTTCCCGACCCTAGTGTAGAGCATTTGGTAGTTAAGTCTAACGTTTAAGATTCCATTTATCTCCCTCCAGAATTGCACAGTATACCTCTCACTGACTTTGGCAGCAGTGCCCTCTGATGTGAAGAACGTGGGCTGTGGAATCAGCTTGATTTGAATGCCACTCTGCCACTTACGTCACTTTGGGCAAGTCACATAATCCCTCTTAACTGTTTACTTCTCTGTAAAATGGAGATACATTGATGATCAGTAAGATTACAGATAAAGGGAACTAGCACATAGAGCACTCTAAAAGCTAATTCCCTTCTCCTTTGGAATCAGAGGCTTAGAATTCTTCCAGCTTCTCTTGTGGAGATTAACCTGACCCTTAATTTTGCAAATGTTTTAAATGGGATTTGAATGACTACCTTGTAGGATTGTTATAAGGGCTAAAGTGGTGTATACAAAACACAATTGGCCAGGCGCGGTGGCTTACACCTGTAATCCCAGCACTTTGGGAGGCTGAGGTGGGCAGATCACGAGATCAGGAGATCAAGACCATCCTGGCTAACACAGTGAAACCCCGTTTCTACTAAAAATATAAAAAATCGGCTGGACATGGTAGCGGGTACCTGTAGCCCCAGCTACTTGGAAAGCTGAGGCAGGAGAATGGCGTGAACCCAGGAGGCAGAGGTTTCAGTGAGCCCAGATCGCGCCACTGAACTCCAGTCTGGGCAACAGAGCGAGACTCTGTCCAAAAAAAAAACACACAGTCATATCATCTGATACTTGATACTCCTATTCTTCCCCTTATGAAGGGTTGTGTTTATGATTTTGGTAGCAGAAGACTCAGAATATTGTCTACCATTCTTCACCTATAGGGAAATTTCCCTTAACAGAATTTAAATTATTTACATTTCAGTCTCTATAATCATGTTTGCTGTTCTCTTCAAAGGATCCCTATTTTTTGTCAAAGGTACTGTGAGTTGTGGCCCACCCTTGCTCAGTCTCAGTCATGGAACTGGAAAACATCAAGGTTTCATAAGCCATTCTCATTTCTGTACGGTCCTAGACCCAACGGCTCCTAGCAGTTCTCCAGAACATTAGTTGTGGAGAGTCTCAAAACAGGCCTAAAATAATAGTGTGAAAAGTATTAGTTAAATCGCCCAGATAAAATATTTTGTCTTTAATTTGACTAGGAATAGTCACTACTTAACTAACTTTCCACCACTGGCTGTTTCTCCACTTCACCCCAAATATGGTTACCTAAGAGCCGGCAAAACAATAAAACCCTAGAGTCTACCAAACAGCATCATGAACAGAGATGGGGCTCAGGTAACTTTTTGTTGAAGTATAACATCTATGTAAAATGTATAATGTAAGTGTACATATACCTTAATACTTCTTTACAGGTAAACGTCCCCTGTGTAACCATCATGAAGCTCAGTAAATAGAGCATGACCAGCACCCCAGGTGACCTCAGCTTCCGCCTGGTCACTTCCCACCCCAGGGGAAGCTGCTGTCTTCTATCTTTATAATTTGTCTACAGTAAAATTCACTTTTTTGGTTATCATCCTAGGTTTTGACACATGCATAGAGTCGTGTAACCACCACCAGTCAAGACTGCGAAACAGTCCCACTGTCCCAAAGAAATTCTCTGATGCTTTTCCCTGTGTAGTCCAGACCTCCTCTCAGCCCCAGTCTGTGACAACCACCAATCTGTCTGCAGTGCCTGTAGTTTTGCCTTTCCCAGAATGTCGTATGGAGTATAATGTAGCGTTTGGGGTGTGGCTTAGCAAAATGCATTGGAGAGGAATGCATGGTTTCCATTGCTGAGCAGTATTCCATTGTGTGGATGCACCACAGCCTATTCATTCACTGCTTGAAGGACTTTGGGGTTATTTCCATTTTTTCCCATAATAGTTGTGTATTTCTTTGCCACCCTAGACCTACAGGAACAAGAGGCAGCAAGCAGAAAAGGGTTTCTGATGCTGAAAGCCATGATGGGCCCGGCCCCACCCCCACGCCCCCACTTCATCAGTACTGTGAGCATCCACATGCTTAACTGGCTGCACGGGAGCCTGTCATCCTGAAACACATTTTAAAGGCAGAATGATGGATCCCAAGAGCCTGTTTACAGAAGAAATTTGTGTCAAAAGCAGGAATGACTGCAAGAATGAGTACTTCAGAACTTCAAGCCCTCAGGAAAAAACACTAATGATCCAGTAGCTAGGTGTACCAGTGACTGCTGCCTGACTCATTGCTGATGTCCTAGGTGAAATAAATGTAGTCTCTCTAGGACAGCAGTGAATGAGAAGAAAATGAACTGCAGACAGGCCATTGCTGAAGATGGGATTGTCTCATACCCTTATAATTTAGAAAACACTCCGTGGAGACAAAACCCTGATCTTTTAAGAAAATTGGGTTTGTTGGATTCCAGACAAAGGATTGTTTTTCCAAATTAGTGTTTTCTTTAGGTGGTAACCTCTATGCATTTTAAATATTACTTACGCAATTTATAGTAATCTAATTCTAGTGCAGTGTGCTTAAGGAATCCTTGGTGAGAGCTGGTTCCACCGATGGGTGTCACACTCAGCCTTTTCCTACATGCAGGTAGCTCGTGTGGCCTTGACAGTCTCTTCCATTTAACCACAATATGATGGCTTACTTGTGTGTTGAAGAAATTGTGGGTCCCTCCTTTCAGTCGGCTCCAGAGTAATCCTTAGGAAATACCGGTGTTTACCGAAAGAAGAAATAAACTACTTGTATTGCGCATATATTTATCCTATTTCTGCTAGTCAACTGTTAACAACCAATTTCATCTGGATGGTTTACAACTACAATAGAATGAATAATTTTTTTTTTTTTTTTGAGGAGTCTTGCTCTGTCCCCCAGGCTGGAGTGCAGTCGCGTGATCTTGGCTCACTTCAACCTCTGCCTCCCGGGTTCAAGCGATTCTCCTGCCTCAGCCTCCTGAGTAGCTGGGACTACAGGCACCTGTCACCATGCCCGGCTAATTTTTGTATTTTTAGTAGAGACAGGGTTTCACCACATTGGCCAGGCTGGTCTCGAACTCCTGACCTGTGATCCGCCCGCCTCGGCCTCCCAAAGTGCTGGGATTACAGGCGTGAGCCACTGTGCCCGGCCGAATTAATTTCTTTATATACAAGTCAGTACAAAAAAACAATTAGCACGTGAAACTTGTTAATGAATTAATGATATAATGAATTTTCTGATGGTAGAAAAGATTAGAAAGAGTGATGTAATCTATCTTCTTTAGGATGTCTAAAATTGGGTACATTTACCTCACAGATGGGATAGCTAAAGACAAGACGAAGCGTATGAAAGTCCCATATGTTCCACACTGTTGAGTCTCTACAAAAAGGTTTTCTAAATCGCGTGTCATCTGATCAAAAATATCTACTTCCCTAGTGGTATTTAAGACTAGAAAAGACATCTTTTAGATAGATCCCTTTCTCTGAAAGTTCAGTGCTTGGTTCAGATTTAGTTTATCTGACATACCCTTCCTAGGAAAAAGCTTTACTAAACTTTTAAACTACTTTTCTACTTGTAGCTAATAATGGTTATACTTTATATTCTCTCGGTCACCTCCCATCAGACACCAAATGCTATTAATTCTTCCTGAATGTGATATTTTTTCTTGCTCTCATTTCCACTGTCATCGCTCGAATCCAGGTTCTTAACCTCACCCAGGCCTGGATTATTACAGTGGCCTCTTAAATCATCTCCCAGCCTCTCATCCGCTCCCTTGCTGGTCCAGCTACCCACCAGCTGACTTTTCCTAAAGTGCAACTTTTATTTCCCTTTCTTCAGTGACGATGTGTCCTAAATCCAAATGAATTAATTCACCTGTCAAAGTGGAGTTCCTGGAATATAGTATGTAATCAGTAAGTCCTCTGCCAGAACTAACCTCCCTGGCCATACCTCTTATTTATACACCCTCTGCGGAGCTTGTCATAGCTGTTTGTCAATGCGGATGCCTCCTTTGCCAACACCACCTCCCATCTGTTGTGTCCTCCCCACCCAAGTCCCCTTATCAAAGCTCTAGTTTCTTCAAAGCCACCCTAAGTCCCTTCACCTGCAGAAACCTGGCCAGTTACAGCCCTTGGTGCCTGAATTCCTGCAGTCCTTGGGTGGCCACTTCATGCTGAGAATGTGCTTCCTGTGCTGCCTTTACCGCTTTAGATGCCTCGTATTAGGTGGCATTTTATATTGTGTTCCTTTCCCCAGTGAAGTACCAGGGCAGATGAGAATACACAGCTCTACTCCAGAACCTGCTGGCCGCTGTGGTATGGTAAAGTCACTGCTGTGGCTTTTTAAGGGTCTGAAAACAGCCTTCTTTTAAGTGTTGGCAGTGGCTTCATTTGCAAATTGGTAGGGTTGGGGGGAATGAAGAAGGGTAAAAAGGTCTGACTATAGGCCGGGCGCGGTGGCTCACGTCGTAACCCCAGCACTTTAGAAGGCCGAGCTGGGTGGATCACCTGAGGTCAGGAATTCAAGACCAGCCTGGCCAACATGGTGAAACCCTGTCTCCACTAAAAATACAAAAATTAGCCGAGTGCGGTGGTGTGCACCTGTAATCCCAGCTACTTGGGGGGCTGAGGCGGGAACCCGGGAGGCAGAGGTTGCAGTGAACAGAGATTGTGCCATTGCACTCCAGCCTGGGCGACAAGAGCAAAACTCCATCTCCAAAAAAAAAAGTCTGACTATAAATCTCTAAGCCAATTTCTTTGTTCAATTATAGTCTTTCTTTTCTGGTTCCTGTATAATAATCTCCCTTCTCGAACATGCTTTGTGATTTTATCTTCCTTGTGCATATATGTTTCCTTTATAAGTCAGCTGAAGCCCTCCTTGGAAGTAGCTGGGGTATAAATAATTTCTCTGAAAGTCTTTAGTGACAAAGCCAAATATAGTATTCTTGATTTTTACTTCTTCACTCTTTACCCCCTTTTATACTGGTTTCTTCTCAGATTAACTCTTATATCAAGGAAGTTGATGGAGATTTATTAATGGCTTTAAAACTATATCTCCAAAGTTCATCTTTGAGTCTTTATAATCCTCTTCTACATATTAAAGTCTGAACTGCAAGTAAGTTTTCAGGAAAAGAAAGCTTTTGTGGTTTGATAATTAATAAACTGAGCTCAGCATTGAGAGACTTACACTTGATGGCAGGCTCAGCTCAGTTGGAACCTTTCCCATCCTCCACCCCTCCCATCCCCAGGGAAGAAGCATGCTTTGTTTTCCTTTCTTCACTGCCCACTCTGCTTGTCTTCATCTTATTCTTCACATTCTGATCGAATCTCTCCTATAAAAACTTACCCTCAACACTGAATCCCCTGAAAACAGCCCCTCTCCCTTTCTTAGCCAAGTATCTTGAGATACTCTGTTCACTCTTCCCTTCATTTATAATAATATAATTATGTATTGAATCCTACTATATTCCAGACCTGATGCTAGACACTGGGATCAGTGGCAGACAAGACACCATCCCTGCCCTCATGGAGTTCAGTTTCCTGGCCGAGCCTCAGCCCTGGCCATGCCATTGAAACTGCTCACACAGCTCTTTGGGGCCACCATAGTCCCCAAATCCTGTGGCTCTTCTCATTCTTCCCTTCAGCAGCATCAGACACCAGTAATGGTAGTTAATAACATCCTAAAACATAATAGTTCACACTTAGAAATCATCCTCTATGTTCAAGGCCCTGTGATGAGCACAGAAATGATCACACATAGACTCTGCCTTTGAAAATCCTGCACGTAGAGTTTCACACAGCCCAAATGGACAGGACTTCTACATCTAGCTTCACAGGAAAAAATCCTTTCCTATAAAGAGGCAAAAACAAAAACAAAAAAAGCTTTTATTCCTAAAACTTGCTCAATAGCTCTGCCATTGTTCTCAATATACAAATTCAGATTCAGCAGTCAGCAAGTGTAACACCCTTTGATATCACACTACTGCAGATGCTCACGTCCTAACCAGTCAGCAAGAGTGTAACATCCTCTAACATCACACTACTGCAGGTGCTCACACCCCAACCAGTCAGCAAGAGTGTAACATCCTCTGACATCACACTACTGCAGGTGCTCACACCCCAACCACCCAGCAAGAGTGTAACATCCTCTGACATCACACTACTGCAGGTGCTCACACCCCAATCAGCCAGCAAGAGTGTAACGTCCTCTGACATCACACTACTGCAGGTGCTCACGTCCCAACCAGCCAGCAGGAGTGTAACGTCCTCTGACATCACACTACTGCAGGTGCTCACGTCCCAACCAGTCAGCAGGAGTGTAACGTCCTCTGACATCACACTACTGCAGGTGCTCACACCCCAATCAGCCAGCAAGAGTGTAACGTCCTCTGACATCACACTACTGCAGGTGCTCACACCCCAACCCGTCAGTAAGAGAGTAACATCCTCCGACATCACACTACTGCAGGTGCTCACACCCCAACCAGTCAGCAAGAGTGTAACGTCCTCTGACATCACACTACTGCAGGTGCTCACACCCCAATCAGCCAGCAAGAGTGTAACGTCCTCTGACATCACACTACTGCAGGTGCTCACACCCCAACCCGTCAGTAAGAGAGTAACATCCTCTGACATCACACTACTGCAGGTGCTCACACCCCAACCAGTCAGCAAGAGTGTAACGTCCTCTGACATCACACTACTGCAGGTGCTCACACCCCAATCACCCAGCAAGAGTGTAACGTCCTCTGACATCACACTACTGCAGGTGCTCACACCCCAACCCATCAGTAAGAGAGTAACATCCTCTGACATCACACTACTGCAGGTGCTCACACCCCAACCCGTCAGTAAGAGAGTAACATCCTCTGACATCACACTACTGCAGGTGCTCACACCCCAACCCGTCAGCAAGAGTGTAACATCCTCTGACATCACACTACTGCAGGTGCTCACACCCCAACCACCCAGCAAGAGTGTAACATCCTCTGACATCACACTACTGCAGGTGCTCACACCCCAACCAGCCAGCAAGAGTGTAACATCCTCTGACATCACACTACTGCAGGTGCTCACGTCCCAACCAGTCAGCAGGAGTGTAACGTCCTCTGACATCACACTACTGCAGGTGCTCACGTCCCAACCAGTCAGCAGGAGTGTAACGTCCTCTGACATCACACTACTGCAGGTGCTCACGTCCCAACCAGCCAGCAGGAGTGTAACGTCCTCTGACATCACACTACTGCAGGTGCTCACACCCCAATCAGCCAGCAAGAGTGTAACGTCCTCTGACATCACACTACTGCAGGTGCTCACACCCCAACCCGTCAGTAAGAGAGTAACATCCTCCGACATCACACTACTGCAGGTGCTCACACCCCAACCAGTCAGCAAGAGTGTAACGTCCTCTGACATCACACTACTGCAGGTGCTCACACCCCAATCAGCCAGCAAGAGTGTAACGTCCTCTGACATCACACTACTGCAGGTGCTCACACCCCAACCCGTCAGTAAGAGAGTAACATCCTCTGACATCACACTACTGCAGGTGCTCACACCCCAACCAGTCAGCAAGAGTGTAACGTCCTCTGACATCACACTACTGCAGGTGCTCACACCCCAATCACCCAGCAAGAGTGTAACGTCCTCTGACATCACACTACTGCAGGTGCTCACACCCCAACCCATCAGTAAGAGAGTAACATCCTCTGACATCACACTACTGCAGGTGCTCACACCCCAACCCGTCAGTAAGAGAGTAACATCCTCTGACATCACACTACTGCAGGTGCTCACACCCCAACCCGTCAGCAAGAGTGTAACATCCTCTGACATCACACTACTGCAGGTGCTCACACCCCAACCACCCAGCAAGAGTGTAACATCCTCTGACATCACACTACTGCAGGTGCTCACACCCCAACCAGCCAGCAAGAGTGTAACATCCTCTGACATCACACTACTGCAGGTGCTCACGTCCCAACCAGTCAGCAGGAGTGTAACGTCCTCTGACATCACACTACTGCAGGTGCTCACGTCCCAACCAGTCAGCAGGAGTGTAACATCCTCTGACATCACACTACTGCAGGTGCTCACGTCCCAACCAGCCAGCAGGAGTGTAACGTCCTCTGACATCACACTACTGCAGGTGCTCACACCCCAACCTGTCAGTAAGAGAGTAACATCCTCTGACATCACACTACTGCAGGTGCTCACACCCCAACCAGTCAGCAAGAGTGTAACGTCCTCTGACATCACACTACTTCAGGTGCTCACACCCTAATCACCCAGCAAGAGTGTAACGTCCTCTGACATCACGCTACTGCAGGTGCTCACACCCCAACCCGTCAGTAAGAGAGTAACATCCTCTGACATCACACTACTGCAGGTGCTCACACCCCAACCCGTCAGTAAGAGAGTAACATCCTCTGACATCACACTACTGCAGATGCTCACACCCCAACCAGTCAGCAAGAGTGTAACGTCCTCTGACATCACACTACTGCAGGTGCTCACACCCCAACCCATCAGTAAGAGAGTAACATCCTCTGACATCACACTACTGCAGGTGCTCACACCCCAACCCGTCAGTAAGAGAGTAACATCCTCTGACATCACACTACTGCAGGTGCTCACACCCCAACCCGTCAGTAAGAGAGTAACATCCTCTGACATCACACTACTGCAGGTGCTCACACCCCAATCAGCCAGCAAGAGTGTAACGTCCTCTGACATCACACTACTGCAGGTGCTCACACCCCAATCAGCCAGCAAGAGCGTAACGTCCTCTGACACCACGCTACTGCAGGTGCTCACACCCCGACCCGTCAGCAAGAGGGTAACGTCCTCTGACACCACGCTACTGCAGGTGCTCACACCCCGACCCGTCAGCAAGAGCGTAACGTCCTCTGACACCACGCTACTGCAGGTGCTCACACCCCGACCCGTCAGCAAGAGCGTAACGTCCTCTGACACCACGCTACTGCAGGTGCTCACACCCCGACCAGTCAGCAAGAGCGTAACGTCCTCTGACACCACGCTACTGCAGGTGCTCACACCCCGACCAGTCAGCAAGAGCGTAACGTCCTCTGACACCACGCTACTGCAGGTGCTCACACCCCGACCAGTCAGCAAGAGCGTAACGTCCTCTGACACCACGCTACTGCAGGTGCTCACACCCCGACCAGTCAGCAAGAGCGTAACGTCCTCTGACACCACGCTACTGCAGGTGCTCACACCCCGACCAGTCAGCAAGAGCGTAACGTCCTCTGACACCACGCTACTGCAGGTGCTCACACCCCGACCAGTCAGCAAGAGCGTAACGTCCTCTGACACCACGCTACTGCAGGTGCTCACACCCCGACCAGTCAGCAAGAGCGTAACGTCCTCTGACACCACGCTACTGCAGGTGCTCACACCCCGACCAGTCAGCAAGAGCGTAACGTCCTCTGACACCACGCTACTGCAGGTGCTCACACCCCGACCAGTCAGCAAGAGCGTAACGTCCTCTGACACCACGCTACTGCAGGTGCTCACACCCCAGCCAGTCAGCAAGAGTGTAACGTCCTCTGACACCACGCTACTGCAGGTGCTCACACCCCGGCCAGTCAGCAAGAGTGTAACGTCCTCTGACACCACACTACTGCAGGTGCTCACACCCCGACCCGTCGGCAAGAGTGTAACGTCCTCTGACATCACACCACTGCCGGTGCTCACACCCCAGCTTTCTCAGGGCACACCAGCCTTCCAGGGTCCCCAGAATGAAACTATTTGGCTTGTTCTTAAAGACATTGCGGGCCATAGAAATAGACAAACAGAAATTATGATTTGTTGAAAAATATTTTTTCCTAAGTAAAATATTTTACTCCATTTTGGGTAAAGGAGGTCACCTTTTGCTGGCTCTTTAGCCACTACCTGCTGACGGACCTTCTCAGTCTCCTGTCAAAGGCCCCCTCTTTCTGAGGCTGCCTGTGGTGTATTCCCTCCATGCAATGTACTGTTCCTCAACTCCCTGACAAGCAAGCTCAATGCTTCTGGGCGCTCTGAATCCTTGGAGAGCCAGAGCCGTGTCTTTGGCAAGAGTGGAGAAGAGCTCTTTGTATTTCATATTATGGGGTAGGGTCAGGGAGGCTCAGGCAGAGCTGCTTAGGCCCCAGAATCTGATCGAAGTGTCAGTGACACCAGTTCCTTTAGTTTGTATGCTCTCCCTCTAATCTCAATATGAGTCTAGAATGGGGACCAAACTAACCTCAGCTTCTGCTCCTCCAGAAGGCTGTTTGTGGGTTAAACTACCGGCTTATTACTCTCTCATTACATCCCACCCATTTCTCTGGCACACCCAGGTATGTCTGGACCCCAGAAATGGCAGAATCCTGGCTCAAGCTGAGGCAGACTTCCCCATTCCACAAAGGTGATGGGCGTTCATGCCAACCCTGGGCAAATGGGCCAGATGTAGAATCCCCGAGAACCCAGAGGCAGCAAGTTCACTGATGAGTCACAGCTGAATGACACCCAAGAGATAAGGGAAGAACCTCATTGTGAAAGAGACCAGCAAACCTCTTAGGTTATAGTTGTTCTCACTCCCTATCAGCGTCACGTGGAGTTTTGCCAAAGGAAGAACTTAGTCAACAAACAAATCCTGCCAGTCATCTGGTGGCTCCTGGAGTGTGCCAAATGAGCCTTTCTATCCTCGTGGTCAGGAGGACGAGGCTTGTTAAGGACACTTCTATTTATTCCACCTTCTTAGGACAAGCCATTAGCCCCTCTAGCAGGGCTGCCTGCTAGTCCATTCGGCAGCTTTGTGCAAACTAGGAAGAAGGGACCCATCTGGGGGGATGGAGAAACAGCTTCCACAGCACATGAGTCCTCCAGAGCAGACAGGAGATGGAAAGTATGGCACGTCAGGGCCATCATGACCTACCTTTTACATATGGGGAACGAACCCAGAGAGGGCAATGAACTTGCCCAGGGTCCGTAAGTCGTTGGTTTTTAAAAAGTAGAGCTCGAGTCTCCTGAAGCCCAGCCCACATTCCTTCCCCTGATCCAGTGTGTGATAAGCAGTAGCTTCATGGCCCCATAGGAGGAGGGAGGGCTTCCTTCCCCAGGGCGCAGAGCAAGCTCAAGGACAAACTCAGAGGGATCTCTTCTCTCTCACTGTTGTACTTACCCATGTCAGAGAGAGAGAGACATCATTTCTGAGTACTTAGAGGGGCTGATGACAAAAGGTGAGACCTAAATGGAGGCAGATGACTAACAATTTCTTCAGTTCATTCCCCGCATCCCCAACCACATGGGGAGTGCAGCTTTTGCCCCCCTGGAACCGTGGTTCTCAACATTTGCTCTGCCCCAAAATAAAAACAGATTGTGGGCCCCGCCCCCAGAGCTGTCGATCCAGCGGGTCGGAGGTGGGGCCCGAGCACTTGCATTTCCAGCAAGTTTCAGGGTGATGCTCACGTTGCTGGCCTAGGGACCACGCTGAGAACCACTGTCCTAGAAATATGGTCAACCCAGCCTTTCCTCCCTCACCTTCTTCACTCTCTTCCTCCCCTTCTCCGCCTGTTTCTCCTTTTCCGCTTCCTCCAGTTCCTCTCTGGTCCTCTTCTCACCTTCCAATCAGCTGGCTCTGCCACTGACTGGATGCCTGACTCGGGCAGTGGGCTAGGCCACGATGCCCCTGCCCAGCTCCTCCCTCGCCAGGGCGGTCAGCCTGGGCGCCTCTCTGTATCCTAGATCCTCTGGCAGGTGCGCTGGGAGGGAGCTGCTGCGTGAATTAGATACCAATCTTCCAGCTACCCTCCAGCCCCGACTCTGGGATTCTGACCTCTTCTTCCTTCCACATCTGAGCTTGTCTCTCTGCAGTTAGACATGGGATCTGGAGTCCTTCTAGGACAGGAGGAGGGGAGGACACCCTGGAATGCGGGCTAGGAGGTTGAGGGGAAGACCCCGAACAGCGGGGCCCGGGCCCGAGCGTGAGGCCGGGCTTCCAGCAGGGGGCGCGCCGGGGCAGCCCAGGTGTGGCGTCCGGGGACGGCGGGAGGTGACCTGCGCCCCGGGGGCGTGGATTCCGCCCAGGAACTCCCGGCCGCATTTAAGGAGCTCGGGCCAGCGTGAAGAGGGAGCAGGGAGGAAGCCCGGCTGCTGCTGACTTCCTCGGACCTGGACCCGGCCCCGGCCCCAGCCCCAGCCCGGCCCCAGCCAGCCCCGACGGCGCCATGCGGGGTCCGAGCCGGGCTCCGTGGCTGCTCCTGGCTCTGCGCACCGGTGAGGCCCCGCCGTGAGAGCCGAAGGCGGGCGGGGGTCCTGGGCGCTGCAGCCCGGCTGAGCAGGTCCCGGGGCTGGAAATGTGCCTGAGCCTGCGGCTCCGGGGGAGTGAGAGAGACAGGGGAGGCAGGGGCTCGGCGTCGAGTGAGGACGGCGGAGGGAACTAGCACTGAAGCGCAGACGGGGATGTCTGGAAGGCTTCTTGGAGGAGGCGGCCTTGAGCCGGCCCTGAAAACCCGAGGCTTCCGACGCTCGAAGGAGAAGCGTGGGGCTGAGGCGTGGTGGGGAGGCCTTGGAGTGTGGAGAGGAGCTCCCAGAGGGCGGCGCCTCCTGACGGGCGCAGGAACTCAGGGAGACTTTGGGGGGCCAGAGCAGCTCTTTCTCCCAAGCCCCCGCGGGAGAAGATTCAGAGGGACTGACCAGGAGGGGCGCGGGAGTCCGCCTGGGGGGGCCTTGCACATGCAGGGATGGAGGTGGGGACGGAGGCCGGGTCTCCTCGCGTCGGCGCCCCAGGGAGTCAGGGCCCGGGGTGGTGGGACGGGAGACGGGACCTCGGGGAGCGGCTCGCGGGGATCGCGGAGGGCGAGCGCCACGGGGATGGAGTTCGTGGCACCGCCCTGGCCGCAGGCGACGCACTCGTCAGTGCAAACGATGAAGCCACCCCCACCCCCACCCCCGCCCCGTCGGAACTTTGCAGTTTCCCGCCTGGGTGGTGGGGGGCTTGGAGCGCTGCGGGGGGGAGGGCAGTTCGACCTTCCAGGGCGCCGCCGGGAGTGGGGAGGGGAGGGCTGTGGGGGAAGCTTCAGTCTCGGCCCTTGGGCTGGTGGGGCTGCCACGGGAGGGTGACCTGGTTTCGGGGGGGAGTCATGCGTTTCTCTCCAGCACAGGCCTCTGGCAGTGCTGGCTGGGGCAGGGTGAATGCAGAGGAGCTCAGGCCTGAAAGTCATCAGCCCCAAAGGGCTCCAGCACCCCTTCCTCTGGGCCCCTAGCCTGGGAGCTCTAGGGGACTCTGACCCGGTCAGATCCTGAGGCATAAGCAGAAGTCCACTGAGGATCTGGGTGTCTCAGGCTCTCTACAAGAGTTTACTTTCAACACAGAAGGTGGGGTTTTTATCTGCTCTCTCAGAAGATGAAGCAGGCTCAGAGAGGCTTGAACCTACCCTGATGGGTCCTCAGCCTCCCCTCTGTGCCTGCCGTCTTCCCTTGGCAGGGTCTGGCACTGTGCCCACCGAGGGTGGGTTTGCAGCCAGCATAATCGCAGACACTCCCCGAGGGTGCAGGGCTCCTGGAGGGCAGCCCACCCACAGCCCCCTCACCTCACTCTCCTGTCCCCAGTTCATGAGGAAGGCCCAGGGACACTGCTGGGTGAGGCAACCCACACGAGCATTCTCTTCTGGAGGCCTGGAGAGGGGAAGAAGCTTCCACTTCCAGGGCCTGCCGAGACTCCCTAGCCAGTGCTCCCACCAGGTGGGGGTGGCTGAGAAGCGACCTGTAGACCCTCCTACTCCTCTGTAAAGGGCCGGGTTCTGAGCCATTCCATTTGCCCGCAGTCGTGCCCCTGGTCAGAGAGGCCCTGAGCACAGGAATACCAGCCCTTCCCCTGTCTCTGCGCCTAGTGCCTCCCTGTGGGAGGGCAGGGCTGCCCTAGAGGACTGGCTGTCCAGGCGAATGGGCTCACACAGAACTGCTGGAGCCACCCTCCATGGTGGGCCGGGGCTGGGCTTGGCGGGGGAGCCGGGCCTCACGGTCCCCTGCCCGCAGTGCTGGGTGGCATGGAGGTGCGGTGGTGCGCCACCTCGGACCCAGAGCAGCACAAGTGCAGCAACATGAGCAAGGCCTTCCAGGAAGCGGGCATCCAGCCCTCCCTCCTCTGCGTCCAGGGCACCTCGGCCGACCACTGCGTCCAGCTCATCGCGGTGAGTCCTCTCCCTTCCACTCTGCCAGGCAAGAGGGCTCTGACTCAGGAGCGAGCACACAACAGCCTCATTCACCGGGAAAGGAGCCGACCTCGCCCTGCCAGGCCCGGCCGATAGGATCTCCCAAGTCTCCCCGGCAATGAGGCCAGCTTGCCCCCCGCTGGGCCGGGCCAGGAGGTGGGAGCCTCAGGAGGACCCACTGCTCAGAGGGGCTCCAGCAAGGAAAGGCGCCTGAGAGGCTTCCCTTCCACAAGGCCCCTGCCAAGGGGGCGCAGATGGTGGTGACCCTCAGTGGCCACAGCGGGCTACTTGCTCATCTTGCCACGGGGCTTTCCAGAATGGGGCTTGTGTGGTTTCTGGGGAAGGAGGAGCAGGGGCTGGACTCCCAGGTGGGTGAGTATGGGATAGGAGAGCAGGTCTGCTGAGACCTGCTAAATGACATTGACAATCCTCAGAGGCATCACCAGAGAGTGGCGTCCCTCCCGGGTGGGTGCAAAGAAAGCTGGCTTTTCATTCCAGCTCTGCCCCCAATATGCCCCCAAGACCTAATTCAATCACAGGCCCACAGTGGGGCCAAGGCTGTGGGTCAGGCTCCATGTGAGGGCAGAAACCCCAAGCATAGAGCACCTTAGAGAAAAAAAGCTAGAAAACCTAGGGCAGCAGGAGAGGCGCAGGGTGAAGGGACAGAAAGCGAGGGAGACTCACTTTTCACTGCGCGCCGTTTTCTACTATCTGATTTTTTTACTATGATATTAAGTCCTGCAAAATCAATGATTAGTATTTTTTTTAATAACATTATTAGGAAACAAGGTGAATCCCTGGCCTGGGAAAGGGGGAGAGCCCTGGGCCCTGGTTGGGCTCCTGGGACAGATGAGAAGGACAGCACAGCCCTCTGGGGCTTGGGGTGGGGCCCCAGGCCATCTGGTAGGTGTCCCGAGTTCTTTGCTGAGCAGGCCGGCTGGGCCAGGCTTGGCTGAGCCGTGTTTCCTTGCAGGCCCAGGAGGCTGACGCCATCACTCTGGATGGAGGAACCGTCTATGAGGCGGGAAAGGAGCATGGCCTGAAGCCCGTGGTGGGCGAAGTGTATGATCAAGGTAGGAGGGTGCAGTGGGACGAGAGAGGACAGCTCTCCAGGCTGCCCTTGCTGGGCCTGGCCTGAGCTGGCCATCAGCCCTGTCCACAGAGTAGTCCTGGAGTCCCAGCCAGACGAACGCCCTAAGTCTCTCTCAAATTGCCCAGGGACAGGAGCTCCAGGGACACAGATAGCTGCCCCAAGTCTGCTCTTCCCCGCAGGGAGCCCAGCAGCCCCCTAGCCTGTGCCCACTCAGCTCTTACTGCGGGCCTGGTGTGGCCCCGGGCCTGGTGTGGTGCCGGGCATGGTGCTGTGCCTGTAACTGCCTCGGGTGAGCAAAGTGTCCTTAATGCTGAGCCACCTGCACACTCAGGGCCTCCCTTCAGAAGCCCGGCTCTGGGTAGGGAGTGCCTGCAAGCGGCACAGCTCAACAGACCCAGCACTTCCCCTTCCCATGACTTCTGTGACGTTGGCCAGCCTCCACTTGCCAGACTGTACAATGGGGATAGTAACACCTGCGCTGTCACCCAGACTAAATGAGCCAGGCCGTGTGCCCACCTGACATGTGGTATGTGCTGGAAAGAGTGAGTTCCTTTGCCCAGTCCCCGCATCACACACGGGACCTGCCTCCAGCTCAGCCGGCTCCTGTGTCTCCCCCGCCACCTCTGCTTGGCCGGTGCCTGGCCTCCATCACAGTCCAGCGCAACTGTCACCTCCTCCAAGGTGCTCCCTGAGCCCCTCCCTCCCTGGAGCAGGGCCTCTCTTGCCTGCAACCCCATGGTCTCTGCAAGCCTCTGCCTGCTCAGTCTCGTTAGTCCCCAGAGGAGGGTCAGAGGAGGGTCCAGTCTTCCCCTGTGTCTACCCTCTGGAACTCCACACAGCATCTCGCTTGGAGAAAGCACTAGCTGGTTCCTTGTTGAACTAATGGCCATCAAATGACACACGGTACAGTCCAACCCTGCACACCCATCAGCCAGAAACAGCTCTGCCTCCGAGGCCCCGCGCACCTCTCCCTCTTTAATTAACTCCACATCTCTACTGAGCACCTGCTACCCGCTGGTCATGAGCATGCAGCAGTAAACAAAGAGACCTTCCTGCCCTCACAGAGCAGAGAGTAAACAAACACACCCAAAACAATACAGTGACACATGTTGGGGGTGCTGTGAAGAAAAGGAAAGGGCAGGACAGAGAAAACGAGGGTTGCGGGGAAACCCACTGAAATAGAGCAGGCAGGATGGTGCTCTGCAGAGGTGATGGGTAAGCTGAGCCCCCGCAACGATCTCAGGCGGTCCAGAGGATTGGTAAGACACAAGGTGGGTGAGTCAGAGGATGGTACCAGATGGAGCTACTTAGGTTGGCGGGGGCCAGACCCTGGTGTGCAAGAAGTAACACTGGCTTTATGTTCTAGAACTCAACTTCATTCTGATATGGCCTCCCACACCACCGGGCAGTTTGTGCATGCGTGCATGCCTGTGTGTGCGCGCTCGTGCGATGGGAGACCCTCTGGTCATCAGTTCCCATAGCTGAGTCATCTGTGCTTTGCCTGAACAGCCCCTTGGGGCCACCTTGGCGCAGGGGAATGTTTCGCAAGGCTGCAGAGCCCTGGCCCCACCACATACACCCTGCAGCATTCAGGGTCGTGAGTGACTTGGGGCCACATCGCTAGTTCTCTCTGTCTCTGCCTCTGTCTCACTCTCCTTCAACCCCCTCAGCACCAGGAAATCGCCGCTCCTCATCTGGGGAATCCCCTCCTCGGCTCCCCTGCTCCTCCCAGACACCCTTCTTCCTATGACCCTGATACCATTCCCCCAAACCCTCCAAGTTCTCCTAGGCGCCTAGGCTTTGGGAGAGCAAGGACTTGCTGGCTGCTTCTGCTTTCTGTTCAGCTAAATAACTCCCCTGATGTGAGCAAATGTGAACCCAGCTAAGCACCAGCTGCTTGGGAAGGAAGAGGGGGAAATCAATGAATACATCAATATCTCAGGATCGTCTCTACCTCAAGAGGCTAGAGGGCAGGGTCTCTTAATACATGTAGATTAAGCCCACTTGCTCTCTTGGTAACGAGAACGCTATGCGCACATGCATGTGTACAGCCATGCTCCGTGCACACACCTCTCCCACAGCCGGCCCAGGCAGGGTGCTGGTGTAGCCTCTCTTGAGGCCTCTCCCTGCTGCCCTCACCTACTCCCCTCCCCTCCTAGAGGTCGGTACCTCCTATTATGCCGTGGCTGTGGTCAGGAGGAGCTCCCATGTGACCATTGACACCCTGAAAGGCGTGAAGTCCTGCCACACGGGCATCAATCGCACAGTTGGCTGGAACGTGCCTGTGGGCTACCTGGTGGAGAGCGGCCGCCTCTCGGTGATGGGCTGCGATGTACTCAAAGGTGAGGGCTTTGGGCTGGGCAGGAGGGTCCCCAGGCCTCCCCCTCCTTTTCTTGGCCCATGCTTGTCCCTTCACTGGGTAGCCTCCCTCCGGCCTCGCCACCATTCTTCATCCCTGGAAGGCGCAGCAGCCCCTGCTCCGTACCTCCCCCGCCTCCGCTCTGCCGCCAGCCCTGCGCACCAGCGCCGCCGCTTGACTTCCTGCTTGCTTGGACCCTGTGGGGCACGATTCTTGCTCACCCATCATGGTGTCCCACATGGCACAGCCAGGCACGGGCCCAGCCCATGAGTGGGAAGCAGTGAATCTCCCAGGAGTGCTTCCCACCGGTATAGACCCGGCGCAGGTCACTGTGTCTAGAAATGTGTCCTCAGCTTTACAGGACCAGAAATGCTATTTTTCCAGGACCCAAACAAGGTGCTGACTTGCACCCAGAAAGCTCCCAAGTGGCTCATCAGCCCAACCAGCCATGTAAACCCACGAGAGCCTGGAAGCCTCACCCTCTCAGCTGGTGGCCAGGTGTGGGCGGCTCGCCAGGCACTTGGCATATTTGTTAAATATCTACTCCTCTGGAAGGTCACAAAAAGAAAACCAGGAAGAGGGCTTACTCTGGAAAAGCTCAGTCTGGCTGGTGATAAGCGTGGCCCGACTGGCTCAGGTGCCGGCAACAGGGCCTCCTCGCGCGGCACAGGATGAATACTTGGTGCCAGCAGGGCTGGAAGAACCATGCAGGGCAGCGGACCCTGACCTCGTCCCCCTTGAGGCCGGCAGCTGGGCGTGTGCCTCCCTCCCTGTGCTGTGAGAAGGGTTGTCTACCCATGAATGATCTTCAGTAATTCTTTATTTCCCTTCTGTCATCAATCTCACTTGGCTGAGCTGGAAATGAAACCCACAGTGAGAAGAGCATCTGGCTGATACTCAGTTATCCTGCGTGATCATTTAGGAGGAAATGTTTAGTTCTCCCGAACCACTTTTAAATGACAGTCGCTCCCAATGCTCTCTGCTGCCTTGGTGGACCCGGTTTGGGGGTCACTGATCGGGTCCACTCCCCAGCTTTGCTCAGACTGAAGCTGGAAGGTGGAACCATTCTCAGCAGAGTCCAGATGAGAGCCCGGGCCCCCTGCTGACCCTGGGGGCTTGGCTTGGCTCTGAAGAAAGTTCTGCTGAGTGACCTCTCTACCTCTTTCCCACAGCTGTCAGCGACTATTTTGGGGGCAGCTGCGTCCCAGGGGCAGGAGAGACCGGTTACTCTGAGTCCCTCTGTCGCCTCTGCAGGGGTGACAGCTCTGGAGAAGGGGTGTGTGACAAGAGCCCCCAGGAGAGATACTACGACTACAGCGGGGCCTTCCGGTGAGCGGAGTGGGGGCGGGGGGGGGGGGCTGAGTTGGGCAGGCGGAGGCGCTTAAGGCCACAGATGCTGGGGAAAAACACCTTTGCCCAGAGGGGGCCGTGGAGGGGGAAGTGGCGTGTTGGCTGCATCTCATCAAAGCACCCTTTATATAGTTCTGTGCCCTGGTTAGTTTAAAAACATCCAGCTGGAATATGCCAAACCGGATTTGCTCATAAAATCAACATGTTTGGTATATTTAGTGAGGTGAGGGCTCGGAGAGAAGAAAATGGAAAAAACAGCCTTTTGGCCACTCCCATGTCCCCATTCTCAGACCAGCAGGGAGAGGGGGTCGGGGGAGTGTGTCTTGACACCTGGAGCCGGCCTGTCTCTGCTGCTGGTTGCGGCTGGCACCTTGGGTAATCCTTCTGTGGATGCAAGAGAGTCTCTAACAGCTCGTGGTCCAATTCCATCTGCCTGCAGAGGAGGAAACGTGCTCAGCAGGATTGGAAAGGAAGCTTCTCGGGCCCCTCTAGCTACCTCACGTTTCCACCCGGAGCGGGGAAGCCTGCTGGTGCCCCACGCTCCAGATGTGATCTGAGTGGATGCAGTTTTTGGCGTAGACAGAAGAAAAGTCCTCAGCACCCCTGAGCGGGACAGCCTTGCCCCTCCACTGCCCCGTGTCCTTGGCTATGCACACATTCTCTCTGACTCTCTTGGAGCTGCAGAACCCTCTCCTGATGTCGCCCTCCCCGACCTGCTCTAATACCTGCATATTTTCTGCCTGTGGGGACCCAAGCAGCCCCTTTGCCCAGCAGGTCTGACCTGCCTCCAACACTGGGCAGTGACATCAGCAGAACATGTAAAAGTCAATGGTCCCTCCCACTGAGGATTCTGTGGCATGGCATGAAAAGGCCTTCTAGTCCAATCCCCTGCCTCAGGGTACAATGCTCTTCAAAACACTGTGAAAATTAGCCCAGCATGGTGGCACACACCTGTCATCCCAGCTACTTTGGAGGCAGAGGCAGGATGATCACTTGAGCCCAAGAGCTCAAAGCTGCCGTGAGCTATGATTGCGCCACTGCACTCCAGCCTGGGCGACACAGTGAGACCCTATCTCTAAAAACAAAACAACAAAAACAAACACACAAAAAACCGACACCCTGAGAGTCAAGGCTGCTGATATTATAATAGCAGCTGTCCTGGGAGTGCCTGCTCCCTACAGGCCTGAGCTAGGCTGGAGAGGGTCTATACTGGATAGAGCAGCCCTGTGGGAGCTACTTTCCCACCCCCGCTTTACAGATGATAGGGGCTAGGAAGGGGCCACAACTTGGCAAAGCCACACAACCAACCAGCCAGGGAGCTGGAACCCAGACCACATGACTGGAAAGCCCATGCCCATCGTGGCCACCCCTACAGCCCAAGCCAGGCCTCCAGAGGTGGAAGATGAGCAGGGGCAGGGGCTCAGCCCATCCAGACCCACAGCTTCTCCTCCGCAGGTGCCTGGCGGAAGGGGCAGGGGACGTGGCCTTTGTGAAGCACAGCACGGTACTGGAGAACACGGATGGTGAGTGGGGGAGGGGCACGGGCCCAGAGGAGCAGGGAGTCAGGCCAGGCGGGCCTGGGGCAGGGACCCTAGATGGCAGAGTTGGGATCAAACGCCCTAGTGCAGTGCTGCTCTGAGTCTCTGGGTGACTTTGGACAAGTCCCACAGTCTCTGAGCCTCAGCACTCCCAGCTGCAGAAGAGCAGAGGCGGGTGTCACCAATGGAGTGCCCACTGCCCACAGGGCAGGAGAAGGGGGTCAGCGAGCAGCTCTGCTCTGCTCTGATTTGAATATGAAATTGGGTTCTGGTTCCACCTGAAGATGAGGGTCTGATTTTTTAAGCAATTTGCAAACCCCTGCACTGGATATCACCTACCAGCCCTTCCTGGCATTTTTCTCCCCTTGCCTGGAGAATGTGTCCTTCATCCCTGGGAAGGTTTAAGATACAGGTTGGTGTTGAGGCCGGGCGCGGTGGCTCACGCCTGTAATCCCAGCACTTTGGGAGGCCGAGGTGGGTGGATCACGAGGTCAGGAGATGAGACCATCCTGGCCAACATGGTGAAATCCTATCTCTGCTAAAATACAAAAAACTAGCCAAGCGTGGTGGTGGGTGCCACAAATCCCAGCTACTCAGGAAACTGAGTCAGGGGAGTTGCTTGAACCCAGGAGGCGGAGATTGCAGTGAGCCAAGGTCACGCCACTGCACTCCAGCCTGGTGACAGAGCGAGACTCCGTCTAACAACGACGACGACAAATTGGTGTCATATATTGAGCCGTCATGTCATTTAAGTTCTTTAATTTTGAAAGAGCTGAGCTTTGGAAAACTTACAAGAAGAATTCAGAGAGCTCCCTTCTATTCTTCACCCAAATTCTAACTGTTTAGCATTTTTCCACATTTGATTGTGTGTGTGTGCGTGTGTGTGTTCTGACCCATTTGAGAGTACATTTGCCTATGTCATACCCCTTGAATACTTTAGTGTGTATCGCTAAGACAAGGAGGTGTGTACCTAGCCACAATAATCAAAATCAGGACATGCAACTTTGATACAATCCTGTTATCCAATCTATAGCCGATATTGCAGATTCACTCACCGTCCCAATTCTGCGCTTCATACCCATTTCTTTCAGACCAGGACCTAAACTCTTACCATGCATGGGGTTTAGTTGTTAGATCTCTTTAGTTTCCTTTATCTTGGAACAGTTTTTCAGTCTTTGTTTTTTATGACATTGGCATTTTAAAGCATCAGGCCAGTTATTTTATAGAATGTCCCTCAATTTAGATTTGCCTGAAGATTGTTTCTTTTTTTGAATTGAGATATAATTTACATGCAGCAAAATTTGTTCTTTTTGAAGGATAGTTCTATGAGTTTTGCCAAATACATATGGTTGTATAACCACCACCACAATCGAGATCTTGATGGGGTAGACCCTTCAGCCCAGGAATTCCTCAGGCCCCTGCTAGTTATCCCCCTGGACCTGCCCGCGAGCAGCAAACACACTGTTCTGTCTGCAGTTTTGCCTCTCCCAGGACGTCTGATGATTAGGGTTTTTTTTTTTAATCATTGTCATTCCTTGCTGTTATTAATCAGAAAGTCCGTCACGAAAGCAAACACGGACCAGATCTGAGAAGGAGGAAAACGAGTGCCCTGCACACGAGGAAGCACGTAGGACGATGCGCTCTAGTGCTGGGCAAGCCTGGAAATGGGCTCCTGTTCACAGGCCCCAAGACGAGTCTGACAAAGGAGAATTCGGAAAACAGGCGAAGAGTAGGGATATGTTGGGTTGAAAATCAGGTCTTTCAAACTTGGGGTTTTTTTTTGAGATGGGGGTCTCACCATGTTGCCCAGGCTGGTCTCAAACCCCCAGCCTCAATTGATCCTCGCATCTCAGCCTCCTGAGTAGCTGGGATGACAGGCATGCACCTGGCAGCTTTTTCAAAGTTTTGATGGTAATCTGAGGCAATCTAAGGAAGTAATTTTTTAAGTGACTTTATACAAAAAGATTGGTAAGAGCAAAGGGGTAGAAGTGGCATAAATATCTAAAGCAGGGAAGTGACAGGACTTTCATTGTTCTTGGCTGAGGAGAAGCGGGAGTGGCTGATGGAAGCACCTAAATGATGCCTTTGTCTGTGGGAAGGCAAATGATGCCCCAGAGCTCTAACCAAAGGTTTTGCAGCAGCCGCAAAACAGAGGAAAGTTGGGAAGCGGGGGTAGAACAGCACTGAATCATTCAGAGCGCTGCAAACCACCATGTGGCCGTTAAAAATGACCTTTCGGGACTTTTCCTGAACTACCACTCTGGTGCGGGTTTTTGGTTTTGTTTTAAAATAGCTTTGCAGTGAAAGCTTTCATGACCGTACAAATTATCTTTTTTCTTCCCATTTCCTTGTAGAGGTTTTTTTCCTCCTTGTCTTAAAGTCGTAAAAATATTGTTATGTGGGACCATCTGTGGTTTAATTATAGTCCTTAATATTCATCTTCTCAATATCCCTGTTTGGTGTTAATAGTTACTCTTGCAAATTTTCTTTTCTGTTGAGAAACAAATGAATTTATGGAAAGTTTCCAATACTGTGGAAAAATACTCTACCAAATAGGATGCAAAATTGCCTGTCAACTATGTCCTTAGCCAGGTTAAAAGTGGTCAAAGGAGGCTGGGCACAGTGGCTCACGCCTGTAATCCCAGCACTTTGGGAGGCCGAGGCTGGCAGATCATGAGGTCAGGGGTTCGAGACCAGCCTGGCCAACATGGTGAAACCCCATCTCTACTAAAAATACAAAAATTAGCCAGGCGTGTTGGCGCACGCCTGTAATCTGAGCTACTCGGGAGGCTGAGGCAGAAGAATCACTTGAACCTGGGAGGCGGAGGTTGCAGTGAGCCAAGATCATGCCACTGCACTCCAGCCTGAGTGACAGAGTAAGACTCCGTCTCAAAAAAAGAAAAAAGGCCAGGTGCGGTGGCTCACGCCCGTAATCCCAACACTTTGGGAGGCCAAGGTGGGTGGATCACGAGGTCAGGAGATCGAGACCATCCTGGCTAACACAGTAAAACCCCGTCTCTACTAAAAAAATACAAAAAATTAGCCGGGCGTGGTGGCGAGCACCTGTGGTCCCAGCTACTCGGGAGGCTGAGGCAGGAGAATGGCATGAACCCAGAAGGCGGAGGTTGCAGTGAGCCGAGATCGCGCCACTGCACTCCAGCCTGGGCGACAGAGCGAGACTCCGTCTCAAAAAAAAAAAGGGGGGGGGTGGGTCAAAAGACAGGAAATAAAATAGAAAAAAGGACTTGAAAGAAATCCATCGCAATATGAATAGTTGGAGTTACGGGAGTTCCCCCTTCCTCTCTAGCCCCGGGGTGGGTAGATTCCGTGGCCCCTGCTCGGGGACCTGCCCCCTGCCCCCTGCCCCCTGCTCAGAGCCAAACGCAGTGCCTCATGGCAGCCGCGAGCTCATCCTAGACTCTTGGTACATTCATCTGTCTCACCCAAAGCCTTTCTTTTTTTTTTTGAGACAGAGTCTCGCTCTGTTGCCCAGGCTGGAGTGCAGTGGCGCGATCTTGGCTCACTGCAACCTCTGCCTCCCAGGTTCACGCCATTCTCCTGCCTCAGCCTCCCGAGTAGCTGGGACCACAGGCGCCCGCCACCACACCTGGCTAATTTTTTGTATTTTTATTAGAGACGGGGTTTCACCGTGTTAGCCAGGATGATCTCGATCTCCTGACCTCGTGATCCGCCCCCCTTGGCCTCCCAAAGTGCTGGGATTACAGGCTTGAGCCACCACGCCCGGCCAGCCTTTCTTATTTTCTTACTTTGTTTATCTTGAATAGTTACTTATAAGTATTGTATTACTGTCAGATACCTCCAATTCACTTTAGCAATAGAAATTGGTGAGAGCTAGAAAATGAGAGTAACGAGATAGAGTCTGTGTAGGTACCTGGAGCTGGGTGCAGCCACCAAGCTCTGCCACCTTCTGAATGCTGGGTTCTCATGTCCATGACACCCAGCTACCCCCCAGATTCCCTCTCCTGGGCCTTCCCCGCCACCCACCCCAACCCCTTTCGGAGCTGGCTCAGCCCAGGCTTCCTGCTTCCCAGGGAAGACGCTTCCCTCCTGGGGCCAGGCCCTGCTGTCACAGGACTTCGAGCTGCTGTGCCGGGATGGCAGCCGGGCCGACGTCACCGAGTGGAGGCAGTGCCATCTGGCCCGGGTGCCTGCTCATGCCGTGGTGGTCCGGGCCGACACAGATGGGGGCCTCATCTTCCGGCTGCTCAACGAAGGCCAGGTGGGCTCAGGGTCCCCCAACCCCCCTGCACAGCTTCCTGGATGGTGCTGGGCCCTGCGGTCGCTCAGCAGGGTGGGACCAGGAGGGGCAGGACCCAGAGATTGTCCTTGGGACAGACCCCAGCATCGGGCCAGTCAGAGTGAGGAACCAACTGTGCTGGCTGGCCAGGAGGAGGGCTGACCAGGGGAGGGGGGCCTACAGGAGGGGGACCCAGAGACTCAGGCACCCTCAGAAGAAGCTCCTGATACTTGTGTCTCTGAGAGCTAAAACCAAAACATATGAGCAAATAAACCAAGTAACAAAACCAGCGCCTTTCAAAGCACACCATTAATTACATGTGGCGAATAAGGTTTGGCTAAAACCGCTGCTTATGACAGCAATAGACTTCTGACTGCTGGTGCCCCAGGCTCAGTTAGTTTTGCCCCATCCAGGCTGCTACCACCAGCCCCATGGCATGTCCTCAGGACCATCCCACCCCTGGCCACAGTCATGTGTCCAAACAGCTGAGTGTGAGGAGGCCAAATGAACTCAGAGCAGACCCAGAACTGGCAGGGCCCAGGGGGAAGGAGGCAGCGGATCAGGGGAGGCGCCGCAGAAGAGGGAGGCCTCATCTGGCCCTCAGAGTGGGTGCCTGGTCTGAGGTCGGGGAAGAAGGAGGTAGGGGCCAAAGTGGGAGGGAAGGATATAGCCTGTCAGCATCCTCACCACCCTGTACCACACCCCTTGACACACAGCGTCTGTTCAGCCACGAGGGCAGCAGCTTCCAGATGTTCAGCTCTGAGGCCTATGGCCAGAAAGATCTGCTCTTCAAAGACTCTACCTCGGAGCTTGTGCCCATCGCCACGCAGACCTACGAGGCGTGGCTGGGCCACGAGTACCTGCACGCCATGAAGGGTCTGCTCTGCGACCCCAACCGTAAGTCCACCTGTCCTGACTGCTGCCAGCTCCAGCCCAGCTCAACCTCGGGCATGGCGAGGTTCTCTGGGAAAGTGGCCGGGGGAAGACGCTTACCAGGGAGGCCTCTGCGGGAACCTGTCATTTCCATTCCTCTGCCCCTGGGGCTTTGGGGAGGAAGCATCTCTTCAGCTATATGGCCTGTTGTGCCTCGGAAGCCCCACCTGGCCGCAGCAGAGTAGGATACAGACCATCAGAATCTGTCTTGGGAAGGGTCTCCTCGCCCCTCCATCCACGGCCATGGTGTCCTGTCAGTTCTACAGCCTCTCGCTCCTACTCCCCGCCTCTACCCCACGGCTACAGTCCTGGCGCAAGCGCCGTCTTTCGCCTGGACCATTGCAGTAGTCTACAAGTGAGCTTCTTGCCTTTAGCCCCCTGGCCCCATATATCTTCCACCTCCAGCCAGGGAAGCGGGTGTCACACACTGAGGTAGATACACGACAGCCGTGGTCTTCCTCAAGCCTCATAGTTGCCCCTTTTCTGTATGAGGAAGTGGGATCCGATGGTTAAATAACTTATCCCAGCCACACAGCTGACAGGAGAAAGGCCCAGAATTTCCCTTGGGTCCGACTCCACACTCTTCCATGGCGGGACTGGCCTGGCAGTGACCGCTTGCTTGCCCCACCCCAGGGCTGCCCCCCTACCTACGCTGGTGTGTGCTCTCCACTCCCGAGATCCAGAAGTGTGGAGACATGGCCGTAGCCTTCCGCCGGCAGCGGCTCAAGCCGGAGATCCAGTGCGTGTCAGCCAAGTCCCCCCAGCACTGCATGGAGCAGATCCAGGTGGGGGTCACGCAGGTGCAGCGTGGGCCAGGTGGGTGGGTGGTGGCAGTGCCTGGGCTGTTCTTACTACCCACACCCCCTGCTGCCTGGGGAAGAGGACAGTGTCTACTGCAACAAGCCCACAGGGACAGGCGGGGAGGAGCGACCTCAGGGGCCAGCACCCACCCCAGGGGACAGGCAGATAGGGATGAGTCCCCTGGAGAGCCTGGGAGCTCCTCGCTGAGTGGAGGGGCCAGGAGCAGAAGGAGCGCTGGCCCAGGTGGGCACTGACGCCCTGTAGCCTGGGGCAAGCCCCTTCCCCTTTCTGAATCTCAGCCTTCCCTTGTGCAGTAGAGAGTGGGCGTGGATCATTGTTCAACTTGTTTTTTCTTTTTTCCTAATTTTTCTAAATAGACAAATAATAATTGTGCATATTCATGAGATACATACTGATGCTTCGATACATAGAATACATGGTGATCGGAGCAGGATAATAATTAGCATACCATCATCTCAAACATTGCTCATTTCTCTGTGTGGAGAACATGCAATACTGTCCTACTGTTTGAAACTATGTATTATTGTTAACTCTAGTCATCCTACAGTCTATAGAACACTGGAGCTTATTCTTCCTATGTCTCCCGGCTGGGTGCATTGGCTCACACTTATAATCCCAGCACTTTGGGAGGCCGAGGTGGGTGGATCACTTGAGGCTAGGAGTTCAAGACCAGCCTGGCCAACATGGTGAAACCCTGTTTCTACTAAAAGTACAAAAAAATTAGCTGGGCATGGTGGCACACAGCTGTAATCCCAGCTACTCGGGAGGCTGAGGCAGGAGAATCGCTTGGACCCCGGAGGTGGAGGTTGCAGGGAGCCGAGATCACACCATTGCACTCCAGCCTGGGCGACAAGAGCGAGACTCTGTCTCAAAAAAAAAAAAAAAAAAAACCTTCCCCTACCCTTCCCAGTCTGCAGTATCCTCTGTTCTACTTTTTACTTCTGCGAGATCAACTTTTTTTAGCTTCCACATATGAGTGGAACATATGGTGTTTAACTTGCTGTGCCTGGCTTATTTCACATAACACGGTGTCCTCCAGTTCCATCCGTGTTGCTGCCAGTGACAGGATTTCATTCTTTTTTATGGCTAAATAGTATTCCACGGTGCATGCCGATGACATTTTCTCTATCCATCCTCTGTTGTTGGACACCTGGGTTGATTCCATATCCTGGCTATTGTGACCGGTGCTGCGATAAACATGGGGTGCAGGCATCCCTTCCACAGGCTGATTTCCTTTCCTTTGGACAGATTCCCAGTGGTGGGATTGCTGGACCATATGGTATTAAATAGTTCGATTTGTAGTTTGTGGAGGGACTTCCATACTGTTTTCCATGGCGGCTGTCCGGGTTTACATCCCCACCAACGGTGTGTAAGAGTTTCCTTTATTCTGCATCCTCACTAGCATTTGTTATTTTTTATCTTTTTGATAACAGCCACCCTAACTGGGGTGAGCTGATACCTCACTGTGGCTTTGATTTGCATTTCCCTGATGATTAGTGATGCCTGCTGGCATTTTGTTACGTCTTCTTTTGAGAAACGTCTGTTCTGATCATTTGCCCATTTTTAAGTTGGATGGTTTTCTGCTGTTGAGATGTTTCTGTTGCATGTATATTCTGGATATTAATCCCTTGTTGGATGGGTAGTTTGCAAATATTTTCTGTCATTCCGTAGGCTGTCTTCATTTCACTCTGTCGATTGTTTTCTTTGCTGTGCAGAAACTTTTTTGTTTAACTGCATTTGCTTATTATTGCTTTTGTTGCCTATGCTTTCGAGGTCTTTTCATAAAATCTTTTCTCAGACCAACGTCCTGAAGCGTTTTGTCTATATTCTCTTCAGCAATTTTATTGTCTTGGGCTCTGCATTTAGGCACCTCATCCATTTTGAGTTGGTCCCTGCGCAGGGTGAGGGGTAGTTTAGGGCCCCGTTCATTCTGCACTTGAACATTCAGCTTCTTCCCAGCAGCATCCACTGAAGAAGAGATCACTCTTTTCCCAAAGAGGTTCTTGGAACCTTTGTCAGAAATCAGCTGGCTGTAAAACTGCGGGTTAATTTCTGGGTTCTCTATTCTGTATCATTGGTCTATATGTCCGTTTCTATGCCTCTATCTTTGTTCTTTTTGCTTAGGATTGCTTTGGCTATTCAGGGTCACTTGTGGTTCCACACAAAGTTTAGGATTGTTTTCTAATTCTGTAGAGAATGTCACTGGAATTTCATAGAGAAGTTCAGCATTTTTGACAGCACCGTGCACTCAGAAGTCATTTTGCATTGATCATAATCTAGTGCACGAAAACTTTTCTTTCAGATATAAATTTAAAAATGTATGTCCTTATATACAGAGATATGAAATAAATGGTACCCGCTATTTTCTAATGTATTCTATTCTAATCCTTTTTTTCCTGACACTTGTCATGACCCATTCAATCGTTTTGGCCCCCATGAATAGGCTCACCATCCGCAGCTAGAAACACTGGCCTGATCTCTAGTGCCCGTTCATCTCTTTCCTGGTTTGCTTCTCTGCCTGGAGACTAATGCCAGATGCAGAGGAGGCCGCAGAGGCTCTACAGTCAGGGAGAACTGCTGTGGTCACAGGTGTCCAGCCTCGGCCCAGAGCCCTGGCTGTCAGCCCGTGGGTGTCCACACGCCGCAGTTTTTGTTTTCAGAGCAAAAAGGTGAGGCCTGCTCAGGGGGTCCCCAAGCACAGGCCCCTCAGCAGTGCCACCTCTGCCCAGGCCAGGGAACCACATCAACTGGAAGGCCACGAAGAGGAGACCGGGCAAGAATACAGGGTGACCAGGCCTATGACAATGACCATCGTGCAAGCTGACACTCCCTGTATGCCCCACACAGTGAGGGCCATTGTGTGGATCATCTCATGTAACCCTCACAACAGCCCTGGCGGTTGTTGTGACCATCAGCCCCACTTTTGGGTCTGGAACTGGGGAGAGAGAGGCTGGGGAAGTAACTTGCCCAAAGTCACCAGCCGGGATGTGTTGTATGAGCTTCCCCACACCGCGTTGCCTGAGCCAGGCCACAGCCCTGTCTCCACACTTCTGGATCTCGGGAGTGGAGACCACCCCAGCCTCAGGCCAAGGAGTGCCCGGGCCCAAGGCGGGGGTGTTCCGGGAGCTTCCGCAGGCCCCGATGGAAGCCTGTCCTTGTGCAGAGCTGAGTGTGACTGTGTGTGATGCTGACAGAGGAGCCTCCGCCGGAACTGCGGAAAGGGCTCAGTGGGGAGGTTCTTTATTTCCTAATGCCTGGCAGGCTGCCCTATTTTTCCAAGAGCCCCAGAGCAGGGAGAGGTGCAGGGAGGGAGGTTTCAACTTCCTCTGAGTGACAGCCTCCTGTCAATCTGGGCTCACAGAGGGCCAGGGGGCTGCCCTGGGACCTGCGGGAAGAGGAGAGACTTCAGGGGCTCCTCAGAACCCCAGCAAAGGGCTCAAAGACCCTCAGTTCTAGCTTCTGAGGTTCTCAGAGAGGAGTCCAGTGTGGCTGTAACACCCATTCCTGCCCTGCCAGTTACCCAGGGAAGGGACCATCAGCCAGAAGGGCCCTGGGCTGCGGTGCAGGGTCTGTGTCCTGCCCGACAGCACAATAGGAAGGGGGAGGTCTGAGCGGTGGAAAAAGGGCCCCGAGTGGTGCACCCTCCTGGCCCCAAATATCAA
Organism: Pongo abelii; assembly: GCF_028885655.2. NCBI lineage: Eukaryota > Metazoa > Chordata > Mammalia > Primates > Hominidae > Pongo > Pongo abelii. Next base: position 207,492,167 of record NC_085928.1, on the reverse strand, counting down.
CGCTGCTGCCTGTTATTAACCACCATCACTTCATGCCTCTTCAGATGGCGTGGGACACCTTCCCGGGGCACAGGTGTCCCCACTCTCCCCCACTGTCATCCCCTTCCCTTGAGGTTAATCACACTACTATGGCTTTGTTACCAGTTAGCCCCTTGGCGGGGTGCTGGGGCCACCTGTCAAGAGGCTTCCGAATGGACAAGTGGGATGGGTGCAGGTGACCTGGAGGCCCCAGGAGGGTCCTGGGAAGAAGGCACTGGACCCTCCCGCTGCCTCCGCAGGCAGAACTCCATCCCTCAGCCCTGGAGCCTCCTCCCCAGGCCCTGAGACTGCCATCGTTTCAGATCCGGTCATTCTTCCATCTGTACACACATTTAACAGACAGGCATTGCACCACACGGTGTGCTGGCCCTTGGCCAGGTGCTGGAGAGGTGGTGCCGGGCCATCTGGGGGCTGGCAGGGCACAGGGAGGCCCACACCAAGCATGAGGGTAGAGATCGCGCTTGCTTTGCTCAGAGCAGGGACACAGGGGACCCTGGGTGGCCACGCGCAAGAGTGCTGCGTGGGTGTTTCTGCCCCTTGGTCCTCCAGGCACCACTCCTGGCCAGGCATCTTCACAAGGAGAGGAAGGGGCAGACTGCCAGGATGGGGTACTCCCCACCCACATTCCCCAGGGGAGGGAAGCCTGAGGCCACAAACCCCAAAAGACCAGGCCCTGCCACCTCCACAGGACCCCGACATCCAGAGCCATCCTGGGCCCACCCCGGCCCAGTGGCTTCTTCTGTTCCCTTCAGGCTGGGCACATCGACGCTGTGACCCTGAGTGGCGAGGACATTTACACGGCGGGGAAGACGTACGGCCTGGTTCCCGCAGCTGGGGAGCACTATGCCCGTGAGTGCAGGACCTGCCGCCTGGCCTCAGCCGGGAGGTGGGGATATTTTTATAAATATAAAAAAGTGCCCCCCTCAGCCATTTTCAAAAGCTCCATGCCTCTCTCCTGGGGATAGTGGCTGCCTGTCACCAGGCCTGCCCCTCCTGCCCCAGCCCTCAGTTTCCCCAACTATTCAACAAACGTCTCTAAGGGGCTGGCAAACTTTCTGTAAAGGATTGGAGGATAAATACTTGAGGCTTTGCAGACGACAGACAGTCTCTCTTTGAATAACCCTTTCAAAATATAAAAACCATTCTTAGCTTACAACCCAGGCCATACAAGAGCAGGCCTCGTGGTTTGCCATCTTGGACTACTGGGGCCTCCTCAGCCTCTTCTGGCCCTAACCAGCCATGGAAAGTGGCCCTTCAGAGTCCCCCTGTCAGCTCATTTGCACCTTCTCAAGGGCCTGGGCTGGGGCTTTGGCCTCTGTCCTCTTACTGGTGACCTCAGAGGCCTGGGTCCCTTCCACCTGGGTGTGAGCAATCTCTGGGCTGTGGGAAAATGCTTCTGCAGCCTCAGCTGCGCCTCCACTTTCCTCCTGGGAAGTGAGAAAAATACCACCTGGGTTTAAGGAAAGAAAGAAGCCCCTGTGGGGAAGGACTGCTGGGGCCAGAGGAAGACAAGGCTGGAAAGTGGAGGCGAGAGGCTGCTTCTCACAGGGGACACAGGAAGGAGCCCCGGCTGGGCCTGCTCCCGGAACACCCTGGCCTCATGCCTGGGTACTCTTTGGCCTGCATAGCTCAGGCAAAGAGACGGGAAGGAATGGGTTTGAAGGAAGGACCCCCCAGGCACTTGCCTGGGCTCTCAGATGAGGGGCCCCTCGCGTGAGTCCCTCTCTCCCCAGCGGAAGACAGCAGCAACTCGTACTACGTGGTGGCCGTGGTGAGACGGGACAGCTCCGACGCCTTCACCTTGGATGAGCTTCGGGGCAAGTGCTCCTGCCACGCCGGTTTCGGCAGCCCTGCAGGCTGGGATATCCCCGTGGGCGCCCTCATTCGGAGAGGCTTCATCCGGCCCAAGGACTGTGACGTCCTCACAGGTACCACCTTTTTAGGCACGCAGACTGGGGAAGCCTTCTCTGGGGTTAGCTAGGGACCCGCAGCCTGTTGGGGAGAGGACCTTGTTGGAAGGTGGCCAGGCTTCTGCATATGTGCCCAGGTATCTCCACAAGCTGGGGACAGAAGCACCCACCATATGCCATACATGAAGCCCTTGCCGTGTGTTAGATCACACAACATTCATGGAAACTGGCAAGATCCTTGGGCTGACAGGCCGCATACCTCTGTCCCGGCTGTTAACTCGGAAAGCATACAAGCACTTTTTTTCTAACCACTGACACAAGCACACAGAAGGCACTAGGGCTGGCAGCTCCCATGCCCAGATAGCTGGACAGCTGCTCTGATTGGAACAAAACAGTGAGGTCGGGAGATCCCTGTCCCTGAGGAAGTTTAAGCGAAGGCTGGGTGATGTTGGGTGATGGAGTTGCTGTATCTAGACAACCTCTGCATTCCCCGCGCTGAGATCCTCCAGGAGACACTCCACTCAGAGCTGAGGGGAGCGGAGCAGACAGGTGGCCTTGCGGTGTAGGGCCAGGTGGGTGGGCAGACCTGTGGGGGAGCGGCCCGCCCAGCTCCCTGCCATGCTTTCCGCTGCTGGCCCTTCATCATCGCCCTTCCCTCCACCCCAGCGGTGAGCGAGTTCTTCAATGCCAGCTGCGTGCCCGTGAACAACCCCGAGAACTACCCCTCCTCGCTGTGTGCACTGTGCGTGGGGGACGAGCAGGGCCGCAACAAGTGTGTGGGCAACAGCCAGGAGCGGTATTACGGCTACAGCGGCGCCTTCAGGTACTCGGGCGGCCTGGCGGTCTGGGGCTGTGTGCAGAGGCTGGGACCCTCCTGCCGATGCCTGCCCTGCCCTCTGTGTGGCAGGTGCCTGGTGGAGAATGCGGGTGACGTTGCCTTCGTCAGGCACACAACCGTCTTTGACAACACAAATGGTAGGTGGGGGCCAGAGCAGGGCCAAAGGTCGGTCGGGGGGACTGTTCCCCATCCTCAGCGCAACCCAGACACCATGCTGGGTTGGGGCCAAGCAGCAGCTCAGAGAGGCTGAGTCTAGAGGGCTGTGACCCCTGGGAAGCTGGGAGCCCCAAGGGTCACAGGGTAAGAACAGACCTCAGACCACACATCCAGGGGTGCTGGATACGTGACGGTCTTTAATAGTCTGGAATTCAAGTCCCTGATCCACCGAAACGGTAGAAACTCAATCCCAGTCAATTTGGAAAGACCCCCTTCTGGGGGTCTTTTTGGGGGTATTTATGTAGTGCCAAGGTGTGAGGTAGGAGTGGCATGAGCCTCTCCACAGGGTCATGAGTTCAATCAGTATCTGGTCTGTGTTCCTGGGCAGGTCACTGCCTCATGCAAGGAAATCTCTCTGCAGCCCCCAAGCCACACTGAGGCAGGGCTCGCCCAACACACCACACAGGCGGTTTTCTTCCTGGAGTCACCTTCCTGGGCTCCGCCTGGGATAAAGAGCTCAGGAACGCTCTGCTCCAGGACCCCCGTACATACATGGTCCTATCAGAGCACACGCTCCCCCAGCTTATATCACTTCCCCTTCTTCTTGTTCTCCGTGAAGGAATCTGTGTCCGTTTTGAAGACTAGAGGCTGTTTTCCTCCAACACCAAAGGCTTGTACTGTCTGCATACCCTGCCTACACCCCAGGCTTTGAAACCCCAAATGCAGGAGGTCCAGTCTTCTCCACTCACTCCCAACATGTCTCCTCCTAGAGACTTAGCCCAGAAAGGCACAACTGTGGCCCGGTGGGGAGGGGACTGGACAGTGGGAAGCAAGACGTGCAGGGAAAGAAAAACGAAAACCTCAGTAAGTGTTTCAAAACTTGGATCTTGCCTCCTATGGCGGTCAGCAAGGCGGTAGGACCATTTGCCCCAGCAGAGCTAGGGAGGGCTCCAGGCCCTGAACCCTTCCTGTTGCCACAGCCCAGCTCCCCCGCCCAGCTTCCTACCAAGAACACGTGGAACCCTCCCCCACGGAGGGGCTGTGTGCTCCTGCAAGAGCCCAGCGGGCCTGCCTGGTCCCAGATCTGTGTATGGTGTGGTCTGGGATGGGGTCAAGGGAGGCAGGCAGGTGCTGGAGAGGCCTTGGAAGGTTCACTTGCAGTGAGTCACCACCTCCCAGGGCCACTCCTTTCCCTTTTATCTTTAGCTCTCCTCAAGGCCCACCTGGATTTCCTGGAAATAGGAGGAGGATGGCTACTAAGTGAATGCACAGAGACACGAAAATGTGATTCCTGAGGGGCAGCATTTTCTCAGGCAGCCCTGGGACCGCCTGCTTTAGAATCACTGGGATGCTGGTTTAACATGCAGATTCTTGAGCCTGATCTGAGACCTCCTGAATGAGATTCTTTGCAAGCAAGGCCCTTGAAGCTGCGTTCTGCATCCACAAGTGATGCTATACCCTGTTCCATTTGAGAACTTCAGCCCTTAGGGGCAATCACCCACCACCTTCAGGGAGCCACCCCACCCTCAGGCTTGAGGATGTAACACGTAGATGGGGTTCTCTGCCTGGGAGTGATTAACAGCCTCAGTTTCCTCACCTGTAAAATGGGGACAACACCACCTGCCCTGCATTACTGTTGTGGGGATGAAGCAACGTGTGTAAAGTGCTTGTCACATAGTAGGTACTCCCTACTCCCTGCTAATGGCATTAACACAGCTGGGTTCTTTCACCCCGGTAACACAGCAGAGCATGTGGAGAATGGAGAGGGTTGGGGAGCTGGCCAGATGTTGCCACCTCCCTGTAGTGAAGGCCTTGGGGTCCCAGGATAGCAGCTTCTCTTTACACTTCTCCCCACTCCCCGAACGTCCCCCCACACACTGCTTTACACCCCTCAGGCCACAATTCCGAGCCCTGGGCTGCTGAGCTCAGGTCAGAGGACTATGAACTGCTGTGCCCCAACGGGGCCCGAGCCGAGGTGTCCCAGTTTGCAGCCTGCAACCTGGCACAGATACCACCCCATGCCGTGATGGTCCGGCCAGACACCAACATCTTCACCGTGTATGGACTGCTGGACAAGGCCCAGGTGAGCCAGGGCGGGGCTACCTCATTGAGGGGTGTGCAGCAGAGGTAAGCTGAGCCCCTGGGAGGCCTCAGTCTACCTGGAGCAGACCTCTAGAGAAATTGAGGAAGCCCGGGGGAAATTCTGTGATTTTCACTTACACAAGGACATCCCTCCAGAAACTGTCCCCTCTGCCTCCTGCATCCTTGATTTTCCCTTCTCAGTCAGACCATTTTCACAAACATGAAACATGCTGTGATTTCTGCCATCCTTAAAGAACAAACTAACCTCTTGGTCTCACATCCATCCTCTTGCAGCTGTAATCCTGCTCCCTTTTTTTTTTTTTTTTTTGAGACGGAGTCTTGCTCTGTCACCCAGGCTGGAGTGTAGTGGCGCGATCTCAGCTCACTGCAAGCTCCGCCTCCTGGGTTCACGCCATTCTCCTGCCTCAGCCTCCTGAGTAGCTGGGACTACAGGCACCTGCCACCACGCCTGGCTAATTTTTTCTATTTTTTAGTAGAGACGAGGTTTCACTGTGTTAGCCAGGATGGTCTCAATCTCCTGACCTCGTGATCCGCCCGCCTCAGCCTCCCAAAGTGCTGGGATTACAGGCGTGAGCCACCGTGCCCAGCCAATCCTGCTCCCTTTCAAAGCAAAACTCCTCCAAAGAGTGGTCTGCTCTGGAGTTAACAAGTCCTCTCCTCTGGCCTCTCTTAAGGATGGAGACTGAGTTAGCAAGTCCTCTCTCCTCTGGCCTCTCTTAAGGATGGAGACTATCCCAGACAGGCTCCCACCAGGGCCCTGAAGCTGTTCTTGTCAAGGTCACAGTGACCATGTTGCTAAGCCCAGTGGCCGTTTCTTAGTCTTCATTTTACTTGACCTCTCAGAGACACCGGCCACAGCAATCCCTCCTCCTGGAAACACCTTCCCCTGCAGGCGCCCAGGTCCTCAGCCCTGCCTGGCTGTCCTCTCACTCTCTGGCCACTCCTCAGTCTTCTCTGCTGATTCCTCCTCATCTCCCTGACCTGTTAGCCCTAGGATTCAGTTCTCAGCCCTCTTCCCTGTCTACAGCTTACCCTTGATCTCATCCAATCCCATGTCATCAAATAGCATCTATATACAGATGGCTTCTAAATTTACATCTTCAGACCTCAGTCCCAAACTTGCATATTTAACTACATACTTGACATTTTGACTTGTGTTTCTAACAGTCGTCTCAAACGGATCAAGTCCGAAGTTGGACCCCCGTCTCTCCTTCAGTCTTCCCCACTTCAATTAAGAGCAACTTTAGCTTTTCCGTTTCCTCGGGAGTCATTTTTTACTCCGGTCTTCCTCTCGTGCTCTACAGCCAATCTATCGGCAAATCCCATTGGTCGTGCTTTCAAAATATACCTAGAATTTAAACCCAGGTTGTCTCACAATGGAGCTTCTGGTTTCTAAGCACTCCCCCTCCCCCGACTTATGCTGAAATTGCCTTCTCCACACCACCAGCACCACAGAACTGCAGAGCTGGCTGGCTCACCAGGCCTGTTCCTAAACTTTGACATTGTGAAATGATGCATGTTCCTTCCTGTTTTCTTCCCCACGGAACCCCTCTATCCCAGGAGTGCTTTCCTCTGGGTCCCTGGGCTTCCCTAGGGGGTTGCTAAGTCCTCTGAAGTAATATGGGAGAAGAATCCTGGGTGGATGTGCATTTTTCTGGGGAGAAGGCTGACAGCTTTCATCAGATCTTCAGGAGGATCTGCGAGTCCCTCCAAAAAGACTGAGAGCCACCTGCCTCCATTCCTCCTTGATCAGTACTTAACACTTTACACAGACGTTCATGCATGTTCTCCAGATGTCTTTTATTTATATTTGTATTCATGAGTTCTCATACTACTTCTGGTCTTTTTAGTAGCTCTTTTAGGGCTGTAGCCACAGAACGGTCATTCCAGTGATTCTAAGCAGGGCGGAGAGGAGCGCCCAGCTCACCTGATATTCTGTGACTGGCTGCAGAACACAAGTCCCTCTCGAAATTGTTTAGGTTTGTGGGGAGATATCTGTAAGACAGAGTGAGAAAGCCTTATGGAAAAGGCCAAGAAGTGCTGAGCAGGCCTTGCAGAACGCTCAGGAATCCCACCCACACCGTCCCTCATTTCTGGGTCTTTCTTCCTGGACATCTCAGGCCTCAGGCCTGCATCCAGGAGCTGGAGCACCGCAGTGCTTCTGAACGCCTCTTCCAGTGGCACCTGCGGGCCTAGTGTCCCCACACCCGCTTGGGTGACAGAGGCCAATCAGTTGTCAAGCTTAGGACTTCCAATCAGAGTCGTGGGGCGCTGAAATTGCTTGCTCTTTGGGTCACTGCACGTAAAGCAATTTGCAGCAAGCGGCACTGGGCGGGTGACCCTGCCTGAGCCCAGTGAGAAGCAGGTCTGATTGCGGTGCTTCCAGGACCTGTTTGGAGACGACCACAATAAGAATGGGTTCAAAATGTTCGACTCCTCCAACTATCACGGCCAAGACCTGCTTTTCAAGGATGCCACCGTCCGGGCGGTGCCTGTCGGCGAGAAAACCACCTACCGCGACTGGCTGGGGCTGGACTACGTGGCGGCGCTGGAAGGGATGTTGTCTCAGCAGTGCTCGGGCGCAGGTAGGACAGGCCCGCCCTGCCGCCTCCCCTGGTGCCATTCAGACCCCTTCACCCCAGAACGCTGAGGGAGCGGGGGGTGCTGCGGGTCCGGGGAGGCGGGTGGAGGCCCGTTCACAGCAGTCCAGGTGGGGTGTCCCGGGAGAATTTTGGCCAGGAGGGCAGGAGCCCGGCGGGTCTCCCAGACGGACCGGGGTAATGAGTGTAAACGCTCAAAACGGCGGTGCGGGGAGGATCTGGGGCCACGGCGGAAATACGCATGTGGTGCCTTTCTGGAAAGAATGAATATGTACAGGCAGCAGGGGAAGGAGCGCTGCAATCGCGCAGAAAGGGGGAGGCTGGGGCGAGTTCGGTCCCGAAAGATCCCCCCACCCCCACCCCAGAGTTGGTGCCTGAGGCGGCCACCGCGGCCCGGGCTTCGGGGCCTGACCTGCCGCGTTCGTCCCCAGCGGCCCCGGCGCCCGGGGCGCCCCTGCTCCCGCTGCTCCCGCTGCTGCTGCCCGCCCTCGCCGCCCGCCTGCTCCCGCCCGCCCTCTGAGCCCGGCCGCCCCGCCGGAGCCCGCGCCCTCGGAGACCCGCCGCGCCCCGCCCCGGAGCTCCCGGAGCTGCGATTCCCGCCTGGGGAGTTTCCGCGGCGGCTTCGCGCTGGAATCCGGAAGGAAGCTCGCGAAGGCCGGGAGCCCCGCCGCCCACGGGCGCCACCTGGCGCTGCTACCTGAGGCGCCGCCCCCGGGCCCGCGCGGCCCTTCCCGCCAACCGCCGCCTCCCGCCACCTGGAGCCGCGCGGGCCGCACCGGAGGAGGCCGGTTGCCCAGGAAACCGCTGAGTCCGGGCTTCCCGCCGCCCGCCCCGCAGTGTCGCCCGAGGGGCCCGTCCGCCTCCTCCCCGCAGTCCTGCGCCCCCGTCCGCGAGGCCCCCTGGGGACGCGGTGGCCACCGAGGCACCTACACCCGGAGGCCGCAGCCAGGCCCTCCGAGGAGGCGCGGCCTCTCCTGGCGGGCGAGGGAGGGAGACCGGACCAGGGCGACGGGGAGAAACCCTCCAGGGACCCCTAGAGGAAGGGCGCGCTCGGGGAGAAGCCTTCGCCCGCGGGACCCTGTCCAGGGTGGGGGCTCCAGTTCCTCCGACCGCCCGTGCGCTGGGAGGGAGGCCGACCCCGGGGATCGCTGTGTGCCCCGCCTCGTCCCCCACTGTGGCCGGGCCAGCCGCGTCCACGGATCCCCCTCCTGAGTCTCCTCAGGCTCTCGCCTCCCCTAACCCCATGGGATGCCCACCGCCCGCACCCACGCCCAAGCCTGGCAGCAGCAGCCGCCCCCAGCCTGCAGGGAGCCGGAGGTGACCCAGGCCGCGGGCTCCCGAGGCCCCCTGAAGGGCTGGGCGTGGGGACATGCCATTCTTCTGGGTTCCCAACGGGGGTGAGCTCCGTCTCCTCACCCGGCCCTGCACCTACTGGGCCTGGGGACCACTCACTCCCCGTTCCCGCCTCTGCGCGAGGCAGCAGAAAGAGCCTGGCCAGGGCCTCTCTCTACTCCATTTTGCCACAGTTGTCTGAGAAGCCAGAAAAAGTTTCCAGAACTGCCAGCCCTCAAAAAAAAATGAAAAGGAAGAGAAGAAATGGGAGCAGGCAGCCCTCGTCAGCAGACTGGGAGCCGCGTGGGCCCGGAGCTATTTGCATTCCGGTCTGCGGGGGCTCGGGGATGCTGGTGACAGGCCTGGTTCCTGGTGGCTCGCCCCCACCTGTGGGCGTCGGGAAGGATCCCTTCCATCTCTCTCAGCCGCAGAGGAGGCCCTGGCAGGGCCTGGCTGGAGCCATGCAATCCCAAGGAGTCCCGGTCACCTTCACCCCACCGGGAGGGGCCACAAGGACCTGGGCCTCTGCCACCAAGCTTTGTCCCCTCTTGCTGTAGGGAGCCGGTGATTCTCCTCCGACCTGATGCTTGCTTGGTTTTTTTAAAAGGGAGATTTGTGCGGTGAGAAGTGTGGTGTGGCTGCTCTGGGCTAGTGTGCTGTGGGCCATTGAAGGTGTGGCCTGCATGGGTGCAGTGTAAGTGACGCTGGATTGTCAGGTGGCAGTAGGGGGCCCCTGCTGTGTCAGTGCTAATGAACGATGTTGGTTTGTTTCTAAAATAAAGCCAAACAAGCCTGCACATGCAGAGGCTTGGACCCTGATGGAAACTTCCTGCTGCTGATTTGTTTTGCTTTGTGAGGCGCTCAAAGGCCTACCTGCTCCACGCAGAATGGCAGATTCCATTCTCCAAGAGCCAGTCAGGGACCACTCTCATCCTCTAGTCAGTGAGGCCCCCAACGCCCTTATTCCACCTGGACTGGTTCTCTGGCTCTTGCAGGGCCTCCGCTGTCCTGGCACATTCCAGCTGCCTCCACCCCATCAGTCTCTGGGGTGTCTGCCCCTCTGGGGATGGGTGCAGAGAAGGGAGCAAACTTCTCTGCTGCCCCCTGCCCCACACCTCCAGAATAAGCGGCCCACATCTTTTCTCTGGCAAGCTTGCTGCTAACTCACTGAAGGGGAGGTATGGGGAGCGCATCTCCCAGAGACCCTACAGTGGGTGCTCTGTGGTGTGTACTGAGTTGAGGGTGGGCCCCGCTGGTCTTTATCAGTGCTCTGCTCTCCCTCTGGAAGGGGAGGTTTTCTCCGCTTCCCTGTCTCACGGCCTCACTTGGTCCCCACACCACCAGCCCTCACCGCTGTGGCCGCCTCCCAGAGCCAGGTCCTGCCCACCACTGCACACACGCCATTTTCCATGAAGTCGGCTCAGTTACCACAAAGCCAGTCAATTCCTGCGGACCTGGATGGCCAGGGTTGACCGACCTTGTCTCTGCATCACATGCCCCAGTCTCAGCCGCACAGTCACTCCAGCTCGCCCCAGTCTCAGCCGCACAGTCACTCCAGCTCGCCCCAGTCTCAGCCGCACAGTCACTCCAGCTCGCCCCAGTCTCAGCCGCACGGTCACTCCAGCTCGCCCCAGTCTCAGCCGCACGGTCACTCCAGCTCGCCCCAGTCTCAGCCGCACGGTCACTCCAGCTCGCCCCAGTCTCAGCCGCACGGTCACTCCAGCTCGCCCCAGTCTCAGCCGCACGGTCACTCCAGCTCGCCCCAGTCTCAGCCGCAGTCACTCCAGCTCGCCCCAGTCTCAGCCGCACGGTCACTCCAGCTCGCCCCAGTCTCAGCCGCACGGTCACTCCAGCTCGCCCCAGTCTCAGCCGCACGGTCACTCCAGCTCGCCCCAGTCTCAGCCGCACGGTCACTCCAGCTCGCCCCAGTCTCAGCCGCAGTCACTCCAGCTCGCCCCAGTCTCAGCCGCACGGTCACTCCAGCTCGCCCCAGTCTCAGCCGCACGGTCACTCCAGCTCGCCCCAGTCTCAGCCGCACAGTCACTCCAGCTCGCCCCAGTCTCAGCCGCACGGTCACTCCAGCTCGCCCCAGTCTCAGCCGCACGGTCACTCCAGCTCGCCCCAGTCTCAGCCGCACGGTCACTCCAGCTCGCCCCAGTCTCAGCCGCACAGTCACTCCAGCTCGCCTCTTGCTACCACTTCCCCACCCTGAACTTTTGGAAAAGGAAAATTAACCTTTGGGCACCCTAGCTCCTCATCTGAAAAACACACAGTACAATCACTGGCTTGGTGAGGTGGTTGTGAAGATCGAGTCTAAGACGCAAAACACTCAGCACAGTGCTTGGCACACGGCATCGAGTCTAAGACGCAGAACACTCCTCAGCACACTGCTTGGCACATGGCATTGAGTCTAAGACACAAAACACTCAGCACAGTGCTTGGCACACAGCATCGAGTCTAAGACGCAAAACACTCAGCACAGTGCTTGGCACATGGCATCGAGTCTAAGACACAAAACACTCAGCACAGTGCTTGGCACATGGCATCGAGTCTAAGACACAAAACACTTAGCACAGTGCTTGGCACACGGCGTCGAGTCTAAGACACAAAACACTCAACACAGTGCTTGGCACACGGCATCGAGTCTAAGACACAAAACACTCCTCAGCACAGTGCTTGGCACACAGCATGAAGTCTAAGACACAAAACACTCAGCACAGTGCTTGGCACATGGCATCGAGTCTAAGACACAAAACACTTAGCACAGTGCTTGGCACACGGCGTCGAGTCTAAGACACAAAACACTCAACACAGTGCTTGGCACACGGCATCGAGTCTAAGACACAAAACACTCCTCAGCACAGTGCTTGGCACACAGCATGAAGTCTAAGACACAAAACACTCAGCACAGTGCTTGGCACATGGCAGGTACAGGAAGGATGTTCACTGTCACTACTGCTGTTATTCCAGAGCCTGTTTTCTTGTCTTAAATTTCAAATTCCTGGGAGAGATCATCCGATTGGCCCAGTGTGCACTGGACCAGTCAGCACAGGCCAGAAGCAGGGTGTATGGCGGACACATGGCCACTGAGGCCCAAGAAAAAGGAAGTGAAATCCTTGTGAGTGAGGCAGCCATTCCCCAGCACCCCCATGGCTACCAGGCCTGATGTTGGGCCATTGGCCATTTGTTGAGCAAATACTTACTGATACCTACTTGTCAGTACCACCCCTAGACCTAGGCAAGAGGGACCCTAGTCCTCAGTTTTGTGCTTTCAAGCAGTGCTTTTCAGACCTTGATGTGCACATTAATTGCCTGGGGATCTTGTTAAAATGTAGATTCTGGTTCAGAAGGCCTAGCGTGAGGCTGAGAGTCTGCAGTTCTGACCAGCTCCCAGGTGGTGCCTGCGCTGGTGGTCCAGGGACCACACTTTGAGAAGCAAGCCTTCAGAGGCCTCCCCCAGACCACACCCCACCCACAGAGGGAGGAGTCACAGGGAAAAGGGATGCGTTCACTCAGGGGTCATCTTTTTTTTTTTTTTTTTTTTTTTTGAAACGGAGTCTTGCTCTGTTGCCCAGGCTGGAGTGCAGTGGCACAATCTTAGCTCACTGCAACCTCTGCCTTCTGGGTTCAAGCGATTCTCCTGCCTCAGCCTCTCAAGTAGCTGGAACTACAGGCACCCACCACCACGCATGGCTACTTTTTGTATTTTTCGTAGAGATGGGGTTTCACCATGTTGGCCAGGATGGTCTCGAACTCCTGACCTCGTGATCCGCCCACCTCAGCCTCCCAAAGGCCTCCCAAAGGGATTACAGGCATGAGCCACCGCACCTGGCCCCAGAGCCCATTTTTCACACCATGTTCCAGATACCCAGAATCCTGGACTTTATACCCCAAACAGCCCTGAGCCAGCTTCCAGGGTTTGGAGGGCCCCTTACCTAGATCCTGCCTCCCAAAGTGGCCAAAGCTTTTGCAGGAGGTGTAGTTGAGCGTGATGAGCAGGCTGCCGTGTCCTCTGCAATGCACAAGGCCCTCGAAGCGTGGGTTGCCGCCTGGATGGGAAGAGAGCGGGTGGGCTATGGTGGGGAAGCCTGTTCTCTCCGCACCTCCTATTCTAGGCTGCTGAGTCTTTATAAAGGTTTGTTTGTCAAAGTAGGAGGACAGGACACATTCTCTTTAATAGCTTGTTAGCTTGATTTGTAACATTTAAATGTGGAGCCACATGGTAGGTGGGCCTCTGTTGGTACTCTTGTCCTAGGCCCCACAAGTGCTTGGGATCAGCCAGCCTGTAGTGTGCACAGCCCTGTGCTCAGCGCTCTGGAAGGTACGAAGAAGTAAGCACATGGCCTACTAGCCCTGCCCTTGGTCTCATTTGGAGAGGCCACTGAGCTGGTGTGGTAGAAGAACGCTGCTGTGCAGGAGGGACAGTGACAGGAGAGACAGGGCCTTGTGGCCACACGGCACAAGCCATCAGCCCCAGCTTCAGACTCCTCCCCAGGTGTTCCTGACTGTTTATAATGAGGATGTATTCCTCAGGACGATATTCTTGAAAAAGATTCACACAACATTTACAATAGGTATAAATGCTACAATTTTTAAAAAAGATATATTAGGCTGGGTGTGGTGGCTCACACCTGTCATCCCAACCCTTTGGGAGGCTGAGGTGGAAGAATCGCTTGAGCCCAGGAATTTAAGACCAGTCTGGGCAACATAGTGAGACCCCATCTCTACAAACAATTTTTTTAAAAATTAGCCAAGTGTGGTGGCCCACACCTGTAGCTCCAGCTACTTGGGAGGCTGAGATGGGAGGATCACTTGTGCCTGGGAGGTGGAGGTTCCAGTGAGCCATGATGTTGCCACTGCACTCCAGACCAGACCCTGTCTCAAAAAAATAGATATTCCAATTTTGTGGAATAAAAACCAGCTCACTCACCTAAGATTCAGGAAACTTGAATTCTCATTCCACTTTGGTATTCACCCTGGGCCAATACTTTCTCCTCTCCCAATCTCAGTTCCCAAATCTATAAACTGAAAGCGGGTATGGTGCCTCGACGATTTCTAGCTCTAACAGTAATTCTTAGACTAAAACACATCTGAGTCTTCACAGGGTTGTTGCCTGTGCTGAAGTGAGAGGGGCCGGGTGGGCGCTTTTTGTTTCTGCCTTTCTCAGCTGCCTCTGGGTTGGTGCTAACAAGCCAGAAGCTGGGTTTCACAGCGGAGAGTCATACACGTCAAAGGTTCTCACCTTGAGTGTGTGTGAGGATCACCTGAGGGCTTATTAAAACACAGACTGCGAAGCTGGGTGCAATGGTGTGTGCCTGTAGTCCCAGCTACTTGGAGGTTGAGGCAGGAGGATTGCTTGAGCCCAGGAGTTGAGGCCAGCCTGGGCAACATAGTGAGACTCCCATCTCTAAAAATGTATATATTGGCCAGGCATGGTGGTTCACACCTGTAATCCCAGAACTTTGGGAGGCTGAGGTGCGAGGATTGCTTGAGCCCAGTAGTTCAAGACCAGCCTGGGCAACATAGACCCAATCTCTACACACACACACACACACTGTTTTTAATTAGCCAGTCGTGGTGGTGTTTGCCTGTGATCCCAGCTACTCGGGAGGCTAACAGGGGAGGATCGGCTGGACCCAGGAGTTTGAGATTGCAGTGAGCTCTGAGCTATGATTGCACCATTGCACCCCAGCCTGGCAGGTTCCCAGGTGGTCCGATGCTGCCGGTCAAGCCACCTCACTTTGAAGAACACTGTTCAGGGCAATGTGAGCTCACACCCCATGAGCGCGTTAACAGGTGCCTGCCCCAGGGGGTCCAGGGCTTGGGTGGGAAGGGTGAGTGGTTCCCCTTAGCCAGGGAACCTCCTGGAGGAAGCTGGGCCCAGCCTGGAAGACAAGCCAGGTCTGTGTCCATGGCCTCCGTGGGCTCCATGTGGAGAGGTGGAATGTGCGGGAAGGTGCCTCAGCGCCTCGCCTGGGTCTCCGAGCAAGCGGGCTGCGGGTACAATGACATTCTGACTTCACCCGTTCCCAGCACGTGGCTCCTCCGTCCCTCGGGCCCTGCACTCCCCACCCTCACAATTCTGAGCAGGGCCCTCGAGAACAGGAGAGAACTCAGAGATTAGCATGTGAAGGTCGTGTGTGGTCAGAATACTCGCCTTCCTCCTTCCTAGCTTCTGATGTCCCTGGAAACCTCCAACTCCACAGAAAAAGCAAATGTTATCTGCTCTACTGTGGTCAGTCTTTGGGTCGTTGGAGGTTGAAGAGAAGGGCCTGGTGGTTTACCGGGCAGGGCATTCTTAGCCAAGATCCAACAACTTGTGGCCGACTGTGCTGCTGGTCTTCCCTTCTTCCTGTCTAGCAGACCCCAGTTTTGTTCGGGTGGCAGTGTGCCCAACTACAAATACTCCTGCGTGCCCAGGCAACCCGGTTCTGGCTGAAGTAAACCTGAGAAGTTCCAGGGCGTGGGTTTCAGGGCGGCTGTTTAGGAGGAACAAACAGCTAGCACAGCCCATTGCCCCAGAGCCCTTCTCCCTCTTCCTGCCCGGAAAGTGGACAGGATCGCTGGGAAATGGAGTGAGAAGCACAAGGAAAAGGACCGCGTGGTCAGGACAGCAGAGCAAAAAGACAAAAGCGTTCGGCTCAGGTGGCAGCACCCAGGCCTGGAACAGTCTAGACTCCCTGACAGCTGATTCCTGTCTTCTCTTGTTTCAGCTGGCTGCATTCTGAATTGATTTAAGTGGTAACAGTGGAAAGAGCCCGAGATGGGCCCTTGGGGCTCCCAGGCTCTTGTCCTGGCTTTGTGTGGCTCAGGGAAAGTCATGGCCCCTCCGTGGGCCCTGTTTCTTCATCTGTGGGGTGACCCAGAAGGCCTCCAGGGTCTCCTTAGGCCCTTCTGTACCTCCGATTCAAGAACCAGAGCTGATCCCAGCTGAAATTTCCCGAGATGGGCATAAGTGGGGGGTTTCAGGGATGGGACAGGAAGTCACCTTGTGAACAGGTGACAGCTGGGGTTGGGGTCTTCTCAGTGTTCAGCCAAAAGGAAACCTTGATGCACAGAATTTGAGGGGTCTGTAATATTCATTGCAGTTATTGGAAGCATTTTAACATCCCAAAGGGGAATTGTTTCTAAGCATCTCCTTGACTTCGACCTTGGGATTCACATCTGTCCCTGGAGGAAGCCCCAGGGGGTCTCTGCAGACCCGTGCCCGGCCCCACACGTCTTGTAAGTTAGGTGGGATGGCCGGCTGGAGCTGCCTCAAGAGAGAAGCCGGAGGCCCTTTTGACTGGTGGCAACCAGGTCATGAGGCAACCTCCGTGATGTGTGGGTCAGCTTAGGCCTGTGTCACGTGGCAGAGCCCTGGTTCTGGGGGCAGAGCCATCCCCTCCAGAAGTACAAGGCCTGAGACTGGGGAAGAGGAAAGAGCAGGGTACTGTCAGTAAAGAACGAAACAATGGGAAATAGATGCAGCTGCCCCAAACCACACCATCCTCCACCCTGGCCCGGCCACAGCCCTGTCCTGGCGTGGATTCCTTAAAGCACCTGTCGGTTCTGTGGGCTTTCTAGGGAGGCGGGAGGGTGGGGGCCTCCTGTCTCAGAGGCAGAATGCACCAAAAGCACTTTTCAAAGGCCATCTGTGGGCAGAGGCACTAACTGGAGACTGCAACAGATGTTTTCATGATCGAGCTAGTGTGAGTCGGCTCAGGAACAGCCACCCTCCACAGAGGCAACCTGTGAGCCTCCGTTAAAGAGGATCATTGGCCAGATTCCACCACGAAGCCTCTGGGATTCTGCCTGCTCCCTCCTTCTCTTCCTGCCCTCTTTGGAAGGCCTCCTCCAGACTCCAAGCCCAGCCTGTGATGGAATCACCGTAGCCCCAGTAAACCAATCTGTGACCGTGGGACACACTGCAGGGGTGGAGAGGAAAGCTTGCCTTTGGAAACAGTAAAATACATTCACCAATGTCTCTTCCCTTGGCAAAAAACTGTGTGTGTGTGTGTGTATGCGCGTGCACGTGTGTGTGTGTGTGTGTCTGCATGTCTGCATGTGTGTCTGCATATGTGTCTGTGTGCTGTGTGTGTGTGCATGTGTGTGTGCATGTCTGTGTGTGCGTGTGTGTGTCTGTGTGCATGTGTCTGTGTGTCTGTATGTGCGTGTGTGTCTGCGTGTGTCTCTGTGTGTGCATGTGTCTTGTGTGCGTGTGTCTGCATGTGTCTGTGTGCGTGTGTGTGGGGGCGTGTGTGTGCGTGCGTGTCTATGTCTATGTGTGCATGTGTGTCTGTGTGTGTGTGCATCTATGTGTGCATGTCTATGCCTGTCTGCGTGTCTGTGTGTGTGCGTGTGTGTGCATGTCTGCGTGTGTGTGTGTGTCTGTGTGTGTCTGTGTGTGTGTTTCTGTGTCTACATGCGTGTCTGTGTGTGTGTGTGCATGTCTGTGTGTGTGCCTGTGTGTGCATGTGTCTGTGTGTGTGTGCGTCTGTGTGTGTGTCTATGTGTGTGCGTGTGTGTCTTTGTGTGTGCATGTGTCTGTCTCTGTGTGTCTGTGTGCGTGTCTCTGTGTACATGTGTGCGTGTGTCTGTGCATGTGTGTCTCTGTGTGCATGTGTGTCTGTGTGCGTGTGTCTGTGCGTGCGCCTATGTCTGTGTGTGTGCCTGGGTGTGTCTGTGCACGTGTGTCTGTGAGCGTGTGTGCGCACGTGTGTGTCTGTGTGTGCACGTGTGTGTGCACGTCTCTGTGTGTGTGTCTGCATGTGTCTGTGTGTGTGTCTGTGTCTGCATATGTGTGTGCGTGTCTGTGTGTGTGTGCATGTCTGTGTGTGTGCCTGTGTGTGCGTGCATGTGTGTGTGCGCGTCTATGTGTGTGCATGTGTGTCTTTGTGTGTGCATGTGTCTGTCTCTGTGTGTCTGTGTCTGTGTGCGTGTGTCTCTGTGTACATGTGTGCATGTCTGTGCAGGTGTGTCTCTGTGTGCATGTGTGTCTGTATGTGTGTGCATGTGTGTCTGTGTGTGCATGTGTGTGTGTGTGCCTATGTCTGTGTGTGTGTGTGCGCCTGTGTGTCTGTGCACGTGTGTCTGTGAGCGTGTGTGTGCGCGTGTGTGTCTGTGTGTGCACGTGTGTGTGTGTGTCTGTGTGTGTTGGGGGCAGGGGAGTTGCAGTTTCACTGCAAGGCATAGTTTTAAGAAAGGGAGGCTAACTACAAATGTATACACAATGGTGGATACATGTCGTTATCGATACATGAATCCAAATCCACGGAGGGACAACTGTGGGCCCTGAGTGATAACGCTGTGTAAAGGAAGGGCTGTGAATTGTGACACACGCACCACTCTGAGGGATGTAGTGAGAGCTGTGCCTGTGTAGGGGCAGGAGGTAGATGGAAAATCTCTGTATCTTCTGCCCAACTGGCCTGCTCTTTAAACTGCTTGTAAATATAAAGAAAGTCTGTGTTTTTTAAAAGGCCTCACCTGGCCAATACATAGACCATAGTCTGTTAATGGAGAAACTACCCCCATCGCCTCCCAACTCCCTTTCTTATTATTCACCCCCGACCAAGTGCATGAGAATTGTCACCCCTATGGTCTTCTGGCTGTGGGTCTCTCTCCTTCCAACTGTGAGCTTGACTTCTTCGATCCCACCGTCTCAGTTCCTGTACCAGAGGCTGGAGAGAAGCAGCAGCACTAGGCCAAGGCTTCCATCCCGGCCGGGATGTCCTCGGCCTGCCAGCCGCCTTCGGCCCGAGTTTCTTTAGCCTACTTGCCTCCTGGAGGAAAAGCCGAGCCCCCCGCAGAGCTGCAGGCCTTCCTCAGGCCCCCCAGACTCCAGCAGGAAGCCGAGCAGACTGTCATGGGGACGACTAGTCACGACTTTAGATTTGGACTCGGGGCAAGGGCCCCTCCCTGCCTCTCCCCCAGAACTTCCCGAGGAGAAAACTGTCTCCTTGTGTGTGTGATTCTGCTGCCCTGGCCCCCTGGGGAGGAGCCCTGGATTTCCTGAAAACGAGGATCTGCCATTGCAATGAGGCAGCACAGTACCCTTGCTTGCTGTAGGGATTGTTCTTTAAGACCAACCTGCTGAAATGGACCTAAGACAGCAGCTGGACAAATGGCCAAGACAGAGGTGTCATCGTGTCTCAGTTTTCTGTAATAAGAGACATACTGGAAACAACCTAAATGCCCAGTATTAGGTTGGGTAAATGAAACACGGTTCATACCTTCATTCCCAGTGGAATGCAATGGATGATGGTCTGCAGCTGTTAAATGAAGGGTACAGCTATATTTACCGATGTGGCAAGAGTTACATGGCATATTGTTGAGTAAAAAGAGCAGGTTATGAAACAGTATATAATCCCATTATCATAAAATCTCACATACAAACTCACACGCACACTCACACACACAGAGCTGTCTGGAAATCTGTTCACCAAACTGTTAACAGTGACTAGCTCCAGTTGGTGGAATTTAAGGGTAATTTTTACTTTCTTTAAACTTTATTTTAGTTTCTTTAACTCTTTATTTTGAATTTTAAAGCCTTTTAAATAACTAATCAATATCATTTTGGAATGAATAAATAAGCAAGCAAATAAAAAATAAAAGAGCTGGGCGCAGTGGCTCACGCCTATAATCCTAGCACTTTGGGAGGCCAAGGCAGGCGGATCATATGAGGTCAGGAGTTCAAGACCAGCATGGCCAACGTGGCAAAACCCTGTCTCTACTAAGAATACAAAAATCAGCCGGGTATGGTAGCGGGCACCTATAATCCCAGCTACTCAGGAGGCTGAGGCAGGAGAATCGCTTGAACCCAGGAGGCGGAGATTGCAGTGAGCCAAGACTGCGCCACTGCACTCCAGCCTGGGCGACTTAGCAACACTCCATCTCAAAAACAACAACAACAACAAAAAGTAAGAGTAAAACTTCCACTGTCCCAATCACAGTCCCAATGTCACCTCTCAACTCTGAACAACGCAGGTGGCCTCAATGAGGAGGCTGAGGGGGCTGCGGAAGGAGCTACAGCTTGGAGCTACTCAGTCCTGGATGTGGACGTGGTGGATGTGGCCCTGTGACCAGCTGTGTGGCCTTCAAGCGGTCATTTAGCCCTTCAGAGCCTCCATGTCTTCCCTGAGTGCCTGCCTGTGGGCTGGCTGGGAGGGGATGCAGGGAGGCACCCACAGCCCAGAGGCTCCTCAGGGCTCCACAGCCCAGAAATGTGTGCCTGAGCAACGTCCTCTCCAACTTCCCCAACTGCTAATGGTCCTGAGTGCACACTCCTGCCAGGCTGGGGCAGACGCAGCAGGAAGAAAGGGAAGTCTAGGAGGCAAGGGCATCCCGACGAAAGTAGACTAAAATCCAGGCCCAGCTGGGTCAGCGACAGGTGCCCTAGCATCAGAACCTGGGAGGGCTCGGGGGAGGAAGGGGAGGGCCTGAGCCCAGGATGAAACAGGCTGCTTTGGGCAGCGTGGGCCCCAGAAAATCTCCTC
Organism: Pongo abelii; assembly: GCF_028885655.2. NCBI lineage: Eukaryota > Metazoa > Chordata > Mammalia > Primates > Hominidae > Pongo > Pongo abelii. Next base: position 207,471,715 of record NC_085928.1, on the reverse strand, counting down.
CAGACTCCTCCATCCACTACCCTACGCTTATTCACACTGTTGGCTCCAGGGCGCTCCCATCCCGCCCAAACTCCTCTCCCTAGTTCTCGGGCTTGTGTAGGATGCTAGAGCTGGAAGGGACCGCGGTGAATCAGCTTGGCCAATCAGCTCACCTCACCCCCTCATAGTTCAGGAAACCGAGGCGTTTAGGAGACAGGGCTTCCTGCTGATGGGGACGCAGCCATCACAGCTCCGGACTTGAACCCAGGGTCTGGTTGCCAGCTGTGGCGTAACAGGACACAGTGTGCAGGACCAGCCTCCATCAGCACATCCCTCCCACCAGCTCCCCACCCTCTCCCCGCCGGGCGAGTGGGAACAGCTGTGCCACAGCCATGTGCCTGGTCCTGCTTGCCAGCTGGCCAGCAGGGGACGCAGCACCAAGATCCCATTTTAGAGTCTGTTCCTAGGATCCTTCCTGGCACCAACTGTCACAGGTTGGGTTCCCAGGAAAACACTCGAGGACAGAGATTTGTGTGCAGGCTTCTCAGGGAGTAGGTAGCCTACTCAGCGGGTAGGAAGACATGGGACCGGCGGAGAGAGGAGTGAGTGCCGTGCAGTAGCCAGGAAGGCCCTGGCTGGTGAACCTTCCCAGTTATCTTGCCTTGAGGCAAGAGGGCCTGGCCTTTCTATCCCTACCGCAGCCCTCATGGACGCAGGTTTGGAGATGGGGGCGACCTTGAGCAAAGTGGTTCTCTTCAGCTGAGGGCACCTCCCAGAGAGAAACCCAGCTGGGCCCCACCAAAACCATCAACACTTCCGGCAGCTGCAGGAACCAGAGCCTCTGCCCTGAAGGGACACTGGCCAGGGCCCCACAGCGGCCACTACAGACAGGGTGGTGACCTGCCCTGAGATCAGGTCGCCCGTGAATGGTGGCCCTGAATTCACTTCCAGAGGACCAAAGCCCACACCTTAATCCCAGTAAACATATGAATATCTGACACTTAGAGGGTGTGCTTACGTGCGCTAAGCCCTGCCTATAAATGTCATTGTTTAACCCTCAAAGCAACATCATGAAGATCAGTATTCAAGACACAGTTTACAGATGAAGAAACTGAGTCTTGGAGATGATAGGTGATATGTTTGGCTGTGTCCCCACCCAAATCTCATCTTGAATTGTAGTTCCCATGATCCCCACATGTCATGGGAGGGACCTGGTGGGAGGTGATTGAATCACGAGGGCGGATCCCCCCATGCTGCTGTTCTTGTAATGGTGAGTTCTCCTGAGTCTGATGGTTTTATAAGGGACTTTCCCCCCTTTTGCTCAGCACTTCTTTCTTCCCCTTCTGCCATGATTGTAAGTTTCCTGAGGCTTCCACAGCCCTGCAGAACTGTGAGTCAATTAAACCTATTTTCTTTATAAATTACCCCGTCTCAAGTATGTCTTTCTTAGCAACATGAGAACAGGACTAATACAACGGGTAACTTGCCCAAGGTCACTCGGCTAATAAGCCAGGATTGAAGCCCAGGCAATCCGATACCAGAGCCGATACATGATCAGGCCACACTGATACACCGGACCTTGCCCGGTAGCTTGTGGATAACATCCATTACGGGGAGAGAGTGGTGAACTTTGACCTTGGCAAGCTGGTGGTCTGCAGACTGATAGCGGCTCCGAGGAAGCAGAAGCTGCCTGGGATCTTCCCATCCCTGCAGGCTCCCTGCCCTAGTCCCCGGGAGCTCCAGTGCTCAGGGGGGCACAGCCTGGCCGGAGAAGTCATCCCCCTCAGCCCTGCTCACAGCCCATGTCTGTAGAGCAGCAGGTACCAACACCAGCCAGGCAGCCTGGGTTTGGCCACACAATCGCTGCAGAGCCCTGGCGCCTTGGTTTACAGAGCTGTAAACAACAGATTGTCCCTATTATCATCAAGCTTGTGGCTCCCTCGGGTCTCTCTGAGAGGGGCGTTGGTGAAAACTGATGATGGCGCACACAGCAAAATGTGGGTGCTGGTCGTGTTCTGCAGGGTCAGCAGGCCCTGCAGAGGTTGACTTGGACAGCCAGCCACCCCACATTCCTTGGGAGAGGCACCTTTCCTAACACCTGTGAGAGGCTGTCCTGAGAACCAAGATCTTCATTCCTCAAAGGTCTTGAATGCGTGAAAAAGGAGGCTGCCCTAGGGAAAGAGACCAGAGGTCTCCGGGCCATCCTTCAGCCCAGCTTTTCTCTGTCACACTCCATAAAGAGTCTGTATTTGGGTAGGGCCTGTCTCCCCTCCAGGCTGCCAGCGAGCCCTTTAAGGGCAGGGACAGAGCCTGCCCCCTGCCCAGTACATTCCCAGTGCCCAGCCTCACCTGCCACAGAGCAAAAAACAGACAGTGTTTGCTGAACGCACGAATGAGATGAGACGTTAGTTTTGCCTCCTGGAAGTTGGACTGGTCCCAGGGGAGTTCCAGGACTACTGAGGAGCTTGGTCCTCCCTGGCAACTCGTGGTGCGCAGAGCTGATTTTAAAAAGGATCACTGTTGGCATCAGGGCTGGCCAGTATCTGTCCCTGGTCCGGAGGCTGACCCCTGTCCCAGGGGATGTGTGTTGGTTTGCCAGGGCTGCTGTAACAAGGTGCCACAACCTGAGTGGCTTACGCAGCAAGTATATCGTCTCACAGTCCCGGAGGCCGGGTGTCTGACACTAAGATGTCAGCAGGGCTGGTTCCTTGGCCTGCAGAGGCACCACCCACACTCGGTCGCTGTCTTCACACCGCACTCTTCGTGCATCTGTGCCCAAATTCCCCCCTTTTAGGAGAACGTCAGTCATACTGGATTAAGGCCCATCCTAATGACCTCATCTTAACTAATGACATCTCAAACAACCCTATTTTCAAATAATGTCCCATTTTGAGGCAGTGGGTGGGGGTTAGAACTTCAACACAGGAATTTGGGAGGGACACCACTCAACCCATAGCAGCTTGTGATTGTTCTGTTGGTCAGGGCTGGGCACAGAACACCCCATAGGTTCTCTGCCCCTCTCCCCCACAACCCTCGTTCCCTACCCTCACCAATGCTAAAACATGAAGATGATGAAGATGATGTCCGGGTGACGTGCCAACCCAGAGAGCTCAAACCATCAGGCAGCACTACCCCAGCCCTGAGGCGTGCCCTGACCCTCCGCTTAATTTCCCTTGGTGAAAAGGTGAAGGAGCAGGTACAGATGAGTCTCACCCGCAGCTAGACGGGCTCAGAGTTCTCTCTGGTGCTCGTTTTGGTACATGTGGGAGGGAGAAGCCGGCTTTCCCAATACCAGGCTCTGGACACCAGGCTTAGTGCCACCGGGGCGTGCTCATGCCCTACCCTAACTCTCTCACTCTACTTTCTCTCCTCCTTTCCTCCCTCTCCAGCTCCAGCTGTTGCTGGTTCCTAGAACCCAGACCACCCATCGGGGGCTGGAAAGGAAGCCAAATGGCCCCAGCATTTCCCAGGAATGTTACATTTTGACAATCAATTACCAACTTTAGGTGTGACCTCCTCTTCTCCCTCCCAGCTCCCCACAGGGGAGCTATTAGCATTATCCCATTCTACAGGACTGGGAAATGAGGCTGTGAGAGTGAGGAACTGAGGAACTTGCTGGGATTTGAACACAGGCACAGTCAGCCCCAGAGGGTGGTGGTGGCAAGTCTCCACCAGGCCAGGCTGGGAAGCCTGTGCTGCCACAGGCCTGGCTGGACCGCCTGCCTGTAGCCTCCAGGACATTCGAACCAAAGTCCAGGTGCAATTGCCTTTATCACATCTGCTGCAGTTCTCCACAATCATCTCAAGGACATCGGCCAGGTGGCCCCCAGGAGCAGGAGGCTGGTCAGCGTTTGTCAGAGCAGGGCTCATCACTGATAACAAAAGTGCTGGCCACGCCAGTGCTGGAGGCAGGCTGGGGACTGTGCTTATCTTTGAGAGGACAGAATTCCACAGCAAAACTTTTCAGCCTGCAGTGGCTGCTCATCTGAGCCTTCGTCAGGGTGTGAGGTCCCGTCCTCCTCTTGCTGGGGGTAACCTACAGCAGAGAGCTGTTCTGCCTAAAGATCTGCCCTGCCATTGGCCCTCCTGGCTGAGGGCTCTTTCGCCCTGCAGCAGAGCTTGGGTATGGCTAGGAAGGAGTGACTTGTAGGGAAAAATAGGGCCACCTGCCCCAGATACTAAGGCATGGAGAATGGTGTAACATATTCTAAACACACGGGCAGGTCCCCATGTGGATGTGACAGATGTGTGTACACAAGGGCAAGCATGTACACCCCTGTTTCCAGGCCTGGCCCCCTGCAGAAAGACAGAGGAGCCAGATCCTGCTCAGCAGAGGACAACAGGATCTGCCCTCACCCAGGACAGTCTCAGGACTCCAAACATGTGAGGCCTCACTCTATTCCTGTTTCATTTCCATCAGAGGCTAAGAACTTATTAACAGCCAGGCTTCCTTTCTTTCTACTCCAACTTCAGGTTCCTTCTGAGACTTCACCAAGGAGAGGGGTGGGGGCTGCTTTGAAATGCATCTGCTTTGCTTAGTCTCTTCTTAGGCAACTTTTAAAAATTGTGATAAAATACACCATTTTCACCATTGTAAGTGTACAGTTCTGTGGCATTGACACTGTTGTGCAGCCATCACCCACCATCCATCTCCAGAACCCTTTTATCCCCAACTGAAACTGTGACCAGTTAAACATGAACTCCCCGTTTCCCCAGCCCCTCAGCCCCTGGCAACCACCATTGTACCTCTGCCTTTATGAACTTGATCATTTTAGGCACTTCATGTAAGTGGGATATACATACTGTATTGTCCTTTAGTGACTGGTTATTCTCCTTGAAACTCAGCCTTCAAGTTTCATCTATGTTGTAGCATGTATCAGAATTTCCTTCCTTTTGCCTTTCCGTGCTGCCTACGAGGGTTCCATCCGGCGTTGTTCTGGATTCTTATCGTAATTTAAAGGGAAACTTTCACAATGTCTGGAGCCCTTGATGTCCTGCAAATGAAGAAAGAGGATGTCCTTAAGTTCCTTGCAGCAGGAACCCACTTAGGTGGCAGCAATCTTGACTTCCAGACAGAACAGTATATCTATAAAAGGAAAAGAGATGGCATCTGCATCATGAATCTGACAAGGACCTGGGAGAAGCTTCTGCTGGCAGCTCGTGCCATTGTTGCCATTGAAAACGCTGCTGATGTCAGTGTTATATCCTACAGAAATACTGGCCAGAGGGTCATGCTGAAGTTTGCTGCTGCCACCGGAGCCACTCCAATCGCTGGCCACTTCACTCCTGGAACCTTCACTAACCAGATCCAGGCAGCCTTCTGGGAGCCACGGCTTCTTGTGGTTACTGGCCCCAGAGCTGACCATCAGCCCCTCACAGAGGCATCTTATGTTAACCTACCCACCATTGCTCTGTAACACAGATTCTCCTCTGCGCTATGTGGACATTGCCATCCCATGCAACAAGGGAGCTCGCTCAGTGGGTTTGATGTGGTGGACGCTGGTTCAGGAAGTTCTGTGCATGCGTGGCACCATTTCCCTTGAACACCCGTGGGAGGTCATGCCTGATCTCTACTTCTACAGAGATCCTGAAGAGATGGAAAAAGAGCAGGCTGCTGCTGAAAACACTGTAACCAAGAACGAATTTCAGGGTGAATGGACTGCTCCAGCTCCTGAGTTCACTGCTACTCAGCCTGAGGTTGCAGACTGGCCTGACGGCGTGCAGGTGCCCTCTGTGCCTATTCAGCAGTTCCCCACTGAAGACTGGAGCGCTCAGCCTGCCACGGAAGACTGGTCTGCAGCTCCCACTGCTCAGGCCACTGAAGGGGCAGGAGCAACTACTGAATAGTCCTAAGCTGTTCTTGCACGGGCTCTTACGCAACATGGAAATAAGGTTGATGGAAAATAAACATCAGTTTCTTAAAAAAAAAATTCCTTCCTTTTTAAGTCTATATAATATTCCTATATATAATATGTGTATATATAATATATAATATATTGTATATTATATAATTATATATAACATAAATAATATTACATAAACAATATATATACTATATAAATAATATATTTCTATATATTATATATAGGAATATTATACAGGCTTAAAATATTATAAATTATATAAACAGGTAATAAATAATATTCCTATGTATATAATATATAGATTTTGTTTATGCATTCATCCATCAGTGGGGACTTGGGTTCTTTCCATCTTCTCAGTGCTGCTATGGGCATGAGTATACACATCTCTGTTTGAGTTCCTGCTTTCAAGTCCTTGTCTATATACCCAGAAGTGGGATTGCTGCATCCTGTGGAAAGTCTATGTTTAATCTGGGAGGAGTCATCATCCTGTTTTCCACAGCAGTGGTGCCATTTGACATTCTTACCAACAGGGCACAAGAGTTCCCATTTCTTCACATCCTCACTCACATTTATTTTCTTTTTTATAATAGTTATCCTAATGTGTGTGAAGTGGTATTTCGTTGTGGTTTGGATTTGCATTTCCTTAGCGATTAATGATGTTGAGCATCTTGTCATGTACTTACTGGCCATTTGAATATCTTCTTTGGAGAAATGTCTATCCAAGTCCTTAGGTAACTTTACATTTTTGAAAAACTCCTTGATGCCCTGAAGGTTGTCATTGGGGACCATTTCTCTCTGAGATTTCCTGCAGCCCATCCCTGCGCTTCGCTTGCTCCCAACACAGATGTTCCTCTGGGAACAGGAGGCAAGATGGGAAAGGGAGCTGGAAAGACAAACATCGCCCAGCCTTGGGACCAGCCTGGAGAACTTTGCTCTTAGGGATTTCAAGCTTGTTGCTTGAGAAATTCAGAAACTCAAGCTAAGCTGTGGCCAGTATGCCATGCTTCCCCCAAGACAGAGAGGCCATCTTTGAGGGGACTTTGTCTGGCCTGGGAGGGCCACTGACACTGGCAGGAATGTGCAGCCCCTGCCTCCAGACCTGTCTTCGGGCCCCAGCTTGTGATTTTCTAGGGAGAACCTGCTGCCCACTGGCCACATGACACCTACGGTCACACGCACAGGCCTTTCTGCTGATAGGAAAGATTGTAATCACGTCTGTAACTGGAAGGTATGTACAGGGCTGGGCTCATCATCCACCTCAGTTCAGAGTTTATTGCCAGGACCAGCCTCAAGGCCCTTCTCCTGTTTCATTCCTCTTCCCCACTTCATCTCTGGGCCCAATTCCTGTCCCCACCTCCCCCTCACCCCACCACGGCCATCCATCGCATCAGACATTGTGTCTGATGTGTATCCTTGCATCTTTGTCAAACGCATGTTTGTGTGTGTGTGTCTTTAATATACACTGTCCTGTGCTAATAAATTGCATTCTCTTTCAAACTTTATTGGTCACTTAACACTACATTTTAAAAACCATTCATACTTTAGTATGTGTTTCTAATTCATAGAGGATTCCATCCTGGCTTCCATATCTGGGAGATAGACAAAAAGGTACCGCCATTTCCTGATACACCTGCACTCTTTTTTTTTTTTTTGAGTCTCACTCTGTTGCCCAGGCTGGAGTGCAGTGGCGCCATCTTGGCTCACTGCAACCTCCGCCTCCTGTGCTCGTGCGATTCTCATGCCTCAGCCTCCTGAGTATCTGGGATTACAGGCACCACCCCCATGCCCGGCTAATTTTTTGTTATTTTTAGTAGAGGCAGGGTTTCTCCATGTTGGTCAGGCTGTTCTCAAACTTCTGACCTCAGGTGATCCACCTGCCTCAGCCTCCCAAAGTGTTGGGATTACAGGCGTGAGCCAACGCGCCAGTCCCCGATCCACCTTTAATCTAATCATCTATGCCTTCACTTGCTCTTTCTATTGAACTATCTCTTCCTGAGAAGGTGGCTTCCTTAAGATCTCCAACTACAATTGTTGAGCTGTTTCTTCCTACAGTTCTGCCAGTTGTTTCTTTCAGAGTTTTTTCAAGACTATTGTTTTACATGTGTGTGTGCGTGTGTGTTTGTCCATTTTATCATATGCTATATCCCTCTTTGATAATATGATGGTTTTACCTTCAATTATGTTTTTTAGCTGTTAATATCACTACTCTTTCTTTGGTTCATATTTACCTACTATATCATTTATCTGTCTGTTTCTTTTCAGTCTTTCTCTATCCTTTTAAGTATATTCCTCACAGTTCTCAGTATCAAGACTAAGAGTTTCTGCCTAGATATTTTCTGCCTTTTTATTTAGCTACTGACATTTTATTTATAGTTATTATTAATACTGTTACTTTAGGACTTATTTGTATCTTATTTTATATATCCTATTTACCATATGTTTTGTTAACTGTTTTCCCTTTCCTTCTGCTGGTTTGAAAGTGTGTTTTAGAACCCTGTGAAATGCACCACTGAAGAGAAGGCTTTTAGGAGTCATGGTGACCGAGAACATCACAGTATCCTGGCTGGGGTCCTGGAACAGAACTGGGCATTCGTGGAAAAACTTGAGAAATCCAAATAAAGTCTTCAGTTCAGTTAGTAATGTTATATCAATGTTAATTTCTTAGTTTTGGTAAATATATTGTGGATGCATAAGATGTTAACATGAAGGAAATCTGTACTATCTATACTACCTTTACAGTTCTCCCACAAATCTAAAGTTATTTCCAAATAAAAATTTTAAGATACATCTATGTTTAAAAAGTACATGTATGCATGTATGTATGAGCAGGCAACAAGAGATTATCAGGAATGAACAGATAGCTTTTTAAAAACTTTTGAAATGAAACATACAAATCTTAAAATACCAATTAGGGAATTGGGAGTTAACAAGCTCCCAAAGTTGCAACCCTGAAAGACAAATAGAAGAAAAACATAAAGGAAGCACAAGTGAGGATGTGTGTGTGTGAAGATGCATGTGTATGTGTAGCCAGGTCCTCAAAAACGTAGAACAGAGAGGATGAGGGAAATAAAATATTCACAGAGATAATGGCCATGACATCTTCAGAACTCGTGAAAAACATATCAGAAGTCTAGGAACAAAAATGCATCCCAAGCAGGGTAAGTAAAAATAAATCCTTACCTAGACACATCTCAGTGAAAATGAAAATGCAAAAGACAAAGGTAAGATCTTAAAGACAACCAGAGTGAAAGGGCAAGTCACCCACAAAGGCTAACAGTTAGAAAGACAGCCAACTTCTCAGCAGACACAACAGAAGTCAGAAGATAGTGAATACAGTCTTGCAAATGTTGACAGAAAATAACTGTCAACCTAGAATGATGAACTCTGCAAGACTATCTTTCAAGATTGAGGGTGGCAAAAATGGGGAGTTTGTCATCAAGAAAGTTGAACTAATGAAAGAAAAAAATGGATCTCAGAAGAGCAATCTAAGATACAGGATAAAAGAGAGAATGCTGAGTAAATGGAAATAATGTATATAAATTCTAATATTGTCTTTAAAAATTATAGTAATTGTATTTATAGATATCATCAAATTGCTCTACTCAGAGGCTTTCCAGTTTATAGTCACCAGCAACATAAGGAAGTACCCATTTCCCCATCTCTCTGATAGTGTGATTTTTACTAAACCAATAGTTGAAAATGGTATTTCAGCTGGGCCTGGTGGCTCATGCCTGCAATCCTGGCACTTTGGGAGGCCAAGGTGGGTGGATCGCTTGAGCACAGGAGTTTGAGATCAGCCTGGGCAACATGGCAAAACCCCATCCCCACGAAAAAAAAATTTAAAAAATAGCCAGGCATTGTGGTGTGCACCTGTAGCCCCAGCTACTCAGGAGACTGAGGTGGGAGGATCACTTGAGCCCAGGAGGCCAAGGCTGCAGAGAGTCGAGATTGTGCCAGTGCACTCCAGCCTGGGCAACAGAGCAAGATCCTGTTTCTAAAATATATACATATAAATAAAAATTAGCATGTGGTATGTCTTTCTATATATGTAAATCATCTTTTGTATCTCTTAGAATTTTAAAATTTAATTCATAAATATGTTTCATGTATCACATTAAGTTTGTTCCAAATTTTTTCATTTTATGTCATCATTGTTTGTTGCTTTTGTTGTTGTTGTTTTTGTAAATGGACTTAAATGAACTTCTATTAGTTTTTCTATTAATAACTAGTTGTTGTTTACTTATGTGAAGTCTATAGTTTCTGAATATTAATATCAAACTAGACACTTTACAGAATTATTCAGTAAATTTACTGAATTTAATTTTACTGTATTATTGTAACACTTTCTTAATAGATTTTATTTATTTATTTATTTTTTAATTTTGAGACAGAGTCTCACTCTGCCGCTAGGCTGGAGTGCAGTGGTGTGATCTCGGCCCACTGCAATCTCCACCTCCCGGGTTCAAGCAATTCTCCTGCCTCAGCCTCCTGAGTAGCTGGGATTACAGGTACCCGCCACCACACCCGGCTAATTTTTGTATTTTTAGTAAAGACAGGGTTTCACCACGTTGGCCAGGCTGGTTACGAACTCCTGACCTCAAGCAATCCACCCACCTCGGCCTTCCAAAGTGTTGGGATTACAAGCATGAGCCACCGCACCCAGCTAGATTTTATTTTTTTAGAGCAACTTAAGGTTCACAGCAAAACTAAGTGGAAAGTACAGAGATTTCCCACATGTCCCCAAACCCTCGCCACACATAACACCTCCCCGACCATCCTGCACCAGAGTGGTACATTTGTGACAGCCGATGAGCCTACACTGACACATCATTGTCAACCAAAGTCCACAGTTCACGTTAGCGTTTACTCTTGGTGTTGCCTGTTCTATGGGTTGAGACGTGTCCTGACATCTACCACTGTGGTATCATATAGGATAGTTTCACTTTCCTGAAAATCTTGTGAGCCCTACCTATTCATCCTCTCTCCTGCAACCTCTGACAACCACTGATCTTTTTAATGTCTCCATAGTTTTGCTTTTTCCAGAATGTCATATAGTTGGAATCACATAGTATATAACCTTTTCGGATGGGCTTTTTTCACTTTAGTAATAACGTGTTTAAGATTCCTCCATATCTTTTCACAGCTTGACAGCTTATTTCTTTTTAATGCTGAATAATATTCCACAGTCTGAGTGTACCAGAGTTCATGCATTCACCTATTGAAGAACAGCTTGGTTGCTACCAAGTTTTGGTGATTATGGTTAAAGTTGCTGTAAACATTCATGTACAGGCTTTTTTTTTTTTTTTTTTTTTTTGAGACAGAGTTTCGCTCTGTCACTCAGGCTAGAGTGCAGTGGTGCGATCTCGGCTCACTGCAAGCTCTGCTTCCCGGGTTCACGCCATTCTCCTGCCTCAGCCTCCCAAGTAGCTGGGACTACAGGCACCCGCCACCACGCCCAGCTAATTTTTTGTATTTTTAGTAGAGATGGGGTTTCACCATGTTAGCCAGGATGGTCTCGATCTCCTGACCTCGTGATCCGCCCGCCTCAGCCTCCCAAAGTGCTGGGATTACAGGTGTCAGCCACCACGCCCCGCCTCATGTAAGGCTTTTGTGTAGACCTGAGTTTTCCGTTCATTTGGATAAATATCAAGGAGCTCGACTGCTGGATTGTGTGGTAAGAGCATGTTTGGTTTTGTAAGGAACTGCCAACTCTCTTCCAAACTGGCTGTATACCGTTTTGCATTCCCATCAACAATGAATGGCCCTTCCTATTGCTTTTCATCCTCACCAGCATTTGGTGTGTAATTTCTGAATAAAATCCTTTGTGTTTTCCAACTATACATTTATTTTGATCTGAAAATAATAATTTTTCCTCCATTCTGATTTCTCTATCTCTATATTCTACCTCTTGTCAAATTATATTGGCTAACACATCCAGAAAGATATTAAGTAATAGCTGTAAAAATGGATAAACCTCTTTTGTTCTTGACTTCAAGTTTGGGAGAACTTTTATTGTGTCCCCATTAAGTGTGACGCTGGCTTTTATACTGAGATAAGTATATTGTCTCGTATTAAGAAAATATACATGTTCCTATTTTATTAAGAGTGTTTACCAGAAATAAACTGTTGAATTTTTCAGTATCTGTGGGGATGATCACATCCTTTTTCTCTTTTATATGCTAAATATTAATATGATCAATCACATTGATAGATTTCATAATATTAAACCATTCTTAAATTTCTGGAAGGTAACCTTTTTAGAAAAAAATCTCCTTAGGTCTGGCACGGTGGCTCACACCTGTAATCCCAGCACGAGTCAGGCGGATCACTTGAGGCCAGAAGTTCAAGACCAGCCTGGCCAATGTGGTGAAACCCGTCTCTACTAAAAATACAAAAATTAGTTGGGCGTAGTGGCGCATTCCTGTAATCCCAGCTACTCAGGAGGCTGAGGCAGGAGAATTGCTTAAACCCCGGAGGAAGAAGTTGCAGTGAGCCAAGACTGTGCCACTGCACTCCAGCCTGGGCAACAGAGTCAGATTCCGTCTCAAAAAGAAAAGAAAAGAAAATCTCCTTAAATTCATAAAAACAACGAAACTTATGTGTGCCCTTATCTCTGAAGAGAATGTTAAATAAAGGCACAAATAAGAAAAAGCTGCTCATGAAGTGCTCCTGTGTTTTTGGCACACCCAGGTTCCTCCACATATGGAAAACCCTGGGACCTTTTGGCTAGAAAGACAGAGGCAGAGCGCCCACGGGGACCTCCCTGCGAACGCAGAGCTTTGCTTAGCTTCAGTTCAGCCCAGGAACTGTTTATCTGAGGACCCGCCTCAGGCCGGGAGCTGTAGGGCTTGGGGCCCCCTCCAGCCTCCAGGTGACTCAACACCACTATTAGACTCACTAGGCAATTCTGGGAATGATCTGAGATCTTTCTAATGTTTCTCAACTTCTTTCACAATGCTGGGGGCCCAAAGCCAGCCCTGCGCTCCTGAGAAAGGAGTCACAAGGAGCAGAAGGTCAGGGTCAGCGGGGCATGGTGAGTCTTTTGAGTTTCTTGGGAAATGCTTCCTGGGCTCAGCAAATACAAAATGGGAGCCTTCTGCTTCTACAAATCAAACTCCTGTGATTGCCCCCTCTGACGTCAATTCTTTTTTTTTTTTTTTTTTTTTTGAGACGGAGTCTCACTCTGTCGCCCAGGCTGGAGTGCAATGGTGCAATCTGGGTTCACTGCAACCTCCGCCTCCCGGGTTCAAGCGATTCTCCTGCCTCAGCCTCCCGAGTGGCTGGGACTACACGTGCACGCCATCATGCCCAGCTAATTTTTGAATTTTTGTACAGACGGGGTTTCACCATGTTGGCCAGGCTGGTCTTGAATTCCTAACCTCAGGTGATCCACCTCCCTCGGCCTCCCAAAGTGCTGGGATGATAGGCGTGAGCCTCCGCACCCAGCCCCTCAATTCTGATGCTCTCTTTCTAGCCCTCTCTTCCCAGCTCTCATGGGCCCTTGGCCCCAGGTCTCCAGTGGCAGGTCCGGGCGGGCTCCTGGGCCGACTACTGCAGGCTCAGGTCATCCGCGCCGTAGACACAGCCTGGCCTCCCAGATGCTGGGCAGCCTGGGCTGCGCAGAGAACCCAAAAGGCTTGCAAGGAGCCCCAGCCGGTGAGTCCGTGGAATGTGTTCGTGATTGGCTGAGATGAAGCCGAAGGGAAACAGCCCAGGGCAGGGACACTGCAAGCATTAGGTAGAACCATATGAAATTGCAGATAATTTGCTGTTTTTGACCTACGAAAAACCAGCATTATCACACTGTTCAACCAAACCCAAAGGCTGCCTTTGAGACCCCAATAATCACAGAACCGATTCTGTGGTGCCACCCAGTGGTCAGAAGAAGAAAACAGGGCTTGATTCTTAAATGATGATGCTGACAGCGATGATGCTGACAGTAACAGAATAAGTGACGTTTCTGGAGCTTCCACGACGTGCTGGGAATAGAAGTTTCACACAAGTGATTATTTAATGTTACTGTGTTTGTCGCAACAATCAAGTATACTTATATAATACAAACAGCTCTCCTGAGGTAAGCAGGTAGGTAATATTATTCCCATTTTAGAGGTGAGGAAGATGAGGCTCGGGGGATTTAACAAGCGGCGCAAAATCACACAGCCGAGGGAGGCAGACCCAGGTTTGAGCTCAGAGCCTGGCTCAGAATCATGTTCTTCACATGCAGGTTCCCTTTCCACGTTAGGGAGAAGGTGAGGCTCCCAAGCCAGAGATCTGAACTCTGGGAGGTCCCCAGGCAAGACTGACCTAGGTGCACACACCGGAATTTCTCAGCCCTTCAGATCACATCAGAACAGAGGATGAGCCGGGCGTGATGGTGGCTCATGCCTGTAATCCCAGCACTTTGGGAGGCAAAGACGGGCAGATTGCTTGAGCCCAGGAGCTCCAGACCAGCCTGGGCAACACGGTGAGACCCCATCTCTACAAAAAATACAAAAATTATCCGGGAGTAGTGGCGCTTGCCTGTAGTCCCAGCTACTCAGAAGGCTGAGGTGGGAGGATAGCTTGAGCCTGGGAGGACGAGGCTGCAGTGACCTGAGATCAGGCCACTGCACTCCAGCCTGGGTGACACAGCAAGACCCTGTCTCAAAAACAAAAACCAAAACCCAAAGAACAGAGGATGTTAGTGGAACCATTACAGCAGGATATTAAAGTAATAGTTTCAGTCCCGGCACGGTGGCTCACACCTGTAATCCCAGCACTTTGGGAGGCTGAGGCAGGTGGATCACCTGAGGTCAGGAGTTTGAGACCAGCCTGACCAATATGGTGAAATCTTGTCTCTACTAAAAATACAAAAATTAGCCAGACGCCAGTTACTTGGGAAGCTGAGACAGGAGACTTGCTTGAACCTGGGAGGCAGAGGTCGCGGTGAGCCAAGATTGTGCCACTGCACTCCAGCCTGGGTGACAGAGTGAGACTCCACCTCAAAAATAAATAAATAAATAGTTTCAAAAATTGCATTAAAGGAAGTTCATTAAAATAAAAAAGAAAACTGTGTGCTATAAAGAACATTGATCAAGTAATTGTTGGCTTTGTGAAATTCATTCTGGAAAATTATCTAAAAATTAATCAGTATTTGTATAATTTGGATTCACTGTTTTGATTCAAATCTTCTTGAAGGATAAAAATATCCTTCAAATCCTTTGAATGGCAAGGTCCAAACATTACCATTCCATGTTGCCATGAAACACAGTAGCGGGCGGGTAGAGGCTGGGAGGAAAAAGGCTGCTTGCCAGTCAGGCTGAGGAAATGGCAAAGCAGGCAGGATGCGTCCTCCCCCAGGGCTCCTAATATGGGCTCTGGGCAGCGGACTCCCCGTGAACGCAGAGTCAGGAGGAAGCCACAATGGCCAGTCTCTGCAGATGTCCCATGAGCTGACTCCATGGGACTATCGGCGCCATCGTGGCCTGAGAGGGTCGGGGCTATATCAGGTGTCTTACCCCCAAGACATTGAGCTGTGTGGCTTCCTAGAGATCACTGGTCATAGTACAGATGGGGAAGCCGAGGCACCTGGAGAGGAATCAGCTGACTTGGGGTTACACATCTAGTGGGTGGCAGAGCCAGGACTGTTACCCAGGCTCTGACTTCCCGTCCAGATCCTTCCAGCTCCTCACCGAGGTCAGAAGCGCTGCTGCTCTGACCTGTAACTTGGTGAGTTAGGAAAACCACAGGAAGGCCAGACCAGGACTTCAGCTGTTCCTGAGCCTGGTGCTGCCTGGGAACTTTGTGCCACTCCATGTGGGCCTGGGGCAGAGAAAGAGGAAGACAAAGATGCTTACAGCATGGGCTCTGCACCCATCCTCCAGCTTCCTACAGTGTCTTGGCACCCTTTGGGTGCTCAGTCGTGCTTACCAATGGTGACAAGGACAAGGAAGAGGAAAGGTGAGAGGGGACAAAGGAAGGGGAGAGGACTTGATGACAGGGAGAAGCAGGGCTGGACTATTTGAGGGAAGATTACAGTGAGGCTGACCCAGAGAAGGTCTTAGAGTTACTCAATTACATCTCAGACTAAGGAAAGGCTCTTATATTAGGGGCTGTTTCTCATTTTAAGTTTTGTGGGCCGGGCACGGTGGCTCACGCCTGTAATCCCAGCACTTTGGGAGGCCGAGGTGGGCAGGATTACTTCAGGTCAGGAGTTTGAGACCAGCCTCGCCAACATGGTGAAACCCTGTCTCTACTAAAAATACAAAAATCAGCCGGGCATGGTGGTGGGCGCCTGTAATCCCAGCTACTTGGGAGGCTGAGGCAGGAGAGTCGCTTGAACCTGGGAGGCAGAAGTTGCAGTGAGCCGAGATCGCACCACTGCACTCCAGCCTGGGTGACAGAGTGAGACTCTATCTCAAAAAAAAAAAAAAAAGTTTTGTGTATCTATCCAAACTTTTACAATTGTGCACATATATTACTTTGGTTAAAAATGTAAATTAAAGGAGAAAAGACTTCGGTCAAACACAGAACCTAAAGGGTGACAAAGCGTTGCTGTGGCAGCTAGAGAGGTATAGATCCCCAGCAGGCAGGTGCCTGAGGGGATGCAGATAGTACCTGCCAGCTGGGCCAGAGAAAAGAAGGGGCCTTTTCCCTTCTTGCCCCAGCAGGGTTCCACAGTAACCTTATTTGTCCCATGGATCAACCACTGTCCTCATCAGAGGCTCTTAACCTTTGTGGGGTCATGGGCCTGTGAAATCAGAAACCCTATTTGCCCCAGGAAAAACAGTGTACATGTATGCATACCCATAAAACTGTCCGTCTAACTCCCTGGGTTTACAAGCTCCTGGTTAACCCCTGTTCCATGTGCTGATGTCCAACCAGACTGTTTTCCCAGTCCAGACTTCCCTTCTGAGCTTTAAACCCACACATTCAACTTTGCTCTGCAGGGAAATCTCCCAACAGTACCTCAAAGTGTCAAGTAGCTAAAACCAAAGTTAAAATCCCCCTAAATCTGCTCCACCTCCTGTGCTCCCTGTCTAGGGACTGGAACTATCATCCACCCATTTGCCAAGTATGAGATCTGCTGTCAACTTGGAGCAGTGGTTCCCAACGCTGGCTGTACATCAGCAGCCACCGTGGAGGTCTGTAAAACACAGAGGCCTGGGCCTCCCTGCTGGCCCTCAGACACAGGGCCTCTGGCAGGAAGTCCAGCATGGCCAGTCTGAAAGAAGGCTGAGAACCACTCCCCCAGACAGAACATCTTTCTGTCAGTCTCACTTCAAAACAGTCACCAAGTCCTGTGGCTTCTACCTACTGAATTCCGTGGCATTTATTTAGAATAGGTCATTCTGAAGCACGATACAAAAGTCAACTCTTAAAACAAGATAGACCAAGCACGGTGGCTCATGCCTATAATCCCAGCACTTTGGGAGGCCAAGGCAGGAGGGTTGCTTCAGGCCAAGAGTTTGAGACCAGCCTGGGCAACTTAGTGAGACTCCACCTCTAACTAAAAGAGAAAACAAAAAGGATAATCAGAGGAAGTTTCCCTTCCTATCATCATCTCCCAGTTACTGGCCAGCCTGCCTCCATTTTGACCTCCTTCAGTCCTTCCTCTGCAGCCAGAGCCAATGTTCCAAACTGCCAATCTGGCTGTGTTATTTCCCTGCCTAAAGCCTTTCAGTGGCCCCTCATCACTCCCAGGATAAAGCGCATGCTCCTTAGCAAAGCACATGAGGTCCCCGCCCCACCCCAATCTGGGTCCTGCCTACTTCTAGCTCTACGTTTTCCCCACACCCCGCTATACCTACACACTCCACAAAAACACAACTCTAAGCTACCAACAGGCCCTCCGCCTGCATTCCTTTGTTGCCCCTCTGGGAAGGCTTCCTGGACTAGACCTGGCTGGATTAATTGGGTGCCCCCTTCTCAAGGTGCCCAGAGCACCTCCTGCTTATCTCCAGCACTGGATTAACCACAGGTGATTTTTGACAAAGGTGTCAAGGTAAAGATAGCTTTCTCGACAAATGGTACTGGAAAAGTGGATATCTAGATCTATATCTAAAAATGAGCCTTGGCCGGGCACGGTGGCTCACGCCTGTAATCCCAGCACTTTGGGAGGCCAAGGCCAGTGGATCACTTGAGGCCAGGAGTTCGAGACCAGCCTGGCCAACATGTTGAAACCCTGTCTCTACTAAAAATACAAAACTTAGCTAGGTGTTGTGGTGGGTGCCTGTAATCCCAGCTACTCAGGAGGCTGAGGCAGGAGAATCACTTGAACCCAGGAGGTGGAGGTTGCAGTGAGCCGAGATCATGCAACTGCACTCCAGCCTGGGCAACAGAGCGAGACTCCATCCTTAAATAAATAAATAAATAAATAAATAAATAAATAAATAAGACCCTTGATTCTTACCTCACACCACACATAAAATTAGTTTGAGTATATCATAGACCTAAACAAAAAGCCAAAACTATACAATTCTAGAAGAAAATATAGGCGAAAATATTTGCAACCTCACCTTAAGGTAGGCAATCAAGGAAAATGTTTAATAAATTGGATGCTGTCACAATTAGAAACTTCGGCTCTTTGAAAGATAACATTAGGAAAATGAAAAAACAGGTGGCTGTGGTGGTTCACACCTGTATTCCCAGCATTTTGGGAAGCTGAGGCAGTAGGATCACTTGAGCCCAGGAGTTCAAGACCAGCCTGGGAAACATAGCGAGATCTCATCTCTACTAAAGATAAAAAATTGAAATAAAAATAATTAGCCAGGCCTGGTGGCGTGTGCCTATCATCCCAGCTACTCAGAAGGCTGAGGTGGGAGGATCACTTGAGCCCAGGAGTTTGAGGTTGCATTTAGCTACAATTATACCACTGCACTCCAGCCTGGGAGACAGCATGAGACCCTGTCTCATGGAAAAAAAGAAAATGAAAAGACAAACCATAGAATGCTATGGGCTCTCATACATTGCTGGTGGTAATGTCAAATAGTGCGACCACTTTGAAAAACAATTTCTTACCATGCAGCTGGGCGCGGTGGCTCACGCCTGTAATCCCAGCACTTTGGGAGGCCAAGGCGGATGGATCACGAGGTTAGGAGTTCAAGACCAGCCTGACCAACATGGTGAAACCCCATCTCTCCCAAAAATACAAAAATTAGTTGGGCATGGTAGCACACGCCTGTAATCCCAACTACTCAGGAGGCTGAGGCAGGAGAATCACTTGAACCCAGGAGACGGAGGTTGCAGTGAGCCAAGATTGCACCACTGCACTCCAGCCTGGGCAACAGAGCAAGACTCCATCTCCAAAAAATAAAAAAAAATAAAAAAAAAAAAGGCTAGGTGTGGTGGCTCACGCCTGTAATCCCAGTACTTTGGGAGGCCGAGACGGGTGGATCACGAGGTCAGGAGATCAAGACCATCCTGGCTAACACGGTGAAACCCTGTCTCTACTAAAAATACAAAAAAATTAGCCAGGCGTGGTGGCAGGCGCCTGTAGTGCCAGCTACATGGGAGGCTGAGGCAGGAGAATAGCATGAACCCAGGAGATGGAGCTTGCAGTGAGCCGAGATGGTGCCGCTGCACTCCAGCCTGGGCTACAGAGCAAGACTCTGTCTCAAAAAAATTAATTAATTAATTAATTAATTAATTAAATTAAAAAAAAAGACTCACCATGCAACCAAGCCATCCCACCTACTTCCAGGCATTTTACCCAAGAGAAATGAAACATATGTATATTCAAAAAACTTTCTAGGAAGGCTCAAGTCAGTTTTATTCACAATGCCTTCAAACTGGAAACAACCCAGACATCCAACAACAACCCCGCATCCTCCTTTGGGGTCCTGAGAGGGTGCCTCCCCAGCAGCCCAGCTTGGCCAACTGTAGTCCATCCATCAATGTCCAAATGGACAAACAGCCTGTGGCATATCCATACAATGGAATACTACTCACCAGTGATAAGGAGGGAACTTGATACACACTCTAGTAAATACTTGAAATTTTAGGTTGCTTCAGTATCCATTTTGAGTATAGGGTTAACAATTTCATACTAGAAGCAGGGCTTAGTCACCTTGGATACAGTTTCCAGCTCTCTGCCTTCTCCCAGTTTCTCAACACATTCATTCCAGATATCCGGTCCTATGTAGCCACCTCCTGGTAACTGCCTCCCTGTGGGATGTATACATACAACCAACTAGACTCACCCCACTGACGCCCACACCCTGCATGAACTATGCAGATATGCGCCAGTGACCACTCCTAAGTCACAAGGTGGCCCCACAGGACTCCAGTCCTCTCACTCTAGGTGAACCAATTAGAGCTCCCCTTGGGAAAACTGCTCGAGTAATGCCCTGGACTCCAATAAAAGCCTCAGCCCACAGGTCCGTCTCTCTCTGGCTCCCCTCCACGACGATTGTGTACAGTGTCCCCAAGACCTTCCAGATGGCCCTCAGTGTACCCTCTTCCCCTGTGGATCTGTAAGTAATAGAACCACTTCTGTTAGTTCCTGTGTTTCGTTGTGTTGCCTGCTCTGTGTCATGCCTGACTGAGATGCTCAAACCTAACGTTTTCCCTGGTCAGGGCTTTTCCTAGAGAGCAGCTATCTTGGTAGGAGTAAACTAGATACAGGTCAGACAAGAAGCACAAGGAGATCTGCCAGGATAAATGTGTCTCCTGGGAGAGGGACACCCGGTCACAGGTCAGCCAGGATACAGCAGTACCCCATGAAAGGCCCACTGCAAACACCCACGACCAAATCCCAGGAGCCCTGTCAGGGCAGAGTTGGCCTTTACAGTGGCTCTCCAGGGAGGCCTCAAGACCAAGGTAGAGGAAAATACAACACACACACGCCACATGGGTGACGCTCAGCTGCATCGTGCTAACCGAAGAAAGCCAGGCACAAAAGACCACACAGTGAATGGTTCTCCTTGTATGCAATTCTGAGAAAGGCAAAGCGCAGTGACAGAAATCAGGTGAGCAGTTGTCTGGAACCAGGGTGGAGGGGAGGTGAAGGATTAGCTGCAAAGGGGCAGGAGGGTACTTTTGGGAGGAGAGGACTTCTTGAACGGGTTGGGGGGAGGCTAGCCTGGTGGTTTCATGTGTCAAAAGTCATGGAACTGAGCCGGGCATGGTGGTGGGGCCTGTGGTCCCAGCTACTCGGGAGGCTGAGGCAGGAGGATCGCTGGAGCCTAGAAGTTCAAGGCTGCAGTGAGCCGAGATCGTGCCACTGCACTCCAGCCTGGGCGACAGAGACCCTGTCTCTAAAAAATAAAAGAAAAAATTCATAGAACTGTATACGTCCATGTACTGTACTTAAATTTCCTGGTATTTGTCGTATATATAATACCTCATATCTTAATAAAGTCGTTGTTTTTAATGTGAGGGTTGCTATGGGGCATGGAGGGTGATCCGGCTCCCGACCCTCGGAGGCGGCGTGGGAGTCGGAGGCGGGCGGGGAGGTCCGGTCCTGCGGTTCGGCCTCGCCGGGGCTCCTGCAGCGCTCTCCCGCCAGGGGGCAGCGTCGGGCCGGCCGCGCGGGCGGGAAGCTTCAGCGACGGGGACGCGGTGGTGCCGTCTTCCCCCCGCGCGGTGAGGGGCCGCGTCGCGCCACCCCGCTCTCAGCAGAGCCCGCAGCGGCGAGGCCACCGGTTAGGACAGGGGTGCCCGCGCGTCGCGCCGCAGCTCCCGGGGACCTGGAGCCCCGTCCCGGGAGGGAATCTGGCCCCTGGGCACTGGCTCTCCGTCCACGCGGCGGCCTCCCTGCAGCCCCCTAGGGCCGGTCGCCCGTCCCCGCCTGCGGAACGCGGAGGGGGCAGCACGGCCCGCGCCCGGCCACTCGGACCTGCTCCCCGGCGCCGCGTGACCGTGTCAGGGCCCCGTCAGCCTCGCCGTGCCGACCCCGGGGCGCCTCCACAATGGCTCGGAGGCCACTGATGCCTGGATGCCTGGGTTGCACGAGGCTCTCCCACCCCGACAAGCCCGCCGATCCCACAGGCACGGGCTGAGGAGAGGGAACCGCCGCGCCTGCCCCGCGCGCCCTCGCCGACCCCTCTGGGGCGCACTTTCCCGCGGACGCCGCTCTCGCGCGCAGGGAGAGGCCCCTCAGGGTCCGCTCGGAGCAGCTCCTGCGGGCGTGGCGCCCAGGTCAGCGTCCTGAGGGGGTGGCGGCTGTTCTCTCAGCCTCCTCTCGACTTCACCTTCCTGTCAGGTCCGGGGCTGGCGGGTTCCCAGGCACTCACGCCGGGAAACACCTCACACACGCTGATCACTGCGGGGCTCAGCAGCCTCCCTGTGCGCTGAGTCACTTGTCAGGAGTGACTCCATTGTGAGGCGTTTCGGGCCACGGAGCAGGACCGGGGGCCGCACTCCGGGTCCGCGCCCTGCCCTCGCCGACCTCTCGCTCGTGGAAGGGGGACGGCGGCGGCGGAGCTCCCCGCCACGGAGAACCCCGAGATGGTCATTTCGAACAAGAGAAGTGTGGCCTGGGGGTTTCTGGTTCAAGAGCCCCCCGCGCTGAAGGGCTGTTCGCCGAGGAGGGGCTGCCGGGGAGGGAGCCTGAGCGCGGCGGGGCGAGACCCGTCCCCGCCTGGCGTTGCCCGGCCCGAGGAACGGCGGCGCCCCCAGGACCCTCCCCAGCGTGGCCCCAGCTCGCTCCGGGACCGCGGGGCCAGGCCGGGCGGGAGCGCGGGGACGTACACGGCGGCCCCGCCCGCGCGCCCCTCCTCCCTCCCGGCCGGCCCTGCGCAGGCGGCGGTGGCCCCAGTCTCCGCGCTGCTGAGGCGCGCCCGGCCGCTCCCACGGCCTCCCCTCCGCCCTGCGGTCCCGCCGCCTCCGGGGCCGCCTGGGACCCTGGCCCTCGCCGGGCAGGACGCCGCCAGCGCTGAAGGCGCAGCCCGGAGGCCGCGCGGGTGAGTCGGTGCGCAGCCCCAGCGGCTCCAGGGGAGCGGGTGCGGGGAGGGCGAGCGGACCACAGTCGGCTCCGTTCCCACCTTGCGCGCAGCCGGGAGACCAGCAGGCCCAGCCTCTAGAGAGGAGGGCAGGGGAGCTGGGGGCCGCCCCCCACGTTCTCGCGGGCACCTGTCCCTAGGCCGGGGTCCGCTGGCTCGGGGCACTGACCCGCCCCGGACCTAGGGGGACGGAGGCAGCGGTGACATTTGCCCAGGAAGGGCGGCCGTGGGTAAACTCCGCTCCAGAGCACGGGTCTGGGCCCAGGTTGAAGCCTGGGGTTGAATCCGCTTCTGCTAGAGGCCAGTGTTCTCAGGGAGGCCCATAACCGGACTGGATCTCAGTTCCCCCAGGTATGAAACAGGAACAGGGCAAGAGGAGGAAACCATGCCACGCTGCAAAGCTCTGAGCACGAAGCCGAGAAGAATGTCGGCTCCCGGCCTCGGGGGCTGCACTTCGGGCCAGGCCTGCACTCCCAGGATGCGAGGATGGCCTCCTGGCCCAGGGTTGGCATGGGGGCGCGGAAAAAGCAAAGGCTGCCAGGGAGCACCCAGCGCTCCGGTTGGTGGTCATGGGGCCTTTGCATGGGACTCACAGTGTGGCCGGGAAAGTTCTGTAATGAGGACATTTCTCATCATTCCTTCTTTTCAAAAGTCATTCGTCAGCCCCAGACACCTTTGCCTCGGAAAACTGGGAACTACTTTCAAAATCCTTAACACCCCCATCTCCTGCTACAGATCAGAGTCCCCACTTTGCAGAGGCGCACTGCAAGGTCGCGGATGGTTAAATGGTGCGCCCTCCTTGATGAAGATGCCTTGCTCTCTTTCACTCTCTTTATGTGTGTTTACTGTTGTGTGTTGCGTTCTCTGTGAAGCGAAGGATAAACAAGGGCCCTTTCAGGCAACCGGAGGAAGAAGGCAGCCAGCATCAGATCTTCCCATGCTTCAAGGTGGAGCACCCTGCAGGGCTTACTGCAGCGCTCAGGGTCAAAGTGAGGATGCAGTGTGGCACCAAAAGGCAAATGTACTCTGGAGAGCCACTCTCACCTTGTACCCCTGGAGTAGACCCCGAGGACTGGAGGACTGGAAAAAGATCTTAGTCCTGAGGGCCGGAGAAGCAGCCTTTGGTGGTTGCGCAGGGGCCCGGCTTTTCCCGCAGTCTTAAAGCCTGCTCCAAATGCCAGATTCAGACAAAGGGGCCGAACCTTGGGCCCGCCGCCTTCTTCCATAAGCCGCAACCCAGCAGCTTTGTTAGGAAGTTTACATATGAAGGTAGGGACCTTTCTTGGAATGAGCCACACGCGATGGCTCTGCCATTCCGGACGGTGCTCGTTCACTGCTGTCCCTGGAGCAGACACGGTTCTGCGCACACACCTGGGCGCCGGAGAAACAGGGCACCAAAAGCGGGCCCAGGCCCTCGGACTCAGGGAGCTGGACACGTGTCCCCATCACCCGCGGCTGGCGGGAGCAGTGTTTCTACTCCCTTCCCTCCCCTCCTCCCGCCCCAGAGATGTGCTGTCTTTCCCGGCCTTCCCCCGCGCCCAGCACAGTGGTTTCTGCTTGGCTGTACCCCTGTCTCTGAGACGGTCTCTCCCTGCTGCTTGCCCTACACATTCTCCCACACACGCGCGGGATGCCCCTGTTGGCGTGGTTGTCAATGCCTGCTCCCCTGCCCCACAGTCCAATCTCCACGACTCTGGGCCCTGTCCCTTAATTCTAAAGCCTTTCGCTCACGAGCCCTCCCGACGACCGACCCCCAGGAGGCTACTGGAGATGCAGGATTTGGACCTGCGCCTGACCCGCACCCTGATAGATCCCTCTGAATGAATGAATGAATGAATGAATGAGCAGGCTGCATCCTGATTAGGTTAAGGTGAGTGGTTGCCACGCTTGGCGTTGGCTCTGTCCCCTGGGATAAAAGGCGAGAGGCAGCCACATGGACAGCTCCTCCAGTGGGGTCTCAGACTGGAGAGACGCCAGCGGGAGGGGGTCGTTCCCTAGAGCTCCCGCATTTGTTATGGTCGATGTCCCACTACGTTGTCACCTTCTCCGGAGGACCTCCTGCTCTGTCCTTGACAGATGGGCCCCAGTGGGCCCGCCCAGGCTGGAGATGAATCTCAAAGGGATTCCATGCCTGGGAGACCTCAGCCAAGAAGGGCACAGAAATAATCAGACAACAGTCAGTGCATGGCGCCTGCAGAGTTTTGCACAGGGTCCTTCAGAAGGAGGGTTAGGGAAGGCTTCTTGGGGGTTAGGGCAGTTAGGCAAAATGGATAAAGAAAGCAACCACTTATGTCTGCATATTTTCTTCATTTCATCTTCACAACAGCCCTGAGATAGGTACTCGTTTTACAGCTGAGGTATAAATTGGGGTTCAGAGAGATTGAGTGCTTTCACCATGAACAAGTGACAGAGAGCAAGGACTTGAACTGGGTTACTTGACGCCACCGCTGGTCTTAACCTCCATGTTATTAGTGTATTGGGTAAGTGAAACCATGTGAGCCGAGAAGCTGGGGTGAGAAACAGCACAGAAAAGAGGAGAGGGCTGCAGAAAGGCGTGATGTTTCTGGAGCACCAAATTCTACTCACGAACACAGGAGTGGAGGCGGGAAGGGGACACTGGAAGCTGTGGAGGGCCTTGTCAGCCACAGTAAGGAATGTGGACCTGGTCCTCAGGGTGGTGAGGGGATGGCCCCCCATCCAGAGTTTTCTCACAGGGGAGTGATTCAGCCTGTCTCTGCCGCAGTCAGGAGGAAGGATGCAGTGAGAGAGGGAAAGTGGAGGGGCGGATGGCGGTGCAGTCTACTCCAGGTCATGCTTCTTAACATCTCCCTTATTACTCATACACGGAAAATGATTGCTGTTGTATGACACACTGGTTAACAAAGGAGGGGGCTGTTTGCAGACAGAAACAACCAACCCAGGGCCTCCAGCCATCCAAAGATTCTGCACAGCCAGCCACCCCTAAGGCTAAGAAATCCCAGGCACATGCACACCAGTCACAGCATACCTGGACTCAGACAATGACAGTGGAAAATGAGGAACAAGAGCTGGGTTCAAGGAATAATTAGCAAGCAACGTTGGCATTACATAGTGCAGGGACAAAGGAGGAGGGAGATAGCCCGTGGGATTCTGGACAAAATTGGGCAAATGGTATGACATGGTTAGGCTTTTGTGTCCCCGCCCCAATCTCATCTTGAATTATAATCCCCAAGTGTTGAGGAAAAGACCTGGTGGGAGGGGATCGGATCATGGGGTGGTTTCCCCCATGCTGTTCTTGTGATAGGGAGTTCTCATGAGATCAGATGGTTACATAAGCGTCCATCATTTCCTTCACTCACACTCTCTCTTGCCACCTTGTGAAGAAGGTGCCTGCTTCCCCTTCTGCTATGACTGTAGGTTTCCTGAAACCTCCCCAGCAATGTAGAACTGTGAGTCAATTAAACCTCTTTTATTTAGAAATTGCCCAATCTTGGGCAGTTCTTTATAGCAGTGTGAGAATAGATTAACACAGTAAATTGGTACCAGGGGTTTGAGACACTAATACATGGTAGTTCCCTCATTGCTGTAGGGAGTATGGGGACAGGGCTGGTTCCACGGAAGGTGATGAGTTCTTTTGGGCTGCCCTGTGTTTGAAGTAGGTACAGAAGCCTAACAGGCAGTGGAGCAGGGCAGTGGAGTCAAACAGACCAGGTCCAACTTCCAGCTTCACCAACTTATTAGTTCTGTTACCTTTTGCAAAAAGCCTGTTCATTTGTCTGTAAGACAGGGATAAGAATAGGTTTATAGAGGCTGAGGTGGGAGGATTGCTAGAGCCTGGGAGGCGGAGGTTGCAGTGAGCTGAGATCATGCCACTGCACTCCAGCCTGGGTGACGGAGCGAGACCCTGTCTTAAAAAAAAAAAAAAAAAAAAGGATAGGGTTATAGACTTGTCATAATTAAATAAGATAAGGTACAAAGCCTGGAAGGTAATATGTATCTAATAAATGGCAGTGCTAGACTGGGCACGGTGGCTCACACCTGTAATCCCAGCACTTTGGGAGGCCGAGGCAGGTGGATCATGAGGTAGGAGTTTGAGACCAGCCTGGCCAAGATGGTGAAACCCCATCTCTACTAAAAATACAAAAATTAGCCAGGCGTGGTGGCGCACGCCTGTACTCCCAGCTACTCAGGAGGCTGAGGCAGAAGAATCGCTTGAACCTGGGAGACAAAGGTTGCAGTGAGCCAAGATCGTGCCACTGCACCTAGCCTAGGCGACAAGCAAGACTCCATCTCAAAAAAATTTTAAAAAATGGTAGTGCTAGGCCGGGCGCGGTGGCTCATGCTTGTAATCCCAGTACTTTGGGAGGCCGAGGTGGGCGGATCACGAGGTCAGGAGATCGAGACCATCCTGGCGAACACGGTGAAACCTCGTCTCTACTAAAAATACAAAAAATTAGCTGGCCTGGTGGCAGTCACCTGTAGTCCCAGCTACTCGGGAGGCTGAGGTAGGAGAATGGCGTGAACCCGGGAGGCGGAGCTTGCAGTGAGCTGAGATCGCACCACTGCACTCCAGCCTGGGCGACAGAGTGAGACTCCATCTCAAAATAAATAAATAAATAAATAAAAATAAATAAAAGCAAACAGAAAAAGGTAGTGCTATTATTATTGTTATACTATTCCTTATTATTATCAGTAAATCCGAAGCTCAGAAAAGAAGCAATTTCAGAAGGCATCAAGTAGAAATGGAAACCATGAGAATAAATGAGATGATCCAAAAGAGTGTATATGGAGGACATTGAAGACCAGGAACATTGACATTTAAGGGGTGGACAGAGGAAGAGGAGCCTAAGAACAAATGGCCTGAGGAGGAGGAAAGCTGTGAGAGCCCGTGGAAGCCACGTGTAGCAGCCACACAGCTGATCCTCTGCCTCCTTCCTCCTTCCTAACAGAACCTGTTGTTAGGGTAAGCTCCCACAGTCCCAGCTCCAACCCAGGACGTGAGTCTTCATCAGTAATCTCATTTCCCTTGCCAGTGACTGGTTTGGGAAGATGTATTTGATGCAGTTCTGTTCAACAGCACTTGATAAAAAGTCTGCTGGTGAACTTCTGGAAAAGATTTCCTTGATCTTAAAAAGAAATGCAGGTGCAAATCAAAACCACAATGAGATACCACTTCACACCCACTGAGATGGCTGGAACCCAAAAGTCAGATAACAAGTGTTGGTTAGAACTGTCATACATTTCTGGTGGGAATGTAAAATGATACAGCCACTTTGGAAAACAACCTGGAAGTTTCCCCAAATGATTAAACATAAAGTTACCGTAGGATGCAGGGACTTTACGTATATACCAAGAGAAATGAAGACATATGTCCACGAATAAACTTGTACACAAAAGTTTATAGTAGCACTGTTTACAATAGCCAAAACATGGAAACAACTCAGAGGTTCATCAACAGATGAATGGACACACAAAATGTGGTATATCCACACAATGGGATATCACTTGGCCATAAAAACTAAGGACGTACTGATACCTGCTACAATACGGATGAACCATGAAAACATTCTGCTAAGTGAAAGAAGCCAGCCACAAAGGCCTCCAGACTGAGGGGGGCCTGCCCCTCCACACCTGTGGGTATTTCTCTCAAGGTGGAGATGAGAGACTGAGAAAAGAAATAAGACACAGAGGCAAAGTATAGAGGAAGAAAAGTGGGCCCAGGGGACCGGCGCTCAGCAAGTGAGGACCTGCACTGGCACTGGTCTCTGAGTTCCCTCAGTATTTATTGATCATTGTCTCTACTATCTCAGTGAGGGGGATGTGGCAGGACTATAAGGTAATGGTGGGGAGAGGGTCAGCAGGAAAACATGTGAACAAAAGACTGTGTCATAAATAAGTTTAAGGAAAGGTGCTATGCCTGGATGTGCACATAGGCTAGATTTATGTTTAACTTTACATAAACATCTCAGTGCAGTAAAGATCGGTATTGCCGTACAGTAAAGAGCAGTATTGCCGTGCAGTAAAGATCAGTATTACCACCAGCATGTCTCACCTCCAGCCACAGGGCAGTTTTCTCCTATCTCAGTAAATAGAATGTACTATCAGGTTTTACATCGAGACATTCCATTCCCAGGGGAGCATGAGACAGATGCTTTCCTCTTAACTGCAAAGAGGCCTTCCTCTTTCAGTAATCTTCCTCAGCACAGACCTTTTATGGGTGTGGGGCTGGGGGACTGTATGGTCTTTCCCTTCCAACGAGGCCATATCTCAGGCTGTCTCAGTGTGGGGAAGCCTGGACAACACCCAGGCTTTCTTGGGCAGAGGTCCCTGCGGCTTTCCACAGTGCATTGTGTCCCTGGGTAATCGAGAATGGAGAATGGCAATGACTTTTACCAAGCATACTGCCTGCAAACACATTTTTAACAAAGCACATCCTGCACAGCCCTAAATCCATTAAACCTTGAGTCAATACAGCACATGTTTCTGTGAGCACAGGGTTGGGGCTAGGGTTACAGATTAATAGCATTTCAAAGCAGAAGAATTTTTCTTAGTACAGATCAAAATGGAGTTTCTTATGTCTTCCTTTTTCTACATAGACACAGTAACAGTCTGATCTGTCTTTCTTTTCCCCACACAGACCTTACGATTTCATTCATATGAAAGTTCAGGATAGGGAACTCTGTAGAGACAGAAAGTAGATTAGTGGTTTCCAGAGTCTGGGGTGGTGGACAAGGATGGGAGGTGATGACTAAATGATACGGGGTTCTTCTTGAGTGATGAAAATTTATAAAATTGACTGTGGTGATGGTTGCACCTGTCTATGAACATACCAAAAACCATTGAATTGTACGCTTTAAATGAATTATATAGTATATTAATTATATTTCAATAAACCTGTTTTAAAAAGAGATAGCCTCAAAAATACAGACACTTCTCAGTGTTGTCATGTCTGGATGGGATGGCTGGAACTGAGGATTATGTCCACACAAAGAGAAAGGCAGCATCAAGGCTGACCTGAGAAGCGGCAAGGGACCCTGGCAGTACCAAGCCTGGTTGTTTTTTTATGTGACATGATGAATTGTTTCCTGCTTTTTCTTTTAAGAGATGGGGGTCTCGCTGTGTTGCCAGGCTGACCTTGAACTCCTGGGGTCAAGCAATCCTCCTGCCTCTGCCTCCCAAGGAGCTGGGACTACAGGGGTGCACCACCATACCTGGCAACATGATGAATTGTTGAAGCAGCTCGCATTGTTTTTGTTGTTGTTGTTTACAAACAACTAAATGTTTTATGCAAAAAGGAGTTAATATAGGGAATTAGCTGCTTACAAAACCTTTGGAAGGCTGGGTGATCAAGCTCTAGGCTGAATCGCCAGGAATGACTCCTAGAACACTGCAAAACTGACCAACGGAGCTACTACTTCTGTCCCCTATCAGGAAAGTGAGGACTCAGGAGACCAACACTGGAACTATTGCATTCAAGAACACAGCACTTTAATTATGACTCAGGGTTAGAAAGCCATTGCCAAACCACCACAGCCACCTGTCAGCAGCACCCAACGAAGCCGCTGAATGAACGTGGAATACTACTTCAGAAACTGTATCCATCTCCTATACCTTACTCACTAGAAGAAAACAGTCAAAGCAGCAGGAAGAAGGTATTTATTTGACTTCCACCTTCCAGATGTCTCTCATTTAATGACCAACTTATTTGCTCTTTATTCCTACTTCCATCTCAGATCTTCTATCTGGAACCATTTTTCCTTCTGCCTGATATATATTCTTTATAATTTTCTGAATATCTTCTTGTGAAGACCTTTCAGTTTTGGTTTTCTTGAAAATATCTTTATTTTGTCCTTGTTTTTGAAAGATTTTTTTCCTTCTGGGCATAAAGGATAGGCAGGTAGTTGTTTTCTTTCTTTTCTTTCTTTCTTTCTTTCTTTCTCTTTCTTTCTTTTCTCTCTTTCCTTCTTTCCTTCTTTCTTTCTTTCATCTTTTTCTTTCTTTTTTTTTTTTTGAGACAGAGTCTTGCTCTATCGCCCAGGATGGAGTGCAGTCGTGCAATCTCGGCTCACTGCAACCTCTGTCTCCCAGGTTCAAGCAATTCTGCCTCAGCCTCCTGAGTAGCGGGATTACAGGTGCACACCACCACGCCCAGCTAATTTTTGTCGTTTTAGTAGAGACAGGGTTTCACCACGTTGGCCAGGCTAGTCTCAAACTCTTGACCTCAGGTGATCCACCCGCCTCGGCCTCCCAAAATGCTGGGATTAAAAGTGTGAGCCACTGCTCCCGGCCATTATTTTCTTTTAGCAAACGAATATTGTCATCCTTAAAGGCCTATTGGCTGCAGCCACTTCTGATACCAAATGGTGAAGGTTCAGTACAAGAAATAGAAGCCAGCAGAAAAGGAATTTGATACAGGCAAATAGGTAGTAAAAATCATTCGGTACACTGAAAAATGATCTCTATTTGGGCCTCCAGGAAAAACTCTCTGAACACCCAGAAGTAACTCCATAAAGGAGCGACCACTCCTGTAACAGTCAGGCTACTGTAAAGCCACCTGTAGAACTTAGCTGGGTTCCGTAACACAGCACTGTGGCCACCATAACTGCAACTGTGTCCTCCATTCCCACAAAGCGGGGACTGGATAGTGGAAAGCTGATGCACGAACACCCCATGTCTTCAACGATCTTGTTTCCCAGGAGAAAACAAAGAAAACTGCAAAAAATATGGCCTGTCTCACATCTGCTTTCTAAATTCTGAAAACCTAATTTGCATAACCCAACTTCAAGAGTATCCACAAAATGTAGCTTTGTGTTTCCTACCCCTCACAGTACAGTAAGACACCCTAGAAGGAGCTAGGAATAGTGGAAGGATCCCTGCTGTCAAATGGCAGGCAGTGTGGGGGCCTGAAGTGGCCAATGGTTTTGACAACGCGGAAGCCAAGAAGGCGAGAGCCCCCTCTCTAAAAAAAATTGAAATTAAAAAGCGAGGAGGGAATTCAGTGAATGCAGATGGTTTGAGGACCCCTGTGAAAGGAGGAGGAGAGAAAGGTAGTAGTAGAAAGAGGGGACATACAGTTTCAAGGGAGTTTTGGTTGGTTGTTTTTCTAAGAATGGTAGAGAGATGAACGTGTTTATTGATGGAAAGGAAGGTGTAAACCAAAGAGAACAGAGGGAAGGAGTAGATGCATGATGGAAGGAGAACTTGCAGCTGGTGGGAGGGGATGCTCATGATATATGGAAAGATGGTCATACTTTGCTAAGTGACAAAGCAAATTTTAAAGCAAATATTGTATGATCCCCTTCCATTTACAAATATATAATAGATACATTGAAAATACTCACTGAATTGTCAGACATCCCTTATAGAGACAAAACTCAATTTCAATGTTGCAAAGCTACACTACTGAGATGGAGCAGCCCCAGGCAATGGCACAGGCTTGGGCAGGGTGTGTAGTAACTGGAGGGCAAAATAAGAGTGGGTGAGGGTGAGGGTGAGATAGAGGACAGCAGAGCCACGCTATCGAAGGCCACATGCCCATGAGACTGGCTTGCTCCATCGCGGAAGTCACGATGCCAACTCGCCTACCCTCCCATATGCTGAGGAACAGGCTTCCATCAGTCCTTCCGGAGCCCAGCTCAGAGACCTAGGTATAGCATCCTCCATTCCCACTCACCCTCAGCAGATGCCTTCAGCAGTTGTGGAGATATACAAGTTCCCCCATAGTAGTTTTGAGACACATCCTGTGATTGCAACACAGTCCCCTTATGTTTCCTGCCCCCTCCCCCAAATCATGACCAGAAGGATCCGCTGACCAAGGCTGTCCCTTAAATATATGACTTCCTTGAGAATAACTTGACACGGTTTAAACTAATTCAGCTTTTCTCAATCCCTGTCTTAACTCTCAACGTGACTATTTCTTATGCCAACATTATGCCAAAGTGTAGATATATAAGAATAAACAAATATAATCCTATATTTTCCAAGAAAATCATATATCAAAATGTTAACAGTGTTTTTTTTGTTTGTTTTTTGTTGTTTTTTGTTTTTGACGAAGTCTCGCTCTTGTCCCCCAGGCTGGAGTGCAGTGGCGCGATCTTGGCTCACTGCAAACTCCGCCTCCCAGGTTCAAGCGGTTCTCCTGCCTCAGCCTCCCGAGTAGCTGGGATTACAGGCGCATGCCACCATGCCCTGCTAATTTTTGTATTTTTAGTAGAGATGGGGTTTCACCATGTTGGCCAGGCTGGTCTCAAACTCCTGACCTCAGGTGATCCGCCAGCCTCAGCCTCCCAAAGTGCTGGGGTTACAGGCGTGAGCCACTGCGCCTGGCCTAACAGTGTTTTTTTGAGTGACAGAAACTGCATGTAATTTCCATTTTCCCCTTTTGGCTTACTGCACTTTTTACTTTTTCTACAACAACCTTGTATTATGTTTATGCATAGAAAAAAAAATAAAGGTTGTTAAACAGGACACAAGTGGAAAGTTGTCCTTGAATTATAAAAGGAATAAAGTGCTGAAAATAACTAAAATGCTGGATAAAATAGTATGTAAGCCGAATAAAATGTCAGTAATACTTGGGCATGAAGACAGGGACTTAGAGAGGTATGCAAAGCGCAGGAGCCAGATTTGGACTTGAGGATACATACAAAACTGTGAATTTGAGAGTATCCTTGGCTTCCTCATTATCCAAACCACTGGCCACTTCAGGCTCCTACATTGCATGCCATT
Source organism: Pongo abelii (assembly GCF_028885655.2). Lineage (NCBI taxonomy): Eukaryota > Metazoa > Chordata > Mammalia > Primates > Hominidae > Pongo > Pongo abelii. Next base: position 207,438,246 of record NC_085928.1, on the reverse strand, counting down.
TGACAGCAGGGACCCCTTCCACTATTCCTATCTCCTTCTAGGGTGTCTTATTGTACTGTAAAGGCTAGGAAACAAAAAGCTATTTTTTGTAGATACCCTCAAAGTTGGGTTATGCAAATTAGGTTTTCAGGACTTGGTAGCTTCTCGGGACTAGCAGGACAGAAAATAAAGCCTACTGCCCACCAGGAGGGAAGCCCAACAGGAGACTCCCCGCAAAACTGTGACTCTAGAGGGCCACATTCTAATATAAAGGTGGCCTAAGAAATAAATTCGGCTGGGCACGGTGGCTCACGCCTGTAATCCCAGCACTTTGGGAGGCTGAGGGCGGTGGATCATGAGGTCAGGAGTTCGAGACCAGCCTGGCCAACATGGTGAAACCCCGTCTCTACTAAAAACACAAAATTAGCTGGGTGTGGTGGCATGCGCCTGTAATCCCAGCTACTCGGGAGGCTGAGGCAGGAGAATTGCTTGAACCCGGGAGGCAGAGGTTGCAGTGAGCTAAGATCACACCACTGCACTCCACCCTGGGTGACGGAGCAAGACTCTGTCTCGGAAAGAAAAAAAAAAAAAGGAAGAAAAAAATTATTCCATCCCTACAGGACTGAAAGGAAAACTGCCCTTGTTAGATCCTGATGCTAATCAAATTGAGCTCGGGGTGGGGTATCTGTCTTCAGAATTTGTAATCATGAGCCTGCCCTCATGAATTTACATGACCAGGCACTATCCCCCTTCCTAAGAGATACACACACACACACACACACACACACACACACACACACACACACACAAAACCTGGAGCCAAAAATTTGATTAGAAATGGTCCTAGGCTTGTAATGCCCACAGTTACCTGAGAGAAGCAAGTGTAAATCCTTTCAAGAGGAATTCAGAAATTTGCCTTCATCCCTGACCTTTAAGAATTCCCACAGTAATATTCCAAAGAAAATGAGCAGCCCCTAAATAAAATAATTCACTAACTATACAAATAAACAGGGCACTATGAGTGAGATCCAGCAGAAACAAGTCAGCAGATTCAGATCCAGACTTTAGATGCTGGAGTTATCAAACCTAGTATATCCAACAAGTATGTTTGATATCATTTAATAAGTGAGAGTCTTGAAAATATCACAAAAGAGCAAGCAGATGTGGAAAAAAATCAAACAACTTGTAGAAATGAAAAATATAACAACTGAAATTTAAAACTCCATAGACAGATTTAACATGTAGATACAGCTGAAAGGATGATGATTAGAGACATGGTAGAACAGAACTTATCTGACATATAGCCAAGAGAGCTAAAGATATGGAAAATATGAAATAGAACTTAAAGAGACATGGAAGATAGACTGAGAAGGTCTATGATATGGTTTGGCTGTGTCTTCACTCAAATTTCATCTTGAATTATAGCTCCCATAATTCCCACGTGCTGTGGGAGGGAGCTGGTGGGAGATAATTGAATTATGGGGGTGGTTTCCCTCATACTGTTCTCGTGGTAGTGAATAGGTGTCATGAGATCTGATGGTTTTATAAGGGGAAACCCCCTTTGCTTGCTTCTTCTCATTTGCTTGCTTCTCATTCGTTTGCTTCTCATTCGCTTTTTGCCTGCTGCCATGTAAGACGTGCCTTTGCCTTCCACCATGATTGTGAGGCCTCCCCAGCCACGTGGAACTGTGAGTCCATTAAACCTCTTTTCCTTTATAAATTACCCAATTTCAGGTATGTCTTTATCAGCAGCATATAGTCTAATGAAGGATTACTTTCTATAAATGACAAAGGGTCCTAATCCACAGGTTCGAGAAGCCAAAAAACTTTCGACTATAATAAATAGAAAGAAATGTGCACCCAGAATAATCATAGTGAAGACACATAATATAGCATACTAAATATTAAAATATTAAATAATATATGGTATTTTATAGCATATTGGAAACTGAGTATATGTAACTTCCAAACTGTTAGAGAGAAAAGAGAAAAAATACTAATACAAAAGAAGGCAAGAAAGGACAACAAAAAGTTGAAAAAACAAGAAAAGAAAACACAACATAAGATGGTACAAATAAATGTATCAATAATAACACTAAATTGGCCAGGCGCAGTGGCTTATATCTGTAATCCTAGCATCTTGGGAGACCAAGAAGGGCAGATCACCTGAGGTTAGGAGTTCGAGACCAGCATGGCCAACACGGCAAAACCCCGTCTCTACTAAAAATACAAAAATTAGGCAGCCATGGTGGTATGCGCCTATAATCCCAGCTACTCGGGAGGCTTAGGCAGGAGAATCGCTTGAACCCAGGAGGGGCAGAGGTTGCAGTGAGCCAAGATCATGCCACTGCACTCCAGCCTGAGCGACAGAGCAAGACTATCTCAAAAAAAAAAAAAGAAAGAAAGAAAAGAAAAGAAAAGGGTGGAAAATGATGTAGCAGGTAAATACTAAGTTTCCAAAAAGTGTGTATAGCAACATTAATATCAGAAAAAATATATTTTAGGACAAAACAGAACTAGAGATTAAAAGATTACTATATAATGATAAGATATTCAATTTTCCAATAAGGCATAACAATTATAAACTTCTACAAATATAATAATATAGCTTCAAAAATGAACTAAAATTGACAGAATTACAAGGAAAATTAGATAAGTCAACTACTTCATGAGCTAGTTCAACACACATTTCTGTGATTGATAAAATAAGCAGTAAAAAATCAATGAATTAAGAATATAAAAGATTTGGGCCAGGCAAGGTGGCTCATGCTTGTAATCCAAGCACTTTGGGAGGCTAAGGTGGGAGGATTGCTTGAGCCCAGGAGGTCAAGACCAGCCTGGGCAACATAGCAAGACTTTGTCTCTACAAAAAATTTAAAAATTAACCAAGGATGATGGCACATACCTGTCTTCCTAGCTACTCAGGAGGCTGAGGTCAGAGGATTGCTTGAGCCCAGGAGGTCGAGGCTACAGTAAGCCATGATCGTGCCACTGCACTCCAGACTGGGCAACACAGTGAGACCCTATCTCAAAAAAAAAAAAGATTTCAACAATGCAACTAATAAGCTTGATCTAATGACAATTTATAGAGCTCTATATCCAGTAAGTATAGAATGTATGGTGTTTTCAAGCATCCATGGAATATCTACAAAAATGACCATTAAAAATTAAGTCCTTCAACCATAAGACATTAGTGGAAGAAGAAATTACAATGGCAATTAGAAATATTTAGAACCAAAAGTTGATGAAATTATTACATAGCAAAACTTGTGGTGTGCAGTTAATACTATATTTAGAGGAAAATGTGTAGCCTTTAACACTTCTCATAGAAAATAAGGTTCAAAATTAATGAGCTGTGTTCATATCAAAAGATTTGACATAAAACAATGAAATAATCACCCAAAAGAGTAAAAGGAAAGAAAAAATAAAGACGAGCAAAGAAATTAAAAACAAGGGCAAAAGTTGATGTTTTGAAAAAATTCGCAAAATCAACAAAATTCTGGTGACGATTATAAAGAAAGAAAAAAGAATGCACAAGTAAACCAATATTAGGAATAAAAATAAGTTTAGAATATAAGCTACAGTACAAACTACAGTTAGAAGATTTAATTTCTAATGTTTGATAGCAGAGTAGGGTAACTATAGTTAACAATGTTTTCTTTTTAAAAAAATTTTTACTGATTGATTGAGACAGAGTCTTGCTCTGTCCTCCAGGCAAGAGTGCTGTGGCGTGATCTCAGCTCACCACAACCTCCACCTCCTGGGTTCAAGCAATTCTCGTGCCTCAGCCACCCAAGTAGCTGGGATTACAGGTGCACACCACCACATCTGGCTAAATTTTGTATTTCTTTGGTAGAGACCGGTTTTTGCCATGTTGGCCAGGCTGGTCTCGAACTCCTGACTTCAAGCAATCTGCCTGCCTCAGCCTCCCAAAGGGCTGGGATTCCAGGTGTGAGCCACTGCACCTGGCTTTTTTTTTTGACAGGGTCTTGCTCTGTCACCCAGGCAGAAGTGCAGTAGTGTGATCATAGCTCACTGCAGCCTCAAATTCCTGGGTTCAAGTGATCCTCTTGTCTCAGCCTCCTGAATAGCTGGGACTACCAGCACACACCACTGCATCCAGCTATTTTTTCGTAGAAACGGGGGTCTCACTTTGCTGCCCAGGCTGGTCTGAACTCCTGGTTTCAAGCGATCCTTTCATCTCAGCCTCCCAAACTTCTGGGATTATAGGGTGAGCCACCTGACATTACACCTGAGAGCAAGAACTATTTAAGGTCAGAATTTAAAATATCAAGAAGTCAGGGCAACATCACTATGTCTGGAGGAGGGACAAGCAGGTTGTCAAGCTTGCTTTCCTGTTCAGCAGCGATGCTCTGGACTTACAGATCCGGCATGCAATGGGCTCAGATTGTCACTGCTGTTTGAGTTACATAGCAAAACTTGTGAGATGCAGTTAATACTATAGTTGAGTTGAGGGAGTTAGGATTCTCATCATATAGAGTTACAAATGTTCCCATCACCTTCCAAAAGGCAGGTTCCAGGGTGTGTGAAAGTTGGAGGGAGTGACTGGAAACAATGAGGTTGAGTGTAATTTTTGCAGGGAAATGGGTGGCATCCGTTGACTTTCGCAAGTTTTCAGAAATACAAGCAGCAGCCTGCTATGCTGGCCTGTGGATAGGAGCTGGTGATCAGGATGGGCTGCAAGACCCAGATTTGTTGGGTACCCTAATCTTCCTTGCAAATGTCACAGTGAGCAAATGTCATATTTAGACCCTGTATAAGTCAGGGTTCTCCAGAGAAACAGAAACAATAGGGAATTGGCTTTATCATTTACTATGAAAATTAGCTCCTGCAATTACAGGGCTGGTGAAGTCCCACAATCTGACACCTGCAAGCTGGAGAACCAGGAAAGCTGGTGGTTTAATTCAGTCTGAGTCGGGAGCCTTAGAAACAGAGGAGCCTACAGTGTAACTCTCAGTCCTAGTCCGACGGCCTGAGAACCTGATTCAGGGAGGTGGGTTGGGGGGCACTGGTGTGAGACACAGAGTCTGAAGGCCCAAGAACCAGGAGCACCGACGTCTGAGGCAGGAGAAGATGGCCATCCCAGCTGAAGAGAGTGCAAATTCATCCTTCTTCACCTTTTTGTTTTATTCAGACCCTCAATGGGTTGGATCATGCCCACCCACATTGGTGCAGCTGATCTTCTTAGTCTACCAATTCAAAGGCTAATCTCAGCCGGGCGCAGTGGCTCACGCCTGTAATCCCAGGACTTTGGGAGGCCAAAGTGGGCGGATCATGAGGTCAGGAGTTCAAGACCAGCCTGACCAACATGGTGAAACCCCGTCTCTACTAAAAATACAAAAATTAGCCGGCTGTGGTGGCGTGCACCTCTAATCCCAGCTTCTCGGGAGGCTGAGGCAGGAGAATTGCTTGAACCCAGGAGGTGGAGGTTGCAGTGAGCCGAGATCATGCCACTGCACTGCAGCCTGGGTGACAGAGCAAGACTTCATCTCAAAAAACAAACAAACAAACAAAAAAACCACAACAAAGGCTAATCTCTCCCTGAAATATCCTTATAGACACTACCAGAAATAATGTTCTACCAGCTATCTGGGTATCTCTTAGCCCAGTCAAGTGGACACATAAAATTAACCATCAGACTCCTTAGCAAATATGATCAGCAAGTAACCGAGTTACTCAGCAGAGGCCTCCGTTTCCCCATCTGTAAAACAGGGATCCTAAGACCCACTGCCCCAGACTGTGGAAAGGATTAAATGAAATATGCATGTCAAGTGCCTGGCAGTTAGTGGGCATAGAGTATAAAGTAGCTATTATTATTATTGTCATTTTTATTAAATGACAGATCCATTTCGAGTTTGTTCAGACAGCTGAATATATTATAATTTACATCGTGATAACCAAGAAGTGTTATCCTCAACAGATGCAGATCTGTGGATCCAGCGTAGCATCTGTAGCAGCTGGGACATCATTCCAGGTTTTGGGCCCGGTGTGTTGGCAACAACTGGATCTGAAGATGGCAGTCAGGGTGCTTTGGGGTGGCCTCAGCCTGCTCCGAGTGCTGTGGTGTCTCCTTCCGCAGACGGGCTATGTGCACCCAGATGAGTTCTTCCAGTCCCCTGAGGTGATGGCAGGTAAAACTCCGCATGTGTGGCTGAGACAAGTTGCAGCAGAGTCTGGTTGAGAAGCTGGCGGGAGACTTTGTGGGGAGGGAGTAGCATGTCTGTGCAGACGAGTAGTAAATCAACAAGCAGAGCATCAGCCTCTCTCTCTGGGGTAAGAACTTGGAAGTGGGGACTTCATATCTCCTTCCCGAGTGGTGACACTGACCTTCTGGGTAATGCTAATAAACCACCAGTCTCTCTGATGTATCCCTGCTTAGACCAACAATACAGGTCATTTAGAATGAGAGCTGTGTTGGACTTCCCAGGGGAACACTTTTAGAGTTAGGCTTCCCCAGTGTTTGGCAAGAGCTTCCATAGGGCTGTGATCTGAGATCGTGAAACTTCTCTTCTGTAGATTCAAGTGAGGGGTGAGGCAACCCAGACCTGGGACACTCACTTATCTGTTAGGCGGTGTGGGACACATCATGAGGCTAATTGCCTTGTCCATGCCATCTCGCCCAAAGGCCTTGAGGCCTTTCAGATGTGACGGGCATGTGGGGTCATCCTTATAGTTCAAGACAGCTGCTTGAGCTCCAGCCATCAAGTCTACAAGCAGTCTTTCCAGCCAACAAAGGAGAAGGGCATTACTTCTCTCTTTAAGGTCATATTTTGAAGGTCGCATGCTTTTTGCCCATTTCTATCACACTGGGCAGAATGTATCATGAGGCCACACCTAGCTGCAAAGGAAGCTAAAAATTATAGTCTTTATATCTGACCAAGTGCCCAGATAAAGAGTCATAAGGAGTCAGACGCAGTGGCTCACACCTGTAATCCCAGCACTTTGGGAGGCCGAGGCAGGTGGATCACCTGAGGTCAGGAGTTTGAGACCAGTCTGGCCAACATGATGAAACCCCATCTCTATTAAAAATACAAAACATTAGCCGGGCATGGTGGCAGGTGCCTGTAATCCCAGCTACTTGGGAGGCTGAGGAAAGAGAATTGCTTGAACCCAGGAGGCGGAGGTTGCAGTGAGCCAAGATTGTGCCACTGCACTTCAGCCTGGGCAACAGAGCGAGACTCCATCTCAAAAAAAAAAAAAAAAAAAAAAAAGTCTAATGAAGGAGGAGGGAATAGATATTTTGGAGGCATCAGCTTTCTTTGCCACAGGGCTCAACAGGTTAATTTTTTTTTAAGTTAAAAGGCTCATCTTCTTTCCCTCACATTGTTTTTTAACCAGAAAAGCAGCCAGATAGATTTGATCCTGGATTTTGCTTCCCTTTCACCATCTAACATAGACAGATAAAACAGCTGAAAGGCTGGAGAAATAAGTAGCAGAATTAAAGAGCCCGAATGATCCCCAGGCTGTATGATCAGCTCGAAACAGCCAGCAGGTGATCAAGCAAGAGACGCTGTGAACAATGAGGCTTGGAGTGGAGCTGCTCCCGCAACCCCACCCTCAGAGCTCTGGGATGTTGGGGCACAGGGTTACAGAACAGGCAGCAAGTATTTCTTAAATTATGTAAGTACTACTTGGATATATTCTTCTTACAAAAAATTTAAGTATCATAGGCAGGGTGCAGTGGCTCACGCCTGTAATCCCAGCACTTCAGGAGGCTGAGGCGGGTGGATCACCTGAGGTCAGGGGTTCGAGACCAGCCTGGCCAACATGGTGAAACTCCATCTCTACTGAAAATACAAAAATCAGCCAGGCGCAGTGGCAGGCGCCTGTAGTCCCAGCTACTTGGAGGCTGAGGCAGGAGAATCACTTGAACCCCAGAGGCAGAGGTTGCAGTGAGCCAAGATAGCGCCACTGCACTCTAGCATGGGCGACAGAGTGAGACTCTGTCTTAAAAAAAAAAAAAAAAAAAAAAATTTAAGTATCGTAAACAAAACTAAACATAAATCACCTCTGACATAACCCCGATGGCTCATCCGCTACCCCTCTTCTCTCCCCCATCTCCTGATAACAATCATTATCAGAGATGGGGCTCTGCAGTCAAGCTTCACGGGTCCTTGACTTTTGAGATCTTAGAACCCTGAGAAGAGGTTAGGCCTCCCCCACCTGCCCGCCTCCCACACACTCTTCCCAGGACACACTGCCACCTCATCTCCCAGGGAGGCACCTCCTGCCCTCTGCACTCTGAGCTCCCCTGCACTTGCTTCTGCTGCTGCTGACAAATCCTCAAAATCCTAGCAGCTGAAAACTGCACCCATTTGTGAGTTCCCAGTTCTGTCGATCAGAAGCGTGGCACGGGCTCTCTGCTCACAAGGTGGACATCAGCGTATGGACTGGGCTGAGTTCTTGTCTGGAAGCTCTCTAATTCTAGCAGAATCTAGTTCATTTCAGCTGTGGAATCTATGGTGCGGTTTCCTTGCTCTTAGATTTCAGAGGCCACCCACATTCCTAGCCAATGGCCTCTTCCATCTTGAAGCCAGCAGTGGCATGTCAAATCCTTCTCAAGCTTTGAATCTGACTGCCACTTCTGTGTCCAGCTGGTGAAAACTCTGTTATTAAAAGATTGTCGCGATTAGGTCCGGTCCACCGCATAGTCTCCCTATTTTACAGTCAGTGCTCCTGTATAACGTAACCTAATCATACGAGTACAGTCCATCGTATGCGCCAGGTGCAGTGGCTCAAACCTGTAATCCCAGCACATTAGGAGGCTGTGGTGGAAGAATGGGTTGAAGCCAGGAGTCTGAGATCAGCCTGAGTAACATAGCGAGGGCTATGATCTCGCCACTGCACTCCAGCCTGGGTGACAGAGACGAATGAAGGGAAGGAAGGGAAAGAAGGGAAGGAAGGGAAGGAAAGGGAAGGAAGGGAAGGAAGCGAAGGAAGGGAAAGAAGGAAAGGAAGGGAAGTAAAGGGAAGGAAGGGAAGGGAAGGAAGGAAGGGAAGGGAAGGAAGGGAAGGGAAGGAAGGAAGGGAAGGGAAGGAAGGGGGAGGAAGGGAAGGGAAGGGAGGGGAGGGGAAGGGAAGGGAAGGAAGGAAGGGGGAGGAAGGGAAGGGAAGGAAGGAAGGGGGAGGAAGGGAAGGGAAGGGAGGGGAAAGGAAGGAAGGGAAGGGAAGGAAAAGGAAGGAATGGGAAGGGAAGGAAGGAGGGAGAGAGGGAGGGAAGGGAGGAAGGGAGGAAAAAATCCATCCTGTGCACAGTCCCAGGGATTATGCAGGGCACACACCGAGGGGTGGGAAATGTGGGGTGCCATCCTAGAATTTTGCCCACTACATCTCTGAGCTTGGTGCTGGCTCACCTCTGCCTCTCTGTCTCTGCAGAGGACATCCTGGGCGTTCAGGCCACCCGGCCCTGGGAGTTTTACCCCAGCAGCTCCTGCCGCACGGTGGTCTTCCCCCTGCTGATCTCTGGCTCCACCTTCTGGCTGCTCAGGCTCTGGGCGGAGCTGGGGCCGTGGCCGGGCCTGGTGAGCGGCTATGTGCTGCTGGTGGGGCCTCGACTCCTCCTCACCGCCCTTTCCTTTGCTCTGGACGGGGCCGTGTACCACCTGGCCCCACGGTTGGGGGCGGATCGCTGGAACGCCCTGGCCCTGCTGTCTGGTTCCTACGTCACCCTGGTCTTCTACACGAGGACCTTCTCCAACACCATTGAGGGACTCCTCTTCGCGTGGCTGCTGGTGCTGGTATCCTCCCATGTAATGTGGGGCCCTACACGCAAGGAGCCTGCACCGGGTCCACGGTGGCACAGCTGGCTTCTTGGAGGCATTGTGGCTGCCGGCTTCTTCAACCGGCCCACCTTTCTAGCCTTTGCTGTCGTCCCCCTCTACCTCTGGGGCACTCGTGGAGCCACAAACCCTGGCTTGAAGTCCCTGACCCGGGAGGCCCTGGTGCTGCTCCCTGGGGCGGCCCTCACAGCAGCGGTGTTTGTGGCCATGGACAGCTGGTATTTCTCCAGCCCCGCTACATCCAGGACCCTTGTCCTTACACCTGTCAACTTCTTGCACTACAACCTGAATCCCCAAAACCTGGCGAGACACGGCACGCACGCGCGGCTCACTCACCTGGCAGTCAACGGCTTCCTGCTCTTCGGGGTGCTACATGCCCAGGCCCTGCAGGCTGCGTGGCAACAGCTGCGAGGCGGCCTCCAGGCCTCGGCACAAATGGGCCTCCTGAGGGCACTGGGTGCCGGGAGCCTGCTGTCCAGCCCCAGGTCCTATCTCCTTCTCCTCTACTTCATGCCTCTGGCCCTGCTGTCTGCCTTTAGCCACCAGGAGGCTCGGTTCCTGATTCCCCTCCTGGTCCCCCTAGTCCTGCTTTGTAGTCCACAGACCCAGCCTGTGCCTTGGAAGGGCACCGTGGTCCTCTTCAATGCCCTTGGTGCCTTCCTCTTCGGCTGCCTGCATCAGGGGGGCCTGGTGCCTGGCCTGGAGTACCTGGAGCAGGTGGTCCATGCCCCTGTGCTCCCAAGCACACCCACCCACTACACGCTCCTCTTCACTCACACCTACATGCCCCCCCGGCACCTCCTACACCTCCCAGGCCTGGGGTCACCAGTGGAGGTGGTGGACATGGGTGGGACTGAGGACTGGGTCCTGTGCCAAACCCTGAAAAGCTTCACCAGACAACCAGCCTGCCAAGTGGCTGGTGGGCCATGGCTCTGCCGCCTCTTTGTGGTGACCCCTGGCACCACCAGGCGTGCCGTGGAGAAGTGCAGCTTCCCCTTCAAGAATGAAACACTTTTATTTCCCCATCTGACCCTGGAGGACCCACCAGCCCTGTCCTCCTTGCTGAGTGGGGCTTGGAGGGACCACCTCAGTCTTCACATTGTGGAGCTGGGGGAAGAAACCTGACAATATGACAGAGCACCCACTGCCCAAGACTCAGCCATAGAAGATGCTGCCCCACCTTCTACTTGGGTAGCTGGGCTGGGACGCTGGGACAGGACCCCGTTCTTCACGACTCCCACTGCTGCCTCTCCTGGGCACAGTTGTTAGCTGTTCTGCCTTCTGGGTGAGCTGGCACTCTTCTCCCTGAGACCAAAGATTTGACCTGTCAGTCTTGATGTCAAGGTCCCCAAAGACCAGGTTAAGTGACGACACCTGTCTGTTCCTGCCCTGTTGCTTCCAGCCACTGTGATGTTTGAAATATGTAATAGTACCTGGTTGTGAAAAAAGACAATGAACTGCTAGTGACATTCCTCGATGACCTCTCCCAAACCTCCCATGATGCCTTACCCTTGCTGTCACGACAACCCTCTGGCTTCCTAAGACCCATCTGCCTATTGAAATATGTGCACGTCAGTGAGACGAAGTAAAGAGAACAGGTGGCCCAGATCCACGGGACCCAACTTCTAGCCCCTTGGTCTGTCACCCCCTCGCTGTATGATCTTGAGAAAGCCCCTTCCACTCACCCACCCCACTTCCCTGTCTGTTGGAATCAGAAGATCTTTGAGGTGTCTGCCAGCTAACATTGTGTCATTCCTGGAGTCCACAGTACACGTCCCCTGCCTCGACAGGCACAGCTCTCACAAAGCTCTTCAAGCATGGAAGTGGGAGTTGTGTTGTACTTCACGGCACTCTGATGCCTGCTGTCTCAGTGTCTGGTTATTATGCAAACAAGTAATGTTTGAAATATATAATAGCACTGGAGATTTTCTCCCTACTTTCTTTTACTCCTATTCCTGAGAGGTGGTGGGAAACTCTCCAACCATTTCTGCACCTTGTCCTTAAGAGTCATTCTCCTGGCTGGGCATGGTGGCTCACACCTGTAATCCCAGTACTTTGAGAGGCCAAGGCGGGCAGATCTCGAGGTCAGGAGTTCAAGACCAGCCTGGCCAACATGGTGAAACCCCGTCTCTACTAAAAATATAAAAATTAGCCAGGCATGGTGGCACGCACCTGTAATCCCAGCTACTCAGGAGGCTGAGGCAGGAGAATCGCTTGAACCCTGGAGGCAGAGGTTGCAGTGAACCGAGATCCACTGCACTCCAGCCTGGGAGACAGAGCAAGACTCTGTCTTGGGGAAAAAAAAAAGGGTCATTCTCCCAGATTAGGGAGCCAGATGTTCTTCCTCCTTAGAAGAACTGTGGGTCTCAAGCCCTCCCATCCTGCCCCAGAGAGCAGAGAACACACAACACTCAGCTAGTGTCTGGTTTCCAGCCTCAATTTTTCCGATGGCTTCAGGCTTTCTAGATTGCACGATTAACTGTGCTGCCTAATCAGAAATGATCAGAGCTGGGTGTGGTGGCTCACACCAGTAATCCCAGCACTTTGGGAGGTGGAAGCAGAACTGCTTGAGGCCAGGAGTTCAAGACCAGCCTGGGCAACAAAGTGCAATGCCATTTCAACCAAAAACAAAACAAAACAAAATTGTGGCTCGGCGCGGTGGCTCGCGCCTGTAATCCCAGAACTTTGGGAGGCCAAGATGGGCAGATCACAAGGTCAGGAGATCGAGACCATCCTGGCCAACGTGGTGAAACCCCGTTTCTACTAAAATACAAAAAATTAGCCAGGCATGGTGGCACGCACCTGTAGTCCCAGCTGCTCAGGAGGATGAGGCAGGGGACTCACTTGAACCCGGGAGGTGGAGGTTGCAGTGAGCCAAGATCACACCACTGCACTCCAGCCTGGTGACAGAGTGAGGCTCCGTCTCAAAAAAAAAACCCCAAAAACAAAAAAAAAAGTTTTTAATTAGCTGGGCAGTGTCATGGGCCTGTAATCCCAGCTACTTGGGAGTCCCAGGGAGGAAGATCGCTTGGCCCAACGGGTCGAGGTTGCAGTGACAGCTAATATTGTGCCACTGCACTCCAGCCTGGGCAAGAGTTAGGCCCTGTCTCAAAAAAAAAAAAAAAAAAAAATCAGAAATTTAGCTAGGAGCTTCAAATGACAGGACATTTCTATATACAATGGATTTCCTAATCATGGGTCCGCTAACTAGCTGGACCGTAGTCTTAGTTTGTATCCCTGACCCTCTAAAATGAGGGGTAGTGAAGGGGTGGGTTGCCCCTCCACACCTGTGGGTGTTTCTCGTTAGGTGGAACGAGAGACTTGGAAAAGAAAGAGACACAAAGTATAGAGAAAGAAAAAAGGGAGCTCAGGGGACCAGCATTCAGCATACGGAGGATCCTGCCGGCCTCTGAGTTCCCTTAGTATTTATTCATCATTCTTGGGTGTTTCTCAGAGAGGGGGACGTGGCAGGGTCATAGGATAATAGTGGAGAGAAGGTCAGCAGATAAACACGTGAACAAAGGTCTCTCTGCATCATAGACAAGGTAAAGAATTAAGTGCTGTGCTTTAGATATGTATACACATAAACATCTCAGTGCCTTACAGAGCAGTATTGTTGCCCGCATGTCCCACCTCCAGCCCTAAGGTGGTTTTTCCCTATCTCAGTAGATGGAACATACAATCAGGTTTTACACCGAGACATTCCATTGCCCAGGGACGGGCAGGAGACAGATGCCTTCCTCTTGTTTCAATGTCAAAGAGGCGTTCCTTCCTCTTATACTAATCCTCCTCAGCACAGACCCTTTACGGGTGTCGGGCTGGGGGAGGGTCAGGTCTTTCCCTTCCCATGAGGCCATATTTCAGACTATCACATGGGGAGAAACCTTGGACAATACCTGGCTTTCCTAGGCAGAGGTCCCTGCGGCCTTCTGCAGTGTTTGTGTCCCTGGGTACTTGAGATTAGGGAGTGGTGATGACTCTTAACGAGCATGCTGCCTTCAAGCATCTGTTGAACAAAGCACATCCTGCACAGCCCTTAATCCATTTAACCCTGAGTTGCCACAGCACATGTTTCAGGGAGCTGGGGGTAAGGTTACAGATCAACAGCATCTCAAGGCAGAATTTTTCTTAGTACAGAACAAAATGGAGTCTCCTATGTCTACTTCTTTCTACACAGACACAGTAACAATCTGATCTCCTTCTTTTCCCCACAGGATAGGAGTCCAGGTAACTCCTTCTATGGCAGGCAGTAGTCTTTTTTTTTTTTTTTTTTTTTTGAGAAAGGTTCTCGCTATGCTACCCAGGCTGGTCTCATCTCAGGCTCATGCGATCCTCCTGCCTCTGGTGGCCCTGCCCCTAGACAGTAGTCTTAATGGCTGATGGTGGGGGGTTGGCGAAGGAAGGCATCGAGTATCAGTAATGCTGCAGAGTAATGCTGCAGAGTAATGCTGCAGAGTAAATGCTGCAGAGCTGTGTTAAGAACTTAGGCCCTGGAGTCAAATGCCTCTGCTCACAAGACTTGGGGCAACTTAAGCAGCAGCCTGTTTCTATCGCAGTGGCTCTTGCCTATAATCCCAGCACTTTGGGAGGCTGAGGCAGGAGGATCACTTGAGCCCAAGAGTTCGAGACCACCCCATCTCTACAAAAAAATCCAAGAAGTAATTTGCTTCCTCATGTGAACGTCGTTGTAAGGAATAAGTGAGACAACACATAGAGTGCAACGAGCAAGTCCCAGCACAAAAGACTCATTTCATAAAATACACGTTTATTATTACCATAGGCCTACAGTCCCCGGTGTGCTTAATACATTTTGCCTGAGAAGTATCATATTCATGCCTATCAACCAGCTCATACATTTAATCAAAGGAATTTGGCAGCTGTAGGGGTGTCTTTTCATCCATATCGTCCCTGGAATTAAGTGTCCTGCTATACCAGTGCAGATTCGGCAGCATCTGTCAAGAGTTTCAGTCCCATTTGCAGAGAAAAGGCTCTCTGGCTTCGGTCCGTGGCTCTCCGCAGGTGCCATGTCTGGACCCAGCCTACCTTCATCTCTGTTAGGCTTAGGGGTCTTTCTCCACACTGTGTCTTGTCCAATCACAAGACTTCAACGGAGCCGGCGGTCTGGCCTAGGCTCTTATGCGTGGGATGTCTGCAGGCCAACAATCCGAGTCGGGATTCGAAGCCGCGCGCAGTGCCCGGAACGACCCCTCCACGTCGAGGCCACTGTAGAGCCCGGAAGGAAAAGTCAGCGGCCTCGGCCCCGCACAGCCCAGGATTAAATGTTTGCGCCAGGGCCCCTCTGGCTACCTGGTGGTGGTCCCGAGCGGCCTCGGAGGCCGCGGCGTAGCTCCTGGGTGAAGGCGTCTCTAAATCGCTCAGCGCGGCGGCACAGGGAGCCTACGGGCCCAGCCGCGAGGTCCTGCAGGCGGCGGGCCGCGTCCTGGCCCCGCAGCTGGGCCTGCAGCAGTGCGAAGGCCGTGAGCTGCGCCGCACGTCGGATAGGCCGCGACTCTGACAGACGTTCCACCAGCTGCGGGCTGTGCAGCAGGGCGGCCAGCAGCCGCCGCAGCACCATCTTCTCCAAGCGCCGGGAACCCGACCTCGCCGCCCTCGTCTTCCGCCCCGCGGCGCCCGACCCGGACGTCATATGCCCCCGCGCAGCTTGATGACGACACTGCCGCCCTCGGATTGGGTCCAATGAGATGCT
Organism: Pongo abelii; assembly: GCF_028885655.2. Classification (NCBI taxonomy): domain Eukaryota; kingdom Metazoa; phylum Chordata; class Mammalia; order Primates; family Hominidae; genus Pongo; species Pongo abelii. The sequence goes on along the minus strand of NC_085928.1, from coordinate 207,422,760 downwards.
CGCCTCCGCGCGTTTCCGCTTCCGCCATCGCAGACGCAGCCTCGTGCCGGGAGTCGCTGCATTCTCGTCCGCTTCTCTGCACTATGTCGGGTGGCCTCCTGAAGGCGCTGCGCAGCGACTCCTACGTGGAGCTGAGCCAGTACCGGGACCAGCACTTCCGGGTGAGGGAGGCCGGACCGCGAGACGGGAAGGCCCTGGGCCAGAACGCTGAGAAACGGTTTGCTCTTGTCTCATTGTGTCGCCTCCCATTCAGCTGCAATCCGCAAACGCCAAGTGGGGCCCCGGTGCCTGCTGGCGAGGCAGGGAATGGGTGCAGGAAGGGCGCTTGGATATCGCTGAAGCCACTTTCTCTGGAAGACAGGGAATTTGAGGCTCGCTTTCCCATTCGCTCGCAGCCGCTCCCTGTACCCCAGCCAGTGCCGAGAGGTTTGAGCGGTGGCGGTAGTGGTGGCTCCCGTTTCCGCCTCGGCAGATGACTACGTAACAAGGGGGAGGGGTGCCCTTCTCTATCCCAGAGATAGAGGCGCCTTCCTGATGCAGATGCGGGGCTTTTTACTTTGTTTTTTTAAGTCGGCGAAGCAGTGCCCTTCGGCGATTCGGGCCCCTTCTCTGGGAGGATGGTGTTACGGAAGCTGTACGCGGTGCGTGGGAGACACAAGTGGAGTCCTCACTCCGCCCTCGGGGAAGCTTCGGAGTGGGGAGGTGGACCTGCCAAGCTAGGCACTTTGAGGGTGTTCGGATGGATGTAAAGATCGGAGAATTGCTGGATTTCAGAAGAGGGAAATTTTTAGTTCGGACTATATCACAGTGTATTTTGTGGAAAAAGGGGAGGCAGCAGATATTCAAAGTAGACTTTTCAGTATCAGCAGAGGTAGGGATGGAATACGGTTGGGGGGTTGGCGGGGCGGGACTCATTAACCCAATTATTTAGTAAACGTTTATTGAGTGCTGTCGCCAAAGCCTTGTGCTAAACCCTAGAGGGAGAGGGAAGACAGTTTCTGCACTCTGCGAGCTCATAATCCCCTGTAGTGAGGATTCAGAAAAGGGAAAAATCTCCTTGTGACTTGGGAAATGAAGGAGCGCATATAGCAGAGGGTAAGTGTGGAGAATGTGTGAAATGTGTTACTAGAGTAGGGAAAAGGAAATTTTGTTTGACGCCAAATTAGGGAAGCTCTTAAATTTATTTAGTCAAGGCTGGGAACGGTGGCTCACGCCTGTAATCCCAGCACTTTGGGAGGCTGAGGCGGGTGGATCACGAGGTTAGGAGTTAAAGACTAGCCTGGCCAAGATGGTGAAACCCCGTCTTACTAAAAATACAAAAATTAGCCGGGCGTGGTGGCGGGCGCTTGTAATCCCAGCTATTCGGGAGGCTGAGGCAGGAGAATCGCTTGAACCCGGGAGGTGGAGGTTGCAGTGAGATCGCGCCACTGCACTCCAGCCTGGGCAACACAGCGATATTCCTTCTCAAAAAAAAAAAAATTTATTCAGTTAATATATTTTATTTTTTGAGACAGAGTCTCACTTTATTGCCTAGGCTGAAGTGCAGTGGCGCAATCACAGCTCATGCAGCCTCAACCTCCTGAGCCTAAGTGATCCTCCCCACCTCAGCCTCCTGAGAAGCTGGGACCACAGGCTCGCGCCACCACATCCGGCTAATTTTTTGTAGAGACAGGGTCTTCCTGTGTTGCTCAGGCCGGTCTCGAACTCTGGGACTCAAGCGATCCACCTGCCTGGGCTTCCCAAAGTGCTGGGATGCCTAAGTGCCAGGCATGATTTCCACTTCTACCGCTTTTACAGTCACTGCTTGAGACAGTTCCACATCCTGACCATTTTGAACTTAAAGCATCCTCTGAGATGAAAACTGAAAACTTTTGACTTTGTCTGTTACTCATCTCCTCAGTCGAAAACCTGTAGCTTTTTTTAGATGGTAATGCCATACTGTCGTGGAATTTCTAGCATTCTGTGAATGGAATCCATATTAATATACTTTAAGTACTTACACCACAGTTATCTTAAAACTGTAGGCTATTTATTTGGATCTTTCTTACATGTGTGAGAAAAGCAGAAAGAAAAAGATGCCTCCTCTCCATGTTAACAAATCAGTAACAGCAGTAAAATGAAAGGAATTTACTTTCTCTAATGTCTCACTCCAAAGTTCCGAAAACCTCTTTTTAACATACAATGACTACTGTCCTGTGGACTTTTCTTTTTTTTTTTTGATAAGAGTTTCACTCTTGTTGAACAGGCTCAAGTGCAGTAGTGCGATCTCAGCTCCCTGCAACCTCCACCTCCCAGGTTCAAGCGATTCTCCTGCTTCAGCCTCCCGAGTAGCTGGAATTACAGGCACCCGCCACCATGCCCAGCTAATTTTTTGTATTTGGAGTAGAGACAGGGTTTCACTATGTTGGCCAGGCTGGTCTCAAACTCCGGACCTCAGGCGATCCACCCACCTCAGCCTCCCAAAGTGTTGGGATTACAGGCATGAGCCACCATGCCTGACCCCAATGAGCCATTTTGGACCCAGGGATTTGTCTGTCAGGTGTGTTGGATGAAGCCCAGTTATATTTTTAAGTCTCTGGCTTCATCCTATTATCCCAATTTGAAAGCCCATTAAGAAAGTGAGCTCTGTTTTGTTTTTAGTGATCACTACATTTTTTCCCTAAACTCAGAGAAAAAAATATATGAGCACGTAAAGCATCAAAGTTGTTGCTTTGAACAATCCTATGGGGTTATTAAAAGAGGAACTCTATCTCTGAAAATCCACTTATTTTTCACTACAGAGGATAAAAGGGCCCTTTGTCATATATTGGGTCAAGGTCCAGAGTCTAAACTTGGGTTTAAAGGATGCACTGCTGAGGATATGATGTGTGCAGGGAAAAGGCAAGCCGCTTGTGTGGCAGTCTGGCGTAGAAGTGACTTTGTTGTATGTGGTATAACTTTTGAGCCTTGTCTCTACTAAGAGTCTGGACTTTGCATAAGTGCTTCACAGAATGTGAACATCCCCCTTTTTTTGGGCAAGGGATTTGTGGTAGGCTGGGATGAGAGAATTTGATTTCCAAATCAGAATGAATGCATGTTTCTGCCGTACTTAGAAATACTCTTTAAGCAAGGCTCTGAAGTTGCTTAACTTTTGTCTCTATTTGAAATTCTAGGGTGACAATGAAGAGCAAGAAAAATTGCTGAAGAAAAGCTGCACATTGTATGTTGGAAATCTTTCTTTTTACACAACTGAAGAACAAATCTATGAACTCTTCAGCAAAAGTGGTGACATAAAGAAAATCATTATGGGTCTGGATAAAATGAAGAAAACAGCATGTGGATTCTGTTTTGTGGAGTATCCTTCCTGTGCATCTAATGTAGCTGCTGAACCAGGGTAGAGCTGGGAGTGGTAGCTCATAAGCGTCCCTGCACTTGCCCGTTTTCCTTCATCTCCCTCCTACCTTCCACCCAGTGTGTCTCTGCTCTTATACTGTAAAGCTGATACTATTTATATTCTCTTCTGAAATCCGTGCTTTATGGTTCTTTAACAAAAACAGTTTTTCAAGAATGCCCTTCACGTAAAAAAAAAAAATTCCAAAGAATGTAGTGAAAATATAAAAATCTTGTACTGTTCTAAATCCCTAATTCCCTTTGCCAGAGGCAGTCAGTTACCAGTTTCTTGGGCGTCTTTCAAGAAGTAACCCTGTGGGTGTGCGGTAGTGTATTTCATGTGCTGTTTTTAAAATCATTTTTTTATTTTTTATTGTTCCATTTCAGCACATGTAGGTCTGTTTTTAAAATAGCTGTACAGCTGAGCATGATGGCTGGTATTTGTAGTGCCAGCTACTCAGGAAGCTGAGGCAGGAGGATCAGTTGAGCCCAAGAGTTCAAGGCTACACTGAGTTGTGACTGTGTTCCAGCAGGGGTGACGGGTTAAGACCCCATCTTTAAAGAAAAAAATTTTTTAAGTAAATAGCTGTATAGTATTTCATTATATAGATGTATATAAGCTGATTGTATAGGTACAAACCAAAACTGTATTTACTTGTGATCATTTAATTCCCTTACTCAGACTCTCTTAAGTATTGGACCTCTTGGATTTATCCTGTGTTCTTTTTACTTTATGTTTTGGTCATTCAATTTAATATTCTGAGAAATTTTGCAGACCCAATCTAATGTATCTTTTGAATTTTTTCCTGTGCCCTGAATTATGTTTGTTTCGGTTGAAATTTTTCCTTAAGTGTCTGGTGGTCCCTGGATTTCTGCTCATAATTAAGGAAAAGAATGCTGACTCACTGGACCCAGGCAGGGCTTCTCTCCCAGATTGCAGGCTTGTCTTGGGGATACACGGGTTTCCCAAATGCTAGAATGAAAAGAGATTTTATTTTGGCTTGCTAACATCAAAGATACTAGTTTCTCCAGATGGTTTATTCAGAACACTATTGTCTTATTTTTATTTGTCTGAGATTAAATGCCTTCCCCTTTAATTAAAGGGAGGTCTCTCTGATTAAGTAGGTTTGGGAACTGCTACCTTGGTGATACCTTGAGTCTTTCCTTTAGTGAAGTGCAGCACAATTCCATGTGCACGGTGACCTTCTCCTTATTAGGGTGCCTTGGAATATATAGCACCTAACTTGAATATATAGCACTTGTTTCTTGGATAAGTGTACAGTGATCTAAACTTGCATTGAATGTATATTTTGCAAACCAAAATACAGAGATGATGGGACCAAAAATTATCAACAGGAATGTCCAAGAAATATGATCAGTGTAGCCATGGATACGTGTCATATTTGACTCTATGTGCTTCCAAACCAATCGCAAACAGGCCTGTGCAAGCTGAATTACTGTCTTTGAACTCCATCTGGTTGGATTAGCTCTTGTACTTTTTAACAACTCAGCTTCATTTGCATGTTGTTGCCCTATTTCCAGAAATGTCTGGAAAAATGCTAGTGTTCCTTAATACTTAAGATATTACTCACGCGCAGATGCGGAAAACGCCATGCGGTACATAAATGGAACGCGTCTGGATGACCGAATCATCCGCACAGACTGGGACGCAGGCTTTAAGGAGGGCAGGCAGTACGGCCGTGGGCGATCTGGGGGCCAGGTATGCGAGAAGGGTCTCTGGGCTCAGCCACTGCCTGGGATTCCAGTCACAATGACAGGTGTTTTGGCAATCTGTATTTACTCTTTTGTAAATAACTTTGTGTCTATAACCTTGGCTTGAAGTGGATCTGAAAACCACCCAACGGTTTGGGTGAATTGTTTTTTTAAACCCTGAAATGGTATGTTCTGTACGTTTCTAACAAGCAACCATTCTTGAACTTCTGCTAGGGCTAGATATCTTCCACCTGCAGGAACATCTAGAATGAAAGCAAAACGCACTGAAGTGAGTTGAAGTGCTTATGTCCTGCTTGAAATGTTCACATTGTGGCATCTGAACAGGTTTCACTGTTTGTCTAACATGTTTGTGGGAGGCATATTTGTTACACCATTCTTTTTCATACTGTAACTCTGGATTCTTTCCATTAAAGGTTCGGGATGAGTATCGGCAGGACTACGATGCTGGGAGAGGAGGCTATGGAAAACTGGCACAGAACCAGTGAGTGGTGAGAGCTCCGTCAGTGACAAACACTCCTTTGGCCTGTTGAATTTGTTGAAGAACATCACCTAAAGTCTGCAAACGAGCCCATTTTTACCAAGATTTGATCAGTGTCTTTACTGAGCTGGAAGCCTCTGAAAGTTATTAAAGGACAGAATCCAAAAGAATGCCTTTAATTCTTGTCTGAGAATCTTGGCCATGTGTCAGATTATCAGAACAATTTTGTTACCAGGTCAGAAATTGTGTTCTTTGACAACAGATTGGATCTATAATGTTGATTAGTCTTTAGCCATAACCACTACACTTTTAGAAAGACAGAAAAACTTAAAAATTTGTTTTTACCATAATGAGTCTTAAGGAGGTTCATGATCTACATTGGGGCCTGGGATTTTTTTTTTAATTTTAAGTTTGCATGAGACAGCCTAATAAATGGAGGTGGGGCCAGGCATGGTGGCTCACACGTGTAATCCCAACACTTTGGGAGGCTGAGGAGGAAGGATAGCTTGAGGCCAGGAGTTTGAAACTAGACTGGGCAACACAGCAAGACCCCCGTCTCTACAAAGCAAAACAAAAAACAACAAATGGAGTTGTGCTATGTTGTATTGCTTTGCACAAAATTAGGAACAGGTATTTGACAACAGAATTTGTTTTCTATGAATTCTAACCTCTAAAGGCAAGCTTAGAGGTCAAGGACCTTCCTGTATAGTTGGTGCAAAAGCAGTCTCCACAGGACAGCACTGCTTCCATGCTTTACACATCAGGAAATGAGGCCAGAACTTGAGTATTTACTAACACGTTTTTCAAAAGATGTCAATGTTATATCTCAAGCTAAAAAAAAGCAAGGGTTTGTCATAGAGGGAACCTCTAAATAATTTCAGGGGTAGGGGAGATGTTGTCAATAGGAAATGGGATAAAATATCAAGAGACAATGAAAACACTGCCTTGACATGAGGACCAGCAAATTTATTCTTTTCATTTTCAGTGATGTTGGGAATGGACTGGGTTTAAAAAGGGAGCTTGAAGATGGAATGTTTAACAGTCACAGAAGGTTCCTGCAGGAGATGCCTCTTTTAGCCATTTCTCATTTTTTTCCTCAAATTTTACCTACTGAGGCTCAAGCCTTCACAGTGAGCTGATGGTCTTTACAGGGGAGGGGAGTCTAGGGAATTTATTTGGTATTTGTAAGGCAAGAGGTGATTTTTCTCTAATATATCTGAGTTATTGCTCATTTAAAACTGTTAAGTCCAGTATAATTTTCCCTGATATGAAAAAAATGTGAATTTTTTTCACTTAGCAACAAAGTACCTTCTAATTTCCAATAGTCCGTGAAAGTTGGGGCTGAAGTACCATAGTGTGAATGTCTCATGTTAAACTGAGTGTAGAAATCTGAATTTTTAAAAGAGCTATAACTAGTTGTAAGTGCTCAGGAAGAAACTTTGCAAACATTTAATGAGGATACACTGTTCATTTTTAAAATTCCTTCACACTGTAATTTAATGTGTTTTATATTCTTTTGTAGTAAAACATAACTCAGATTTCTACAGGAGACAGTGGTTTTATTTGGATTGTCTTCTGTAATAGGTTTCAATAAAGCTGGATGAACTTATCGTTGTTGCTGCCCGTTTCCTGGCCTATAAAGAGGGTTGTGTTCTGGAACTCCTGTACTCTGGATACACATGAATGAGATCCAGGGGGATTCTATGAATAGTGTGGACAATTTGCATGTCCATTTTGATTGACAGTTGGAAATAACTATTGCTGCATGTGAAGAGAGAGCACAGATGTTCTTGTGAAAGTGATAAAATAGGCACCAAGCAACCTCTACTGATGGAAGAACAGGTTAGTTTTCCAAAAAACATGCTCTGGATGATTGCAGGGGAAGGGAAATTGTGGGTGGATTAAGAGCATCTTATGTTTCCTGGGCCTAAGAACACTAAATGTGAGTCTCTACTGCACCATTCTTTCCTATTTCTCATGGATAGCATCTGACCTGTTTCTCACTTTAATCGGAGAAAGTGAAAATTCAAACGTACACTAAGATGAAGGAATCACTATTAATACATGTTAGTGAAGTGTGAGAATTAAACATTCAGTTTCTCAGTCAAGCTAAGATGAAGATATAGAACATTTCCGTTGTCGAAAATTCGAGTGCTGGTGCTGCTGCTCTGAGGGTGAGGTGCTCTAAGGGTGAGCTGGTTAGGGCCTGCACTGCTCACTGTTCTGAAATGACCTCTGTCGTGACTGGAATGTCACAAGAAAAAAATTACTCCCCACCAAACAGTACATGTTACTCAAGAGAACACAAGTTTATAAAGGCATTTAGTTTATTTTTCAAAAAAATACTTTGCTAGAAGGGTTGAGCACTGTAATTTTACATGATCATAATCTCTAAATAAATTCTTTTTCTGACCAACAGGTACCAGTTAAGTGAACAGCTTGTCTAGGTCTGCTTTTGTAACACCCAAATACAATTAGCACTTCTCTGGTGGTATTCCCTGGGCCGTCTTAATTATCTAGAGGCCAGGAGGCAAAGCCTAGCACATAACAAAGTATGTGCTTTATAACTGCTGATTAATTCAGTTTCTTAACTAGGCAGAGCAGGTCATCAGTATATCTAATTCACACTATTAATACACTGTCTTGCTGAAGAGCCTGACCTGCCCAGAACCCCGTTACGTCTAGCCCAGGGAAGCAGTAAACTGCAAAGCAGAGAAAAGGGGCAGCTAAGATGAGGCTAGTGCTGGCTGAGTCCCAGTTAGGTCTGTTACTGTTCTGTTCCAACTATAAATCCAGGATGACTGTTACTCAGATTCAGTGCTATGTAGAAAATAGGATGCACAGCCAAAAACATAATTTGGGGATGACTGGCAGCACCTTCTTTTCCCTTTCTTAAGAGGCTAACTGAAAGTTGATTACGATTCTTGAGAGAACGTAACTAAAAGTTGAATCAAATCTATATTCACTGCTATAGATTTAATAAAAGGAAAGACCACTGTAAAGATGCAACTACAACCTGATGCATTTGCTGAGGAGAGGACTGGGCAGCTTGTTGAAGGTTCGTCAAAAGTAGCGCTTAGTTATCACAAGGCCTGCACTCAACCTCAAAAGCATAAGGTCTAGGCCGGGCGCGGTAGCTCATGCCTGTAATCCCAGCACTTTGTGAGGCAGAGGCAGGTGGATCACCTGAGGTCAGGAGTTCGAGACCAGCCTGACCAACATGGCGAAACCCTGTCTCTACTAAAAATACAAAAATTAGCTGGGTGTGGTGGCACACACCGGTAGTCCCAGCTATTGGGGAGGCTGAGGCAGGAGAATCGCTTGAACCTGGGAGGCAGAGGTTGTAGTGAGGCGAGATCACATCACTGCACTCCAGCCTGGACAACAGAGCAAGACTCCATCTCAAAAAAAGAAAAAAAAAAGCATAAGGTCTGCCTACCTCATGTCATGGGCACCCAAACAGTTCAGTGCCAAACTAGTACCAGTAAAGCCATGCCTGCCTCTTTCACCAACAGTCCAGAGTATATTTCAAAAATATCTTTATTAACCAAGGAAGCAATTACTGCAAACATCAGGACAAAGGACATTCTAATCTAGGACTTGAGTTAAATAGAGGTTTACACCTAATCACAAGAAGAGAGGGAAAGCAATTATGTGTGCTGAAACCAAGTTTCATCAATGACAAATATTTTTAAATGACTTTTAAAATACTTAACATTGGCCAGGCACGGTGAATCACGCCTGTAATCCCAGCACTTTGGGAGGCCCAGGCGGGCAGATCACTTGAGGTTAGGAGTTCAAGACCAGCCTGGCCAACATGGTGAAACCCTGTCTCTACTAAAAGTACAAAAATTGGTGGGGCGTGGTGGCACACACCTGTAATCCCAGCTACTTGGGAGGCTAAGGCAGGAGAATCACTTGAACCTGGGGGGTGGAGGTTGCAGTGAGGCAAGATTGCGCCATTGCGCTCCAGCCTGGGGGACAGTGAGACTCTGACTCAAAAAAAAAAACCAAACTCAACATTTAGTCTAAGCCACACTGGGGCAGCACACCTCAAGGTGCCCTATGAAGCATGAGAAGAGTCACTGATTTGGGCAGCTCTCTCTCTGGGCGCTGATTTTCTTCCAGGAACTATTGTGTCTCTTCTGCATGCCAGGTTCTGTCACTGAGGAACTGAAATACTTCCTCACTCCGAAGTACAAGACATTTTGAATTGACAGCCCAGTGACTGGCTAACTGGCTACTTTGGTATACCGCACCGCCACCAAAAAAAAAAAAAAAAAAAAATCAGAGGCAAATTTCTGGCATGTTTTGAAAAATCTCATGTTTGTATAATTATGTTTGAAAAACTCATTATGAGATCTTCCTTACCCTAAACCGTCATTTTTTCCTAACGCTGACAGAACCCCACCTATAGCAGCATAAAGTGCCTCTACTCTCAGTCTTTTTAACGACTTGAAACACAGTAAGAAACACTAACCTGGTTTGACATTAAGGATTTTGAGTCTGGAGGACTCAGGAGAGGAAAGTGCTGGGGCTGCTTCCCAGTGTCACCACTGGTGTTGGGAACCCTGCATGTAAACATGGTCGGACTCAATCCTCAACTGCTGGCAGTCAGCTGTCTCAACCATACCTCAGGGCCAAGTGAAACTAAACATTTTAGCTTTTTCAACACTCCAAACCTACGCAGGCATAAACTCGAGAATCTTCTGCCATTTACTTTGTTTTTCTATTCAGACTTCTGAGTTTCTCATACATACATTGGTTGGTTTTCCTCCCGATTCAGAAAGGGTAATTGGGTAGGTTTCACATACATCTTTCCAATATGTCACGAAAGGCTGGATTAAAGATGTAAGATGCGTGACATTAACTCTAATGCAGCTAAGTGTATGGACAAGGGCCACTTGGGCCTTTCTTCAGAAGATGAGTTTCAATAGGAGAAAAACAACTGTGCTAGTGTCAGCACTGGTCATGCAGAAGCCAGATGTGCCCTGCATGTTACTGAGGTCACTAAAGGGACAGGAGAAAGAACCTGACACGGTTGCTGCGCTCCCATGGGACTAAGTTGTCTCTATTACCTTCCCTCTTCTCTCCAGCCACCTGCAAAACATCTAAAGTCAGTCAGCCTTCAGTTTTGAATGTTTAAATTTCAGATACCCTTGAAATAGAAATGCATTTGGTAAACCTTAACTTCTTCCAATTGGGAGGCAACACAGGGAAATGACAACTTAAAAATTACTCTGAGAATAGCTGCATTCTCATTTGTTTGACCACTAGTTTGATGGATGTTAAGATTTTTTTAACAGGTCGAAAACAGAAAAATTCAGGGAATTCAATATCCCAGCAAAAGCCTTTATGAGATGTACGCCACGTATTATAATTCTTAAAACCACGATTGAAATCTGTCATTGTTACTGGCCTCCAAGGTTGTTTTTTCTCACACCTTACTCTTCCCAAAGCAGCCACTGTGCTTACAAGTGTGCCTCCAGAAACAGAAGACACCAGTCAGTTTACGACCACTTCCATCTCACCCTTCAAAAGGAATGGACTGCACTCTCTAAGACTCACTTGGAGAGGGAAGTTGGTGAAAGTTGCCACTGGTAAAGTAAAACAGGACTGGATTTGTCAAAACCACCCCCAGCTACCCTTAATGCCCCAGGGAACACTTACTATTCTCAGAGTTATGTTGTATCAAAAACATCTTGCGTTTTTAGGTTCTGGGAGTATATTTGAAACCTGTATTCAGTTCACGTCTAACTAAGTTTCAAAAGCTGCACCAAATCTACTAAGCTTTTTTTTTTAATACTCTTCACTGCATGCTCTGTCTATATGCATGCGTTTGAATAATAAATATTAAATATGGGGGACGCACAGAACCATAAAATTAAAAATGAAACCAAACTGAACATTAAACAATAGTACATGGTAGCTGGAGAAATGAATAAGGGCAAAAAATAAATTTGAGGTAACAATAGTGGCCCAACACCACTGATCTGAAATATCTGTAAAAATTCAACTAAGTGTTTGGAGATTCAAGTAACAAACCATCTGCTCCAACTTGGTCAGACTTCCCAGAGTCCCTGCTGAGTTTCAGTCCATGAGCCGGCACTCACATAGCTCCTTGTAAATCCTCTTCCGCACTCGGGGCATGTCTTCTTGTGAAAACTGGAAAGGCTGCTCTAAGGCGAGGCACTTGCAGTACTGCAAAAAAAAGGTCCCAGAAACACTTCAGTGGCACTTGGAGTTGTGGACCAGCCCGTTCTGTTTTACTAAATGCAGACCTAATAGTGTCTAAGGCAGAAGACCCCAACCTTTTTGGCACCAGGGACTGGTTTCATGTAAGGCAATTTTTCCACAGACTTGGGGGAGAGGGGGTTGGTTTTAGGATGAATTATCAGGCATTAGTTAGATTCTCATAAGGGGTGAGCAACCTAGATCCCTCGCATCTGCAGTTCACAACAGGGTTCACGCTCCTGAGAACCTGATGTGGACGGTATCTGTCCGTGGCCCAGGGGTTTGGGACCCCAATCTAAGGCAGCATTTTCATGTCTGTTTAAACTACTGTAAAAATACAGTTTTAAGCATTTACCCAAATTATAGGTGACTGACCAAGCTAGTGCATGGCTTGGGATCTCCTCTCCCTCCTGACCCAATACTGTGAAGAGCAGCAACTGATGAAAAGGCCTTAATTCCTCCCAAAGTGCAACCTGCTGGAATGCAGCTAGACCCATCATGGCCCTTAATGGGAACGTGAATTTGTTTATAAAACCCCAAACATGCATGAGGTATACAAACGAACCTGTCTTCCAAGATCTTTGCAAATCTCTAAATTCATGCATCATATTCTGTAATTTCCTTCATAAATATATGTATAACTGAATTTTTTTCCATAGCCCTTTTCGATCTCTAAGGAGATCTACAGCACGAGATGGCAGTTTTTCAACGTGGACCTCATTTAAAATCTAATCACTGTGTCAAAGACCTGCAGATTGCTTGCCAATGGTTTTTTTTTTTAATTCTGCAAATGCCAATGGTTATGATATGGACAAATTCAAGTCAGTCTCCAATGTGGCTTACTAATAACCTCCCATGAGACATGGATGATACCCACAGTTCACTCTTGATCCCTGGAAGGTGGTTCTTCCTAATGATAACATCTGAAAATGCAGAAACTACTGCTCCTCAGCAATAAAGGGGAGGAAAAGTACTCCGTTGCTCATACCTAGCATCATATACACATACAGGAACTGCCATCTCTCCTCTTTCAACCCAACAAACTCAATTCACACATTGTAAATTCCGAAAAAGCAGTATTTCTTTACCTGGAGCACAAAGACTCCACAGTCACTGTCATTTTTCTGTTGTGGAATACACTGAAGGGAAAAACAAAATACTCATTAAAATAAGATCAATTACTTCTCTTCAGATAAGAAAAACTCCTTTACGGAAAAATGCGCAAAAGATAGGAAACTTTTCTCTCTCCAGGACAGCTGGTATATCTGATATCTCAAGCATCTAATTTTATGGAGGCACCTGGCCACATAAAAAGAGCTATCAGGTGGCAACCCCAATTTATAGAACAATGTTTTACCTAAATATGAGAAATGGGAAATCAAATGTAAAAACCTATTTTAAAACATGCATTTGGATACTGAGCTCTGCTATCAATTCACTGACAGTGGAGTCAAAATGGAATTGTGGCTGGGAGAACAAAGGCCCAGCCTCTGGATGCTAGGATGGTGACAACTCCGCTGAGCGGTCTTCACTTGATCTCGTATCACACGACCCTGTCCTATTCTTTGAAAGAAATCGTGAAGGTAAACAGTATGGTTTTTGTTTTGGGTTTTTCGCGACAGGGACTCACTCTGTCACCCAGGCTGGAGTGCAGTGGCACGATCTCAGTCTCCTGAGTTCGCGCAATCCTCCCACCTCAGCATCCCAAGTAGCTGGGACTACGCCTAGCTAATTTTATTATTTGTAGAGATGAGGTCTCACCCTGTTGCCCAGGCTGGTCTTGAACTCCTAGACTCAAGCAATCCATGCACCTTTGCCTCCCAAAGTGCTGGGATTACAGGCGTGAGCCACTGTGCCCAGCCAACCGTATGTTTTTAAAAGAACTGGTTACTGTATTCTGCCCAAAGCGGTAATACAGAAGATCCTGACTACATTTAGAATACCCAGATTTTTTAGTTGGGTAAATTCAGGAAATTTACTGGTTCTGGTTTGAACTGGTATACTAGGTTATTCAAAACACAAAACTTAAGCTTAATTTTAAAATTTAGCATTGGTTGGGTTCAAGGGTGAACTAATAAATCTTGTCTCTTTGGGTTTGGGTTAAAGGTTTGTTTCAAGATCCTGCCTATAACATTGTGTCAATGATCCAGACAGACCTGTGTTCAAGGACCTGACTCTGTATCAATAGTTTTGATGTCCTTTGGGGAAAATCACACCTGGGCTTCAGTTTTCTCATTTACAAAATAAAGACGATGCTTATCCCTAAATGACCTGCCTACCTCACAGGTTATAAGGATCAAATGAGATCTAATATACAAAAACACTGGAAACAACACAGCCCACCATCAATGGAAGACACTGGTATTTACGACAGGAATAAGCGGCTGTGCCTGGGCACTCTGCCCCACAGTTTGAATGTCATGGGCCAAGCATGGTGCTGCATCCAGACAGCGGTGGGACTGAAGCGCTTGGGCTACTATCTTCCCCACATGCCTGGCAAGTAGCCCAATGCACTTTCTCCCCCTCAGTGGGTCCAAATAGTCATTTCAGCATTTCTCTGGGTCTATATGGGTCATCTGGAAATAAGAGCCATGATACAAGAGGCAAGTGCCACCCAAAAAAATTTTTTTTTCCCCAGAAGAGCAAACACATCATTAGCAACTTCCTCAGGGAGGAAATGACTGAAGTGATTTGCTCCCGGGAAGCACCGGGCAACTGAGCAGCGATGATGAATACTAAACTGAAGTTTATTCTCAGCTGCCTCCCTGGAGCCTCCAGGCTCTCCTTGGTATCTCTGTCACTAGTCTTCAAATGCTCTTAAAGGCACCCACCCTTAGATAATTCCATCCCCTGGACATGCCTGGGTTTCATTGTTATCACATACTTACCTTCGTAACAGCAGTCTGCCAACCCTGAAGAAATTCAGGTCTATTTTTTTCTCTGGCTTCAGTCAGCAAATACTTTCTTATATTCTGGTTAAAAAGAAACCACAACACAGATGCTGTGTTCCATCAGTTGGTGAAAAATGGAACATGCCCATAGCAGACAGAAGGAAAGGAGGAGGCTGTGGCCCCATAACTGGGCAGAGTATGCATTAAGAAGCTGGAACAATTTTTTTTTTTTTTTTTAAGAGAGAGGATCTTGCTCTGTCACCCAGGCTGGAGTACAATGGCGTGATCATAGCTCACTGCAGCCTTGAACTCCTAGGCTCCAGAGATCCTCCTACCTCAGCCTTCCAAGTAGCTGGGACTATAGGTGTGTACACCACTGCTCCCGGCTAAAGCTGGAACTTTATTTCAGACTCTTCATTTCATATTGTTAAGGGGGAGTCAGACCTTCTGTATTCAAGGTATGCATCAAGACTGTGGACGCTGGCATTTGTTTAATCAGAACATTTTATGAGATGGTTAGCCAGCCCTTCCCAGCAGTAAGTCAGCTTGCTGCATTTGAAACTTACATACTGGCAAGTCAAAAAGAAAGTCTTTATCATTGCCAATGCTCAACAGAGGAAAGGAACCCATGGCAGACATCATTAATAACTAAAACAAAATGAAAAACATTCCAGCCTTAGATATTCTGATACACTCCTTATTTTTGAGGGCTGCAGAAAAGGTTAACATTCAGCTTCTGGAAAGTAATACTAAAATTCATTCTGAATACTAAATATGGTCAAGTCCACTGTTGAAATATCTACCAAGATGAAGCCTGCTGGAGTTTCAAAATGTCCCCAGTGATCTCAACCTCTGTGCATCTCTCTCCACATCAAGAGTGAAGTCAGAGGTTATGTGAATAACCCACCCCACCCCCCCCAACAAAAGTGGACCAGGGCCAGACGCGGTGGCTCACACCTGTAATCCCAGCACTTTGGGTGGCTGAGGCAGGTGGATCACATAAGGTGAGGTCAGGAGTTCAAGACCAGCCTGACCAACATGGTGAAACCCCATTTCTACTAAAAATACAAAAATTAGCCAGGTGTGGTGGTGCACACCTGTAATCCCAGCTACTCCAGAGGCTGAGACACGAGAATCGCTTGAACCCAGGAGGCAGAGGTTGCCATGAGCCAAGACTGGGCCACTGCTCTCCAACCTGGGGGACAGAGTGAGACTCTGACTCCAAAAAAAAAAAAAAAAAAACAAAAGGACTGGAAGCCACCTCTTCAGAAGAAAATACATGATGAAAGCAAATACTTAATATCTAACAAAGTATGACAGCATGTTGCACTGCTCCCTCTAAAGAATTAACTTCAAGTTCTCAGAATAAGCAGTATATATAAATTCTTTTTTGAGATGGAGTCTTGCTCTCTTACCCAGGCTAGAGTGTAGTGGTGCGATCTCTGCTCACTGCAACCTCCACCTCCCAGGTTCAAGCGATTCTCCTGCCTCAGCCTCCCGAGTACCTGGGACTATAGGCGTGCACCACCATGCCCAGCTAATTTTTGTATTTTTAATAGAGACGGGGTCTCACCATGTTGGCCAGGATGGTCTCTATCTCTTGACCTTCTGATCCACCCGCCTCAGCCTCCCAAAATGCTGGGATTACAGGCGTGAGCCACCCTGCCCAGCCAGTATATGTAAATTCTTAAGTAAAATACAGGCAAAAAAGGTTTGTCCTTAAAAATGGTCACCGACACTCAAAATGTACTGAGCATCTCTAATGGTTCAAGTGCTGGGGACACTAGTGAAAAAAGCTCTTGTAGTCTCTGTTGTCATGGAATCTACACATTTATGTGGTGACTGTTTAAAACACTTTTCGTCAATTCTTTGAAAATACAGGCCCCTAACTTAGTTAAGGGCCCCTTCTACAACCCCTACATCCTCTTAAAACAAAAAACAGCTTGACCCCACCTGGCCAGATGACTGAACTGTATTTGGCTCTAAATGACTTCTAGCTATCACTTAAAAGGAGTCTGTTCTTAGGGTCTTTTTGCAAATGTGCAAAATTATTAGGCCAATTGTAATTTTGCTGAAAAGGTAAGAACTCTGCAGGAGGGCTTGGGCAAAAATTCAGAAGATGATTTTTCTTACTGTGCAGAACCAGGCCCTAATGATTCTGAATCGACTTAAACCCAACTGCAAGTTTTACAAACAAAATCCTGTTTAACCATCATTCACTCCATGAAGTCGAACGTCTCTCTAGCCCCTACCTGACTCCCTAGCATCAGTGCCTGGCACAAAGCAGGAGGCACAGTAAATAGTTCCTACATGAAACAATTTTCCCAACACCTCTGCTCTCCTCTGCCTGTCAGAATCCGATTCTTGAAGGCACTGATATGGCTGCACTTTTGGTTATACCTTTGCAGGTTTGTCTAGGAAAGAGACAATATAGACAGGCTCTGGCAGGTATAGGAATATGTTGGTTCAGAGAAAGGCAAGGAATTAGGGGAAGGGAACTGGAAAAGACGCTCACATCTGGTATTGTGAGAACTCTGGGCCCAGGAGGCTTCTCGTTTTTGGGGTATTTTTTTCCTGGATTTCTTGGAAATGAAAATGTGGATTTTGAAAACTTGATTTTCCTCATAGTTTGCATTATACTTAATTTTTAAATTAAATGTTAATTAAACAAATAATACAAGAAAATATTCTCCTTGTAAAAAAAAAAAAAAATCCCAAAATAAGGCCAAATCCCCTTTAATTAGTAGTCCTGCTTTTCTACACTTAACCAAAGGTAATAATCATTGATATAAAAAATGGTAAGATCCCATCTTTTTACTTACAAATATGTATGTATATATGTGTCTACACATACACCTGCATGCATTTGTGTACTATACCGTATCATTCCACAATTGGCTTTTTAAAGCTCTATGCCTTGGACATCTTTCCATTTGAGGACTTGAAGGTCTACTATATTCAATTTAACTGCTATGGTCAGTTTAATAGTATGGGTATACTGTACCATAGTGTATTTAGCTATTCTCTTGCTAGAGCTAAATTTGGGTTGTTTTATTTTGCACTATTATAAATAATGCTGCCATGAACATCCTAGCACATGCCCCATCCTTGTGTGCATATACAAGCATTTTTATGGAGTAGATAACAAGAAATGGAACTGATATGCAACAGAATTTGTATCTTTTTAATTAACAAAGCACTTAGAACTGATGAGAACTGCAACTATCACCAAGTGGCTGTATCAATTTATACACTCCACCAGAAAATATGAGAATGCCTATTTCCTTACGCTCACATAGACACTTGAATAGCATCACTTTTTCTAACATAATGGACAAAAAATGTAACTGATGTAGTTTCCATTTGCATTTCTTTTATTTCTGGTGAGGCTGAACACCTCTCTGTGTGTTTTTAAATGGTCATTTGCATTTTTCCTAAAATTTACTAAATTAGCCTTTGTCCATTTCTATTAGGTCCTTTTATCCTCCCCTTATTCATTTGTAGGAGTTTCCATGTATTCTGGATAGTTATTGTCTGTTATTTGCATCATACATATTTTCTCCAAGTCTGCTGCTTGTCCTTTAACTTTATGATATACAGAAGTTTTAAATTATTAGGTGGTTAAATTTATCCAATTGTTCCTTATGTCTTTTCTTTGGTTCCATGTAAGAAGTCCTTCCCCACTCTGTGAACATAACATTCTCCATATTTCATTCAAATACTTTTACAGTTTTGTACAGATTTCTTTTAAGTACCTAAAGCTTTAGGAGTTTTCATCATAAAGAATTTCCACATTTCTTCCTAGGGCATATTCCTAGGTTATTTATGTTTTTTTCTTTTATAAATGGAATCTTATTCCCAGTTACATATTCTTATTGGTTCTTGATAGTGCAGGAAAATCCGGAAACCTACTCATTTTTCTTGATTTTGTATCCCACCATCTGTTTATTAGCTGAACACTAATATTTTGTCAATTGATTCCGTTAGGTTATAGTTTATTCTACAGGAGTTATTTTGCAGATACAAGCCAATTTTAGCTCTAAGATGATCAAAGAAACAATTTCTAACCACATTCAAGATGTAGTTTTAAGGGAAAAGCAGAGAAAATCCAAGTGGAGTATCTCAGAGGGGGGATCTGGATCCTAGACAGATCCTCTCCTCAGCCAGAGATTCCCCTTCTAGTCCTTTTCTCAGCTAACATTTTAGAGGATTTTCATGACATAAACTGTTCCTATACGGTTTTGACTGCTGCTGTTCTATCTAGAGCTAAGATGCTATTTGGCCAATTACAAAACAAATGAAAAAATAGGCAGTATATTAACTTACCTCTACACAAAACTTAAAATGAATGCCTTGGGAATCATAAAATGAAATAATTCGATTAGAGAGTGTCACAGTAATGAGAGACCAGTGGACTTCCAGGTGAATAGGAATCAACAGAAGGCTCTTTTTAAACAAATCCACCTGATCAAGAAAAGAGAAAGAAATGCGGCCATCACCACAGCTATCCAAACCACCAAAAAACAGCAGCTTCCATTTGCTGACCTTTGACCTGCACAAGGGCAAAAAAGGAGGAAGCAATGAACCAGAATTTGAACCCAGGTCTTAATCTAAGCCCATGCTTGTAACTATTAAGCTATAATACACAACAATAATATAAAAATAAAGATATACAAAGTACAGTTTTCCAGTTAATCTACTAAACCTGTGTGTCAAGTGCCTGATAAGACTTGGCTCCTTGTTTACCTCATTTTCTCATATACATATTTAACCTGGATTCAACTCTTGTTTAGAAAGCAATCATAGTATTAGAAAATGGTATAAGGGGCCAGGCACGGTGGCTCACACCTGTCATCCCAGTACATTGGGAGGTTGAGGCAGAAGAACTGCTTGAGCCCAGGAGTTTGAGACCAGCCTGGGCAACATAATGAGACTCTGTCTCTACAAAAAATAAAAAATCAGGCCGGGCTCAGTGGCTCACGCCTGTAATCCCAGCACTCTGAGAGGCCAACAGATGGTTTGAGCTCAAGAGTTCAAGACCAGCCTGGGTGACATGGCAAAACCCTGTATCTACAAAAAAATACAAAAACTAACCGGGCGTGGTGGTGTGCACCGGTAGTCGCAGTTACTTGGTAGGCTGAGGTTCAAAGGATGGCTTGAGCCTGGGAGGCGGAGGTTGCACTGAGCAGAGATTGCGCCACTGCACTCCAGCCTAGGTGACAGAGCCAGACCTTGTCTCAAGAAAAATAAATGAATAAAAAATCAGCCAGGTGTGGTGGTGCACGCTTGCAGTCCCAGCTACTTGGGAGGCTGAAGCAGCAGGATCACTTGAGCCCAGGAAGTCGAGGCTGCAGTGAGCCATGATCACACCTCTGCATTCCAGCCTGGGCGACAGAGTGAGACCCTGAAACTGCATCTACAGACATGGTGTAAGCAGCAGTTAAGATTATGGGCTCTGAAGCAAGTCTGCTCAAGTTCAAATTGTGGCTATTCCACATATTGGTCACATGACTTTGGTAATTTCCCTTGCTTCTTTGCACCTTGATTTCCTCAACTAATAAAATGGATAGAAAATAGTACCTACCTTATGAAGTTTTTAAGAGTAGTAAAAGAATGTGTAAAATGCATAAAACTCTGTTTAGCACATTATAAGTAGCCAAATATCTTAGTTATTATTATGATTACTTGCTTGGGTCTCTCAAATGTCAAAATTGAGAAAAACATCCTTGATAATACTTTATGCATCCTTTACAGTCCTAACATATCCTTTATATCATAATATATATCCCTTTATAATCTAGAAATGCTTGCTATTCCACTCAAAATTCCAGTTGTAGAGTGGGTGATAAAGTAGTAGATGCTCCACACACATTTGTGAAAGAGTGAATCAATTTCCCTTCTCAGGTATTTTTTTTAGCATAATTTGGTGATTACTTGGGTTAAAACATTTTAAACTACCTCATATTCTCTGAAACTAATTTCCCGAGATTTCCTTCTCGCTTTCTGATACTCAAATAGTGTCCTGCTCTAAATGAATCTTCTGTTAAGTCTTCATGACCTTGGGGCAGAATCACTTTAGCTTTTCAGTTTCTGCATCCATAAACCTGGGGAGTGAGGTGGGCAGAAGGAAATAGTGAAAATAATAAACAATGTTCCTTTCCAGATTAAAAATTGAGTATCCATTTTTTTTTAATTCCGAGTATCTAAAACAAGGAATCATAGTTAGAATACAGTAGTAAATAAAACCAGATGTATGTTCTTCTCAAAAAGTAATGTTTTCTACATCGTAAAATAGATTTTTATATAAAAATTAGAAATACAGAAAAAGATACACTTCACCTATCTTTCCAAATCATTTTCTTCTTCTGACACATTAACATAGACATACATAGAAGCTTTATACAGGCTGAGTATCCCTAACCCAAAAACCTGAAATCCTCCAAAATCTGGAACTTTTTGAGTGCTGACATGATGCCACAGATTGTCCACAGGGGTGGCTGAGGTAGTGACATTTTTACTTTCTGATGGGTCAATGTACATAAACTGTTGCATATACAAAATTACTAAGAATATTGTAAATTACCTTTAGGCCATGCATCTAAGGTGTATATGAAACATAAGTGAATTTTGTGTTTAGACTTTGGTTCTACCCCCAAAATATCTCATTATATATATGCAAATATTACAAAATCTGAAAGAGTCCAAAGTCCTAAACACTTCTAGTCCCAAGCATTTTGGATAAGGGATGTTTAACCTGTACACATAATTAAGAACAATGTGCATGACAGATTGTATCACTGACCCCAATTATTTGTTGCCCTCCCTGTGAGAAGATTATACAGACCTGCCCATTGCCATGTGACTTCTCTGCCCTCCCAAAGAGAGAACTGTAGTCCTGTCATATGATTTGCTTTAATCAAAAGGATGTAATAAGCAGAAGTGAAGTTATGTCATGATCAGATTGAAACTTTTAGAGCTACCATGTGAGACTGCCATGTCTCAGGAAAGGTGCTGCTCCTTCAGTTTGGGTCCCATTCGCATAATAAAGAAGAAAAACCATAGGTTCATCTGCTTAGATGCAGGAAAAGCATTTGATGAAATTCAGTATTTACTTATGATTAAAAACTCTCAGGAAAATAGGAATAATAGGAAAGCCTACACGATAATAACAGGAAAGCCTGACATCATACACGATAGTGAAAAACTGAATGCTTTCCAAGACTGAGAACTAGGGAAAGATGTCCTCTCTCATTACTTCTATTCAACACTGTAGCAAGTCTTAGCCAGTGCAGTAAGGCAAGGAAAAAATGACACACAGATTGCAAAGAATGAAACAAAACTGTCACTACTTATAAGTGTCTATGAAAATTTCACAGAATATACAAAAAAGCTCCTAAAAGTAGTAAATGACTTTGGTAAGGTCAGAGGATACAAAGTCAAAATACAGAAATCAACTGTATTTCTATATACAAACAACTAGAAGATAATATTTTTTAAAATTCTTTTCATAGCCATTTCAGAAACATGAAATACTTAAGGATACATTTAACAAGAATGTATATATAAGATGTATACACTAAAAATTACAGATAATACTGAGAAAAAATAAATGCAAAGATATACCATGTTCATACACTGAAAGGCTTAATATTAGATGTCCATTCTCCCCAAACTAATGTATAAACACAATCCCAATCATTCCAGCATGCTTACTAAACAACAGAGTTTGACAAACTAATTTTCAAGTTTATATGAAAATGCAAAGGACTCAGAATTGCCAAAACAATCTGGAAAAAGGATAAAGCTGGCAGACTCACAGTGATTTTGAGACACACTATGAAGATACAGTAATATTGTGTACTGTTAACATAAAAAATAGGCATCAGTCTAAGAGAACAGAAAATCCAGAAGTAGACCTACACATGTATGATCAGTTGACTTTCTATAATGGTGCCAAAGCAATTAAATTGGAAAAGAAAAGTATACTAAGAAAAAAAAATCTTGATCCCTCTCTTTTTTTTTTTTTTTTTTTTTTTTGAGATGAAGTTTTGCTCTTGTTGCCCAGGCTGCAGTGGAATGGCACAATCTCGGCTCACTGCAACCTCCGCCTCCTGGGTTCAAGTGATTTTCCTGCCTCAGCCTCCCAAGTAGCTGGTATTACAGGCATGCTCCACCACACCCAGCTAATTTTGTATTTTTAGTAGACACAGGGTTTCTCCATGTTGGTCAGGCTGGTCTTGATCACCTGACCTCATGTGATCAGCCCACCTCAGCCTCCCAAAGTGCTGGGATTACAGGCGTGAGCCACTGCCCCTGGCTGATCATGTTTCTTTGTTGATTTGTTTGTTTTGAGATAGAGTCTCACTCTGTAGCACAGACTGGAGTGCAGTGGCGCGATCTTGGCTCACCAAAACCTCCGCTGCTAGGGTTCAAGCAATTTTTCTGCCTCAGCCTCCCGAATAGCTAGGACTACAGGTGCCTGCCACCACCCCTGGCTAATTTTTGTATTTTTAGTGGAGACAGGGCTTCACGAAGTTGGCCAGGCCGGTCTTGAACTCCTGACCTCAAGTAATCCACCCACTTCAGTCTCCCAAACTGATAGGATTACAGGCGTAAGCCACTGCACCTGGCCCTTTGTTGATTTTGAGTCCAATGTTGAAAGTGGCGTGTTGAGGTCTCTAGCTACTATTGCATTGTTGAGTCTCTCTCTCTGGCTCTTTTCTTTTTCTTTTTTGTGTGTTTTTGTTTGTTTTCTTGCCTTCTTTGTGATGTTCTCTCTTTAGCTCGGATAATATTTGCTTTATATATCTGGATGCTCCAGTGTTAGGTATGTGTGGAGATACATATATATATATATGCTCATACACAATTTTTATATTGTCTGACCTTTTTATCATTATATAATGACCTTCTTTGTCCCTTTTTAATAATTTTTATCTTAATACCTATTTTACCTGACATTAAGTATAGCTACTCTGCTCTCTTTTTTTGGCTTCTATTTGTATGGAAAAAGAGGAGGTCTGGTTTTTCCAGCCCTTTCAGTCTGTGTATATCCTTATAGGTGAAGTGAGTTTCTTGTAGGCAGCATATAGTTGGGTCTTATTTTTCTTTCCATTCAGCCAATCTATGTCTTTTGATTAGAGACTTTAGTCCATTTACATTCAATGTTATTATTGATACATAAGGACTTCCTACTACCATTTTGTTATCTGCTTTCTAATTGTTTTACGGTCTTCCCTTCCTCCCTTCCTTCTTTGTGTTGAAATGATTTTCTCTGGTAGTATATTTTTATTTCTTGCTTTTCATTTTTTGTATACCTGTTGTAGATTTTTTGTTTTGAGGTTACATGGTTACCTCAAAATAAAAGCCTCACGAGGCTTGCAAACAATATCTTATAAACAACTATTTCAAACTGATAACTCCAGTTACCAAAAAAAAAAAAAAAAAAAAAAGTCAAGAGAAAACGAAAACAGAACTCTACACTTTAACTCCAAACTCCATCCCCCTCTGACTTTTTGTTGTTTCTACTTTTTTTTTTTTTGACAGAGTCTCGTTCTGTCGTCCAGGTTGGAGTGCAGTGGTGCAATCAGGGCTCATTGCAAGCTCCGCCTCCCAGGTTCACGCCATTCTCCTGCCTCAGCCTCCCGAGTAGCTGGGACTACAGGCGCCCGCCACCACGCCCACCTAATTTTTTTTTGTATTTTTAGTAGAGATGGGGTTTCACCATGTTAGCCAGGATGGTCTCGATCGGACCTTGTGATCCACCCGCCTCGGCCTCCCAAAGTGCTGGGATTACAGGCGTGAGCCACTGTGCCCGGCCATTGTTTCTATTTATCTTTTTTTATATTATCGCTTAAAAAATTGTAGTTATAATTTTTGATAGCCTTTGTAGTCTTCCTACTCAAAATATGGCTTACACACAGCAATTAGTGTGTCAAGCCATTCTGTTCTTGTGTACTTACTGATACCAGTGAGTTTTGTACCTTTGGATGATTTCTTATTGCTCATTCATGTCCTTTCCTTTCAGATTAAAGAGCTCCCCTTAGCATCTCTTACAGGTCAGGTCTGATATTGACAAAATCCCTCAGAGCTTTTGTTTGTCTGGGAAAGTATTTCTCCTTCATGTTTGAAGTACATTTTCGCTGGGTATGATATTCTAAGATAAACGTTTTTTTCCTTCAGCACTTGACATGCCACTCCCTCCTGGCCTGTAAAGTTTCCACTGAGATGTCTGCTGCCAGATGTATTGGAGCTCCTTCATATGTTATTTGTTCCTTTTCTCTTGCTGCTTTTAGGATTTTATCCTCAACCTTTGGGAGTTTGACTATTAAATGCCTTGAGGCAATCTTATTTGTGTTAAATCTTCTTGGTGTTCTAGGACCTTCTTGTACCTGAATATTGATACCTTTCTCTGGGTTTGGAAAGTTCTGTTACTATTTGAGTGAAGTTTCTACCCTATCTCTCTCTCTCTACCTCCTCTAATAACTCTCAGATTTGCCCTGTGACTTCTAGATCTTGTAGGTTTGCTTCATTCTTTTTTCTCCTCTGTGTATTTACATATAGTCTGTCCTTAAGCTTACTAATTCTTTCTTCCACTTGATCAATTTTGCTGTTGAGAGATTCTGATGTATTTTCTAGTATGTCAACTGAATTTTTCAGCTCCAGAATTTGTTTTTTGTGTTTTTTGGGGTTTTTTTGTTTGTTTTGAGACAGAGTTCGCTCTGTTGCCCAGGCTGGAGTGCAATGGCATGATCTTGGCTCACTGCAATTTCTGTCTCCCAGGTTCAAGCGATTCTTGTGCTTCAGCGTCCTGAATACCTGGGATTACAGACCTGTGCCACCACACCCAGCTAATTTTTGTATTTTTAGTAGAGATGGGGTTTTGCCATGTTGGCAAGGTTTGTCTCAAACTCCTTGCCTCAAGTGATCTACCTACCTAGGCCTCCCAAAATGCTGGGATTATAGGTGTGAGCCACTGTGCCCAGCCTCTGCTTTTTATTTTAAAAAAAAAATATGTCAATCTCAGCTGGGTGTGGTCACTCAAATCCCAGCACTTTGGGAGGCTGAGGCAGGCAGATCACAAGGTCAGGAGTTTGAGACCAGCCCGACCATCATGGTGAAACCCTGTCTCTACTAAAAATACAAAATTAGCCAGGCGTAGTGGCACATGCCTGTAATCCCAGTTACTCAGGAGGCTGAGGCAGGAGAATCGCCTGAACCTGGGAGATGGAGGTTGCAGTGAGCTGAGATCGCACCATTGCACTCCAGCCTGGGCAACAAGAGGGAAACTCTGTCTTTAAAAAAAAAAAAAAAAAAGTCAATCTCTTTCTTAAATTTCTCTGACAGGATTCTAAATTCCTTCTCTGTGTTATTTTGAAATTCTCTGGGCTTCCTCAAAAGTTATTTTCAATTGTCTGAGAGGTTGCATATCTCTGTCACTATGAGACTGGTCATTGGTGCCTTTAGTTTGGTGAAGTCACGTTTTCCTGCATGTTCTTTTTTTTTTTTTTTTGAGACAAAGTTTCATTCTTGTCACCCAGGCTTGAGTGCAATGGCGTGATCTCGGCTCACTGCAACCTCCACCTCTCAAGTTTAAGCAATTCTCCTGCCTCAGCCTCCTGAGTAGCTGGGATTACAGGTGCCTGCCACCACGCCCAGCTAATTTTTTTGTATTTTTAGTAGAGAAAGGGTTTTACCATGTTGGCCAGGCTGGTCTGGAACTCCTGACCTCAGGTGATCTGCCCGCCTCAGCCTCCCAAAGTGCTGAGATTACAGGCGTGACCCACCGTGCACAGCCTTCCTGGATGTTCTTGATGCCTGCAGGTGTTCATCGACGTCTGGGCAATCAAGAGTTAGGTATTTATTCTATCTTCACAGTTGGGACTTGTTTTTATCTGTCCTTCTTGAGAAGGCTTTCCAGGTATTCAAAGGAAATTGAGTGTTGTAATCTAAGTCTTTGATCACTGCAGCCATATCTGCACTACGGGGAGCCCCAAGCCCAGTAAGACTGACACTTGCAGGCTTCTAGAGGTCTCACCTTGGTGTGCTTGGGTAAGATGGAGAGGAATTTCCTAGATGATTAGGAAATCTCTCATTCTCTTCCTTCACTTTCCCCCAAACAATAGTCTCTCTCTCCATGCTGGGCTCCCTGGAGTTGAGGGAGGAGTGGTGCAAGCACTCCCATGGCTACCACAGCTGGCACTGGACTGGGTCACAACTGAACACAGCATAGTACTGGGTCTTGCCCAAGGCATGTGGCAACTCCTGCCTGGCGACCGCTGATATTTATTCAAGGTCCAAGGGCTCTTTACTCAGTAGGTGGTAAATTCTTCCAAGACTGGGCCCTTCCCCTCTGGCCCAGGGTGGGGCTAGAAATACCATCCAGGGTCTAGGGCCTAGAACTGGAGGCTTCAGGAATGACTGGTGCTTTATCTTACTGTGGCCCAGCTAGTGCTCAAGTTGCACGACACGATATTCTGTACTCTTTCCTCTCCTTTCCCCAAATGGAAAGATCATCTCCCCAAGCTCCACTGTTTCCAGTTGGGGGAGTGGCAATCCCTTCACTACCAGAGCTGGTGTCTGAGTTGTGTGCACCCCAAATCCACAGGCTCTGACCCCAGGGCAGTGCCAGGATGTGCCAAAGGAATGCAGTCCTGTGGCCTGACTGCCTTTCAAATTTATTCAGGACCCAAGTCCACTTTACTCAACTGGTGGTGGAACTAGCTGCAACTCAGGTTCCTACCACTGGGGCCGAAGATTCTCCTCTGGCTGGAGCTAGTCTGAATGCTCCCTCCATGGGTGCTGGCAGAATTCTGCCCTGTGTTGTATTCCATTGTGACAGGACAGCACTAGAGTTTCAATGCAAAGTCCCACAATCATTTTGCTCTTCCTCCTCCAAGCACACAGATTCTATCTCCGCACACTGCCAGGGGATAGGGAAGGGGTGGTGTAGGCAATGCAAGAGTGTCTTTCCTACCCTCTTCAATGCCTCTTTCCTTGAGATGCTGTTAAAACCAGGTACTAGGATCACTCACCTGATTTCTGGTTCTTATGATTTTGTTGCATGGATAGTTGTTCAATTTGGTGTTCCTGCAGGAGGACGACGGTTGAAGGGTACTATTCTGCCATCTTGCTCCTCCTCCTCTCAGCTTAACCAATTCCTATAAAACCCCTCCCCACACACATATGTATGTGTGTGTAGACATATATATATATATATATTTTTTTTTTTTAAAAGCAAACCTCTGGGCTCAAGCAATGCTCCTGCCTCAGCCTCCGGAGTAGCTGGAACTATAAGCACCTACCATTTTGCCTGGCTTTTTATTTTTTTGCATATACTTGTACACTTTTTTTGGAGGGAGACATCAATCACAATATTTTACCCCTAACTACGTCAGATGTTTTCTCCTATATAACCACAATCTCACTATCTCTGAAAACAAAAGATATTTAACATCAGTTTACTAATATCATCTAATGCATGAATGACCAAGTATGGCCCACTGCCAGTTTTTATTAAGTTTAATTGAAACACAGCCACACTCATTACTTGGGTATTATCTATATCTGCTTCTGTGCTGTAACAGGTCAGTAGATAAATCAAAGACCATAAGGTCTGCAAAACCCAAAGTATTTATTATCTGGCTCTTTCAGAAACAGATCGCTGACCCCTGAATATATTACAGTCTATACTAAAATTTCCCCTAATTTACCCAAAATATTGCATCTCTTCCAATCCAGGATCCAATCAAGATTAACTCGTTGCATTTATCTGTCATTCGGTGTGGTTTTCATTTGCTTTTCTTTTACTGTGAAGTTAAGCAACTTTTTATATGTTTAAGAGCCTTTCTTGGCCAGGCACAGTGGCTCATGCCTGTAATCCCAGCACTTTGGGAGGCTGAGGCAGGCAGATCACTTGAGGCCAGGAGTTCGAGACCAGCCTAGCCAACATGGTAAAACCTGTCTCTACTAAAAATACAAAAATTAGCCAGGTGTGGTGGTGTGCACCTGTAATCCCAGCTACTTGGGAAGCTGAGGCAGGAGAATCGCTTGAACCCGGGAGGCAGAGGTTGCAGCAAGCCATGATTGTGCCATTGCACTCCAGCCTGGGCAAAAGAGCGAGACTCCATCCAAAAAAAAAAAAGGCTTTCTTATAAACCTTTTCATCACTGAGTCTTCTAGTGAGTTCAGGGTCTTACTAGTTTTGTTTTTTTTTTTTTTTTTGAGATGGAGTCTCACTCTATCACCCAGGCTGGAGTGCAGTGGCATGATCTCAGCTCACTGCAACCTCCGCCTCCTAGGTTTAAGAAATTCTCTGCCTCAGCCTCCCGAATAGCTGGGATTACAGGCGTCCGCCACCACACCCAGCTAATTTTTTTGGATTTTTAGTAGAGAAGAGGTTTCACTATCTTGGCCAGGCTGGTCTTGAACTCCTGACTCCGTGATTCACCTGCCTCGGGCTCCCAAATGCCACCTTGCCCGGCTAATAAAAAATAATTTTCTTTGTGGCTAAGTACATGTTCAATTTTTACAAATATTCCTGAACCACAGCAATAAATGTATATTCTCTTAAGGAGCATAAACATCTATTAAATCAATTATATTAATTGTAATTTTTGTGTATGTCTTTATTGTCTACTAGATTTATCCACTTATGAGAAAAGTCTGCCACTATCAACATTTTACCAAGGTCGTCTTGTTTCTGTTTTAATTGTATTACATATATTTAGCAACTGTGTGCTTTGGTGCATAAAGATTGGTCATTATATCTCCTTTATATTGAAATTTGATAATTACACAATTTGCTTCTCACCTTAAATTCTATTTCAACTGCTACTAATATTATTAATATTCCTTTCTGTTTTTGTTTCAATTTGTCTAGTACCTTTTCATTTCTACAATTTTTAAACAAATTATTATTACCTGTAGAGGAAAGGTCTGTCCCCCAGGCTGGGGTCCAGTGGTGTGACCGCTGCTCACCACAGTCTCAAACTCCTGGGCTCAGCAATCCTCCCACCTCAGCCTCCGGAGTAGCAGAGACTACAGGCACACACCACCACGCCCAGCTGCCTAGTACCTTTAATTTTTTCTTTTAATGAAAACTTGAATTTTTAAAAAAATTTTACTTTAAGTTCCGGGATACATGTGCAGAACAGGCAGGTTTGTTACATAGGTATACATATGCCGTGGTGGTTTGCTGCACCTATCAATCCGTCATCTAGTTTTGTTTGTTTTTTTCTTTTTAATTGAGACAGAGTCTTGCTCTGTCACCCAGGCTGCATTACAGGCATGAGCCACCGCACCTGGCTGTCATCTAGGTCTTAAGCCCTGCATGCATTAGGTATTTGTCCTAATGCTCTGCCTCTCTTTGCCCCCAACCCCCCGACAGGCCCCAGTGTATGTTGTTCCCCTCCCTATGTCCATATGTTCTCATTGTACAACTCCCACTTATGAGTGAGAACATGCAGTGTTTGGTTTTCTGTTCCTGTGTTAGTTTGCTGAGGATGATGGCTTCCAGCTTCATCCATGTCCCTTCAAAGGACATGATCTCATTCTTTAAATGGCTACATAGTATTCCATGGTGCA
Source organism: Pongo abelii (assembly GCF_028885655.2). NCBI lineage: Eukaryota > Metazoa > Chordata > Mammalia > Primates > Hominidae > Pongo > Pongo abelii. The sequence continues at coordinate 207,392,469 of NC_085928.1, read as the reverse complement.
TATGTACCACATTCTCTTTATGTAGTCTATCACTGATGGGCATTTGGGTTGGTTCCATGTCTTTGCTATGCGTACTGCAATAAATTTACGCATGCATGTGTCTCTATAGAGAATGATTTATATTCCTTTGGGTAGATACCCAGTAATAGGACTGCTGGGTCAAATGATATTTCTGGTTCTAGATCCTTGAGGAATTGCCACTCTGTCTTCCACAACGGTTGAACTAACTTACATTCCCACCAACAGTGTAAAAGCATTCCTATTTCTCCACAGCCTTGCCAGCTTCTATTGTTTCTTGACTTTTTAATAATTGTCATTTCTGACTGGCGTGAGATGGTATCTCATTGTGGTTTTGATTTGCATTTCTCTAATGATCAGTGATTAGCTGTTTTTGTTTTGTTTTGTTTTGTTTTTTTGAGACGGAGGCTTGCTCTTGTTGCTGAGGCTGGAGTGCAATGGCACAATCTCAGCTCACTACAACCTCTGCCTCTCAGGTTCAAGCGATTCTCCTGCCTCAGCCTCCCGAGTAGCTGGGATTACAGGCCCCCACCACCACAACTGCCTCAGCCTCCCAGTGTTGGGATTACAGGCGTGAGCCACCACGCCCAGCTGACGAGCTTTTTTCATACGTTTTTTGGCCACATAAATGTCCTTTTTTTTTTTTTTGAGACAAAGTCTCATTCTGTCGCCCAGGCTGGAGTGCAGTGGCGCAATCTTGGCTCACTGCAACTTCCACTTCCCAGGTCAAGCGATTCTCCTGTCTCAGCCTCTCGAGTAGCTGAGACTACAGGCATAAATGTCTTCTTTTGCGAAGTGTCTGTTCATATCCTTTGCCCACTTTTTGATGGTTTATTTTTCTTGTAAATCTGTTTAAGTTCCTTGTAGATTCTGGATATTAGATCTTTGTCATGTGGGTAGACTGCAAAAATTTTATCCAATTCTATAGGTTGCCTGTTCACTCTGATGATAGTTTCTTTTGCTGAGCAGAAGCTCTTTAGTGTAATTAGAACCCATTTGTCAATGTTGGCTTTTGTTGCAATTGCTTTTGGTGTTTTTGTCATGAAGTCTTTGCCCATGCCTATGTCCTGAATGGTACTGCCTAGGTTTTCTTCCAGGGTTTTTACGATTTTGTGTTTTACAATTAAGTCTTTAATTCATCTTGAGTTAATTTTTGTATAAGGTGTAAGGAAGGGGTCTAGTTTCAGTTTTCTGCATATGGCTAGCCAGTTTTCCCAGCACCATTTATTAAATAGGGAATCCTTTCCCCATTGCTTTTGTCAGGTTTGTCAATGATGAGATGGTTGTGTATGTGTGGTGTTATTTCTGAGGTCTCTGTTCTGTTCCATTGGTCTATATGCCTGTTTTGGTACCAATACCAAGTTGTTTTGGCTACTGTAGCATTGTAGTATAGTTTGAAGTTAGGTAGTGTGATGCCTCCAGCTTTGTTCTTTTTGCTTAGGATTGTCTTGGCTATACAGGCTCTTTTTTGTTTCCATATGAATTTTAAAGTAGTTTTTTCTAATTCTGTGAAGAATGCCAATGGTAGTTTGATGGGAATAGCATTAAATCTATAAATTACTTTGGGCAGCCAGGAGCGGTGGCTCACATCTATAATCCCAGCACTTTGGAAGGCCGAGGCGGGCAGATCATGAGGTCAGAACATCGAGACCATCCTGGCTAACATGGTGAAACCCTGTGTCTACTAAAAATACAAAAAATTAGCTGGGCATGGTGGTGCATGCCTGTAGTCCCAGCTACTCGGGAGGCTGAGGCAGGAGAATCGCTTGAACCCGGGAAGTGGAGGTTGCAGTGAGCCATGATCACGCCACTGCATTCCAGCCTGGGCAATGGAGCGAGACTCCATCTCAAAAAAAAAAAAAAAAGATTACTTCGGGCAGTATGGCCATTTTCAAGATACTGGTACTTCCTATCCACGAGGATGGAATATTTTTCCATTTGTTTGTGTCCTCTCTTACTTCCTTGAGCAGTGGTTTGTAGTTCTCCTTGAAGAGGTCCTTCACATCCCTTGTAAACTGTATTCCTAGGTATTTTATTCTCTTTGTATCAATTGTGAATGGGCGGGTTCATTCATGATTTGGCTGTCTGCTTGTCCATTGCTGGTGTATAGGAATGCTTGTGATTTTTGCACACTGATTTTGTATCCTGAGACTTTGCTGAAGTTTCTTATCAACTTAAGGGGTTTTGGGGCTGAGACGATGGCATTTTCTAAATATAGAATCATGCCATCTGCAAGAGAGACAATTTGACTTCCTCTCTTTCTATCTGAATACCCTGTATTTCTTTCTCTTGCCTGATTGCCCTGGCCAGAACTTCCAATATTATGTTGAACAGAAGTGATGGGAGAGGGCATCCTTGTCTTGTGCCAGTTTTCAAAGGGAATGTTTCCAGCTTTTGCCCATTGATATTGGCTATGGGTTTGTCATAAATAGCTATTATTGAGATATGTTTGATGAATACCTAGTTTATTGAGAATTTTTAAATGAAGGGATGCTGAATTTTATTGAAGGTCTTTTCTGCATCTACTGAGATAATCATGTGGTTTTCGTCACTGGTTCTGTTTATATGATGGATTATGTTTACTGATTTGCATATGTTGAATCAGCCTTGCATCCTAGGGATGAAGCTGACTGGATCATAGTGGATAAGCTTTTTGACGTGCTGCTGGATTTGGTTTGCCAGTATTTTATTGAGAATTTTTCACACCGATGTTCATCAGGGATATTGGCCTGAAATTTTCTTTTTTTGTTGTGAGTCTCTGCCAGGTTTTGGTATCAGGATGATGCTGGCCTCATAAAATGAGCTAGGGAGGAGTTCCTCCTTTTCAATTGTTTGGAATAGTTTCAGAAGGAATGGTATCAGCTCCTCTTTGTACCTCTGGTAGAATTTGGCTGTGAATCCGTCTGGTCTTGGGCTTTTTGTGGTTGGTAGGTTATTAATTACTGCCTCAATTTCAGAACTTGTTATTGGTCTATTCAGATATTCCACTTCTTCCTGATTTAGTCTTGGGAAGGTGTATGTGTCCAGGAATTTATCCGTTTCTTCTAGATTTTCTAGTTTATTTGTGAAAAGGTCTTTATAGTATTCTCTGATGGTAATTTGTATATTTCTGTGGGGTCGATGGTGATATCACCTTTATCATTTTTTATTGTGTCTATTTGATTCTTCTTTCTTTTCTTTAGTTTAGCTAGAGGTATATTTTGTTAATTTTTTCAAAAAATCCAGCTCCTGGATTCATTGATTTTTTGAAGGGTTTTTTTGTGTTTCTATCTCCTTCAGTTCTGCTCTGATCTTAGTTATTTCTTGTTTTCTGCTAGCTTTTGGATTTGTTTGCTCTTGCTTCTCTATTTCCTTGTTGTTGTTGTTTTTGTTTGTTTTGAGACGGAGTTTCACTCTTGTTGCCCAGGCTGGAGTGCAATGGCGCGATCTTAGCTCACCGCAACCTCCACCTCCCGGGTTCAAGTGATTCTCCTGCCTCGGCCTCCCAAGTAGCTGGGATTACAGGCATGTGCCACCACACCCAGCCAATTTTGTATTTTTAGTAGAGATGGGGTTTCTCCATGTTGGTCAGGCTTATCTCAAACTCCTGAACTCAGGTGATCTACCCGCCTCGGCCTCCCAAAGTGCTGGGATGACAGGCGTGAGCCACCACGCCCAGCCGCTTCTCTAGTTCTTTTAATTGTGATGTTAGGATGTTGATCTGAGATCTTTCCAGCTTTTTGATGTGGGCATTTAGTGCTATAAACTTCCCTCTTAACACTGCTTTAGCTGTGTCCCAGAGATTCTGGTACATTGTCTCTCTGTTCTCATTGGTTTCAAAGAACTTCTTGATTTCTGCCTTAATTTCTTTATTTACCCAGGAGTTATTCAGGAACAGGTTGTTTAATTTTCATGTAGTTGCCTTTTTTATTTGTTTTAAATTGAGACAAGGTCTCAGTCTGTCACCCAGGCAGGAGTGCAGTGGCGTGATCAGGACTCACTGCAGCCTCGACCTCCCAGGCTCAAGTGATCCTCCCACCTCAGCCTTCTGGATAACTGAGACCACAGGCTGCCACCATGGCCAGTTAAGTTTTTTAAATTTTTTATAGAAACGGGGTCTCGCTTGGTTGCCTAGGCTGGTTTCAAACTCTTGGGCTCAAGCAATCCTCCCATCTACAGTAATTTTAGGCCTCCCAAAGTGTTCAGATTGCAGATGTGAGACACAGCACCCAGCCTCTTTAAACGTCACTTCATTTTCAACCTTTCTTTTTCATATTATTTTATGTATATTTCTTATATTCAGCATATAGCTGGGTGTTTTTTACTTAACGCAATCTCAGAAGATCTAGAGCAAGCTTGTCCAGTCCACAGCCCACAGGCAGCATGCAGCCCAGGACGGCTTTGAATGCAGCCGAACACAAATTTGTAGACTTTCTTTTATGGGATCATTTTTGCAATTTTTTTTGTTTTAGCTCATCAGCTATTGTTAGTGTTGGTGTATTTTATGTGTGGCCCAAGACAACTCTTCTTCTTCCAGTGAGGCTCAGGGAAGCTAAAAGATTGGACACCCCTGATCTAGAGGAAGGAATAATTTAGTTTATTATTTAATGAATCAACTCACATATTTGACTTTATTCTTTCACTCTCATGTTTATCATTCAGATACTTTTCCATGAATGTGTATTTTTTGCCCACACTGCTTGTTATTTTTCCCCACCCCAAATGGAATATAAGCATCTTTCATTATCTTTTTTTTTTTTTTTTTTTTTTTTTGAGACGGAGTCTCTCTCTGTCGCCCAAGCTGGAGTGCAGTGGTGCGATCTTGGCTCACTGCAAGCTCCGCCTCCTGGGTTCAATCTCCTGAGTAAGTGGGACTACAGGCGCCCGTCACCACATCCGGCTAATTTTTTTGCATTTTTAATAGAGATGGGGTTTCACCGTGTTAGCCAGGATGGTCTCGATCTCCTGACCTCGTGATCCGCCTGCCTCGGCCCCCCAAAGTGCTGGGATTACAGACGTGAGCCACTGTGCCTGGCCCATCGTTCATTATCTACACAGCTTTTCCTGCTTAAGTAGCATCCAATTATATGGCTGTACATTTTAAATCTGAACGATCCTCTACTAGTTGTCCTACATTTTTCTAATGTAAATACAACCATAGGCCATCCAGTCATACAAGTCACATACGTGGAAGTCATCTTTCACACTTCCTTGTCCTTCATCTCCATAACCAACTTATCACCAAATCCTGTTAATTTTACTTCCTACATCACACTCATCTTCCATCTCTCCTGCTATCATTATAGTTCAAAGTACCATGAATCTGAAATGGTCTCCTGTTCTACCCACATCAACTTTGCTCCCATACCCATCCGTCTTCTTCAGTACTGTTAGAACAAAGACTACAAAGTGGATAATGTCACTTAAAACCCTTCAATGGTTTCCTATTACATTTAGGATAAAATCCAAAATACAAACCTTAAGGCCCTGATCTGTGGATCAGGTGCACTTCATGCCACTCTCTTCTTTACTCTCTGCATTTCAGCTACACCAGCCTTTTCCCATTCTTCTGCCAGATACTTATTCCTTCTGCCTATGTTTCACATACCCCTATTCTCCATTTACCTAGTTAACTTGTATTCATCTTTGATATTTCTGCTTAAATATTACTTCCTATGAGAAACATTCCCTTACCCTCAGGCTAGGTTAACCAAACCTGCATTCCAACACGCTCCCGTAGTACTTTTCTTTTGTACCCACTAAACAAATAATTACACCACCAAAAATATAAATACAAACTGTGGTAGGTGCTGTCTCCACCACTAGACTGAAGACTTTATGAAAGCAAAAACTGTCTCTAATATTATTTTACTTACCACTCTATTTCTTGATTTACTATAATGTCTGGCACTATGATACTGTAAAATAATAAATTTGGTCTTTGACCTCATTTCCTGGCATACAACTCCCTAAAGTCCTTGGAATTTCCGGTATATTTTTTTTTTTTTTTTTTTAGAAAGTCTTGCTCTGTCACCCAGGCTGGAGTGCAGTGGTGCAATCTCGGCTCACAGCAACTTCCACCTCCTGGGTTCAAACGATTCTGTCTCAGCCTCCCAAGTAGCTGGGACTATAGGCACATGCCACCATACCCAGCTAATTTTTGTATTTTCAGTAGAGACAGGGTTCCACCATGTTGGCCAGGCTGGTCTTGAACTCCTGACCTCAAGCGATCTGCCTGCCTCAGACTTCGAAAGTGCTGGGATTACGGGGACATGAGCCCAGGCCCAAAGCGATGTCTTTTTGTATGTTAATGATTAACTGACTGGCTGGCAGCTCCTAGGTAGCTTTAGGGTAAGAGCAAGGCAGAATTAGAGGATTGTGACTTTCAGCCCCACCCAACCCCCCAACCACCAGGGAGAGAAGAGAAGCTAAAGGTTAACCAATGGTCACTGGTTTAGTCAATCACCTATGTAATGAAGCCTCCATAAAAACTGACTGCACTGGGAGAGCTTCTGGATACTAAATACGTGGAGGTTCCTGGAGGGTGGTGTGCCTGTGGAGGCCCTAGAGAATCCCTGTGCCCACTCCCCTACATCTCTTCCCATGCATCTCTTCATCTGAATCCTTTGTAATATCCTATATAATAAACTGCTAAATGTAGGTAAGAACTTCCCAGAATTCTGTGAACTGCTCTGGCAAATTAATCAAATTCAAGGAGAGCGGTGTGGGAACCCTCACTTGAAGTCTGTTGGTCAGAAGTTTCAGAAGCCTGGACTTGCAATTGGTGTCTGAAGTGGGTGGGGGGCACTCTTGAGGCATGAGCCCTCAACCTATGGGACGTGGCGCTGTCTCCAGGTAGACAGGTCGGAACTGAATTAGAGGGCATCCAGCCAGTGGTCGCTGCAGAACTGCTTGCTTGCTTTGGTCACAGAAGTCTTCTGTGCTGACTACTGTTGTGGTGTGACAGCAGAGGAAAAAACAGTTTTTCCATTTAAGCACATAACAGGTACTCAATAAATAACTGTTTAATGCCGGGCACGGTGGCTCACGCCTGTAATCCCAACACTTTGGGAGGCTGAGGCGGGCAGATCACCTGCCTGAGGTCAGGAGTTCGAGACCAGCCTGGCCAACATAGTGAAACCCCGTCTCTATTAAAAATACAAGAATCAGCCGGGTACGGTGGCAGATGACTGTAATCCCAGCTGCACAGGAGGCTGAAGCAGGAGAATCGCTTGAACCCGGGAGGCAGAGGTTGCAGTGAGCGAAGACAGCACCTGCAAGACTCCATCTCAAAAAATAAATCAATAAATAAATGTTGAATGAATGAATCAATGTTGCTAAGGACAATCCTATCTATCATTCACACACACACTCATACACACTCCTCACCTGCTGCTTAAACCCTCTAATGTCTTCATTTTTATTTTTTATTTAGTTTTCTTTTGACATGGAGTCTCGCTCTGTCACCCAGCCTGGAGTGCAATAGTGCAATCTCGGCTCACTGCAACCTCCACCTCCCATGTTCAAGCGATTCTCCCACCTCAGCCTCCCAAGTAGCTGGGGTTACAGGCACCCACCATCACAGCCCGGCTAATTTTTACATTTTCAGTAGAGATAGGGTTTCGCCACATTGGCCAGGCTGGTCTCGAACTCCTGACCTCCAGTGATCTGCCCACCTCAGCCTCCCAAAGTGCTGGGATTACAGGCGTGAGCCACCGCGTCCGGCCTAAACTCTCTAATGTCTTTAAATTGCCCTCATGATCCAAACTCTTTACCAGGGCCTATATGGCCCCACATGACTTGACCCCTGCCTCCTTCCCTGACCTCCTGTGTGTAATACTCCAACATACCAAACTCACTTCTGCTTCAGGGCCTTTAACATTCACTCTTCCATCTACTGGGAATGCTCCACTGATCATTACAGTTTTCAGTGAAATGGGATCTCTTCAAAGAGGCCTTTGCTGATGAGCCTATCTAAAAGAACTAGCCCATCTTCCTCCTGCTACCCTATCCCAGTTACCTTGTATTCTCAAACTGTGTTCTGATGTTTCCATAGCAAATAGCACTTACCACTCTCTGACTAGAGTACATCATACGTAGTAAATTAGGTACATGGTTTTTGGAAATTCTTTCAATTACATGTATGTATATGATTTTATGACTAGATTGTGATATAAAAGTTATTTCTCCTGATGGATCAGTTAGCATTTTAAGAGACAGGATCTGGCTATGTTGCCCAAGCTGGCCTCAAATGCTTGTGCTCAAGTGATCCTCTGGTCTCAGCATCCCCAGTAGCTGGGACTACAGGTGCAAGGCATCGTGCCCAGCACTGGCAAAAAATTGTTGAAAGCTTCTGCTGTCTGCTGACAAGCCTACCAGATAATACCAAATGATGGCAGCTCCTTCTTTATCATCCCACTGTTCTACCACTATAATTGGGACCAGGAGGCAATTAAGGTCTTTCAAACAATAAGATTTAAAAGAAACAAATTTAAAACTTGTCACATTAAAAAGTCTGTTTCTACTTAACATCATATTGGCATTGAAGTTCTTATCCTTCCACACAAAGTGGTTTATCATCTGCATTTCAAATTTGGAATAAAAAAGAAATAAAGAGAATACCTTTTTAGTCCATCTTTTTACTCCATTATATCCTTTGGTTACCAGCTGTCTATGAAAAAAGCTGTTGAAGAAGTGAACCTAGAACAGACAACAAATACAAGTAACCAGATTATATTAGGCTGTGCCCAGATTTAACTTCAAAAGAAAGAAGAAATTTTAAAATGTTTGAATGTAAAGCAGACAAAAAAAAAAGGAAAAATTTCTTCTTAAAAACAATGATTGAGGAGGCAAGTGGATCATCTGGGGTCAGGAGTTTGAGGCCAGCCTGGCCAACATGGTGAGACACTGTCTCTACTAAAAATACAAAAATTAGCCAGGCGCGGTGGCACCCATCTGTAATCCCAGCTACTCAGGAGGCTGAGGTAGGAGAATCTCTTGAACCTGGGAGGCAGAGGTTGCAGTGAGCTGAGATCACATCACTGCACTCCAGCATGGGCACCAGAGCAAAACTCTGTCTCAAAAAATAATAATAATGATAATAATGATCAAAATACAGGAAATACATTACATGGTTTACAGAAAATGCTGTTCCAAAGTTTTATTGGAATGACCTTACAGCTGTGGTCTATAGTCAGATTTGGAATGGGGCCGTAAATAGATTACCTGAATCCAATCAAGTAGAGAAGCAACCTGACAAATCTCTCTAAATCAGGTGAAAAAGCTGAAAGAGGCTATGAAAAAAATGAGGTAACAATTACCTTGAACTCAAGGGAGATGGATTACAAAACTAACTCCATGTGAAGGATGTGGATTTAGAGACTCCTGTTGTTATAGTAACTATAAAAATGCCTTAGCATGATTATTTCTAGTACCACAGAATTACCCTGGCTGTACAGAGTATCAGGTCCTGCATCCTCGGCTTTGAATTTCCGACTTATAAGTAAGTGGTATATTAGCTCATCTCAGATGGTAAACATATTGTGATCTCGAAGTGCTCATTCAGTAACTTGAGGTGATAAAACTGTTCCCTTAGCGCTGTGGTTCTCAGAGTGTGGTCACCTGACCAGTAGTGTCAGCATCATCTAGGAACTTGTTAGAAATCCAAATTATCAGGCCTCATCCCAGACCTATTAAAGCAGAAACTCTGAAGGTAGGGCCCACTAATCTGGTTTTACAAACCTTTCAGATGGTTCTGAGGCACATTCTTTTGATAACCATGCAGCTTAACATACAGATTAAAAGAGCTGCCAGACATAGTGGCTCACACCTCTAATCCCAGCACTTTTGAGAGGCAGAGGTGAGAGGATTACTTTAGCTAAGCCCAGAGCTCAAGCTAGCCTGGGCAACATAGCAAGACTCCTGGCTCTACCAAAAATAAAAATAAACTAGCTGGGTATAGTGGCACAGTGGCACGTGCCTCTAGTCCCACCTACCTGGGAGGCTAAGGCGAGAGGATTGCTTGAGCCCAGGAGTTCAAGGCTACAGTGAGCTACGACTGTGCCACTGCACTCCAGCCTGGAGTGTCTTTTTAGTGTCTCTAAAAAAAAAGGTTACTTTTTATAATTTTAACAGAAATAAATAAATAAGAAAGAGCTTATAGTAGCTGTCTCTAGAGCAGTGATTCTCAAAATTGGTGTCCATCAGAATCATCTGGAGAGCTTGTCAAAACACAAATCGGTGGTCCCCACCTCCAGTTTCTGATTCAGTAGGTGTGGGTTGGAGTCTCAGAATGTGCATTTCTAGTAAGTTCTCAGGGGATACTGATGCTGCTAGTACGGGGACCATGCTTTGAGAACTACTGCCTTAGTTAAGTGTCCTTTTGACTCCATGAATGTTTAGAATTAAATGTACAATGGTGGTAAATGAAACCCTTGAAATTAATACTTTTATGTTAAAGATAATCTATATTGTTTAAACTTCCTGATGATTGAGAGAATTTGACAAGAGCATCTAGTAGATTAGCCTCATGATTCCAATTTATAAATGTATAACAGATTTATAATTTAAGTGGAAAGTCATAAAACATTTTCTATAATTCATAAACAGTATCAGAATCTGACTTTTTAGTATTTATGTTACTTTATTAGATTGGTTTTATAAAGCACTTGGAAATTTTTGCACCTATCAGGCATTTGTGTATTCAGAAAAATACATTAAGTAAAAAAATAGTTTTGATATGAAACAAAACTCTTAAGAGAATTTAGAGTTTATGAGGGTTCAATCTGTATTTGAACTATCAAAGATTTATCCAAGGAAAAATGAAAGATGAGTATTTTTTCACATTTTTAAAGAGAGCAAGATTTTAAGTTAAATGTAAAAAGCTGGCCTGGCATGGTGGCTCACATCTTTAATCCCAGCACTTTGGGAGGGGGGTGGTGGGCGGATCACCAGAGGTCAGGAGTTCGAGACCAGCCTGCCCAACATGGTGAAACCTCGTCTCTCCTAAAAATACAAAAATTAGCCAGGCATGGTAGCACACACCTGTAATCCCAGCTACTCGGGAGGCTAAGGCAGGAGAATTGCTTGAACCCAGGAGGTGGAGGTTGCAGTGAGCCAAGATCACGCCACTACACTCCAGTCTGGATGACAGAGCAAGACTCGGTCTCAAAAAAAAAAAAAAAAAAAAAGTAAAATATATACATAAATGTAAAAAGCTTAGCCAGTCCCTTTTGCACATCTCCCCACCAAAAAAAAGCCCTCTCCAGAAATCAACAAACATACCTACCCTAACACAAATAAATAGGAAAACAATTGCACAGTGATTTTCTTATGCCGAAGTGATTTGATGGGGCCAGGCGCTGTGACTCACACCTGTAATCCCAGCACTTTGGGAGACCAAGGCAGAGGCGGATCACCTGAGGTCAGGAGTTCGAGACCAGCCTGATCAATATGATGAAACCCTGTCTCTACTAAAAATACAAAAATTAGCCAGGCATGGTGACACGCGCCTATAATCCCAGCTAGTCGGGAGGCTGAGACAGGAGAATCGCTTGAACCCGGGAGGTGGAGGTTGCAATAAGCTGAGATCACGCCATTGCACTCCAGCCTGGGCAATAAGAGCAAATCTCCATCTCAAAAAGAACAAAAAAGAAGTGATTTGATGGAACTTACGGTAAAGCCTAGTACATGATCAAGACAAAATTGAACTCTTCTTTTAAAAAATTTAAGGAATGTCAGATAATTACATCAAATGTAAAAACAAAAAAACTACTCGTTTTATTTAATACACAAGGACACTCTCTCCTGCAGAAGAGGAAGTTTTTACTTACTTTGTCTGGGACTGCATCCATTATCAGCTCACCATACATATTAATGACCTATAAAAAGTCAACATAAAACCAGCTTACTATCTCTGCCAGTAAGTTGAAGAAAGAAAAACAAAAGAAATAAATAAAATCAGGCTACTAACCCTATACAATTCAGAACATCCCAATCAGAATAAATAATATATTATTACTGCCAACAGTAATCAAACCGTTTGGATCCTGGGGCAAGTAACCAGTAAAGAATAAAGAATCCTTATTCCAAAAGACAACTGTGAAGCCAAACTAGAGATTATATTTTATAGACTAACGTCCTCTGCAACTTCTCCACACTGACAAACTACAATATACTAACCTGGTCATTCAGCCAGTTCTGACCATCCAGAGTCGCCAGGTCGTCCATATCCAGCATGTGTTTATTATAGAAGATACGGAAGTTACATTTTTGATGTCTGGCCCGATAGTTTGTTATTTCTCTATTGATAAATGGTTTTCTGAAAGAGAAAGATTTTGAAACAAAAGGTAAAAAAACATGAGTACTTCTCAATTTACTGCTGAATATCTTTTTTTTCCTGTAAATCAAGAGAAAAGTCATATATGCCAAAAATTTTATTTTCAAGGGCTTAACTTTAGCATCGTTTATATACCTATTAGAAAAGTCTTCATTAAAGACATCTTTTAATCTTCCAAGGACTTCTTTTTCACTGAGTGGAACCAAACTGCCATACTTCTTCATAACCTCATCTAGGAATCCTTAAATAAAGGAAGAAAGAAAAGTTAAGATGGAAAAACAAGCCATTTTCAGTAGAGTCATTCTCCAAACACTTAACCTACACACAGCACTTAACACATACAGTGGTTAACCTATATTACTATATAATATTGATAATATAAATATTTTTGAAGTTATATCTTTTGTAAAAAATAAAATATATTAGGCTCTAACCAATGCAATCTAGAAAGACATACTGTGAGGAATCATTTCACATTAGATTTTTAAGTTACTGATGCATTGTTAGAGAAGGAATGGATAGCTAGAAGGAAATACTAACAGCTTCCCATAGCTTAACCTTCTCTTAAAGCGTGACTTCTAAAGGGCTTAATCACATAGTCAAATGTGCCTATCCTTTTGGTAACTGAAAGAATTATTGTTTTAAAATCACAATTAGCATTAACTGATGAGATCATTGTGATTCTATTATTTGGTAAAGGTATGTACTTTAGTATCAGCAAGGGACAATATCATACAACTTGAAAAGTTATTATACTCATGACACCAAATAACCCTCTGAGGTGAGCTCAACTGGATAACAGCTAGTGAGGCACTTTTTTTTTTTTTTTAGATGGAGTCTCGCTCTGTCGCCCAAGCTGGAGTGCAGTGGCACGATCTCTGCTCACTACAAGTTCCACCTCCCGGGTTCACGCCATTCTCCTGCCTCATCCTCCTGAATAGCTGTGACTACAGGCGCCCGCCACCACGCCCGGCTAATTTTTTGTATTTTTAGTAGAGACGGGGTTTCACTGTGTTAGCCAGGGTGGTCTTCATCTCCTGACCTTGTGATCCGCCCGCCTTGGCCTCCCCCATAGTGCTGGGATTACAGGCGTGAGCCACCGCGCCCAGCTAGTGAAGCACATTTTAAGACAGTAAATAGAATTTTTTGGAGATGGGGTCTCTTTCTATCATCCAGGCTGGGGCATAGTAACACAACCATAGCTCATTACAGCCTCAAACTCCTGGGCTCAAGCCATCCTTCTGCTTGGATAGTTAGCTGGGACTATAGGCATGTGAAACCACACCCAGCTAATTTTTTAAGTTTTTTTGTTTTGTTTTGTTTTTTAAGATGGGGTCTTGCTATGTTGCTCAGGCTGGTCTTGAACTTCTGGCCTCAAGTGATCCTCTCGCTCCAGCCTCCCAAGATGAGAAATAAAATTTAAAGGTGGCTTTTTGGCCACACCATAGGACAGTCTTCAGGTAAATGTAAGTAACATGTATATGTGCTTATATATATCACTGAATGATCCACTGAACCTAAAAAAGCCCTAGGAAATAAACCCAGGACGTTCTTTCTTTTCTTTTTTTTTTAAGACAAAGTCTTGCTCTTTTCACCCAGGCTGGAGTGCAATGGTGTGATTTCGGCTCACTGCAACCTCCCCCTCCTGGGTTCAAGTGATTCTCCTACCTTAGCCTCCTGAGTAGCTGGGATTACAGGCGCCCGCCACCACGCCCAGCTAATTTTTGTATTTTTTTTAGTAGAGATGGGGTTTCACCATGTTGGCCAGGCTGGTCTCGAACTCCTGACCTCAGGTGATTCACCTGCCTTGCCTTCCCAAAGTACTGGGATTACAGGCGTGAGCCACCATGCCTGGCCACCCAGGACATTATTTCTAAGTAAATACAAAAAAGCTGAGGCAAGGCTTAGACACTCACGAAAGTACAGACATGACTTAGGCTGTTCACCAATGCTGAATGGGCAGAGCAACAAACTAGCTAACCATCAGTCTGACAGTTAAGTCTGCTGAGTTAAGACAGGAAAAATGAGGATTGTTAGCCACATATCTTAACCAGCTCCCTTTGTAACTCCAAGAATGGCCTCTGCCATGCATCGATATAAACAGGATAGAAAAGATGATAAGAGTGTCTTGGGAATGAAGTGTTTTGTCTTTTATGAGGGGAGAGACAGACAAAGAAGTGAACAATTTATTTTTCCTCCTGTTAATCTCCCACCAGAGTACCTCTCAATTTTAAAGGCTTAACACAGGTGCAAAGGTCAGGGTACAGTAAACAGAAAAGAGGTCCTTTCTCACGTCCAATCTGCTCTAGGCTTTGGGCAAATACAGTAGACAGGAAGATAGTCCCATGCTCCAACTTCATCAGGGTACGAAATAAAGATTTGGGGCTTCTAATCTAGGAACAGACCATATACTTGTCTCTAGTGTTTACTATTTCACATCTTACAGTTACCTAATCATAACCTTGTGTCTACATGGGGGAATGGGCCCAATGGAAGATAAGGAATCCCACCATTTGAGAAACTGCGTTGAGAATTATTTTTCGTAGTAAAATAATACTCCTAACAACAATAAAAATTAAACTTTAGGCCCCACAACTTTGATTGAGGCTCCTCAAATAAGAAGGCAGTGTCCCCCACAATGGGATATGGACGTGAATTTCAAACTAGTATCATGGTGCTCGTTAACAATGTTATTTCTGGTGGTAGAATGATGGAGATTCTAAATTATTACGCATTTTCCTCTTATCTGTATCTTTATTTTCATTTTCAGATGATAAACATAGATTTCTTATTCAGCAGAAATGCCCTTCAAGGTACGATCTTCAAGGAGAACCCTAGATGACAGTGTCTCACTTACACACACCATTATCTCACTGGGACCAGAAATAAAACAACAGTTAAAAAATACTTATAAGACAAGCACTAGCATGTCTCATTTAGTTCTTATAGCCTCCTTGGGTGTTAAGATAGTATCCCTACTTTACAAATAGAGACACTGGGCCAGGTGCGGTGGCTCATGCCTGTAATCCCAGCACTTTGGAAGGCGGGTGGATCACCTGAGGTCAAGAATTCAAGACCAGCCTGGCCAACATGGTGAAACTCTGTCTATGCTAAAACTACAAAAATTAGCCGGGCATGTTTGTGTGCCTGTAATCTCAGCTACTTGGGAGACTGAGGCAGGAAAATCACTTGAACCTGGGAGGCAGAGGCTATAGTGAGCCGAGATTATGCCACTGCACTCCAGTCTGGGCAACAGAGCGAGATCTCATCTCAATCAATCAACAAATCAACCAGTCAATCAAATGGAGACATTAGAAGCTTTGAGAGGTTAAGTTACCTCCCCAAGGCACTTAACTAGCATATGGTAGAACTAAGATCCTGATTGTAGGTCCCGTGACTACAGAAACTGGGCTGTTAACTATCATGCTATGCCACTTACAAAGCAAGAAATATCTGTTATCTTTTCTCTACAAAAACAACTTGATTCTTCACCTTTCCTTTTTAATATCTGTGGGCCAAGAACTATCCAGAAACAGATTTTATAAAATGACAGTTAAATCCACCATTCTTTATCCACTTGCTTTCACTAAACTAACCAACTAAAAAACGAAAAATGCACTTGGTATATACAATTTATTTTACTCAGAAACAGATGTTATAATATGACAAGTTAAATCCACCATTCTTTACCCACTTGCTTTCACTAAACTGATCAACTGAAAAAGGAAAAATGCAATTGGTATACACAATTTATTTTACTCCCAAAGTACTAAAATTTCAAAGTGACCCAAGAAACAAAGGACAAAATGTTAGGAAAAAACAACAGACAAAAACTGGAGTTCAAATTATAGAGCACTCTGCAAGTACAAAAGGTAGTAATATAAAAAACAAAACCTGAGGTGTCATTTTAGAATTTAAAGTACCCGGCCAGGCACGGTGGCTCACGCCTGTAATCCTAGCACTTTGGGAGGCTGAGACGGAAGGATTGCTTAAGCTCGGAAGTTCAAGACCAGTCTGGGCAACAAAGTGAGACCGCTTCTCTACAAAAAATACAAAAATTAGCCAAGCGTGTTGGCACATGCCTGTAGTCCCAGCTACTCGGGAGGGTGAGGTGGGAGGATGGGTTGAGCCTGGGAGGCAAAGACTGCAGTGAGCCAAGATCCCACCACGGCACTCCAGCTTGGGCAACAGAACCAGACCCTGCCTCAAAAATAATTAAAAAAAATAAAAAAGAAAGAACTTTTTTAAAAAAAGAAGTTAAAAGTAAGGCCAGGCACGGTGGCTTACGCCTGTAATCCCAGAACTTTGGGAGGCTGAAGCAGGTGGATCACGAGGTCAAGAGATCGAGACCATCCTGGCTAACATGGTGGAACCCTGTCTCTACTAAAAAATACAAAAAATTAGAGGGGCGTGGTGGCGGGCGCCTGTAGTCCCAGCTACTCGGGAGGCAGCAGAATGGCGTGAACATGGAAGGCGGAGCTTGTAGCGAGCTGAGATTGTGCCACTGCACTCCAGCCTGGGTGACAGAGTAAGACTCCATCTCAAAAAAAAAAAAAAAAGAAAAGAAGTTAAAAATACCCATCATGTTAAACTAACGGCATTGGACAGTTTTCGTTTGATACAACTGACCTGGGTCACATTCCACCCTGAACGTGGAATGAGGTTCACTGTGTTGTGCACATACGAAATGCAACCACATGGTTCTCCAACAAAACACAATACCTACCTCAGAAAGGGCCCATCAACAATAAGGTATAAAGTATCTAAGAACAAACATAAGGAATGTGCAAAACCTAAGTGAAACGCTGCGAAATATTACTAAGGTACGGGAAGTCTTTTGCAATGAAAGCAACTGTCCCTAAATTAATCTATAAATATAATGCAACAACAAGTAAAAACCACACTTTTTAAAAAGATTACAAAACAAATCCAGAATTTACGTTGGGACAAAAATGTGAGAAATTCCTAGAAATTTCTGAAAAGAATTAAAGGAGAGAGGTGAATAAGGAGCGCCAGGTCCTGTCAAATGATAAAACTACGCTAATTAAGGCAAATAGAGCCAGCACGGAATAGAGATCAAATCCAGGGAGACTCAGTGGTAGGTTGCATTTCTGAACCACAGGGAAAAGAGCAAATTACTCAATAAACAGTATTAGAACTACCAACTAATTTCATTGGTTCCCAGACCCATGGGAATAAATTTAAAAAAAAAAAAGAACTCACAACTAAATATTTTATTAACAGCTGGAATTCATTTTGGTGTAAAGAATGAGGTAAGGATCTACCTTAACTTTTTTCCAAAGCACTAAATTAAAAATAACACATTAGGCCGGGCGCAGTGGCTCACATTTGTAATCCCAGCACTTTGGGAGGATAAGGCGGCGGATCACCTGAGTTTGGGAATTTGAGACAAGCCTGACCAACATGGAGAAACCCTGTCTCTACTAAAGAGGCACCTGTCATCCCAACTATTCGGGAGGCTGAGGCAGGAAAATTGCTTGAAGGCAGGAAAATTGCTTGAACCCAGGAAGCGGAGGCCACCGTGAGCCGAGATCACGCCACTGCACTCCAGCCTGGGCAACAAGATCAAAACTCCGTCTCAAAAAAAAACAAAAAAAACAAAAAAACAAAACCACATTAATATCTAGAAAAAAAGAGTTGGACATTTTTATAAACATTTACTTTATATGTGGAAACAAGCTTTTAAGTAGTTATTTTTCTAATACACGACCATAAATATTTTTAAATAAATGGCAGTGAGCCCACAATTCCTTTTGGACTTTCAAGCCCCTTGAACATGTATTTCTTAAACACACTAAATTTTTTTTTTTTGAGACGGAGTCTCACTCTGTCACCCAGGCTGGAGTGCAGTAGTGCGATCTCAACTCACTGCAACCTCCACCTCACAAGTACAAGCAATTCTCCTGTCTCAGCCTCCCGAGTAGCTGGGACTACAGGCGCATGCCACCATGCCTGGCTAATTTTTGTATTTTTAGTAGAGACGGAGTTTCACCATATTGGTCAGGCTAGTCTTGAACTCCTGACCTCAGGTGATCCACCCACCTCGGCCTCCCAAAGTGCTGGGATTACAGGCATGAGCCACTGCGCCCGGCCTAAACTTACTCTTCTTGAAGCTGCTTTTTTCCATTCACTATATCATGGACAGTTCTCTTTTCCCTGAAAAAAATGCATACTGTATTGTAACCAGTTCCCTACTGATGGCCATTTATTTTTACCTCTAAATAACGTAACAATTGAAACTCTTGATCTATCCTAGTTCTACTGTTTCCCTTGGACACACCTGCTACAAGTTAAATTTCTGGGTAAAAGGGCATGTATATCTAAATTTTTAAATTTTCATCTAACTTTTGCTATAGACACACACATGCACACAAGATTTAAATGTTTGTAGAGTCAATCTGGTATATTTTCATTGCTTCTGAGCTTCCTATTATGGGCAAAAATGTCTTATCAATATAAGATTATAAAAATGGTCTCCTGCTCAAACAACTGAATAGCAAGAAGATAACCCAAATTAAAAAGCAGGCAAAGGACTTGAATGTGGAGAAAAGGGAACCCTGTACACTGTTGGTGGGAATGTGAATTAGCACAGCCATGAAGGAAAACAGTATACAGGTTCCTCAAAAAATTAAAAATAGAACTACCATATGATCCAGCAATTCCATTTCTGAGTGTATTTCAAAGACAATGAAATCAGTGTGTTGAAGAGGTACCTGCACCCCATACTCACTGCAGCACTATCCACAATAGCCAAGGCATGGCATCAACCTCAATGCCCATGAGTGGATGAATGGAGAAAGAAAATGTAGTATATATACACAATGGAATACAATTCAGCCTTAAAACATCCTGTCATTTGCAACATGGATGAATGTGGAGCATAATATGTGAAATATGCCAGACACAAAGAAATATACTGCATGATCTCACTTATATGTGGTATCTAAGGTCAAACTCACAGACGTAGAGAATCAACGGTGGTTACCAGGGGCTGGGGCTGGGGCAGAGAATTGGAAGATGTTGGTCAAGGGTTATAAAGCTTCAGTGATGGGAGGAAGCCATCCTAGAGATCTATTGTACAGTCTGGTGACTATAGTTAATAATAATGTACTGTGTCTTGAAAATAGATGAGAATCGACTTTAAATGTTCTCACAACGAAGTGAGTGATGGATATGCTGATTATCTTGATTTATTACACAAAGTAAACATATATCAAAACATCACATTGTACCCCATAAATATATATAATTTTGTCAATTAAAAATAATCTTTAGGTCAGGCACAGTGGCTCATGCCTGTAATCCCAGCACTTTGGGAGGCTAAGCCGGGCGGATCACTTGAGGTCAGGAGTTCGAGACCAGCCTGGCCAACATGGTGAAACCCCATCTCTACTAAATATACAAAAAATTAGCCAGGCATAGTGGCGCACCTCTTGTGGTCCTGGCTACTCCAGAGGCTGTGGCACGAGAATCGCTTGAACCCGGGAGGTGGAGTTTGCAGTGAGCTGAGATCACGCCTCTGCACTCTAGCCTCGGAGACAGAGGGAGACTCTGTCACAAACAAAGAAACCAAAAACTTAAAAAGAATGATTTCCTGTATTTTTTTTTTCTTTTTTTAAGAGACAAGGTCGGCCGGGCGCGGTGTCTCACGCCTGTAATCCCAGCACTTTGGGAGGCTGAGGCAGGCGGATCATGAGGTCAGGAGATTGAGACCATCCTGGCTAACACAGTGAAACCCCGTCTCTACTAAAAATACAAAAAATTAGCCGGGCGTGGTGGCACGTGCCTATAGTCCCAGCTACTCCGGAGGCTGAGGCAGAAGAATCGCTTGAACCCAGGAGGCAGAGGTTGCAGTAAGCCAAGATCGCGCCACTGCACTCCAGCCTGGGAGAGAGAGCGAGACTCTGTCTCAAAAAAAAGAGAGAGACAAGGTCTTGCTGTCACCCAGGCTGGAATGCAGTCGAGCGACCATAGCTCACTTCAACCTCAAACTCCTGGTTTCAAGCAGTCCTCCCACCTCATCCTTCTGAGTAGCTGGGACTACAGGCATGCACCACCACACAGATAATTTTATTTTTTGTAGCGATAGAGTCTCGCTAAGTCTATATACATCCCTCTACGTATTTATATTGCTATGTTGCCCAGGCTGGTCTCAAACTCCTGCCCTCAAGCGATCCTTCTGCCTCAGCCTCCTAAAGTGCTGGGATTACAGATGTGAGCCACCATGGCCGGCCTATATTTGTTTCTTTTTAACAGCTTTATTGAGATGTGATTCACACACCACAAAATTTGCCCCATTAAAGAACACAATTCCCTGTTTTTTAATATATTCAGATTGTGTAACTATCACTACTACCTAATTCCAGAACACCTCCATTACCCCACAAAGAAACTCTATACCCATTAACAGTCATCTCTCATTCCCCTTCTTCCCAGCTCCTGGCAACCATTAATCTACTTTATATCTCCATGTATTTGCCTATTCTGGACATTTCAAATGAATGAAATCATATGTTATAAGGCCTTTTGTGTCTGGCTTTTCACTTAGCATGTTTCCAAGGTGCATCCACATTTAAGTATATATCGGTGTTTATTCCTTTTATAGAATAATATTCCATTGTATAGATATACCAAATTTTATTTATCCATTCATCAGTTGTTGAACATTTAGGTTGTTTTCACTTTCTGGCTATTATGAACGATGCTGTTACAAGCATTCGTGTACACGTTTCTGTGTATTTGGTTTTAATTAGCCAAACTTTTAATCCATCTGGAATGTTTTGTGGCACAGGAATCTATCCCTTTTCCCTCCAAAAGAAGTAACCATCCAAGTTATTTCTCTTGGATGTGCTATAATTTTACCAAACTAAATTTAGTGTGAGTTTGTGTATGTATTTGTGTGTTTTAATCCTGATTGGCACTTACAAAGCCTTTCAACTTTAGACTCAGACTTTCTTTCACTTCTAGAAAACATCCCTAATTTCTTCAGTTTCCCTTCCATTATCTCCTGGCATACTCATGACATAGAGGTTAGAACTTTAAAGTGAAGCAAGAACTTAAAGAACTTGCAAAGTAATCTCAGTACAGAGTTCTAGACTTTCATACACTCCCTCAAATCTTTTACAGTTGTCTTGCATAAGCGTATCAGTATTAATTTTTTTGGCAGCAACCCGCTACTGTCATTTTTACAAAGCATTCACCTTGGTTTTCAAGGGAGGAGCTTTCTTCTTACACTCATATTTCATCATTTTATGTAATACTGAATAAAATTATGAAACTGCAACAAGTAAATTTCCCCTAAGTATAACTGACTCTTAAACATGTAAATCAACTGAGGAGCATAATGTGCAGTCACATTAGAGACAAGCCAGCATTCAGCACACCACAGAACTCAATAGTGGCTAATGTTATAGAAGTCAGTTAAAGGATTATCTATTGTACTCATTGCCCCATTAATCAATACTGAGGTTTAGTTCTGTTATTTGCTGAATTTGTCTATTTCATTGTGTTGGCTTTTCTCAGAGGATGGTGATAGACTGTTAGTTCATCTCTACTTAGGTAACTTGCTGAGAATTGAGGGCAAAGGGCTATGATGGGCAGTAGCTGCTGCTCTACCTTGAACTATTTTCAGTGGGAATAAGGACACTAAGAACCCCAGCAGCTGTTCTGAAAATGGATGTTCCTCACTCTTGCCAAGTGTTACAAGGTGTACGTGTGTGGGTGAGTATCCTGTCTCTTGTCCTTAGACTTTTGGCTTGATAACAGATTTGTTCTTTGCTGATATGTGGCACAGGCAGGGAGAGATTCCCCAACTACTCAGTCTTTACCATGGGTGTCCCCTTTCCTCTCCACTTCCACCATCTCCAGAAATATGAGCACTCAGTATCACACCACTTCCCTGTACTAATCTTCCTTCTGCCCGCCTGGACCTTCCCTCTACTTTTTGCCCAGTGGGAGCTGATTCTCAGTTTCTGATCCACCAAAACTCTCTCCTCCTTGTTTGTGAGTATGAAGACACATGTGTTTTTAATATTTTTTCATAATTTCTATGGATTTGGTAGGAGGAAGAAGAGACTCCATGAGCTTACTTCATTCTCTTAAACCTGAAACTGCTATTGGCTTCTGATTGATATTCTGTAGTAATTCAAGGAAGCTTCCTTTATTACTAGTTTTCTAAGAGATTTAAACACAAAAGGAAACAATTTTACTAACAGGCTTTTCAGCACTTGCTGAGATACCATTTTTTTCCCCTTTGGCCTATTAAAATAGTGAATTATATTGTCACTAACGTGAATTCTGTAAGAATTCCTACTTCCTCAGGTCATGCTACAGGTTTTACTATGTGCATATTCAATTTATCAATTGTATTTGAAAGTGTTACATCTATAAAGGTTAATTGGCATTTGTGGGTAAATGCTAATTTTTTTCAGGTTTAAGTATCATGGGTCTGCTAACCTCAGTAGGGAAATCTGGCTTTACTCTAGGACAGTACAG
The DNA here is from genome assembly GCF_028885655.2 of Pongo abelii. Taxonomy (NCBI): domain Eukaryota; kingdom Metazoa; phylum Chordata; class Mammalia; order Primates; family Hominidae; genus Pongo; species Pongo abelii. The sequence continues at coordinate 207,369,620 of NC_085928.1, read as the reverse complement.
ACAAGAGTTTTTTTGGTTTTTGTTTTTTTTAATTTGCTAGGACTCTGTACTTTGTGTCTTTTTGTGAGGAAGAATTTATTTATTTATTTATTTATTTATTTATATTTTTTTTGAGACAGAATCTTGCTCTGTCGCCCAGGCTGGAGTGCAGTGGCGCGATCTCGGCTCAATGCAAGCTCCGCCTCCCCGGTTCACACCATTCTCCTGTCTCGGCCTCCCAAGTAGCAGGGACTACAGGCGCCTGCCACCACGCCTGGCTAATTTTTTAAATTTTTAGTAGGTACGGGGTTTCACCATGTTAGCCAGGATGGTCTCGATCTCCTGACCTCATGATCCGCCCGCCTCAGCCTCCCAAAGTGCTAGGATAACAGGCGTGAGCCACCGTGCCCAGCCAGAAGAATTTATTATACTTAATGGTTGGAAAGAGAAAGTGCTCAGAACTGTTTCAACTACTAAGAAATAAACCTCCTAACTAACTCCCCAAAGCCAATGGTAATAATATCCATCCAGATGTCCTATACAAATGCATATGCACACATATATACACATACTCATCCTACATATGTCATATACATCTTTTAACAAAATGGTTTCATAACATTTTGCAACTTACTGTTTTTGCTTTTTTTTTTTTTTTTTTTTTTGTGAGACAGAGTCTCGCTCTGTTGCCCAGGCTGGAGCACGGTGGCATAACCTAAGCTCACTGCAACCTCCGCCTCCCAGGTTCAAGCGATTCTCCCTGCCTCAGCCTCCTAAGTAGCTGGGATCACAGCTACTTAGGAGTGCTGGGATCACGCACCACAACACCTGGCTGATTTTTGTATTTTTAGTAGAGATGGGGTTTCACCATGTTGACCAGCCTCGTCTTGAACTCCTGACCTCAGGTGATCCGCCCACCTCAGCCTCCCAAAGTGTTGGGATTACAGGCATGAGCCACAGCACCTGGCCTGTTTTCACTTTATATAGACATCTTTCAGTATCAAAATATAGATCTATATTCTTAAACAGCTGCATAGCAAACTATTGCCTGAATGGGCCATAATTTATACTATCATATTGTCTTCCAAAGAAATGTTTACACCAGTTTACCTTATGGGATAGATTTTTGACAAGAGAAGGCTTCTTAAAGCATGACATAAAAACTAGAAGCCTCAAAGTCAAAGATAGACAAGTTTTAGGCCGGGTGCAGTGGCTCAAGCCTGTAATCCTAGCACTTTAGGCAGACTGGCCGAGGCGGGCAGATTGCCTGAGCTCAGGAGTTCGAGACCAGCCTGGGCAACATGGTGAAACACTGTTCTACTAAAATACAAAAAATTAGCCGGGCATGGCAGCGTGTGCCTGTAGTCTCAGCTACTTGGGAGGCTGAGGCAGGAGAACTGCTTGAACCAGGAAGCAGAGGTTGCAGTGAGCCGAGACTGCGTCACTGCACTCCAGCCTGGGTGACAAAGCAAGATTCCACCTCCAAAAAATAAAAAATAAAAAATAAAAAAAGACAGATAAGTTTTACTACGTAAGAACTGAAAACTCCTATTAAGCAAAAATATCAAACAATTTTGGGGTACTGAAGGCTTTTACCTTTCGTGAGGGACCATTCTTATGACATTTATAATCAGCAATTAATTTAACATTTTTATGACTAGAATGACACCAAGTTCCCTGAAGGTCATATATTCTGTTCATTGCTACATTCTTAGGAACCAGCACAGTGCCTGGTACATTGAGCGTCTCCTATATTAAAAAAAAAAATAAAACAGAAACAATCCAGTTGAAAAATAGGCCAAGGGGCAGGGCACGGTGTCTCACGCCTGTAATCCCAGCACTTTGGGAGGCCAAGGTGGGTGGATCACCTGAGGTCAGGAGGTCGACACCAGCCTGGCCAACGTGGTGAAACCCCATCTCTACTAAAAATACAAAAATTAGCCAGGCGTGGTGGCGGGCGCCTGTAATCCCAACTACTTGGGGGGCTGAGACAGGAGAATTACTTGAACCCAGGAGGCGGAGGTTGTGGTGAGCCAAGATCGCACCATTGCACTCCAGCCTGGCGACAGAGTAAGACTCCATCTCAAAAAAAAGAAAAATAGGCAAAGGAAAACCATGCACACACAAAAAAGTGGCCAATAAACACAGAAACAGATGTTCAAACTTAAAACTCAAAAATGCAAATTAAAACAAAACTCTGTGATCTGTAAGACTGGCAAAGCTTAACAAATGTAAACTGGTTCAACTTTTTGGAGGGTAACTTAATTATCTTAAAAATTTAAGTGTGAATATTCCTTCACCATCAATTCTAATAATGAGAATTTAGCTTACAGGAACAAATGTATAAATGTAAAGACATAATTTCATCGCACTATTAGCTTATGAAAAAAATGGAATCAATGCAAGTGTCTACGAGGATTAAATGGTGGAACATCTCCATAATGCAGCAATATAAAAGGCTTCAAGAAGACTAACTGGTTTAAAGAAATATCCATGAGTGGGAGAAAAAAATAGGACTCTTATTAGCAAGGATAATGCACAGCAAATGTGAGCTTGGAGTTTGAGGGAGAATAAAGGAAAAGTGCATACCAGAAAGACAGACTGACAGCTGTTCATCATCCACTGGAGAGGCTTTTTGACTGTTCTTTCCACCTCCTACTTGATTTTCTAGTTTGAGTCCACTGCACACCAAGGGAGCCTCCAGTGGACTTTTACAGTAAGGGTGGTCCAGCAACTCAGAACTAAGAATGTTCTGCTTGAGAGATCCATCCTCCTCCATCTGGTATGAGTTCTCATTTTGAACAGACTTTTGGGACATAGGCCCATCTACGCTACTCACAGATGTATCTGCTCCAGACACTGACAGTTTTACTCTGTCATCACTGACAGAACTTGTCTGATTTTCCTGACCCAGAGTCATAATTTCTCTTTCAGTTTCTGAAATGAACATGGTATTAGAACGATGTTCTGGTAAGGGGATGTCATGAATCAGCTCCGTACACTCCCACTTAGGAGAACAGGATGACTGGTCCCAGGCGTTTGTGGCACTGCCATTCTGTTGGTCAGGGAATGCTTCATCTAAACTAAGCTCCTTGCCCAAGAAAGAGCTTCCTTTAGTGTGGCAATCAGGCACATGAGAGTTCGTCCCCTTCACCACAGCATTGCTGTCCATATCTGGAAAGTACGGCTGATGCCGACAAGAAGGGTCTTTAGGTTCTGGGGAAGGAAATGGGCTGCAACTGCCACCCTCACCGTTCTCCCTACGGGTCTCTTGATGGTCCCCAGTGACCTTCTGTACCCAGCTTCGCTGGGCTTTTCTTAGCTTGCAAACCTTGCTTTTGGTTCTGAAGTGCTGGGATCTGAGAATCCTGTACCGAAATCTAATCATGGATAATTTCTCATACATCATAAGAGGAGATAATTTTATTCTTCTATGTTGGTTAAGTTGGAACTTTTTTGGAATCAAGGGTCCCCTATTCCTGTGGTGCTCCGGCCCTTGGCAGCAGCTGTAACAAAAGCCCTTTCTCTTATGGTTGCTCAAGGTGACCACAATCGTGCCACTCTCACCTGGACTTTGGCTCTCCCCATTGAACTTCATGGGAAAGTCAGAAGCTTGTGGGTCTGTCCTAGGTCTGTGACCATTGGCCTGACCTAAAGCACTATTTGATGGAAAGTCAGTAACTGCCTTCAAGAGATTTTTCTCTCTGCAGTATTCATGGTCAGAATTCTTTGCTGATGACAACAACTTCTCTGCTTGGAGTCTCAGGAGAGTCTTTGAGGAGGAAATGAAGTGTTTAGTGTCCTTTCTTTTCACTTTAGAGGATAAAGTACTAACATTTTGAGTAGCCACATTGAACTTGGTCTTAGCACAAAGGGGTTCATCCTTGATCCACGTTTTCTGGATTTGAAGAGCTTTCTTTCTACCCTGGAAATGTTTCAACTGTCTATTCCAAGTAACTGGCCTTCCCAGCTTAGCTTTCAGAATGCACAAGTGTTGGTGAAAATAAAACTTCTTAAAGCCTCCAAACCCAGTATTCCATTTCTCAGAAAAGGCTAAGTGGATTCCTTTCCTCCATAGAATTTTCCTCTGTTTTTTCATTTTTCTGATGCATAATGAGATCTGGATGCAGCTGTAAAGAAGAGAAGTAAGTTATATTTCTGTCTAAAAATAAGGTCATGAAGACATATTCACAGTAATTAAGATAGAAAATTGAGGGAAAAAAAGAGTATACATACTTCAATTTAGACTATTAGACACAATGAAATCTTATCCGACCAAGGTTTTCATCACAATGAAAACTGGAGAGGAGGGAGGACATGAGTAGCCTAACAAAAAGCCATTTGCTGTACACCTGCCTCTGAGAAAAATAAACTTAAGAATCATTTTCGACCAGGCACAGTGGCTCACACCTGCAATCCCAGCACTCTGGGAAGCCAAGGTGGGAGATTGCTTGTAATCCTCACACCTGACACCAGCTCCTGGGGAGGCTGAGGCAGAACTGCTTGAACCCTGGAGGCGGAGGTTGCACTGAGCCAAAATCGCGCCACTGCACTCCAGCCTGGGTGACAAGAGTGAAACTCCATCTCAAAAAAAAAAAAAAAAATCCGATTTCTGTAACCTCAGTGTGATTTGGAGAGGGAACTGAGGTAAACATGTGTTCAGTCCTCCATTTTCTTCCCCAGAGAAAACTTATACACAGAAAGGTAATACAGCACTTCTGAGTAAATTGTTAGCAAGCTGAAATTAGAATACTGGCTTCTGATTCATAGTCTTTCTTCCACTCTACCTGCAGTGGCTGGTTGCCTTTCTTTCTAAAGAGCCTTCGCTAATATTAGATCTTATTAAATCCTGAGGGGAAGTCATTGTTTGGTTTTGACTGTCATTCATTCCCATCTGCTTCTAGAGTGTGTTCCTGCAGTATATGTGTGTATGCTTGTGTTGGTTCTTGTTTCCTATATTCACTTGAGATCCAGAACCATCACTGGGTGAGAACATTTGATAAAGTCCTGTCCTTGCATGGCTACCCAGAGTCTTTGACTGGTAACAGAGGAGCGTGGCCTCCCTCTTGAGATGCTGACATCACATGTATTTACTAAATATCTACTGGTGCATGACTATACAGAACAAAACTACCTGCTCTTTTAAAAATTTGCTGTATGAAACAAATTATTTTGCTATGAGCAAATTATAATTAAGTCAATATGGAATCAGTCTTAACTGGTATTTGGTCTCCTCTCCCTTCCCCATCCTTCATTTTACAAATGAGAACACAGGGCCAGGCGTGGTGGCCCATGCCTGTAATCCCAGCACTTTGGGAAGCCGAGGCAGATGGATTACCTGAGGTCAGGAGTTCGAGACCAGCCTGGCCAACGTGGTGAAACCCCGTCTCTACTAAAAATACAAAAATAATTAGCCAGGCTTGATGATGGGTGCCTGTAATCTCAGCTACTTGGGAGGCTGAGGCAGAAGAATTGCTTGAACCTAGGAGGTGGACGTTGCAGTGAGCCAAGATTGCGCCACTGCACTCCAGCCTGGGAGACAAGAGTGAAGCTCTGTCTCCAAAAAAAAAAAAAAAAGAAGCTACAGGACCTCAGAGGCAACATATACCTATGAAAGTCAGGAGTATGGGTGGTGCTGAAAAAGGAAGGGCTGGCTCAAAGTCTGAATAAGAAGCAGTGAAACTCCTAGATACCATCTCCTACCGTGGCAGATAATGAAAGTTTCACTTTATGTGGAGGATGACCCAGGATAGTCCAGTATATCATGTACTGCTGAGCACAGGGGTATAGTATACCAGGAGGATAAATGAGTTTACACTGTGAATTCCCCTCCAGGCCCTTCCCCACTCAGCTTCCATAAGACTGGCAAGAAGCTCTATACCCACAAGAAGGCGACTAGTCCCTGGGGAAAAACAGATCATTCACGGAGAAAAAACCAACAGACAGTGATATCTGGGGATGTCGCAACAAAACAAGTCTGAACAATTACTCAATAGGGTGGCCTAAAGTTTAAGAAGCAGTTAGACTCCAGATCCCTACTTAACTCCACATGGCAGGTAAGTGACCCTCCCCTATCCAAGACTGGAAGTTTATCCTTTAGATAAAATAGTAAAATGTAAAATGTAAAAAAGAGTAAAATGGAAAGTCTGCACACAGAGGGACTCCAGGCATAGTTTGAAGATGGAATTATGTACTGCATATGAGACTCCAAACACACTTTGCCACTCATCTCTCAGAATGCTAGCAGTCTGTCTCACCCATGCAAGCAGACTGAAGATTCTTTTCTGGAGACTATAACTAGTCCAACAACAACAACAAAAAAATTCCATAAAGATACAGATATTACCCCACAAAATGGCCCACAGTGTACCCCAAAGTTGGCACGTCCCACCATGTGTTAAGAGTTCCCAAGCAGTTTCTTAGTGGTCATTCTTAAAAACAAATAGACGGGCCGGGCACGGTGGCTCACGCCTGTAATCCCAATACTTTGGGAGGCCAAGGTGGGCAGAGCACTTGAGGTCAGGAGTTCGAGACCAGCCTGGCCAACATGGCAAAACCCCATCTCTATTAAAAATACAAAAATTAGCTGGGCATGGTGGTGCATGCCTGTAATCCCAGCTACTTGGGAGGCTGAGGCACAGGAATCACTTGAACCTGGGAAGCAAAAGTTGTGGTGAGCTGAGATCGCACCACTACAGTCTAGCCAGGGCGACAAAGCAAGACTCTGTCTCAAAAAAATAAAATAAAAAATAAAGGATGACCAAGAATCACCAGACGTCTAGGGATAAAAACAGACCAAAACAAACAGATAAAAGCAAAAACTATATAAAGTCAACTTTTATAAACCAACAGAGAGGGGGAGAAAAGGGAGTTATTGCTTAATGGGTACAAAATTTCAGTTTGGGAAGATAAAAAGGTTCTGGAGATGAATGGTGGTGATGGTTGCACAGCAATGCGAATGTACTTTAATGCCAATGAACCGTACACCTAAAAATGGTTAAAATAGTAAATTTTATGTTACGTATATTTTACCACAATTAAAAAAAAAGAGGGGGCCGAGTGTGGTGGCTCACACCTATAATCACAGCACTTTGGGAGGCCAAGACAGGCGGATCACTTGAAGTCAGGAGTTCGAGACCAACCTGGCCAACAAGGTAAAACCCCAACCCTACTAAAAATACAAAAAAAATTAGCCAGCTGTGGTGGCACGTGCTTGTAATCCCAGCTACTCAGGAGGCTGAGACACGAGAACTGCTTGAACCTGGGAGTTCTGAAGGCTGCAGTGAGCCAAAATTGAGCCACTGCACTCCAGCCTGGGTGACAAACCAAGACTGTCTCACAAAAAAAAACAACAACAACAACAACAACAACTAATACTATCTTCAAAGAAGCAAAAGCAAATATTATATCCATTGAAAAAAAGAACAGGATGTTATTCTTTTTCTAAAGGAATGGCCAAAAACAAGAAAGGGGTCTTGAAAATTAAAAATAATAGCAGAAATTAAAAACTCAACAGAAAGCTTGGAAGTTAAAAAAAATAATAAATAAACAAAATGAAAAGACAACTGATAAACTAGAAAAAAATATTTGCAACATGTATCATAAAGGCCTAATATCCCTAATATATAGAACTCTTAAACTAAGGGATAACTGAAAAAAAGCCTAATGGAAAATAGGAAAAATACATAAGGAGACAATTTACAAATAAAGCTTTTTAAATGTTCCTTAAGCTTAAGAAAGATGTCCAAATTCATTTAAAAGACAATTGGCAAAAATTGTAACACATTCTCTTGGTGGGGAAGAGGGGCCTTTCCACACTTTGTTAGGAGGACTACAAATTGATCCAATCTTTTTGGAGGGTAATTTGGTAACATTTAATAACTACAAAAGTATTTACCTTTTAATCCAGCAACCCCACTTTAAGGAATTTACCTGAAGACATGCCTACAATAATACAAATATACACATGTACAAGGCTATTCATTGCAGCATTGTTTATAATAGCAAAATATTAAAAACAACCAGCAGGGAACTGTGGCTCAGCCTATAATCTCGCACTTTGGGAGGCTGAGATGGGTGGACTGTTTGAGCCCAGGAGTTTGAGACCACTCTGGGCAACATGATGAAACCCCATCTCTACAAAAAATATAAAAATTAGCCAAGTATGGTGGCATGCGCCTGTGGTCCCAGCTACTCAGGAGGCTGAGGTGGGAGGATCAACTGAGCCCAGGAGTTTGTGGTTGCAGTGAGCTGAGATTGCACCACGGCACTCTAGCCTGGGCAACAGAGTGATGTCCTATCTCAAAAAAAAATAAAAAAGGAAAAGGGCCAGGCGCAGTGGCTCACGCCTGTAATCCCAACACTTTGGGAAGCCAAGGTGGGCAGATCACCTGAGGTCGCGAGTTTGAGACCAGTCTGGCCAACACGGTGAAACCCTGTCTCTACTAAAAATACAAACATTAGCCGGGCATGGTGGCACATACCTGTAATCCAGCTACTCAGGAGGCTGAGGCAGGAGAATTGCTTGAACCCAGGAGGCGGCGGTGGCAGTGAGCCGAAATCACGCCATTGCACTCCAGCCTGGGGGACAAGAGCAAAACTCCATCTCAAAAAAAAAAAAAAAAATAGAATAACTGGCTAATACTCTTCAATCACGTCAATCAAAGTCCTGAAAGACAAAAACAGACTGTCCTAGAATGAAAGACTGAGATTAAGGAGACGACAATTAAACAAGGTATAATCCTGGATTAAGTCTCAGTTCAGAAAAAGAAAAGTCATGTGACAACTGACAAAACTGGAATAAGGTGTGCTGATCAGTTAGCAGTATTTTCTAAACATTAATTGCCTGGCCTTGACAATGTGCTGTAGTTCTATAACATTGGAGAGGCCAGGTACAGTGGTGCACACCTGTAGACCCACCTACTTGGGAGGCAGAGGCAGAAGGATTGTTTGAGCCCAAGAGTTCAAGATCAGCCTGGGCAACATAGCAAGACTCTGTCTCCTTAAAAAAACTGAAGCAAGGTTGGGCACGGTGGCTCATGCCTGTGATCCCAGCACTTTGGGAGGCTGAGGTGGGTGGATCAACTAAGGTCAGGAGTTCAAGACTAGCCTGGCCAACATAGAGAAACCCTGTCTCTACCAAAAATACAAAAATTAGCCAGGCACGGTGGCATGAACCTGTAATCCCAGCTACTCGGGAGCCTGAAGCGGGAGAATCACTTGAACCCAGGAGACAGAAGTTGCAGTGAGCCGAGATCACGCCACTGCACTCCAGCCTGGGCAACAGAGCGAGACCATGTCTTCAAACAAAAAAAACTGAAACAAAACTTCGGAGCAAAGCTAGGTGAAGCATATATAAAACTGTAATATTTTGCAATTTTTTTCAGTAAATTTGAAGTTATTTCTAAGTTAAAAGTAAAACATTTAAAATTTTGAGCAATCTCCCAGAAAGTACCACAAAACGACAGACTGAAACTAACATAACAACTAACAAAAAAGGTTTACAGAGATGTTAAGTTATCAAAATATTTACCTCCCATGCATCCTTCTCAGAGAGTCACAGGAGAAGGTACTCTGGCAAATAAGGGAGTAAGTCAAGAATACACAGGATGCAGGAAATGAGATCCAAAAACAAGGGTCAGGCAAAAAGAATACTAAAGATAACAGTAAAAATAGATGCAGAATGACAATGTGCCTCAAGCCTGGAGGGCCACCAATCCAGAAGGGAATGGTCAAAAGTCAGTCAAAAGGCTCCAAGAATGTGATCCTGATAGAATTTCTAAAGTGTATGAATGCAAATAAAGGAGACACAGACAACCAGAAGAGAGTCTGCAGTTAGTAGGTGGTACAGAGAACACTAAACAAAAGATAAAGACAATTAATTTCAGGGACAACAGAAAAATGTACAAGAAAGGGAAAACAGTGGTTGTAAACCTTGGTATACTACATGGTTTAACTATGACTACCATTTACATAATAGTAATAAGCTAAACACTGATCTAACCCAATGCTTCTCAACCAGATACTCCATACCACCTCAACCCAACATTTGGAAATGCGTGGGAAATTCTTGGTTGCTGTAATACATTCAGGTTGGTATTGACATTTACCACTGGGGTCCAAGGATGCTAAGTATCATGCAATAAACACAACAATGAAGGATTATCTCACCTGGAATGGTAATACTGCCCCTTATAGTATCCCTATAGTGGGAAGATACAGTGGTATCTTGGAGGGAAGATAAGAAGTATGCAAGTACACAGACGTGGGGAACAGATGTAAAAAAGAACAATCTTCATCTTCAAGTCAACAGATAAAGCATAAACTAAGTAATCAAAAGTTACATTATAAAAAGGTAATTTAGGCCAGGCATGGTGGCTCATGCCTGTACTCCCAGCACTTCGGGAGGCCGAGGCGGGCGGATCATTTGAGGTCAGGAGTTCGAGACCAGCCTGGCCAACATGGTGAAACCTTGTCTCTACTAAAAATACAAAAATTAGCCAGACATGGTGGCGGGCGCCTGTAATCTCAGCTACTCGGGAGGCTGAGGCAGGAGAATCACTTGAACCCAAGAGACGGAGATTGCAGTAAGCGGAGATCATGCCACTGTACTCTGGCCTGGGTGACAGGAAGACTCCGCCTCATAAAAAAATAAAAATAAAAAGGTAATTTAAAGACATGTTGTTTATACCAAAACAATACCTCAAAGACTTGAAAGAGGATGCTTTTGGTGAATGGGAAACAGCAGAAAAGGGCAAGATTCTGAGAACTAAGTCAGGAAAAAAGGCTAGAGGTTTCTACCTTCAGCATATAGATTTCCACTATAAGGCACAGTACCTTATCCTTAACTATGCATGGTATCCCTCAGTCCAGATAATAATCGTTTTCTACTCCAGATAGTAAGTCTCTGGTTACCCTATTTATGTCTACGGGGAGAAGAAAGGGAGGTCAGGAATGGAAATACTTTTCTGAAACAGACTTTCAAACAACTCCTCATATTTTCTGTCCCACCTCCACCTCCACAGTACACGACACAGCTAATCTTGAGACTTTTAAAGGGTTTGGTAACATAACATGACTATTTGAAGGCTCTCTCCATTGTTGGTTTAGGATACAGCTTTCTCAAGTTGGCGAATTAGGTGCCATTAGTCTTTTCTGCTTTCCAGCTTTCACGATATTGTTGTTATTCTCATTGTTCCTGTTCTTTGTTATCTAGAGGGTTTTAGGTCCTCTATTGTTTTAATGAAATTTTCAGGCTGGCATGAAATTAAATGTATGTATTCAATCCACCACCTTTACCATGATACACTGCTGAATGGAAAAAATCAAGCTGCTGACCAATATGTACCAGCACACTTTTGTTAAAAGGAAAAATATATGCATATGCTTGAATGTCTGGAGAAAAATATCTAAAAGCATATACACCAAACTATCAAAAGTTTAGGATCACAGTTCCCAAACTGTGCCCAAGGTAACCTGGGATTCTGTAGAGAACTCACAAGAGCACCACAGGAAATTCTAAATTACAGGGAAAAAGTAATCTTCTATACTTGTCAAACAACCTATCAACTACTAGTTCAAGACAGTTCAGGTTCAAAATAGATCACACTATGTTCCTTTTGATGATATCATAATCTTTGCAAAGCTGAGTATCTGTTGGTTGCTGTGATTTTAAAAAAAATACTGTGCAAAAATCAATTTAGAGCAAAAAATGAGTGGAGAAAACAAAGATGTAAACAAATGTTATTTATTTTTTAAAATAGCGAGATAGTGGCCGGGCATGGTGGCGCATACCTGTAAGCACAGCACTTTAGAAGGTCGAGCAGGGCAGATCACCTGAGGTCAGGAGTTCCAGACCAGCCTGGCCAACATGGTGAAACCCTGTCTCTTACTAAAAATACAAAAATTAGCCATGTGTGGTGGTGGGCACCAGTAATGGCCAGCTTCTCAGGAGCGTGAGGCAGGATAATCGCTTCAACCAGGGAGGTGGAGGCTGCAGTGAGCCAATATCACGCCACTGCACTCCAGCCTGGGTGACACAGTGAGACTCCATCTCTAAATCAATATCTAAAATTAAAAATTAAAAAAATAAAATAAGGTAGCGAGATGGGGTCTCACTATGTTGCCCAGACTGGTCTTGAACTCCTGGCCTCAAACGATCTTCCCACCTCAACCTCCCAAAGTGCTGGGATTACAGGCATGAGCCTCCATGCCCAGCCAAAAGCAAATTTTTTTTAATTAAAAAAAGTAAAAAGCAATGTGGGTGGCAGTGTCCAATATGATTCCACGGTTTGGGTTTTTTAGTGCCCAACAAGTATATACGGTAAATAACTGCAGTTATTTAAGAATGAAATTAAAATGTAATTTTGTCTTTCTCTTATTTCTTTGAGAGTGTCTCACTCTGTCACCCAGGCTGGAGTGCACTGGTGCCATCAGAGCTTGCCCCAACTTTCCAGGCTCCAGCAATCCTCCCTCAGCCTCCTGAGTAGCTGGGACTACAGCAGACACACACCACCATGCCTGGCAATTTTTTTTTTTTTTTTTTTTTGTAGAAATAAGGTCTATGTTGCCCAGACTGGTCTTAAACTCCTGGACTCAAGTGATCCACCCACCAAAAGAGCTGAGATTACAGACATGAGCCATCACATCTATCCGATTTTCTCTTTCAATTTGTGTATTTCTTAGATGTCAATTAGGTTGCAAGAACATAAATACTTTTTTCTTTTCTTTTTTTTTTTGAGACAGAATCTCACTCTGTCGCCCAGGCTGGAGTGCAGTGGCGCAATCTCGGCTCACTGCAAGCTCCACCTCCCGGGTTCACGCCATTCTCCTGCCTCAGCCTAGCTGGGACTATAGACGCCCGCCACCAGGCCCGGCTAATTTTTTTTGTATTTTTAGTAGAGATGGGGTTTCACTGTGTTAGCAAGGATGGTCTCAATCTCCTGACCTCGTGATCCACCTGCTGGAATTACAGGCATGAGCCACAGCGCCCGGCCCATAAATACTTCTTAAGCTGTTTGAACCTAATTATTTAATAAATCAAACTGTTAAGCTTAGGGACATGTAAAAAATACATTAAGGAGGGTGTAAACAGAGAAAGTTTAGGAACCTCTAGTTCAGAATATTGTGTTTTACTTTATCAGTGGAAAAATCACTTCTGTATAAACAAACTTCTTAATATGAAACAAACAGTGTAATTCAAATAAACTCTTACTATGGTACACTGCCAATATCGGCCAGGCATGGTGGCTTATGCCTGTAATCCCAGCACTTTGGGAGGCAGAGGTGGAGTATCGCTTGAGCCCGGGATTTCAAGATCACCTGCCTGGGCAACACACGGAGATCCTGTCTCCAAAAAAAATAGCCAAAAGTGGTGGTACATGCCTGTGTTCCCATCTACTCAGGAAGGTGAGGTGGAAGGATCGCTTGGGCATGGGACATCAAAGTTTCACTGAGCTATGATCACACCACTGCACTCTACTTTGGGTGACAGAGCAAGACCCTGTCTCAAAAAAATAAAAAATAAAAATAAAAAGGTCAAGTTCAGGGTACAATGGAAATATCTGGCAAAAGGGTCAGGAAACACCTCTCTGAAGAAATTATTTTTTCTCTGAAGAAATTAGTTTTCAGCTGAGACAAATGATGAGCAAGACTTACTAGGAAAGAGAGGGAATTCAGTATTTCAAGGAACGGAAAGAACTTCAGTAACGCTTAGAGGCACCGAAGGGGTAGGTAAGGAACAGAAGAGCTAAATTCATGATGCTGATACTTAACATAAGGTTGGTGTGAAGCCACTGAAAGACAAAGATCTGATTCATACTCTTGAAAAAAATCATTCTACCTGCAATGTGCAGAATGGCTGGGAGAAGGCCACAGCAGAAGAAACCCATTAGGAATTTGTTACAGGTAAATCAATGCAGACACAGTGGGAAAGCTTCTTGGATTAAGAGAAAAACTGGGAGGATATAGCAAAGTGAATCAATCTTCAGGACACAGAAATGACAGGACTTGTCATTTGTCAAAAGCCTATCTGTTGTTGGGGGTAAAAGTTCCAGTATCAGCTACTAGGTAGATAGTGCTATCACTGATAGGAAACACAGATGGAGATCGATTAGGGGAAGGTTATACTGAACTATGCCTTTAGTCTTTCACATGTTCAATTTGAGATGACCATTAGAAATCCAAGTGGATATATACAGTTGGATACACAGTTCAAGAATTCTGAAAAGAGGACATCATGTGAATTCCAGTTTTCAGCTTAGAGTAACCAAAGCTATAGAAAATGATAAGATCACCTAGAAAGAATTTGCAAAAGGTAGAAGAGAATGAGAGAATGTACCCTAGGGCAATATCCCAAGGACCTCTAGGAATTTTTTTTTTTCCCCACTCTTGTTGCCCAGGCTAGAGAGTTTTGCTCTTGTTGCCCAGGCTGGAGTACAATGGCACGATCTCAGCTCACTGCAACCTCCGCCTCCCAGGTTCAAGCAATTCTCCTGCCTCAGGCTCCCAAGTAGCTGGGATTACAGGCATGTGCCACCACGCCCAGCCAATTTTGTATTTTTAGTAGAGATGGGGTCTCTCCATGTTGGTCAGGCTGGTCTCGACCTCCTGACCTCAGGTGATCCACCCAACTCAGCTTCCCAAAGTGCTGGGATTACAGGCGTGCCCAGCTGGAACTCCAGGATTTAAGAGTGAGATAAAGAAAGAAGACTAAGCAAAGGAAAGTGAAAAAAAATGACCAGGGAGATAAGGTCAAAAATCAGATAAAGGTGGTATCAGCAAAGCTAGAACAGGTTTCTAAAAAGAGGGAAATGGTCAGTCAAAGGTTGTTGAGAAGTCAAGCAAGATAAGGATTAAAAGTGTTCACTGAATTCTCTTGACATTTGCAGGAGAATTTTTAGTACAATGGAAAGGACAAAAACCAAAGTGGAATAAAAAAGGCGATATATAAAAATTGTTCAAGAAGCCTGAGTAAAGCTGAAACATTTTTTTAGTGGAGATTCTTATACATGTTTAAATTCTGATGAAGTACTTTACTTGTGGATAAAGACTGCAGATTAAGCAGACACATTTTACCATCATTCCCTCCTAAAACTTCATTAAGAATTAAAAAATTGTCCTTTATCTTTTTTTTTTTTTTTAAAAAAAGGTCTCATTCTGTCAGCCATGGCTCACTGCAGCCCCAAACTCCCAGGCTCAATCAAGTAATCCTTCTGACTTAGCCTTCTGAGTACCTAAGATTACAGGTGTGAGCCAATAAATTAATTTTTTAAAAGAAAAAACCAGCCAGGCACCATGGTGCATGTCTGTAATCCCAGCTACTCAACAGGCTGAGGCACAAGGATCCTTTGAGGCCAAGAGTTTGAGACCAACCTGGGCAACACAGCAAGACCCATCCCTAAATAACTAATTAAAATTTATGGTTTTTGTTTTTCGTTTTTTTTTTTTTTTTTGAGACAGAGTCTCACTATGTCACCCAGGCTATAGTGCAGTGGTGCATCTCAGCTTACTGCAACCTCCGCCTCCCAGGTTCAAGGATTCTCCAGCCTCAGCCTCCCGAGTAGCTGGCACTTCAGGCGCCAGCCACCACGCCCGGCTAATTTTTTGTATTTTTAGTAGAGATGGGGTTTCACCGTGTTAGCCAGGATGGTCTTGATCTCCTGACCTCGTGATCCACCCACTTCGGCCTCCCAAAGTGCTGGGATTACAGGTGTGAGCCACCACGCCCAGCCACCAAGAATTTTTTAACTTAATTTTTTAAAGATATAATTTACCTACAGTGAAACACATAAACCTGAAGGGCTTTTGTTTTTTAAAGCATATGTACACAAAATGGAAGACCGAACAACAGCAAAAACATTTTGAAAGTTGGAATGTGGACTGACTTAAAGATCTAAAGAAGTTAAGTCTCAGCTGGCGCCGGGTGCGGTGGCTCACGCCTGTAATCCCAGCACTTTGGGAGGCCGAGGCAGGAGGATCACCTCAGGTCACGAGTTCAAGACCAGCCTGACCAACACGGAGAAACTCCATCTCTACTAAAAATACAAAAATTAGCCAGGCATGATGGCACACGCCTGTAATCCTAGTTACTCAGGAGGCTGAGGCAGGAGAATCGCTTGAACCCAGGAGATGGAGGTTGTGGTGAGCCAAGATTGTGCCACTGTACTCCAGTCTGGGCAACAAGAGCAAAACTCCATCTCGAGAAAATAAATAAATAAATAAAATCTCGGTCAGATGTGGTGGCTCACGCCTGTAACCTCAGCACTTTGGGAGGCTGAGGCGGGCGGATCACCTGAGGTCAGATGTTTGAGACCAGCCTGGCCAACATGGCCAACCCCGTCTCTACTAAAATACAAACATTAGCCGGGCATGGTGGTGTGCACCTGTAATCTCAGCTACTTGGGAGGCTGAGGCAGGAGAATTGCTTGAACCTGGGAGGTGGAGGTTGCAGTGAGCCAAGTTCATGCCACTGCACTCCAGCCTGGGAAACAGAGCGAGACTCCGTCTCCAAAAAAAAAAACAAACAAAAAAAAATCTCAAGCTTGCAGGGAGGAAAGCAATCTAAAGAACAATACCTCAAAACAGGTCAGGAATTGTTCTACAGAGGGATGTGAACATGAATATGATGCTAAAAATAAAAGAATTGGTCAAATGATTTAAATATCCTCCCACATGCCACAAAACCAGCCAACTGTCCCCTACCCATCCTTGCAGAAACCTGGAGTCTTCTTCTCTAGACTAGAACAGCACAGCCCAATAAAATTTCTGCAATGACAGAAATATTCTATATCTGCTGTGCCCAATATGGTAGCCTCTGGGCAAATGTGGCCATTGAGCACTTGAAACGTGTCTAGTGCAAGTAAGGAACTAAACCTTTAATTTTAATTATTTAGATTTAGGCTGCTACATGTGGCTAGTGGCTACCGCACTGGATAGTGCAGCTCCGCTATCCAATATGGTAGCCACTAACAACATGTAGCAGCTTAAAACAATCCTATGTAAAAACAAAGAATTCCTGGACTGGAAAGCTTTTCAACTGGTCCAGTTGAGAATGAGGTCATCTTACTGAAAATAGTTGGGTTACATGAACATGAATGAGTGTTCATATAATGAATGCTAAGACCTCTAGCCTTTCCCTAAGTTTAGCAGCCAGACTGCTGGAAGCCCAATTTGTACTCTCCAAGTAGGAGATCCCTTCTTCTTTAGGGAATCTGACCCTGGAGAGAAGACAAGATACTGCCATTGAAGGTTCTCGAATACAACGGTCCAGTAATTAAAAGCAAACTTCACATGCGTTTCCTTTACATTTCTGCCCCTGTATTCCCAGCCATGCTGCTGTATGTTCGTATTGACCAAATATCAACATTCCTTCAAAGATAAAACACACACACAAGGGAAATAGAAGGTTTACACTCTTATTAGATAGATACTCACTGACCCTAGGACAGCCCCAAGTCTAAACAGCTCCTTAAGGAGCCCAATATTTGGGTGAAAGTTCGCAGCGCAGCCACTGTACAGGTTAACTGAAGCTTCACTATGAAAAAGTTGTATCGGCCAAGCGTGGTGGCTCACGCCTGTAATCCCAGCACTTTGGGAGGCCAAGGCAGGCGGACTGCTTAAATCAATCTGCATTCCAACTTCCAAAATGTTTTGCTATTTTTCTGTCTTCCATTTTGTGTACATATGCTTTAAAAAACAAAAACCCTTAAGGTCTATGTATTTGACTGTTTTTTTTTTGTTTGTTTTTTGAGATGGAGTCTCGCTGTGTCACCCAGGCTGGAGTGCAGTGACCTGATCTCGGCTCACTGCAACCTCCACCTCCCAGGTTCAAGAGATCCTCCTGCCTCAGCCTCCTGAGTAGCTAGGAGTACGAGTGTGTGCCACCATGCCCAGCTAATTTTTGTATTTTTAGTAGAGATGGGGTTTCACTATGTTAGCCAGGCTGGTCTCAAACTACTGACCTCAGGTGATCTACCCGCCTCGGCCTCCCTAAGTGCTAGGATTACAGGAGTGAGCCACTGCGCCAGGCCGTAAATTATATCTTTAAAAAATTAAGTTAAAAAATTCTTGAAAATTTTAGTCTCAAGTAGTTTCAGTCAGAAGACTGCCTCAAGAGCCAGCAAGTGACTTCTAACCTTCAATTTTTGCTAGGTTGTTACAGCTCCCTAGAGCTGCTTTGTTTCAATGTTAAATCTACAGTATCAGTTTAGACTGAAACTGTAACCCTGGGTTCATACTAACCCTTCACATGTACCTCTACTTGTCTCCTGTCAGAATCTGAAATTCAACATCAATTAAAACTTCAGAATTAAGGTATTCCAGACACAAAAATAAAATTTTAGAGATTCAGCTATTTGGTTTCTCAGATACATACCAGGTCTCTCTAGACTCTGAATGTATTAGACAACCTATGTGTTAACATGACTTGTTTTTTGTTTTTTGTTTTTTTTTTCTGAGACAGAGTCTCACCCTGTTGCCAAGGCTGGAATGCAATGGTGCAACCTCGGCCTCATGGGTTCAAACCATTCTCCTGCCTCAGCCTCCCGAGTAGCTGGGATTATAGGCGCCCGCCACCATGCCCAGCTAATTTTTTTGTATTTTCAGTAGAGATGGAGTTCCACTATGTTGGCCAGGCTTTTCTCGAACTCCTGACTCGTGATCTACCCGCCTCGGCCTCCCAAAGTGCTGGGATTACAGGTATGAGCCACCGCGCCAAGCTAACCTGACTTTTTAAATCATTGACTTTAGGATGTCCTTTGTCATCTGGTTGTAGAAAATCAACATGCTGCTGACCGGATACAGTGGCTCACACCTGTAATCCCCGCGCTTTGGGAGGCCGAGACAGATAGATCACTTGAGGTCAGGAGTTCAAGACCAGCCTGGCCAACATGGTGAAACCCCATCTCTACTAAAAATACAAAAATTAGCCGGGCGTGGTGGTGGGCGCTTGTAATCCCAGCTACTTGGGAGGCTGAGACAGGAGAATCACTTGAACCTGGGAGGCAGAAGTTGCAGTGAGCAGAGATCAAGCCGTTGCCCTCCAGCCTGCACAACAAGAGTGAAACTCTGTCTCAAAAAAAAAAAAAAGAAAGAAAGAAAATCAACATGCTATAAACATGATCATTTTAGAGAAAAAAATAATTTAGTATATTTGGAGAATCTGTGATGTAGGGTCCATTTCCAGCTCTACTAATAATAGAGCAGGAATTGCTAAAGCAATGAGAAGGCCACCAAAGAATAATTGGAGAATGAATATATTTCCCTAAAAGAGAATGTTCAACGCAGCCTGATGGCCTATTTACCTTAATTTTGAAAATATTACCCACACCCAAAAAAAAAGTCACAAGGGTTTCACCATAATAAGTAAGAAAAATACATGTAAAGCACTGTGACCACCTTATCAGCTGACCCTTTCTGAGCGTCTAACAAATTCTTTAAATCAGTGACAGAGTACAATCTAACCAAGAAAAGAAAAAAGAACTAAAAATTCGCAAAGACATGCTTAATATCGCGAATGCCAAGGTGATCTACTTCCATCAGAGTTTGGCAACTAGAGAAGCACAGAACCCCCTGTTCTCAAACTGAGCTCCATAGGAAGCTGGCTAATAACACAAAGTAAATGGCCATGCATGCCAGGATGGAAGAGGCAGAAAGGCAGGCCTGCGTATAGAGCACTGGGTTTATGACAAGCTAGAATAAAAGCAAAATATTGTTAAATTTCAATTTTTCTATGATTTTTGAAGGATTCACATAATCGCCTACCAAAAAAAAAAAAAAAAAAGGCTGATTTAGAAAGTAATATAGCCCAGGCGCAGTGACTCACGCCTGTAATCCCAGCACCTTTTTTTTTTTTTTTTTTTTTTTTTTTTAGACGGAGTTTTGCTCTTGTTGCCCAGGCTGGAGTGTAACGGCACGATCTCAGCTCACCACAACCTCGCCTCCCGGGTTCAAGCTATTCTCCTGCCTCAGCCTTCCGAGTAGCTGGGATTACAGGCATGCGCCACAACGCCTGGCTAATTTTGTATTTTTAGTAGAGATGGGGTTTTCACCATGTTGGTCAGGCTGATCTCGAACTCCCGACCTCAGGTGATCTGCCCGCCTCGGCCTCCCAAAGTGCTGGGATTACAGGCGTCAGCCACCGCACCCGGCCGATCCCAGCACTTTTGAAAGGCCGAAGCAGGTAGATCACTTGACGTCAGGAGGTCGAGACCAGCCTGGCCAACACGGTGAAACCCCGTGTCTACTAAAAATACAAAAATTAGCCGGGCGTGATGGCGCGCACCTGTAATCTCAGCTACTCTGGAGGCTGAGGCAGGAGAATCGCTTGAACCCGGGAGGAGGTTGCAGTGAGCTGAAAAAATCGCGCCACTGCACTCCAGCCTGGGTGTCAGAGTGAGACCCTGTTCCCCCCCACCAAAAAAATTGTGAGCCAAGGCGTAAATGAAGCCCCCCTCCCCACCACCCTCCTCTACATACCAAGCTTTTCTCCTAGAAAAGATGCACTGGGAAAAAGCTATCTTGAGTAAAAATCAAAACTGATATAAGCCATCACTCATATACCTCATATACCAATATGCCATCAATAAGCGTGAGACATGTGGATGGCTAGAAGAGAGTCTGGTTTCTTCCTGATGCTGCCCACCCAAAACAGAGACTGCAGTTAGGCTCTGACCACACAAGCGCCTGGCATCTCTGGGCACCCTTCTCCATACCAAGCTTAGTTATTCCGGGCAAAATGCAAAAAAAAAAAAAAAAAAAAAAAAAAACAGAATTAGGAACCTATCATGAAATGTCCTGGATATTCTTAAATTAAATTTAACCAGATTCTCAAAACATTTCATAACTAACGTCTGCTTTCTTCATTTAATTCTCCAAACATTATAATTTATATTGGTAGAAGAAAGTCCCACTTTACCTGCGGTGAAAAAGGTCGAAATGTCTAGCATGAGATGAAAAACACTATCAGACAGCAGGGTAGAATTTCACCTCGGCTATTCTCGCTCTAAGTCCAAAACTCCCACATCCTCTCCGCATCCCTCTACCCCGACAGAGTGGCCACAGGGCGTAGAGCGGAGGCTGATACCGCTCAGAGCAGACCGAAGGGAAAAGACGTCTCCCACCGCGCTCATGCCCAAACAGGCTCTCTGGAAAAGGGTCCCGGGGAGCGCGAGGAAAGAAACCAAGGCCGGAAGGAGGCAGAGCGGTCTAAGCAAATAAAAACCCCGGACTTCCAAGGCGGCCGGAGCTGGAGGCCTGTGACAGCGGCTCCTCCTCCCAGAGCTTTCCCGGCTTCAGGAGGAGCTGGGGGGCGCCAGCTTCCCGGTGCCTGCGACGCACAGCCCGGCTGGAGCGAGAGCGCAAGGCAGCGGCCCCTCGGGACGAGCTCGCGCGCCTCCCCCGGAAAGGGAGGCTGTGGTCGAGACGGACGGCGGCCTCCAGCTCGGGCGGGGGAGGGCGGTTCGAGGCCTCCGGACCAGGCGCTGAGGTGGCGCACCGGCGAGGGAATGGCCCCAGCCAGCCCCGCCAGGTGATCGCTGAGTCCGTCACTCGGCTGCCCGCGTCCCCGCTTACCTGCTACCCTCGTTCCTGGCAGCTGCCCCGCCGCCGGCCCCGACGCGGCAGCAGCCTGGACCGCGGACCCCGCCTTCGTCAGCTCCGAGAGAAGCCCCGCCAGCGACGAGGCGTCCGGCCTGCTCGCCGCGGCCACAGCCGCCGAGCTTCCTCTGAAGCGGCTGCCGCGACGCCGGCGCTGGCCTATCGCGTCACCTCCTCCGCGCCCTTCCGCCTGCGGGGCTGGGCCTGGCACCGCCCGCTTCCGGCGCTCCCGCCCCGCCTCCCGACCCGGAGCCGCGCCGCCCCCGCCCGTCACCGCGTTCTTAGCCCCGGCCTCCCTCAGAACGCGCTGGGATGGGAACCGCGTTCAGGAGCTGCTAAGCGCGTTTGAGACTTCAGCCCCTTCTCCAGCTTTTAACCTAAAAGGGCTAAATCAGACCGCAGCTAGTGTACACCCCTACCCTCCGCTGATCCCGTCACCCCTGCGCCGAAAGCAAAAGACCCATTCCAGCTCTGGACGTTGTGAGGCCTGGCCCAGGCGTCCGCTCTCTGATTTTACCATTGATCTTACCCCTGGTATTGTGAATGGCCTCTTTATCTGTGTCCTACCCGCCCCAACTGTGAATGCTTTCTAAAATTATAAGCCAATGTCCTGACAGGTAAAAACATAGTAATAGCAGATTTATGGCGGAAGATGAGTTCAGTTTTGAACATACTCGATCTGGAAGAATAAAGTGGAGGTGACTGCAATGGAATACCAACGGTGTGTTGCTGAGAGCCTGTGTAGGCAGTAAGGATATGCATTGATGGTGGAGAAGATAAAAACAATACCGAAGCCAACTGCAGGATGGTTTGCTTTTAATTATCATGTGTCAGAAAATTCTAAACAATGTTAATGATAAAGTACTCCTTTCCAAACAAAAGCTTTATTTACTCTTAGTTCTAAACAATGGCTACAATTACTGTTGATTTTTTTTTTCTTTTTTTTTTTTTTCCAAACGCGGTCTTGCTCTCTCGCCCAAGCTGGAGTGCCGTGGCACAACCTAGGCTCGCTGTAACCTCTGCCTCCTGGGATCAAGCGATCCTCCCCCCTCATCCTCCAGGGTACCTGGGACCACAGGCTCCTGCACCACGCCCGGCTAATTTTTTTATTACTATTATTATCATTATTTTTGTAGTGATGACATCTCCCTGTGTTGCCCAGGCTGGTCTTGAATCCTTGGGCTCAAGTGATTCTCCCACCTGGGCCTCCCACAGTGCTCGAATTACAGGCGTGAACCACCACACCAGGCCCTCTCACTTCTTTTTAATAGTTTCTCTGTCAGTGATTTTTTTTTTTTTTTTAGAGGAGTGTCGCTCTGTCGCCCAGGCTGGAGTGCAGTGGTGCCATCTCGGCTCACTGCAAGCTCTGCCTGCCGGGTTCACGCCGTTCTCCTGCTTCAGCCTCCCGAGTAGCTGGGACTACACGCCTGGCTAATTTTTTTCGTATTTTTTTAGTAGAGACAGGGTTTCACCATGTTAGCCAGGATGGTCTCGATCTCCTGACCTCGTGATCCGCCCGCCTCGGCCTCCCTAAGTGCTAGGATTACAGGCGTGAGCCACTGCGCCCGGCCTGTTAGTGATTTTTAGCCATTTATTTTGTGCCCTATCTTTGTTTTCTTTGTATTTATCTGTCTTGGATATCATTGAGTTTCTCTGATTTGTGGGTTGATGTCTTTCATCAGTTTTGAGAAATTCTCAATCATTATCTCTTCAGATATGGTTTTTGCTGCATTCTCTATGCCTGTTCTCCGAGACACCAATTACATATGTAAGATTATTATTATTATTATTGAGACAGAGTTTCACTCTTTTTGCTCAAGCTGGAGTGCAATGGTGCGATCTCGGCTCACTGCAACCTCTGCCTCCCGGGTTCAAGCGATTATCCTGCCTCAGCCTCCCGAGTAGCTAGAATTACAAGCGCCCACCACCACGCCCGGCTAATTTTTGTGTTTTTAGTAGAGACGGGGTTTTACCATGTTGGTCAGGCTGGTCTTGAACTCCTGACCTCAGGTGATCCACCCGCCTCAGCCTCCCAAAGTGCTGGGATTACAGGCATGAGCCACTGCACCCAGCCCATATGTAAGATTATTTGATCTTGTTCACCATGTCTTTTACACTTTGTGATGTCAATTTTTTTTTCGATTCTTCAGTTTGAAGGTTTTCTGTTTTTCAGGTTACTGAGTCTATCTTCTATAATCTCCAATCTGCTGTTAAATCTATACATTGCGTTCTTAATTTTAAATATTAGATTTTCAGATTTTGTTTTTTGTTGTTGTTGTTGTTGTTTGTTTGTTTTGGGGCCAAGCTTCGCCCTTGTTGCCCAGGCTGGAGTACAATGGCGCACTCTCGACTCACTGCAACCTCTGCCTCCCAGGTTCAAGCGATTCTCCTGCCTCAGCCTCCCAAGTAACTGGTATTACAGGTGACCGCCACCACGCCCAGCTAATTTTTGTATTTTTAGAAGAGACAGAGTTTCACCAATGTTGGCCAGGCTGGTCTCAAACTCCTGACCTCGTGATCCACCCGTCTCAGCCTTCCAAAGTGCTGGGATTACAGGCGTGAGCCACTGCATCTGGCCTGTTGTTAACCATCCTTATATCCACGAATACTCATTATTTAGCTTCTACTTATAACTGAGAGCATGCAGCATTTGGATTTTTGTTCCTGCATTATTTCACTTAGGATAACAGCCTCCAGCTACATTCATAGTTCATGTACTTCATACTTTTTATGGCTGTGAAGTATTCCATAGCCTGTTTGTACATTTTCTTTATCCAGTCCACCACTGATAGGCACCGAGGTTGACTCTATGTCATTGCTATTGTGAATAGTGCTGCAATGAACATACAAATGCATGCGTTTTTTTGGTAGGATAATTTATTTTCTTTTGGATATATACCCAGTAATGGGATTGCTGGGTCAAATGGTAGTTCTGTTTTAAGTTATTTAAGAAATCTCCAGGCCAGGCACAGTGGCTCACGCCTGTAATCCCAGCACTTTGGGAGGCCAAGTGGGGCAGATCACCTTAGGTCAGGAGTTTGAGACCAGCCTGGCCAACATGGTGAAACCCTGTCTCTACTAAAAACACAAAAATTAGCTGGGTGTGGTGGTGGGTGCCCATAATCCCAGCTACTCTGGAGGCTGAGGCAGGAGAATTGCCTGACCCTGGGAGGCGGAAGTTGCAGTGAGCCGAGATCGCACCACTGCACTCCAGCATGCGTGACAGAGCAAGACTCTGTCTTGAAGAAAAAAAATAAAAGAAATCTCCAAACTGCTTTCCACAGTAACTGAACTAATTTACATTTTCACCAACAGAGTATAAGTGTTCCCGTTTCTCTGCAGCCTCACCAGCATGTTATTTTTTGACTTTTTAATAATAGCTATTCTGACTGGTGTGAGATGGTATCTAATTGTGATTTTCATTTGCTTTTCTCTGATGATTAGTGATGTTGAGCATTTTTTTATATGTTTGTGGGCCACTTGTATGTCTTCTTTTGAGAAGTTCCTATTTATGTGTTTTGCCCATTTTATTTATTTATTTATTTATTTATTTATTTATTTATTTATATGGAGTCTTGCTCTATTGCCCAGGCTGGAGTGCAATGGCACAATCTTGGCTCACTGCATCCTCCATCTCCTGGGTTCAAGGAATTCTCCTGCCTAAGCCTCCCAAGTAGCTGGGATTACAGGCGCACACCACCACGCCTGGCTAATTTTTGTATTTTTAGTAGAGTTGGGGTTTCACTATGTTGGACAGGCTGGTCTTGAACTCCCGACCTCATAATCTGCCCTCCTTGGGCTCCAAAAGTGCTGGGATTACAGATGTGAGCCGCCTCTCCCAGCCATTTGCCCATATTTAATGGGGATATTTGTTTCTTGTTTGTTCAGTTAAGTTCCTTATAGATTCTGATATTGGACCTTTCTTGGATGCATAAATTATGAATATTTTCTCCCATTGTAAGTTGTCTGTTTACTCTGTTGATAGGTTCTTTTGCTGTGCAGAAGTTCTTTACTTTAATTAGGTCCCATTTGTCAATTTTTGGTTTTGTTGCAATTGCTTTTGAGGATTTAGTCATAAATTATTTCCCAAAGCCAATGTGCAGAATGGTGTTTCCCAGGATTTCTTCTACGATTCTTATAGCTTGAAGGGTTACATTTAAATTCTCAATTTATTTTGAGTTAATTTTAGTATACGGTGAAAAGTGGGGGTCCAGTTTTATTCTTTTGCATATAGCTAGCCAACTATCTTAGCACAATTTATTGAATACAGTGTTCTTTCCCCTTTGCTTGTTATTATCAACCTTGCCAAAGATCAGATGACCATAGGTATTTTTTTTTTAACCAATACCATGCTGTTTTGGTTACTGTAGCCTTGTAATATAGCTTAAGTCCAGTAATGTGATGCCTCTGGCTTTATTCTTTCCACTTAGGATTGCTTTGGCTATTCAAAGTCTTTTTGATTCCATGTAGATTTTAGAATAGTTTTTTCTAGTTCCTTGAAAAATGACGTTGGTAGTGACAGGTGAAGCCACCTGGACTTCCTGGGTTGAGTGGGGGGGACTTGGAGAACTTTTCTGTCTTTAAAAAGGACCGTAAAATGCACCAATCAGCACTCTGTAAAAACGCACCAATCAACACTTTGTAGCTAGCAAGAGAATTGTAAAATGCACAAATCAGCGCTCTGTAAAATGCCCCAATCAGCACGCTGTAGCTAGCAAGAGGATTGTAAAATGCACCAATCAGCACTCTGTAAAACACACCAATCAGCACTCTGTAAAATGCACCAATTAGTGCTCTGTAAAATGCACCAATCAGCAGGATCTTAAAAGTAGCCAATTGCAGGGAGGATTGAAAAAAGTGCACTCTGGGCTGGGCACCGTGGCTCACCATATAATCCCAGCACTTTGGGAGGCCGAGGTGGGCGGATCAGAAGGTCAGGAGATCAAGATCATCCTGGCTAACATGGTGAAACCCCGTCTCTACCAAAAATACAAAAAATTAGCCAGCATCATACTTAATGGGGACGCAATAAAAGTTCTCCCAAACTTGAAGTCAAGAACAAAAGAGGTTTATCCATTTTTACAGCTATTACTTAATAGTTTTCTGGATGTGTTAGCCAATATAATTTGACAAGAGGTAGAATATAGAGATAGAGAAATAAGAATGGAAGAAAAAATATTATTTTCAGATCAAAATAACTGTATAGTTGGAAAACACAAAGGATTTTATTCAGAAATTACACACCAAATGCTGGTGAGGATGAAAAGCAATAGGAAGGGCCATTCATTGTTGGTGGGAATGCAAAACGGTATACAGCCAGTTTGGAAGAGAGTTGGCAGTTCCTTACAAAACTAAACATGCTCTTACCATACAATCCAGCAGTCGAGCTCCTTGATATTTATCCAAATGAACTGAAAACTCAGGTCTACACAAAAGCCTTACATGAGGCGGGGCGTGGTGGCTGACGCCTGTAATCCCAGCACTTTGGGAGGCTGAGGCGGGTGGATCACAAGGTCAGGAGATTGAGACCATCCTGGCTAACACGGTGAAACCCCATCTCTACTAAAAATAAAAAAATTAGCCGGGCGCTGTGGCGAGCGCCTGTAGTCCCAGCTACTCAGGAGGCTGAGGCAGGAGAATGGCGTGAATCCGGGAGGCGGAGCTTGCAGTGAGCCAAGATCGTGCCACTGCCCTCCAGCCTGGGGGACAGAGTGAGACTCCGTCTCAAAAAAAAGAAGGCACTTTGATAGGACAGAAATGGAACATGGGAGGGCCAATAAGGGAATAAAAGCTGGCCACCCACAGCCAGCAGTGGCAACCTGCTCGGGTCCCCTGCCACGATGTGGAAGCTTTGTTCTTTTGCTGTTCACAATAAATCTTGCTGCTGCTCACTCTTTGGGTCCATGCCACCTTTAAGAGCTGTAACACCGCGAAGGTCCATGGCTTCATTCTTGAAGTCACCGAGACCACAAACCCACCTGAAGGAACCAACTCTGGACACAGTACCTTGATAGGAATAATGTTTAGGCTGGGTGTGGTGGCTCACACCTCTAATACTAGCACTCTGGGAGGCCAAGGGGGGCGGATCACCTGAGCTCAGGAGTTTGAGACCAGCCTGGGCAAAATGGTAAAGCCCTGTCTCTACTAAAATACAAAAATTAATCAGGTGTGGTGGCAGGCATCTGTAATCCCAGCTACTCAGGAGGCTGAGGCAGGAGAATGGCTTGAACCTGAGAGGCAGAGGTTGCAGTGAGCCTAAATTGCACCATTGCACTCCAGCCTGGGTGACAGAGAGACTCTGTCTCCAAAAAACACATAAATAAATAAATAAATAAATAAATAATGTTGAATCTGTAGATTGCTTTTGGATGTATACCATTTTAACTATATTGATTTTTCCAATACATGAGCATCGAATGTTTTTCCATTTGTTGGTGTCATCTAAGATTTCTTTTTTCTTTCTTTCTTTTTTTTTTTTTTCAGATGGAGTCTCGCTCTGTAGCCCAGGCTGGAGTGCAGCGGCGCAATCTCGGCTCACTGCAAGCTCCGCCTCCCAAGTTCATGCCATTCTCCTGCCTCAGTCTCCCAAGTAGCTGGGACTGCAGGCGCCCTCCACCACACCCGGCTAATTTTTTTTTTTTTTTTTTTTTGTATTTTTAGTAGAGATGGGGTTTTACCACGTTAGCCAGGATGGTCTTGATCTCCTGACCTCGTGATCCACCCGCCTCGGCCTCCCAAAGTGCTGGGATTACAGGCGTGAGCCACCACGCCCGGCCTTTTTTTTTTTTTTTTTGACATGGACTCTTGCTCTGTCACCCAGGCTGGAGTGCAGTGGTGTGATCTTGGCTCACTGCACCCTCCACCTCTTGGGTTCAAGTGATTCTCCTGCCTCAGCCTCCTGAGTAGCTGGGACTACAGGTGTGGGCCACAACGCCTGGCTAATTTCTGTATTTTTAGTAGAGATGGGGTTTCATTATATTGGCCAGGCTGGTCTCAAACTTGGGACCTCAGGTAATCTGCCCACCTCAGCCTCCGAAAGCACTGGGACTACAGGCATGAGCCACTGCATCTGTTTTTTGTTTTTTTTTTGAGATAGAGTCTCACTCTGTCACCCAGTCTGGAGTGCAATGGCATGATCTCGACTCACTGCAACCTCTGCCTCCCATATTCAAGCAATTCTCATGCCTCGGCCTCGTGAATAGTTGGGATTACAGGCACATACCAACACATCCAGCTAATTTTTGTATTTTTAGTAAAGATGAGTTTCACCATGTTGGCCAGGGTGGTCTTGAATTTCTGGCCTCAAGTGATCCACCCATCTTGGCCTCATGAATTAACTTTTTGATGTGCTGCTGGATTCAGTTTGCTAGTATTTTGTTGAAGGTTATTGCATCCATTTTCATCAGGGATATTGACCTGTAGTTTTCTTTTCTTTCTTTCTTTTTTTTTTTTTTTTTTTTTTTTTTTAGACAGTCTCACTCTGTCTCCCAGGCTGGAGTGCAGTGCTGCGATCTCGGCTCACTGCAACCTCCACCTCCCAAGTTCAAGCGATTCTCCTGCCTCAGCCTTCCAAGTAGCTGGGACTATAGGCATGCACCACCACACCCGGCTAATTTTTATATTTTTAGTAGAGATGAGGTTTCACCATGTTGGCCAGGCTAGTCTCGAACTCCTGACCTCAAGGATCCACCTCCCTCAGTTCTCCCAAAGCGCAGGGATTACAGCCGTGAGCCACCATACCCAGCAGTTTTTTCATTGTTTTTGCCAGGTTTTGGGGTCAGGGTGATACTGGCTTCCTAGAATTAGTTAGGGAGGGGTCTCTCCTCCTCAATTTTTTGGGAATAGTTTTAGTAGGTGATGTGGTTTGGCTCTGTGTCCCCACCCAAATCTCATTTTGAATTTTCATCCCCATGTGTCAAGGGAGGGAAGTGATTGGATTATGGGGGCAGTTCCCCCCATGCTGTTTTCCCAATAGTGAGTCTCATGAGATCTGATGGTTTTATTTTTTATTTCTTTTTGAGATGGAGTCTCATTCCACTGCCCAGGGTGGAGTGTAATGGCATGATCTCAGCTCACTGCAAACTCTGCCTCCCAGGTTCAAGCAATTCTCCTGCCTCAGCCTCTCAAGTAGCTGGGATCACAGGCATGCATCACCACGTCTGGCTAATTTTTGTACTTTTGTAGAGACAGGGTTTCACCATGTTGGCCAGGCTGGTCTTGAACTCCTGACCTCAGGTGATCCACCCACTTCGGCCTCCCAAAGTGCTGGGATGACAGGTGTGAACGACTTTGCCCAGCCTGATCTGATTTCTGGTTTTAAAAGTGGCAGTTTCTCCTATGCTTGCATTCATTCTCTCTCTCCTGCCACCATGTAAGATGGGCCTGCTTCTCCTTCTGCTATAAGTTTCCTGAGGCCTCCCCAGCCTTGCAGAACTGTGAGTCAATTAAACCTCTTTTCTTTATAAATTCCCCAGTCTTGGGTATGCCTTTCTAGCAGTGTGAGAATGGACTAATACAGGAGGATTAGTCTTAGCCTTTGTACATCTAGTAGAATTCAGCTGTGAATCCACCTGGTGAGGGGCTTTTCTTGGTTGGTAGACTCCTTTTAATGATTCAGAATCATAACTTCATATTGGTCTGTTCAGGGTTTCAATTTCTTCCTGCTTCAACTTTGGCAGATTGTGTGTTTCCAGGAATTTATCCATTTCCTTCAGATTTTCAAGTTTGTGTCCATAGAGGTGTTCATCTTGAGGATCTTTTTTAAATCACTGTGGACTTGTTGTAATGTCATTTCTGATTGTGCTTATTTGGATATTCTGTCTTTTTTTCTTCGTTTTTTTAATTTTTTTGTTATTATTTTTATTATTTATTTATTTATTTATTTTAGATAGAGTCTCACTCTGCTGCCCAGGCTGAAGAGCAGTGGTGCAATTTTGGCTCACCACAACCTCCACCTCCAGGTTCAAGTGATTCTCCTGTCTCAGCCTCCCAAGTGGCTGGGATTACAGGCATGCGCCACCACACCCAGCTAATTTTTGTATTTTTAGTAGAGATGGGGTTTCACCATGTTGGCCAGGCTGGTCTCGAACCCCTGACCTCAAGTGATCCACCTGCCTCGGCCTCCCAAAGTGCTGGGGTTACAGGCATGAGCCACCGCACCCAGCCTCTTTTTTTCTTTGTTAATCTAGCTAGTGGTCTATCGATCTTGTTTATCCTTTCAGAAAACCAACTTTTGGTTTCATTGATTTTTTGTATGGATGTTTGTGTCCCAATTTCATTCAGTTCTGCTCTGATTTTAATTATTTCTTTTCTCCTGCTAGCTTTGGGGCTATTGTGTTGTGGGAAGTCAGGGACCCCAAACAGAGGGACCCACTGAAGCCATGGCAGAAGAACGTGGATTGTGAAGATTTCATGGACATTTATTAGTTCCCCAAATTAATAATTTTATAATTTCTTATGCCTGTCTTTACTGCAATCTCTGAACATAAATTGTGAAGATTTCATGGACACTTATCACTTCCCCAGTCAATACCCTTGTGATTTCCTATGCCTGTCTTTACTTTCATCTCTTAATCCTGTCATCTCATAAGCCAAGGAGGATGTATGTCACCTCAGGACCCTGTGATAATTGCATTAACTGCACAAATTGTAGAACATGTGTGTTTGAACAATATGAAATCTGGGCACCTTGAAAAAAGAACAGGATAACAGCAGTTGTTCAGGGAATAAGAGAGATAACCTTAAACTCTGACCACCGGTGAGACGGCGGAAAAGAGCCATATTTCTCTTCTTTCAAAAGCAAATGGGAAAAATATCGCTGAATTCTTTTTCTCAGCAAGGAATATCCCTGAGAAAGAGAATGCACCCCTGAGGGTGGGTCTATAAATGGCCCCCGTGGGTGTGGCCATCTTCTGTGGTCGAGACTGTACGGATGAAATAAACCCCAGTCTCCCATAGCGCTCCCAGGCTTATTAGGAAGAGGAAATTCCCGCCTAATAAATTTTGGTCAGACCGGTTGCTCTCAAAAGCCTGTCTCCTGATAAGATGTTATCAATGACAATGGTGCCCAAAACTTCATTAGCAATTTTAATTTTGCCTCGGTCCTGTGGCCCTGTGATCTTGCCCTGCCTCCATTTGCTTTGTGATATTCTATTACCTTGTGAAATACGTGATGTCTGTCACCCACACCTATTCGCACACTCCCTCGCCTTTTGAAAATCAGTAATAAAACTTGCTGGTTTTGCGGCTTGTGGGGCATCACGGAACCTACCGACATGTAATGTCTCCCCCGGACGCCCGGCTTTAAAATTTCTCTCTTTTGTACTCTGTCCCTTTATTTCTCAACCGGCTGATGTTTAGGGAAAATAGAAAAGAACCTACGTGACTATCGGGGCAGGTTCCCAATAATTGAGGTTCCTTTAGGTGTGATGTTACCTCATTAATTTGAGATCTTTCTAACTTTTTTGAGGTAGGTGTTTAGCACTATAAACTTTCCTCTTAACACTGCTTTTGCTGTATCCCAGAGATTTCAGTATGTCTCTGTTTTCATTTATTTCGAAGAATTTTTTTACTTCTGCCTTAATTGCACTATTTACCCAAAAGTCTTTTAGGAGCAAGTTGTTTAATTTCCATGTAACTGTGTGGTTTAAAGAGATCTTCTTGGTATTGATTTCCATTTTTATTCTACCGAGGTCTGAGAATATGGTTGCTATGATTTAGGTTTTTTTAAATTGATCGAAACTTGCTTTATGGCCAGGCATGTGGTGGAATGTGTTCTGTGTGCAGATGAGAAAAATATATATTCCTGTGGTTGATGGGTGGAGTATTCCATAGATGTCTATTAGGTCCAATTGGTCAAGTGTTGAATTTAAGTCCAGACTTTTTGTCAGCTTTCTTTCTTCTTTCTCCCTTCCTTCCTCTTTCTTTTCTTTCCTTCCTTCTTCTTTTTCTTTTGTTTGAGACAGAGTCTCGCTCTTTCATCCAGGCTGGAGTGCAGTGGCGCAATCTCAGCTCACTGCAACCTCCACCTCCCAGCTCAAGCGATTCTCCTGCCTCCGCTGCCTCCTGAGTAGCTGGGACCACAGGCGTGCACCACCATGCCCAGCTAATTTTTGTATTTTACAAAACAGAGACGGGGTTTCACCATCTTGGCCAGACTGGTCTCAAACTCCTGGCCTCAAGTGATCTGCCCACCTCAGCCTCCCAAAGTACTGGGATTACAGGCATGAGCCACTGCACCCAGCCTATTTTTGTCAGCTTTCTGCCTCAATGATCTGTCTAGCAGTGTCAGTGAGGTGTTGAAGTACCCTACTATTATTGTGTGGCTTTCAAAGTCTTTTCATAGGTCTGGAAGTACTCATAAATCTGGGTGCTCCAATGTTGGGTACAAATATATTTAGGATATTTGTCTTCTTATTGAATTGAACTCTTTATCACTGCATAATGCCTTTCTTTGTCCATTTTTATTGTTGTTGGTTTAAAGTCTGCTTTATCTGATTAAGAATAGTGACCCTGCTCTTTCTTGTGTTCTGTTTGTGGACAGATCTCTCTCCAGTGCTTTACTCTGAGCATATGGGTGTCGTTACATGTGAGATGGGTCTCTTGAAGACAGTAGATGGATAGGTAGTGTTTTTTTAATCCAGCTTGACACCCTGTGCCTTTTAAGTGGGGCATTTGGACTATTTACATTCAAGGTTAATATGGATGTATGGAGGCCAGGCACGGTGGATCATGCCTGTAATTCCAGCACTTTGGAAGGCTGAGGTGGGTGAATCACTTGAGCTCAGGAGTTCAAGACTGGCCTGGGCAACATGGCAAAACCCTGTCTCTACAAATACACAAAAATTAGGCAGGCATGGTGATACATGCCTGTAGTCCCAGCTACCTGGGAGGCTGCCCGGGAGGCTAAGCTACCTGGGAGGCCGAGGTGAGAATCACCTGGGCCTGGGGAGGCTGAGGCTGCAGTGAACCACGATCATCACACCACAGCATTGTAACCTGGGCAACAGAGTAAGACCCTGCCTCAAAAATATACATATTATAATTATTTTAATACTGGTAGAATTTTTTCTTTTTTTCCCTATAATTTTTTTTTTTTTGAGTCTCACTCTGTGGTCCAGGCTGGAGTGCAGTGGTGTGACCTCAGCTCGCTGCAACCTCTGCCTCCTGGATTCAAGCGATTCTCCTGCCTCAGCCTCCCGACTAGATGGAATTACAGGCACATACCGCCATGCCCAGCTAATTTTTGTATTTTTAGTAGATACAGGGTTTCACCAGGTTGGCCAGGCTGATCTCCAACCCCTGACCTCAAGTGATCTACCTGCCTCGGCCTCTCAGAGTGCTGGGATTACAGGTGTGAGCCACTGCACCCGGCCTCCTATAATTTTTTTTTGTCTTTTTTCCCTTTCCTCTTCCCCATAGGGAGTGTGACTGTAGAGAATGCTGGGTAAGCCAGTGTGGTGGCTCATGCCTGTAATCCTAGCACTTTGGGAGGCCGAGGCGGCCAGATCACTTGAGGTCAGGAGTTCAAGACCAACCTGGCCAACATGGTTGAAATTCCATCTCTACCAAAAATACAAAAATTAGCTGGGCGTGGTGGCATGCGCCTGTTTTCCCAGCTACTCAGGAGACTGAGGTGGGAGAATCACTTGAACCCAGGAGTCAGAGATTGCAGTGAGCCGAGATTGCACCACTGCACTCCCACCTGGGCGACAAAGCGAGACTCCGTCTCAAAAAAAAAAAAAAGTGCTGTTTTGGGCTGGGCACAGTGGCTCATGCCTCCAATCCTAGCATTTTATGAGGCCTAGGCAGGAGGATTGCTTGAGGCCAGGAGTTGGAGACCAGCCCAGGAAACATAGAGAGACCCTCCCAATCCCCCAAATCTAAAATATATTTTAAAAATTAGACAAGGCGCGATGGCTCATGCCTGTAATCCCAGCACTTTGGGAGGCTAAGGTGGGAGAATCACGAATTCAGGAGTTTGAGACCAGCCTGGCCAACATGGTGAAACCCAGTCTCTACTAAAAATACAAAAAATTAGCTGGGCATGGTGGCGGGCGCCTGTAATCTCAGCTACTCAGGAGGCTGAGGCAGGAGAATCACTTGAACCCGGGAGGTGGAGGTTGCAATGAGCCGTGATCTCGCCATTACACTCCAGCCTGGGTGACACAGCGAGACTCCATCTGGAAGAAAAAAAAATTAGCTGGATGTGGTGGGGTGTACCTGTAGTCCTAGCCATCTGGGAAGCTGATGCAGGAGTATCACCTGAGACTAGGAGTTGGAGACTGAAGTGAGCTAGGACTGTGCCACTACACTCCAGGCTGGGTGACAGAACAAAACCCTGTCTCAAGTTAAAAAAGAAAGAAAGAAAGAAAAAAAGGTACTATTTTGCCTTCTCTTCAGTGTGAAATACTCTACACTATAAAAAAGATACCCATGCATAGCTATTTAAACTTAAAAATAAGGCGATGGCTCACACCTGTAATCCCAGCACTTTGGAAGATGGGGGTGGGTGGATGGCTTGAGCCCAGGAGTTGAAGACCACTGTGGGCAACATGATGAAACTTTGTCTCTACAAAAAATACAAAAATTAGCCAGGCATGGTGGCGCACACCTGTAAGTCCCAGCTACTAGGGAGGCTGAAGTGGAAGGCTTGCTTGAGCCTGCGAAGTTGAGGCCATGGCACTCCAGCATGGGTGACAGAACGAGACCCTGTCTCAAATAAAATAAAGTAAAATAAAAATAAACTTAATAAAATAAATTTAACTAATCAATTAACAAGTTGATAAAATTAATAAAACTCAGTTCTTCAGTTGCACTAGTGACATTTTAGATGCTTAATAACTAACTACGTGGGGTTGAAGGTTTTACCATAATGGAGGGTGAAGATACAGATATTTCCATCATTGCAGAAAGTTCTATTGGAAAATGCTACTCTTTGAAAACTTTTAGAGAAAGTATCATGAGAACAACCTTCTCTCCATGCTTACATATTTGGAAAATGTTTATGGCCTGCCTGCCTTTATATGTGAACAATGATTTTCCTGGGCACAGAATTCTAGGGTGACACTTGATTTTATTTTATTTATATAAAATATTAAATATTTTAAAAGCATTAACATAATCATTTAGTATTCAGCCTTGTTATAAACAATTCTGAAGCCAACTTTTAAAAAAATAACTGATATATATCCTAGATATATATTGGTCAATACTGGTATATATCGATACATCAATTTACGTTGCTATATATTCTGGATACAAATACTTTATCATATGTATGAGTTGCAAATATGTTTTCCCTTTCTGGGTTTTTTACTTTTATTTTTTATTTTTTTTTGAGATGGAGTCTCACTCTGCCACCCAGGCTGGAGTGAGTGGCACGATCTCAGCTCACTGCAACCTCTACCTCCCGGGTTCAAGCAATTCTCGTGTTTCAGCCTCCCAAATAGCTGGGATTATAGGTGCGCGCCACCATGCCTGGCTAATTTTTGTATTTTAGTAGAGATGGTGTTTCACCATGTTGGCCAGGCTGTCTCGAACTCCTGACCTCAAGTGATCCGCCTGCCTCGGCCTCCCAAAGTGCTGGGATTACAGGCGTGAGCCACCATGCCCGGCACCTCACTTTCTTAATGATATCATCTGCAGCATAAGACTTTGACGTTTTGACCAATCCAATTTATCTATTTTTTTCTTTCGTCCCTCGTGCTTTCGGTCTCATGTCTAAGTAATGATTGCCTCACTGGAGGTCATGAAGGTTTACTCCTATGATTTATTCTAAGTGTTTTCTAATTTTGTCTCTTACAAGTACATCTGTGATGCATTTGGAATGTTTGTGGATGGTATAAGGAAAGGTCCGAGTTCATTCTTTTGCATATGAATATTCGGATCTCCCAGCACCATTTGTTGAAAACACTTTTGTTTCTTTCTTTTTTTTTCTTTTGAGACAGTGTCTTGCTCTGTTGCCCAGGCTGGAGTGCAATGGCGTGATCTCCACTCACTGCAACCTCCGCCTCCCGGGCTCAAGCGATTCTCCTGCCTCAGCCTCCCGAGTAGCTGGGATTACAGGCACCCGCCACCACTCCTGGCTAATTTTTGTATTTTTAGTAGAGACGGAGTTTCGCCATGTTGGCCAGGCTGGTCTCAAACTCCTGACCTCAGGTGATCCGCCCACCTTGGTCTCCCAGAGTGCTGGGATTACAGGCGTGAGCCACCACACCTGGCCTATATGTCTATTTTTATGTTAGTACCACACTCTTGATTATTGTAGCTTTTTGTTTATTGATCTTGTGTCCTCAAACCTTGCTGAAATCATTTATTAGTTGTAATATTTTTGTATGTGTGTGGATTCCTTAGGATCGTCTTTACTTATATATATATATATATATATATATATATATATATATATATTTTTTTTTTTTTTTTTTTTTTTGGGTACAGTCCTGCTCTGTCACCCAGGCTGGAGTGCAGTGTGGGACTGTGGATTGTGGCTTACTGCAGCCTCAACTTCCTGGCCTTAAGAGATACTCCCAGCTCAGCCTTCTGAGTAGCTGGGACTACCGACGTGCAACACTACACCTGGCTTGCTCATTCATTCATTCATTCATTCATTCATTCATTCAGTAGAGATGGGGTCTCCCTATGTTGCCCAGGCTGGTCTTGAACTCCTGGGTTCAAATGATTCTCCCACCTCAGCCTCCCAAAGTGCTGGGATTTACAAGCATGAGCCACTGTGCCCAGCCATGATTTTCTTCATAGAAGGTCATGCTGTCTGTTAATTGACAAAGTTTTATTTCTTTCTCTTCAATATGGATATTTTTTATTTCTTTTTCTTACATAATTACCCTGTCTAGGGCTGGGTATGGTGGCTCATGCCTGTAATTCCGACACTGGCTCATGCCTGTAATCCCAACACTTTGGGAGGCCAAGGCGGGTGGATCACCTGAGGTCAGGAGTTCGAGACCAGCCTGGCCAACATGGCAAAAACCCGTCTCTACTAAAAATACCAAAATTAGCTAGGTGTGGTGGCGGACACCTGTAATCTCAGCTACTTGGGAGACTGAGGCAGGAGAATCGCTTGAAGCTGGGAGGCGGAGGCTGCAGTGAGCCAAGATCGCACCACTGCAATCCAGCCTGGGTAACAGAGCAAAACTCTAAAAAAAAAAAAAAAGGCTGGGTGTGGTGGCTCACGCCTGTAATCCCAGCACTTTGGGAGGCCGAGGCAGATGGATCACGAGGTCAGGAGTTTGATACCATCCTGGCTAACACGGTGAAACCTGTTTCCCCTAAAAATACAAAAAATTAGCCAGGCGTGGTGGCACGCGCCTGTAATCCCAGCTAGTCAGGAGGCTGAGGCAGGAGAATCGCTTGAACCTGGGAGGTGGAGGTTGCAGTAAGTTGAGATCACGCCACTGCACTCCAGCCTGGGCGACACAGCGAGACTCCATCTCAAAAAAAAAAAAAAAAAGAGAGAGAGAGAATAAGCACCGTTGGACCTCCTGCGTGCTTCTGGGAGTCATATCACAGGGGAAGAAAGCACACAGGAACCACGAAGCGAACCTACCTCTTCTTATGCCTTACAGGGCAAAGAATAGTAGATTTCGAGCTGAGGGGTAACAGATTGTGCATGGGGCACACCCTCTACATTTCACGTTGTCTTATGATCCACAAGTTCTGTCTCAGGACCCTTCAAGCCAATAATGCTTTCACTTTTTGCCACCTGAATTGTGTGTGGGTTGAGGAACAGACTCAGTATAAAACTCATAAATCTCACCAGGATCACTTCTGTCTTTGAGGTAGGATCCCGGGTGCCCCTGCCCCTGGCCCCCACTCAGTTCCTCCTTGCCATTTTGTAGGGGTCCCTGGAGCTCCTGTGTACATTTTGTAGTATGGCCAGCCAGGAATTTAGGCAGAGTTTATACTCAGATTTTGAATCCAACCCAACTATGACTTTCTCATTTCTAGAATTGATCCTTTAAGTTTCTAGCTGCTCCACTGTTTTGAACTCCATCTGCCATGTCCATCTGGTAAGGCTGTGGTATTCTGCATGGAGAGTTGAGAGGGTTCAGAAAGCTACAAAGTTGGGGTTCTTATCTGACATGATAACAGTCTTTTTAAGAGTTAACTCTTCTCTTGACCGGGCATGTTAGCTCAAGCCTGTAATCTCTGCATTTTGGGAGGCAGAGGCAGGAGGATCCTCTGAGGTCAGGAGTTCGACACCAGCCTGGCCAACATGGTGAAACCCCATCTCTACTAAAAATAGAAAAATGAGCTGGGCACGGTGGTGTGTGCCTATAGTCCTAGCTACTCACAAGGCTGAGGCAGGAGAATTCCTTAAGCCCAGAAATTCAAGGCCAGCCTGGGCTACATAGAGATACTTTATCTCGAAAAAAAAAAAGAGACCATAAAACAAAACAAAATATGCCCTAAGACCATTTTGTACAACACCCTGAAAAATTATTTTCTTTCTTTTTTTTTTGAAAGGGAGTCTTGCTCTGTCGCCCAGGCTGGAGTGCAGTGGTGTGATCTTGGCTCACTGCAACCTCTGCCTCCCAGGTTCAAGCGATTTTCCTTCCTCAGCCTCCCGAGCAGCTGAGGATTACAGGCGCCTGCCACCACGCCTGGCTAATTTTTGTATTTTTAGTAGAGATGGGGTTTCACCATGTTGGTCAGGCTGGTCCCGAACTCCTGACCTTGTGATCATCCCGCCTCGGCCTCTCAAAGTGCTGGGATT
Organism: Pongo abelii; assembly: GCF_028885655.2. Lineage (NCBI taxonomy): Eukaryota > Metazoa > Chordata > Mammalia > Primates > Hominidae > Pongo > Pongo abelii. Next base: position 207,330,316 of record NC_085928.1, on the reverse strand, counting down.
ACAGCATAAGCCACCACACCCAGCCTGAAAAATTATTTTCTTAGTGACATGATCCAGCTCAAATGTAGCCCTATATGTTACAATTATACATGATTTTTTCTTGCACTCATATATAAGCCTATTTTTCATAAAACTATTTTTGAAAGTAAAATACAAAATACAATTTTACTATTTAATGTGTAACCCCTGTTTTATTTTTGCTGAACAAATATTGTATTCAATCCTGCATTGAGCTTGAGATAAGCACACAGTGATTTCATTTGCCACTGAAATAAGATTATTTCCATTTTTTCTCCTGATGTCTGTTAAACAAGAGAAAGTTTGCTCATATGAAGCTAAAATTCTAACAAAATGTGCACTTCTTTCCTAAGAATGGCAGGGTATTCTTCCTTCACAAATATCCAGAACTGTGAAGACCAGAAAATGTCCTTCATCTAGTCACACACTTCTGTTTGTTCCTGCCTAACCCATCTTGCATCCATAGCTGCAGAATTACATTAAAAGTTCCCATTGCTGAATACCTAGCTCACGGATTGTGCTCGGCACTGCTCCTGTCATTTCCCTCAAATCATCTGGCTCTAAACTTTTTTTTTTTTTTAAAGATGGAGTCTTGCCCTATTGCCCAAGCTGAAGTGCAGTGGTGCCATCTCGGCTTACTGCAACCTCTGCCTTGGGTTCAGGTGATTCTTCTACCTCAGCCCCCCAAGTAGCTGGGATTACAGGCACCCCCACCATCATGCCCAGCTGATATTTGTATTTTTAGTAGAGACGGGGTTTTGCCATGTTGGCCAGGCTGGTATCAAACTCCTGGCCTCAAGTGATCTGCCCACCTCAGCCTCCCAAAATGCTGGGATTATAGGCGTGAGCCACCGTGCCCGGCCACCAACTTTTTTTTTTTTTTTTTTTTTTGAGGCAGTCTCGCTCTGTCACCAGGCTGGAGTGCAGTGGCACGATCTCAGCTCACTGCAACCTCCACCTCCCAGGTTCAAGTGATCCTCCTGCCTCAGCCTCCGGAGTAGCTGGGACTACAGGTGCGTGCCACCATGCCCAGCTAATTTTTGTGGTTTTAGTAGAGACGGGGTTTCACCATGTTGGCCAGGATGGTCTTGATCTCTTGACCTCATGATCTGCCAGCCTCGGTCTCCCAAAGTGCTGGGATTACAGGCATGAGCCACTGCATCCAGCCCACCAACTTTTTTAAACTTTTTTTTTCTTCCTTTACACATAAACATCCCTCTTTGCCTTATCCACTTTGGGTTGGTAACCCACTCTTGCATTATCTACTCAGCCCCGACATGACACTCCCTTAAGACATTGCTTCCCATGCTGCCCCCTTGGTTGCAGGCACCACAACCCATGAGCAAACAACTATTAAAACTTGCCCAAGTTCCTAGCCCAGCTCCTGGAATTCAGTTTCTGCCCAGTCCTCAGTTCTTAGCATCTGAGACCATCTCCCCAAAGCCCTCAAGCGTGAAAATGATAACTCATCAGATTGACTCAGCCTGTGTGACTGGGAGAGGTACCTTAATGTGAAAGTCCCAAAAAATTAAGGTGAACACCCTAAACACCTCGGAGAGGCCTGATAATGTCACTATACTGAACCCCTGGGATTCAGGATGAACTGAGAACATCAGATTCTCTTTCTTAAAAACTTAATAATACTAAATGCAATATGGTATCCTGGATTGGATCCTTGAACAGAAAAAGGACATTAGTGGAAAAACTGCTGAAATTTGAACAAAGTCTACAGTTTTGTTAATATTATTGTACCAATTTTTTGGTTTTGATAAATGTTCCATGGTTATAGTAAGAGGCTAATATTAGGAGAAGCTATGTGAAGGGTAGATGAGATCACTCTGTACTATCTTTGTAACTTCTATAGATCTAAAATTATCTTAAAATATTCACAGCCAGGCAAGGTGGCTCACGCCTGTAATTCCAACACTTTAGGAAGCCAAGGTGCGCAGATCACCTGAGGTTAGGAGTTTGAGACCAGCCTAGCCAACATGGCAAAACCCTGTCTCTACTAAAAATACAAAAATTAGCTGGACATGGTGGTGGGCACCTGTAGTCCCAGCTACTCGGGATGCTGAGGCAGGAGAATCGCTTGAACCCAGGAGGTGGAGGTTGCAGTGAGCCGAGATCACGCCATTGCACTCCAGCCTGGGTGACAAGAGTGAAACTCAAAAAAAGAAAAACAAAAATAAATAAAAACAAAATTATCTTAAGTTAAAGTTAAAAATAATAATGAATATGTTTTGAGGGATTTCTATTTACAGACACTGTGCTAAGCACCTTAAGTGAATGAGCAGACGTTTAATAGGCAAAAGAAAGAGAAAAGAAAACAGCTCTCTCTCTAGTGAGAGAGAGGGGACTTAACGAGAGGAAAAGTCTGGCCAGCAGCAGATGTGCTAGATTTGATAGTCTGGCTTGAGGAGGTGGTGTCTGATTTACATGGGGCTCACAGATTGGTTCAATTAGGTATGATATTTACATAACGTGTGGGGAAGGCTGGCCGCCCCACCCTAATCTCATTATGCAACTATCCCCTTGGCCAGTGCCATCTTGTCTGCTCCTTACTGTACATGTGGCTGGCAGAGAAGGGAAGAGGGAGCCGCCATCTTGAACATGACTGGCACAACTGCTGGCATGTATGTCTGCAGCTCAATTTTACAGGCTGTTCTTTGTTAGAAAGGAAAATGATTTGGGGCTGTTTTTCACTAAAAGGAAAACCTTACTGAAGACTTCCATACCCTCACTATCTGCCTAAGTAATTTCTTCTTAACTCCTGTATCATTCCCCCCTTCTGGAGTGGTGTAACCCTAACTGTTGTTAGGGGGTGTTGGATAAAGACTCTTTCTGGCTGCTTCTTGCTGAAAAGGGGCATTGTGTGGGAACAGCAGCTAGGGCTCCTCCTGGGGCCAATCTAAGGGTCCTCGGAAGAAAGGCATGTCCATGCGTGGTTCTGTCTGCGGCAGCGTTTGGAGTTTGATTGCTGTCAGCCATTCTGATGGGTTCTAACACTGGCTTGCCTCCACCAGATGTTGCTGAAATGTTAATATAAAAGCAACATTCCTTTTTCTTTCTTTTCTTTTTTTTTTTTTTTGAGATGGAGTTTTGCTCTGTTGCCTGGGCTGGAGTGTAGTGGTGCAATCTCGGCTCACTGCAACCTCCACCTCCCAGGTTCAAGCAATTCTCCTGCCTCAGCCTCCCAAATAGCTTGGATTATGGACACATGCCACCAAGCCCAGGTAATTTTTAAATTTTTAGTAGAGATGGGGTTTCACCATGCTGGCCAGGATGGTCTCAAAATCCTGACCTCAAGTGATCTGCCCACCTTGGCCTCCCAAAGTGCTGGGGTTACAGGCGTGAGCCACTGTGCCTGGCCAAAAAATAAACATAACAAAATAAAAGTAACATTCCTTTTAGGATAAGTGGCATTGGATTTGGGTGGCTAGGGTAACTTTAGTGTTAACTTTGGCTAAATCTTTCCTGCATAATTCCTAAATTATGAATCCCTTCATGACTTCCGCAGACCATCTAAGACATGCTTAAACTTTCTGACTTGTCTTGAACATCCTTTTTTTTAAACAACCAGGCCGAGTGTAGTGGCTCACACCTATAATCCTAGCACTTTGGGAGGCTGAGGCGGGTGTATTACTTGAGATCAGGAGTTCAAGACCAGCCTGGCCAATATGGTGAAACCCTATTTCTACTTAAAAAAAAAAAAAATTAGCTGGGCATGGTGGCACACGCCTGTAATCCCAGCTACTTGGGAGGCTGAGGCAGGAGAATCGCCTGAACCTGGGAGGTGGAGGTTGCAGTGAGCTGATATTGTGCCAGTGCACTTAAGCCTGGGCAACATAGCAAGACTCTGTCTCAAAAAAAAAACAAAACAAAACAAAACCAACCAACTATTCTTTTTAGGATGAGTATTTACCATACAAGATCCTTTCTTACATAAAATCTCTTTCTTTTATAACCTTCTTTGCATAGCCAGGGTGTGACATATTACCAAACCCGATAAGAAGTTCTAGCAGACTCAGTGATAGTAAAATTTTCATGCTTCCTTTTTGTTGGTAACTATTATCTCTGCTATAGGTATAATAATTGAGCAAAACATGGCTGGGCGTGGTGGCTCACACCTGTAATCCCAGCACTTTGGGAGGCCAAGGTGGGCGGATCACCTGAGGTCAGGAATTTGAGACCAGTCTGGCCAACATGGTGAAACCCCATCTCTACTAAAAATACAAAAATTAGCCAGGTGTGGTGGCAGGTGCCACCTGAGGCTGAGGCAGGAGGCTGAGGCAGGAGAATCACTTGAACCTGGGAGACAGAGGTTGTAGTGAGCCAAGATCGTGCCATGGCACTCCAGCCTGGGCAACAGAGCAAGACAACGTCTCAAAAAAAAAAAAAGGTCAATTAGAAGGTGCTACTGTGTATAGCTCTACTACAAATAGTAGAGTGAGAATAGCAATTCCTGCAAGGGTGGCATAGTAGATTATTTCCGTCTAAAATTTTACTTGCCAAGATATAAAAAATTTCCCCTGGGGGTTATGAAGTTACTTGGTTTTATTTTCCAAAACAAAGAAACCTCCAGGTTATGGAGACCCTACTCACTTTCATTACCTGGCAGAATTTGCAGGATAATTGTCCAGAACTAGTATATTGATCCAAATTTTTACTACCCATCCCTTTTTGTTTCTTCCAGGCTGCAGGAGATCACCACTTGATTCACAGGAATAAGCAGCGTTCGTCTAAAATGTTGGCAAGAAGTTTAAAAACAGGCTGGACGCAGTGGCTTACATCTGTAATCCCAGCACTATGGGAGGCCAAGGTGGGCGGATCACTTGAGGTCAGGAGTTCCAGACCAACCTGGTCAATGTGGTGAAACCCCGTCTCTACTAAAAAAACAGTTAGCTGGGCATGGTGGCAGGTGCCTGTAATCCCAGCTACGCGGGAGGCTGAGGCAGGAGAATCACTTGAACCCAGGAGGCGGAGGTTGCAGTAAGCCAAGATTGTGCCCCTGCACTCCAGCCTGGGTGACAGTGTGAGACTGACAGAGCCAAAAATCCTTTAAAGACTCTAGTCCTTAAAATATTTTGTCTTTGAAAAAATGTTCATGGCCTTGTGGAACATTTAATGGGGCTCATGCCATGACCCCAAGAACTCGTGTAAGCATCACAGGATATGGACTGTATAATTTAGCCACACTGAACTGGATATTTTGTTGTTGTTGTTAGAGATAGGCATCTCAATTTGTTGCTTACATTGGTCTCTAACTCTTGGGTGTAAGCAATCCTCCTCTCCTGCCTTGGCCTCCCAGGTAGCTGGGATTACAGGTGTGAACCACAATGCCCAGCTCTAAACTGGAACTGTATTGTATCTTTTTTTTTTTTTTGAGACGGAGTCTCGCCCTGTTGCCCAGGCTGGAGTACAGCGGCGCGATCTCAGCTCACTGCAAGCTCTGCCTCCCGGGTTCACACCATTCTCCTGCCTCAGCCTCCTGAGTAGCTGGGACTAAAGGCGCCCGCCACCACGCCCAACTAATTTTTTTGTATTTTTAGTAGAGACAGGGTTTCACCATGTTAGTCAGGATGGTCTCGATCTCCTGACCTTGTGATCATCCCGCCTCGGCCTCCCAAAGTGCTGGTATTACAGATGTGAGCCACTGCGCCCGGCCTGTATTGTATCTTATTTATTTTTTCTTTCTTTTTTAAACTGGAATCTTAGAGGTAAAGACACCTGACTTAACTTCTGGGACTAAGACTGGATGCACAGTCTGCCGTAGGCAAAATTTTATGGCACAATAAACCTCTGACATCCTGATACCATCATAAATTCCCAAATAGCCCTAAATAACATAATGTTCCCCCCAAAAAAATCACTAAAGTTCAACTGAAAATTTAAGTTGAACATTAATGGGAGTTAGTGCTTAAACGCCAAGAAGAAAGTTTGGATGAAGAGTGACTGGCTAACTTCATTTACTAAGCCAAGTGATCCTCCTTCTTACCCATCAATCTTCTAGGTCACAAAATTAAATTCCTACCTTAGTAAAATTACAAGCAACTACAAATTACTGCTAATAAGCAGTTAAACTACAAATATTAAGAACCAACTTCTATTATGATGTCTGCAATTTACTTTAAAAGATTTTAGCAAAGATGGTGTGCATTGTTTTATTAGAAAATTCAGGCCGGGTGCGGTGGCTCACGCCTCTAATCCTAACACTTTGGGAGGCCAAGATGGCTGGGTCACTTGAGGTCAGGAGTTTGAGACCAGCCTGGCCAACATAGTGAAACCCTGTCTCTACCAAAAATACAAAAATTCGCTGGAAATTGCTTGAACCTAGGAGGCAGAGGTTGCAGTGAGCTGAGATTGTGCCACTGCACTACAGCCTGGGCAACAGAGCAAGATTCTGTCTTAAAGAAAAAAAAAAGAAGAAGAAGAAGGCCGGGCACAGTGGCTCACACCTGCAATTCCAGCACTTTGGGAGGCCGAGGCAGGTGGATCATCTGAGGTCAGGAGTTTGAGACCAGCCTGACCAATGGAGAAACCCCGTCTCCACTAAAAGTACAAAATTAGCCGGCACGCCTGTAATCCAAGCTACTCGGGTTCAAGTGATCCTTGAGGAGGCTGAGGCAGGAGAATTGCTTGAACCCAGGAAGCGGAGGTTGTGGTGAGCCAAGATCACACCATTGCACTCCAGCCTGGGCAACAAGAGCAAAACTCCGTCTCAAAAAAAAAAAAAAAGAAAGAAAGAAAATTCACACATTAGGGTAGTCAGTGTCTAGTCAGAAAGGTTACACACTAGAGGCAGCTACTAACGGCACTTTTTTTTTTTTTAAGAGATAGGGTCTTGCTCTGTTGTTCCAGACTGGAGTGCAGTACTACAAGCGTTTCTATTATCTACATCTCAATCAACGCCTGAGGCTCAGTTAACAAGCTGAGTGATTATCAGAAATAGATGTTTTGGCTGGGTGTGGGGGTTCACACCTGTAATCCCAACACTTTGGGAGGCCGAGGCGGGAGGATCACTTGAGCCTAGGAGTTTAAGATCAGCCTAAAACCGCTATTGCAAAATTGTAACTGAGTCAGTGAAAAAGATTTGCCCTAACTCACTCCATCTTGCTTCTAACCTCCAAGCTGTCCTTGTTCATTCCTGGGCGTAGGCTGAACTAACTTTGGGAGGAACTTATAGTTTACAACAAATATGGTAACAGCCCTTTCCCAAAACAAACCTCCTTCTTGCCTGGCTACTAGACTGCCTTTGTAGGACAAACAAATTAGCCACAGGATTAGAAATTATGGTTTAGGAGCCATGCAGCAGGAGGCTACAAGATTCTGACCCTCCCTGAACTGCTCCTAAGATCAGCGCTTGGGATATTTTGCAGACTCCGCACTTGATGGATCAGCTGGCACCACCCAGATGGATAAACTGGCTCACCTGATCTTGTGGCCCCGACCCAGGAACTGACTCAGCACAAGAAGACAGCTTCGATTTCCCCTGATTTCCTCTCCGGCCCAACCAATCAACACTCTCTCACTGGCCTTCCCCCACCCACCAAATTATCCTTAAAAACACTGATCCCCGAATGCTTGGAGAGACTGATATGAGTAATAATAAAACTGCGGTCTCCTGCACAGCCGGCTCTGCGTGAATTACTCTTTCTGTACTGCAGTTCCCCTGTCGTGATGTATCAGCTCTGTCTAGGCAATGGGCAAGGGGAACCAGTCACAAGCCTGGGCAACATAGTGAGACCCCATCCATACAAAAAATAAAAAAATCAGCCAGCTGTAGTGGCGAGCATCTCTGCTCCCAGTTACTCAGGAAGCTGAACTGGAAGGACTGCTTGAGCCCAGGAGGTCAAAGCCATGATCACACCACTGCCCTCCAGCCTAGGCAACAGAGCTAGACCCTGTCTCAATAAATAAATAAATAAATGAAAAAAGAAATGGTTGTTTCCTGATGAACTTAGCTGCTTGTTAATTAGTAATGAGGTCATAAATGGGCTCTCATCAGTGAAATGAAAGGTGTTCAGGATCCTTCCATTGGCTAAAGTTATTTGAGAGACTCCTGCTGCCTTTGCATAAACAAGTTGTAAGGATCTAGTGAGGCCAGCAACTTGACCCCTTAGGAATGGCCCTCAAGGCTCCATCGTTAAATAATCCTGTGACCAGCCACTAGTTAAGAGGATGTCTGGTTACATGATGCCATCTTTAAGGGTAACAGAATCCTGGCCCCTGGCATGTTTCCCTCTCTGCCTCAAGTGAACTTTTCATGCAAAGTTGTGGACAGAGCATTTGGGTCAGAGAGCATGGATTATAGTGAGCTACAGGATAGGCTGAACAAACACTTTTACTGATAAATGTTTGCTTAAATTAGCTTTCAGGTGTGTGGCAAGATTTGGTCTGAGACTTGCTTTCATTATAATCTGGCAGTGGGGTTGTCAGAAGTTAGTTAACCCTCACCACTTCAAACTCCATAGGTAGCTAACTTTACGGAAGGAACCTAAGCATGTCTGGGTGAGGTAGCTCACACCTGTAATCCAAGCACTTTAGAAGGCTGAAGCGGCGGATCACTTGAGGCTAGGGGTTCAAGACCAGCCTGGGTCACATGGTGAAACCCGTCTACAAAAAACACAAAAATTAGCCGGGCGTGGTGGCTGGTAGTCCCTACTTGAGAGGCTGAGGTGGTAGGACCACTTGAGCCTGGGAGGTGGAGTTTACAGTGAGCTGAGATTGCATCACTGCACTCCAGCCTGAGCGACAGTGTGAAACCCTGTCTCAAAAAAAAAAAAAAGCAAAAAAACAACCAAACAAAAATGAGGCATGATCAAACCTGGCTTAGGTTCATTTGCAACAATCTGCAAACCACGTTTTTCTTTATCCCTTTGTCAGAGGTGTTTGAACCAGAGTGACTCCATCTTGAATAAGGGCTGGGTAAAATAAGGCTTGCAGCCTGGAGGTCAGCACAAGATACAGGTCATAAAGACCCTGCTGATAAAACAGGCTGTGTTACGAAGCCAGCCAAAACCCACCAAAACCAAGATGGCAATGAGGTGACCTCTGGTGGTCCTCACTGTTCATTAGACGCTAATTATAATGCATTAGCTGCTAAAGGACATTCCTGCCAACACCATGACAGTTTACAGATGACATGGCAACGTCAGGAAATTACACTAGATGGTCTAAAAAGGGGAGGGATCTTCAGTTCCGGGAATTGCTCACCCCCTTCCGGGAAAACTCATGAACAATCCACCCCTTGTTTAGCATATGATCAAGAAATAACTGTAAGTATATTCAGTCAAGTAGCCCAAGCTGCCACGCTGCCTATTTAGTAGACGTGCTCTATTCCTTTCTTTTCTTTTTTTTTTGAGATGGAGTTTCGCTCTTGGGCCCAGGCAGGAGGAGTGCAATGGCACAGTCTCGGCTCACTGCAACCTCTGCTCCTGGGTTCAAGTGATTCTCCTGCCTCAGCCTCCCGAGTAGCTGGGATTACAGGTGCATGCCACTACTCCCAGCTAATTTTTGTATTTTTAGTAAAGACGGGGTTTCACCATGTTGGCCAGGATGGTCTCGATCTCTTGACCTGGTGATCCGCCTGCCTCGGCCTCTCAAAGTGCTGGGATTACAGGCGTGAGCCACTCCGCCCGGCCCTATTCCTTTACTTTCTTAATAAACTTGCTTTCAGTTTACTCCGTGGACTCCCCTGGAATTATTTCTTGCGTGAAATCCAAGAACCCTCTACTGGGGGACTGGGTCCCTTTCCATGAACACCTTTCTACCTCTTCTCCTTCCAAAAGTCCAGAGTTTCCTCAATCACAAAAGCTCCTCAATATAAAGTCTACCAAAGGCCAGGTGCAGTGGCTCACACCTGTAATCCCAGCACTTTGGGAGGCTGTGGCGGACGGATCACAAGGTCAGGAGTTCAAGACCAGCCTGGCCAATATGCTGAAACGCCATCTACTAAAAATATAAAAATTAGCCAGGCATGGTGGTACGCGCCTGTAGTCCAGCTACTGGGGAGGCTAAGGCAGGAGAATCGCTTGAACCTGGGAGGCAGAGCTTGCAGTGAGCCGATCACACCACTGCACTCCAGCCTGGGTGACAGAGTGAGACTGCGCCCCCTACCCCCCAAAAAAAGAAAAAAATAAAGTCCACCAAACTCTGCAATTCTGAAAGAGGCCAGTCTTCAAAATTGCCTTTTGTGCCTCATTTCCCTATCCACTAATTCAGACACACAACAGGCCCTCAGCATGTTTAGGAGTTATGACTAAAGAGCATCTGAATGGGGAGTATTAAAGTTTGCACTAAATTATCCTGAAAAGGAGGCATAGTGGGTATACAATGTTCATTCATCTCTATTGGATGCCTTTTTTTCTTCCTCTTAGAAGCAGGATCCCTGAATTAGGATAGGCTGAAATTTATAGCCTTCCCAACTATTCTCCTTTTTGAATATTATTATTATTATTATTATTTTGAGATGGAGTTTCACTCTTTTTGCCCAGGCTGGAGTGCAATGGCATGATCTTGGCTCACTGCAACTTCCACCTCCTGGGTTCAAGCGATTCTCCTGCCTGAGCCTCCCAAGTAGCTGGGACTACAGGAGTGAGCCACTACACCCGGCTAATTTTGTATTTTTAGTAGAGACGGGGTTTCACCATGTTGGCCAGGCTGGACTTGAACTCCTGACCTCAGGTGATCCACCCACCTCAGCTTCCCACAGTGCTGGGATTACAGGCATGAGCCCCTGCGCCGGCCTCTACAGGCTACTTTATGGCTTCTGTAAAGTGTCTCTTTATACCAAAATTTAGGGGACTATATATTTCTGACATTGAACCAATGTTTCATTTATCTGGGTTAAATTGAATTAAATTGTTTCTCTTTTCAAGCACAATTTCAACTACCCATAAAACAGTTTCCAATCCAACATTTAAAATCTTTCAGTAAAATCCTCCCTTTTTATTTATTTATTTATTTTTTTTTTTTTGAGACAGAGTCTCACTCCATCACCCCAGGCTGGAGTGCAATGGTGCGATCTCGGTTCACTGCAACCTCTGCCTCCTGGGTTCAAGCAATTCTCCTGCCTCAGCCTCCTGAGTAGCTGGGATTACAGGCGCACGCCACCATGCCCAACTAATTTTTGTATTTTTGTAGAGATGGGGTTTCACCATGTTGGCCAGGCTGGTCTGCAGGTGATCCAAAGTGCTGGGATTACAGGAATGACCATTTCTAGGTACTTTGTATTTTTGATCTGTTATAAATGGTAGATTTTTAAGATTACATGTTCTATTTGTTGCTAGTGCTTAGCAACATAATTGACTCTTGCACACTGATTTTGTTTACAGCAAACTTGCTAAATTTCTTAATTTTAATAGTTTATTGTATCAACCTTATCTGAAAATAATGAGATTTTATCTTGCTTTCCAATTCCTTTTTTTTTTCGAGACCAAGTCTCACTCTGTTGCCCAGGCTGGAGTGCAGTGGCGTGATCTTGGCTCACTGAAACCTCCACCTCCCAGGTTCAAGTGATTCTCCTGCCTCAGCCTCCAGGATTACAGGTGCCTGCCACCACGCCCAGGTAATTTTGTATTTTTAGTAGAGACCAGGTTTCACCATGTTGGCCAGGCTGATCTCAAACTCCTGACCTCAGGTGATTCACCTGCCTCGGCCTCTCAAAGTGCTGGGATTATAGCCGTGAGTCACTGTGCCCAGCCATTGCTTTCAAATTCTTTTTTTTTTGAGTCGGAGTTTCGCTCTTGTTGCCCAGGCTGGAGTGCAATGGTGCCATCTCGGCTCACTGCAACCTCAGCCTCCCAGGTTCAAGTGATTCAGTTCACTCCTGGCTGGCACGGTGGCTTCACTGTAATCCCAGCACTTTCGGAGGCCGAGGCACGTGGATCACCTGAGGTCAGGAGTTCAAGACCAGCCTGGCCAACATGGTGAAACCCCGTCTCTACTAAGAATACAAAAATTAGCCAGGTGTGGTGGCTCACACCTATAATCCCAGCTACTCGGGAGGCTGAGGGAGGAGAATTGCTTGAACCTGGGAGGCAGAGGTTGCAGTGAGCTGAGATCATGCCACTGCACTGCAGTCTGGGCAACAGAGCAAGACTCTATCTCAGAAAAAAGAAAGTTCACTCCTAATTTGCTAAAATATATATTTTTAATCATGAGTTGATATTGAATTTTACTAAATGCTTTTTTTTTTTTTTTTTTGAGATGGAGTTTTGCTCTTTTTGCCCAAGCTGGAGTGCAATGGAGAGGTCTCAGCTCACTGCAACCTCTGCCTCCCAGGTTCAAGCGATTCTCCTGCTTCAGCCTCCCGAGTAGCTGGAATTACAGGTACATGCCACCATGCCCGGCTAATTTTTGTATTTTTAGTAGATACAGGGTTTCATCATGTTGGTCAGGCTGGTCTTGAACTCCTTACCTCAGGTGATCCACTCACCTCGGCCTCCTAAAGTGCTGGGATTACAGGCGTGAACCACCGTGCCCAGCCAATGCTTCTTTTTTGTTTTTTAAAAGAGATGGTCTCATGCGGGCTGGAGTGCAATGGTGCGATCACAGGTCACTGCAACCTTGAACTCCTGGGCTCAAGCCATTCTCCTAGCTCAGCCTCCAGAGTAGCCAGGACTATAGGTGTGCTACCATACCTGGCTAATGTTTTTTTTTATTAGGTTTTTTAGAGACAGGGTCTCACTATGTTGCCCAGGCTGGTCTTGAGCCTGGCCTCAAGTGATTCTCCTGTGTTGTCCTCTCAGTGTGCTGGGATTACAGGTGTGAACCACTGGGCCCAGCCACTCTCTTTAATCTGTTGAGATGCCCAGATAGTCTACTAATACTGTAAATTTTCTTGATTTTTACATGCATAACCCTACTTGTTTAGGATGCACTATCTCTTTTATACATTGCTAGATTGTTTGCTAGTAATATATTTAATAATTGCACATTTGTATTTATGAGATTATCCTATAATTTTTTTTTTGAGACGGAGTTTTACTCTTGTTGTCCAGGCTGGAGTGCAATGGCACGATCTCGGCTCACTGCAACCTCTGCCTCCTGGGTTAAAGTGATTCTCCTGCCTCAGCCTCCCAAGTAGCTGGGATTATAGGTGCATGCCACCATGCCCAGCTAAAGAGAGGGAGTTTCACCATGTTGGCCAGGCTGGTCTTGAACTCCTGACCTCAGGTGATCCACCTGCCTCAGCCTCCCAAAGTGCTGGGATTATAGTTGTGAGCCACTGCGCCTGGCCTATCCTGTAATTTTCTTCTTCAATTATTTTGGTACCATGGCTACGCCATCCTTATAATAGAATTTGGGGAATGTTTTCTATATCCTCAAATACTGTGTGCAGGATTGGAATTTTTTCTTTGAATATTCTTAGAACTCATTGGTAAAACTGCCTGGGTGTTTGTTCTAAATTTCATCCAGGGAATGGGGAAGAACTACCCCTGTAAGATGGGTTAGAAGAGAGGGAAACAAAAATAAATTGTCTTTGATTGCACCCTTCAAGAACTGCTTGGTCTACAAAACTGACCAGTATCTAGATATAATGCATAGAGAAAGGTCTGAAAAGATGGAAACTAGCAAGAGATTTCCTTTGGAACGGGGACTTGGACTGGGATTGAAGAGGCTTTCTTTTGTCTGAATGGCTGAAATTTTATAAATCAGAATGTATTTCTCTATTATGTAGTTACTTTTTTTTTAAGAATAAGAATTATTATAGGGATCCAGGCTCCCTGGAGCACTAGGAAGTTGGGGAGACACCCAGACTTGTTTTCTCTCCCTGTGAGAATGTAGCTTTGCTGATACCAAGTTTGACTCAAGAACCAAAAGAACTCCATGTTTCTCAACAGTCAGACTGCTTGTAACATTGAATAATGTTACATTTGAGTTCTTCCAGAATGGTGACATAAACCCAAAGATAGCAGTGCAATGGCAAGAATTGGGCTTTCACCTCTGGCAGGCTCCATCTTTGAGGAGAATGACAGTGGGAGCAGCACCCCCTAGAGGACACTCAGGGGCCAGGAACACCCATGAAGAACTATTTGCTCAGGGTCACCTAGGCTCCTGCTAAACTAAATCAATCAATTGCTTAATCAGGAATTTATAGCAGATACTTGTGGTCTCCTCCCACAATGGATCACTAAACTTGCAACACTGCCAATTACATTTAAACTGCATTTATGACTTCATAAGCAATTACGTTTCTTCAAAACTAGCTCTCTAGCTGAGGCCTAGAGAGTTGAAAAGTTTCCAGTTCCTTAACCCAGAAGAGCTGAAATTCTACCTGAATAACACTGAAGAGGTTAATACTCTAGCCCCTTTCCTCATATTTAAAAGTGAGCACCCCCATCAACCATGTAGTATCAAAGGAGTCAACAGACGGGGCAGTGTTCTGTAGAAATAGTAGGGGAGAAGCTACAAAAAAATTCCAATAGGGCAATTTTCACACTCAAACTATAGTGGTCACAGTTATATACTATTTCCATCCCTCCTTCTTTACTAACAAGTCTGATTTTATCTGGAGAAACACTCTTCCCTAGACTCTCTTGCAGCTATGGGGTGCCAAATGACAGTTCTGGCCAGTGGGACAGAAGTTGTGGGTTTCTGGGAAAATTTGTGTTCTCTTGATATAAGCACTACTCCCTTGTGCTTTCCACGTTGCCTTTTGCCATCTCTCTTTTTCCTGCTTGACACCTGGACAAGAGGTTGGAAGTGCACCAGCCATCTAGTATCTATGTTGCAACAGGCATTAAGGATACAGGCCTACATGCTGAGAATGATAGAGTGACAACGTGGAGTCTCCAAGTGCTGGTGGGGTTGCTGGACTCCCTGGTTGTCCCAGGACAACCCCAGACCAACAAACACTGAACTTCTTGTTACATTAAAGGTACTAACACTTTGGAACCTGTGGTTTACAAACTTATTTCTAATAGATACATAAAATAATTCTTGGCTGGGTGTGGTCGTTCACACCTGTAATCCTAGCACTTTGGGAGGCCGAGGCGGGAGGATCACTTGAGTTCAGGAGTTTGAGACCAGCCTGGGCAACATAGTGAGACCTTGTCTCTATTTAAAACAACAACAAACAAACAAAAACTTCAAAAATCAATTCTTGAATTAAATTTTTTTCTTTGCAATCTGTCTTCAGGAAAGTGATTATCCAAACTACAATGCACAGTCTCATATTGCCAGCTATGCAATACTGTAAAATACACAATTTCACACTGTGTGGCCAAATAGTGATGTACTGGGGGTCTTCTTTGTGGAAAGCTGTGTAACAGCTGGGTGTGGTGGCTCATGCCTGTAATCCCAGCATTTTGGGAGGCTGAGGTGGCGGATCACTTGAGGTCAGGAGTTCAAGACCAGCCTGGCCAACACGGTGAAACCCTGCTTCTACTTAAAACACAAAAATTAGCTGGGTGTGGTGGCTCACTCCTGTAGTCTCAGCTACTTGGGAGGCCGAGGTAGGAGAATTGTTTGAATCCGGGAGGCGGAGGTTGCAGTGAGCAGAGATCATGCCACTGCGCTCCAGCCTGGGTGACAGAGTGAGACTCTGTCTCAAAAAACAACAAACAAACAAAAACTTCAAGAACCAATTCTCACATTAAACTTTTTTCTTTGCAGTATCCCTTCAGGGAAGTGATTATCCAAACTACAATGCACAGTCTCTTATTGCTAGCTATGCAATACTGTAAAATACACAATTTCTCACTGTGTGGCCAAATAGGGATGTACCGGCGGCCTTCTTTGTGTAAAGCTGTGGGACAGCCAGATGTGGTGGCTCACGCCTGTAATCTCAGTACTTTGGGAGGCTGAGGCGGGTGGATCACTTGAGGTCAGGAGTTCAACACCAGCCTGGCCAACATGGTGAAACCCCGCCTCTACTTAAAATACAAAAAATTAGCTGGGCGGTAATGGCACGCGCCTGTAGTCCCAACTACTCGGAGGCTGAGGCAGGAGAATCGCTTGAATCCAGGAAGCAGAGAGTGCAGTGAGCCGAGATTGTGCCACTGCACTCCAGCCTGTGCGACAGAGTAAGATCCTGTGTTAGGAAAAAAAAAAAAAAAAAAAAAAAAAAGCTGTGTAATATTTGCAGCATAATTTCCATAATGCATATTTTTTAAATATGAGAGATGGGAGAAAAGTGCAAATAGCTCTGTGCAGCATTCTGTTACTTCTGCATCTGCTCCCGCAATATCATAGAGGGGAAAAAAAGCAATGAGAGGAGATTACATTTATCAAATGTTTACTTCGTGCTAGACATCATTCTAAATATTTTATTTGAAATTAATGAATTTAACCCTGAAAACCCCCTATGATGTAGGCCCTTGTATTATCACTCAAAACAAAACACAGAAACAAGCCCACCAATTCACAGCAACCATTTTTGTGCACATTCTACTAGAGAGGGCTGTTACTAACTTCAAAAAGGAGTCCTCCCTCTAGCAGCAAATCTCAAAATTAAACAGTTTCATTTAAAAGAAACTCATAAGTTCAAACATGACTCTAAGATGAAACTAAGTAAAAATAAGCTTTCATTCTGTGTCTTGCTTAGTGACTGGATGGGGAATGTGCAGCAAGAAACACTCGTGGACTCAGGCCCGTGATAACACTTTGACCAGCTGTGCTTTGTCATAAAACAAAAAAAGACACTACGGAAACCGGACAGAGCAGGCACATAACGGAACACAGTTTATCCGTGGTAAAACATGCAGGGCTAAAGGGAAGTGGAAAAGTATTTGCTGACAATGCAAGTTCTATGAAAGTAGCTGATCCACATATCCAACAGTCCATGGCCTAAGGTCATTTTCAATGACACCAGTCTTATGGCATGGTCCAATAGAGCATGAACAGATGAACAAATAAGATGGTCATTTACACTTCTATAGCACCAAGTATGAACAAAACAGTGACAATCTCTATAGTAAAAACTCAAATGATTAAGATTTTTAGTTTACTGAAAAACAGCTCAACAAAGATACTAGCAGCAAATCGTAAAGTGTACTAAAATGTAAGGAATATTGAATGTGACTAAGATGTCTTCTAGTTTCAATCCTAAAACTCCTTAAAGATTTTACCGACAATATATTACAGCAATCAGAGTTGGATTGTACTGTTAGATATTCCTTAATTTTATGGCCTCGATCAACTAGGTTTTGAAAATGGTACACTTCTATTTTATTATTTTTTTTTTGAGATGGAGTCTCGCTGTTACCCAGGCTGTAGTGCAATGGTGCGATCTCGGCTCACTGCAATCTCTGCCTCCCGGGTTCAAGCGATTCTCCTGCCTCAGCCTCCTCAGTAGCTGGGATTACAGGCGCCCGCCACCATGCCCAGCTAATTTTCCATTTTAAGTAGACACGGGGTTTCACCATGTTGGCTAGGCTGGTCTTAAAACTCCTGCCCTCAGGTGATAGATACACCCACCTCGGCCTCCCAAAGTGCTGGGATTACAGGCGTGAGCCACCGCGCCCGGCCCTACACTTCTATTTTAAATATAGAAGTCAAAGTGAAGTAGTTTATTAAGAATTAGAGGAAAATAGTTTTTTGGCAATGTGTTGATGATGCTGTGCTGTACATACCTACAGGTCTAAGAATGAAAAACAGAAATGTATGGCACTGTCACTCTATCTGGACTGTTACAGCACTACAAGGGTGAGACGTTTCCATCTGCTCCAGAGCAAACTGGGATGGATGGAACGAGGGAATGCAATGGGCACCTTTTAACAACTATCCAGAGATGATGTATCCACGGGCGTCATTCAAGATCAGCAGTCTCTTTTTCTTTTTTTTTTTTTTTTTAAAGACAGAGTCTCACTCTGTCGCCCAGGCTGGAGTGCAGTGGCGTGATCTCGGCTCACTGCAATCTCTGCCTCCCGAGTAGCTGGGACTACAGGCGCCCGCCACCACGCCTGGCTAATTTTTTGTATTTTTAGTAGAGACGGAGTTTCACCGTGTTAGCCAGGATGGTCTCGATCTCCTGACCTCATGATCCACCTGCCTCAGCCTCCCAAAGTGCTGGGATTACAGGCAGGAGCCACCGCGCCCGGCCAAGATCAGCAGTCTCTTGACGTAACTCACAAGTTTATATAAATGGTGTCATTTTCTGAACAAATTGTTTCCCAGAAATGCAGCATTTTTAGTCTTTTTCCCTAACCCCAAACTAAGATGTATGGGTAAAACAGCTATAATCAGGATTATTGAGACTATAAAATTCTCTTTATAGAGATATAGGCAATTATCAACTCTCTTTTTGTGAGACAGGGGTCTTGCTCTGTCGCCCAGGCTGGAGTACAGCGGCATCATCTTGGCTCACTGCAACCTCTGCCTCCCAGGATCAAGCCATCCTCCCACCAAGCCCTAGAAATAGAGCTTCTGAAATTAACCGCAGGCTTTTAAAAGTTTTCTTAGGCAATGCTTTGAGCATTTGCTATTAGTTCAAAGAAATATAAATGTTAGAACAAGACGAAACAGCCATATAGTGTAACAAATACATTTCAAAGTCATTGCCTCCACTTCTCACCCAGGATAAAAATGTATCTTTTTTTTTTTTTTTTGAGACAAGAGTCTTGCTCTGTCACTCAGGCTGGAGTGCAATGGCATGATCTTGTCTCACTGCAACCTTCACCTCCCGGGTTCAAACAATTCTCGTGCCTCAGCCTCCCAAGTAGCTGGGACTACAGACATGCGCCAGTACACCTGGCTGATTTTTTTTGTATTTTAGTAGAGATGGGATTTCATCATGTTGCCCAGGCTGGTCTCCTGCCTGAGCTAAGGCAATCCGCCAGTCTCAGCCTCCCAGTGCTAGGATTACAGGTGTGAGCCACCGCGTCTGGCCTTATTTTATGCTTTTTGATAGTAAACCATTATTGTGGCTGTTCCCTGTTAGGTAGGGTACCTAAGATTCCAAATTAACTCACATAATGAAGTGATGCCTTACGATGTATTGCACTCTTAAAGGTTTCTTGGTTCATTTAACACAGAAATTCTGATCAGGTTTTTATTACTCCAGCAAGGTGTGTGTTCAAATCAGAACTGTTTCCCTGGGTCTGATAGAGAAACACTGATAAGAAAATTATTCTCAACTTGATTTAGAAAGGGAAAACTTCCCCAACTACTCAGGAGGCTGAAGCAGGAGAATCACTTGAACCTGGGAGGCAGAGGTTGCAGTGAGCTGATATGATATTGCGCCACTGCACTCCAGCCTGGGAGAAAGAGTGAGACTCGTCTCAAAAAAAAAAAAAAAAAAGGAAAACTTCATGTTTACTGTCCACACATTTCTAGAAACCTTCCTACTTTGGAGCTTTGTAATAAATTCAAAATGATGGCACAACACCATTAAAAGGTTTAAAACATTTATCACTAAAAATACTAGAATGTTCTTTGAAAACCTATTAAGACATTTAAACATTCTTTATGCTATCAAAAGACATTTAAGTATTCTTTTATGCTGATCAAAAGAAAGAATAAAAGTTTAGGAAAGGGAAAAATGCATATTTTTTTTAAAAAGTTTATTTCTAGCCCTGAAAGAACAAAATTATTGAACAAAGTCAAAATACAGCAGTTAATGTCAATGTATAACAATTAAATACTTGAACGGGATTAAATTAAAAATAAAAGGCATTATAAAATTTGAAGACAACAGAAAAGACAAACTACTTTTGCTTAATTCCATTTCTATCAAAACAAGAAAAAAAAAGCCAATGCGTTCCAACCAAAGATGTTGAATTCCACACGTAACTGTTTCTCTTATTACTTCTTATTATAAACAGAAGTGTTTCTAAGAGAACAGAAGTGTGCTTGACAGAATGATCATCCATTTCTTTCTGCCTCTGTCGTGGCGGCATTCTAGAGAAGTGAATAGGAAAGACTTCCGTTCTTTCAAGGCCAGGCCAGTGCTTGCTTCTTCTTTCCAACTCCAACCTCGTCTACCACAGCATCTTTGCCAGTGTTCAATCAATGTGTTGACTGAGAAAAAAGAATGTGTATATATTTTTTCTTATATACACACACTATCAAAAAACTGATTTTACCAGTTTCAATACCTACTGTGGGAGCAGCGGAGACAGGAGGACAATCTGCTTTTTGTATTACTATGAAGTTCCACTATAAAAAACCCCAAATGAGTATTAATCTGGATTTCAGCTATAATCTATAATATTTTGACACTGACATTTCACTAGATGTGGATCTCAGTATATTTTAAAAGATTGACTCAAAAATTGATGCAAATTCTTTAAGCACCTATTTTGTTTTTTTTCTAATTTTAGCTACTACCTGATCAGATCTAAAATTATTCTGGCTAGAATACAGTATATACAAACATGTATTTAAGTGAGCCCTAAAAGAAATACTCATAGGTAGTTTAAAATTGCTTGTCAAAGGCACAGGCTCGTTTACAACTGGTGGTTACTAGACTGTAAGCAGCTTAACATTTACATGTTAAAGGGAAGAAAATTAATACTATGTGCCAGGCACTCAACACATGAAGGCAGAGTTGTATTAGCCTTGGTGTCTTACGCTTCACAATTACTTGTTTACTATTCCAGGTAGGATAAAATGTTCCATGTTTCATAGTTTCCCAGTTTTAACTGTCCCTAAAAGCAGCAGAAGAAAAAAGAAAAAGAGAAGATAACTTTAAGTCTAAAATATAATAAATAAGTACTATAGTAATACTGTCCTAATAACACAAGAGGACTATTAAGGTAACTTTCAGATTTAAATGGGAATTTTCATTCTAAAGTGATGACAAAAAGGGTAAATATAAAAGGCAATTATTTAAAAAACATGAGGCCAGGCGCAGTGGCTCACGCCTGTTAATTGTAGCACTTTGAGAGGCCAAGGTGGGCAGATTGCCTGAGCTCAGGAGTTGGAGACCAGCCTGGGCAATGTGGTGAGACTCTGTCTCTACTAAAAATACAAAAAATTAGCTGGGTATGGTGGCACGCACCTGTGGTCTCAGCTACTCAGGAGGCTGAGGCATGAGAATTGCTTGAACCCAGGAAGCAGAGGTTGCAGTGAGCTGAGATCACGCCACTGCACTCCAGCCTAGGTGACAGAGTAAGACTCTGTATCAAAAAAAGTAAAAATAAAAAATAAAAAACATGAATCTTGATTCAGATATAATTTTTCTTTCAG